>NW_024070210.1:50501508-51098161 GCF_014754425.2 Oryx dammah
GGATTTCTGTGTGTTGATTTTATATCCTGCAAATTTACTATATTCATTAATTAGCTCTAGTAATTTTCTGGTAGAGTCTTTAGGGTTTTCTATGTAGAGGATCATGTCATCTGCAAACAGTGAGAGTTTTACTTCTTCTTTTCCAATTTGGATTCCTTTTATTTCTTTTTCTGCTCTGATTGCTGTGGCTAAAACTTCCAGAACTATGTTGAATAGTAGTGGTGAAAGTGGGCACCCTTGTCTTGTTCCTGACTTTAGGGGAAATGCTTTCAATGTTTCACCATTGAGGATAATGTTTGCTGTGTGTTTGTTATATATAGCTTTTATTATGTTGAGGTATGTTCCTTCTATTCCTGCTTTCTGGAGAGTTTTTATCATAAATGGATGTTGAATTTTGTCAAAGGCCTTCTCTGCATCTATTGAGATAATCATATGGCTTTTATTTTTCAATTTGTTAATGTGGTGAATTACATTGATTGATTTGCAGATATTGAAGAATCCTTGCATCCCTGGGATAAAGCCCACTTGGTCATGGTGTATGATCTTTTTAATGTGTTGTTGGGTTCTGATTGCTAGAATTTTGTTGAGGATTTTTGCTAATATGCTGTTTAGAGTGGTCATAACTTTTCTTCAAAGGAGCAAGTGTCTTTTAATTTCATGGATGCAGTTACCATCTGCAGTGATTTTGGAGCCCAAGAAAATTAAGTATGTCATGATTTCCATTGTTTCCCATCTATTTGCCATGAAGTTATGGGACCAGAGGCCATGATCTTAGTTTTTTGACTTGAGTTTTAAGCCAGCTTTTTCACTCTCCTCTTTCACTTTCATCAAGAGGCTACTTAGCTCTTCTTCACTTTCTGCCATAAGGGTGGTATCATCTGCATATCTGAATTTATTGATATTTCCCCCGGCAATCTTGATTTCAGCTGTGCTTCAACCAGCCAGGCATTTTGCATGTATGTACTCTGCATATAAGTTAAATAACCCTTGACATACTCCTTTCCCAATTTAGAACCACTCTGTTCTTCCATGTCTGGTTCTAACTGTTGCTTCTTGACCTGCATACAGATTTCTCAGGAGGCAGGTAAGATGGTCTGGTAATCCCATCTGTTGAAAAATTTTCCACAGTTTGTTGTGATCTACACAGTCAAAGGCTTTGGTGTAATCAATAAATCCGAAGTAGATGTTTTTCTGGAATTCTCTTGCTTTTTCAATGATCCAACAGATGTTGGCAATTGGATCATCTGGTTCTTCTGCCTTTTCTAAATCCAGCTTGAACATCTGGAAGTTCATGGTTCATGTACTATTGAAGCCTAGCTTGGAGAATTTTGAGCATTACTTTGCTAGCATGTGAGATGAGTGCAATTGTGCAGTAGTGTGAGCATTCTTTGGCATTGCCTTTCTTTGGTATTGGAATGAAAACTGACCTTTTCCAGTCCTGGGCCACTGCTGAGTTTTCCAAATTTGCTGGCTTATTGAGTGCAGCACTATTACAGCATCATCTTTTAGGATTTGAAATAGCTAAAAAAAGAAAAAATAGCTGTTTTTGTGTACTAACTGGATTAAGTTTGTAGGAAGACATTCACCTCATGTATTATTTACCCTGTGGGGTAGTTTATATAGGTGAGAAGGACAAATTCTTGGATTTTTATTTTGTTTGTTTATTTTCCCAGGTTCTGGGTGACTCAGTGGTAAAGAATCTGCTTGCAATGCAGGAGACACAGGTTTGATCCCTGGGTCAGGAAGATACCCTGGAGAAGGAAATGGCAACCCATTCTAGTATTCTTGCCTGGGAAAACCCATGGAGAGAGGAGTCCATGGGATCTCAAAGAGTCAGACACTACTTAGTGACTAAACAATAGCAGCAACAAAGATAATGGACAATTCAGAAGACGGTACTTTAATTCCTGTTCCAAATCTGCAATCAGCCACTTCTCCAAGAAACATTTATTCCTTTAATGTAAAACAGTTTTCAAAGCCTCATATTATTAAGTTGGTCATTATTTCTAGGCCTTTCAGTGCATAGACAGTATATATACACATACATACATACATACATACTGAAGTTTCCAATTCAGATTCAAGACTACAAAATTTTTACATAACTCCTTTGTATTTCATCTGTTTCCACTTTCTTTCACACTGAGAATCTTGATTTTCAAGGACACAAGGGATGATATAATCAGAATCACAATATCCCATAAGCACTTATTCGCTTTATCTTGACTTAAAACAGTATAGTCTAATACTACCATGACTAATTATGATTACTAAAAATAGTTACCAAAAAAATGGTGGGCATATGCTAGCTCCATTCTTTCCCCAGTTTTATGATTTTATATGGATATATATGATGTATACTGAAATATCATATATCTCTTATATGCTAGCATTTCAGCCTTTTAATCCCGATTAATCTTAGTTCCTTGGAAGAAAATTTACGACCAACCTAGGCAGCATATTAAGAAGCAGAGACATTACTTTGCCAACAAAGGCCTGTCTAGTCAAGGCTATGGTTTTTCCAGTAGTCATGTATGGATGTGAGAGTTGGACTATAAAGAAAACTGAGCACTGAAGAATTGATGCTTTTGAACTGTGGTGTTGGAGAAGACTCTTGAGAGTCCCTTGGACTGCAAGGAGATCAAACCAGTCCATGCTAAAGGAAATGAGTCCTGAATATTCATTGGAAGGACTGATGCTGAAGCTGAAGCTCCAATACTTTGGCCACCTGATGCGAAGAACTGAGTCATTTGAAAAGACCCTCATGCTGGGAAAGATTGAAGGCAGGAGGAGAAGGGGATGACAGAGGATGAGATGGTTGGATGGCATCACTGATTCAATGGACATGAGGTCAAAAGGAGACATGTCCGACCACCTCCCAGAAGCCATCTTGGCTGAACAAGGCATGCACCACCAGGAAGGACTCTAAGTCACAATGATTGGCTAAAGACAACCCAGAACCTAATCCCATCACCATAAAACCTGAGACTGCAAGCCATGTGGCAGAGCTGTTCTCCTGGGTTCCCTTACCCTACTGCTCTCCACCCAGGTGCCGTTTCCCAATAAAATTCCTTGCTTTGTCAGCACATGTGTTTCCTCAGACAATTCATTTCCATGTGTTAGACAAGAGCCCAGTTTCGGGCCCTGGAAGTGCTCCCCCTTCCTGCAACAGTGGGGTCAGTGACCAGGGTAATCTTCTAAAGAGGTCATATTAGAACTAAACTTTAATGGACAAATGGAACTTAACTAGGATGATGAAGTCAGAGAAGCTGTTCTATACCAAGGAAATTACGCATGTAAAGGTGTGGAAGCTGGAGATGACATGGCATAGATGGGTACCGTATGTTAAATTACAGATGTATAAAAATAGAGAGCAGGGTTCTCAGGCGGAAATAATGAGATCTGAACCCAGAAGAGTAAGTGGGACTAGTTTATGAAAACTGAGATATTGTAGGCTGCAGTAAAGGATTCTGAGAATATAGTGATGGATTGCAAATAGGATTTTCAGGAGAGTGTTGAAAGGTGTTTCCAGATGAAGTGACTGGGTAAATGGTAATACCATTCATAGATATAGGGACACAGGAGGGAGAAAAGACTTTACTGGAAAGAAATTGAACTCAGTTTGGGGCATGAATAGCTTGACACATGCTTGGGGGAATGCAAGTATGGATGTGACCAAAGGATGACAAAAACAAACAAACAAACAGGATGTCAGTGGAAGAGAGTGTGACCCCAACAATTTGGAGCTGAAAGCAAATAGGGAAGACTCAGGGGCACTGGTCTCTTTCCTTTGTCTCAGAGAGGCAGGAAATGGAATGTAGAAGAATGAGCCATTGGAAATAGAGTCACAAAAGAAAATGGGCTCTTAGGGGAAAGACAATTTGCAATTAAAGCCAAGAGAAGAAGTTGGGAAGGTAGGGGTGGAGGAGTTCTATTGTCATCCAGGGGCTTTGCCCAGAGTTCTAAAGAGAATCATGGAGTATTACTCTCAGCCATTAAAAAGAATACATTTGAATCAGTGCTAATAAGGTGGATGGAACTGGAGCCTATTACACAGAGTGAAGTAAGCCAGGAGAAAAACACCAATACAGTATCAGTTCAGTTCATTCGCTCAGTCGTGTCCGACTCTTTGCGACCCCATGAATTGCAGCACGCCAGGCGTCCCTGTCTATCACCAACTCCCAGAGTTCACTCAGACTTGCGGCCATCGAGTCAGTGATGCCATCCAGCCATCTCATCCTCTGTCGTCCCCTTCTCCTCCTGCCCCCAATCCCTCCCAGCAGCAGAGTCTTTTCCAATGAGTCAACTCTTCACATGAGGTGGCCAAAGTACTGGAGTTTCAGCTTTAGCATCATTCCTTCCAAAGAATCCCAGGGTTGATCTTCAGAATGGACTCATTGGATCTCCTTGCAGTCCAAGGGACTCTCAAGAGTCTTCTCCAACACCACAGTTCAAAAGCATCAATTCTTTGGCGCTCAGCCTTCTTCACAGTCCAACTCTCACATCCATACATGACCACAGGAAAAACCATAGCCTTGACTAGACGGACCTTAGTCGGCAAAGTAATGTCTCTGCTTTTCAATATGCTATCTAGGTTGGTCATAACTTTTCTTCCAAGGAGTAAGGGTCCTTTAATTTCATGGCTGCAATCACCATCTGCAGTGATTTTGGAGCCCCCCAAAATAAAGTTTGACACTGTTTCCACTGTTTCCCCATCTATTTCCCCCAGGGAGTGATGGGACCTGATGCCATGATCTTCATTTTCTGAATGTTGAGCTTTAAGCCAACTTTTTCACTCTCCTCTTTCACTTTCATCAAGAGGCTTTTTAGTTCCTCTTCACTTTCTGCCATAAGGGTGGTGTCATCTGCATATCTGAGGTGATTGATATTTCTTCCAGCAATCTTGATTCCAGCTTGTGTTTCTTCCAGTCCAGCGTTTCTCATGATGTACTCTGCATAGAAGTTAAATAAGTAGGGTGACAATATACAGCCTTGATGTACTCCTTTTCCTATCTGGAACCAGTCTGTTGTTCCATGTCCAAGTCTAACTGTTGCTTCCTGGCCTGCATACAGATTTCTCAAGAGGCAGGTCAGGTGGTCTGGTAGTCCCATCTCTTTCAGAATTTTCCATAGTTTATTGTGATCTACACAGCCAAAGGCTTTAGCATAGTCAATAAAGCAGAAATAGATGTTTTTCTGGAACTCTCTTGCTTTTTCCATGATCCAGCAGATGTTGGCAATTTGATCTCTGGTTCCTCTGCCTTTTCTAAAACCAGCTTGAACATTGGGAAGTTCACGGTTCACATATTGCTGAAGCCTAGCTTGGAGAATTTTGAGCATTACTTTAATAGCATGTGAGATGAGTGCAATTGTGAAGTAATTTGAGCATTCTTTGGCATTGCCTTTCTTTGGAATTGGAATGAAAACTGACCTTTTTCAGTTCTGTGGCCACTGCTGAGTCTTCCAAATTTGCTGGCATATTGAGTGCAGCACTTTCACAGCATCATCTTTCAGGATTTGAAATAGCTCCACTGGAATTCCATCACCTCCACTAGCTTTGTTTGTAGTGATGCTTTCTAAGGCCCACTTGATTATCTGGGCCGTGAAGATCCTTTTTGTACAGTTCTTCTGTGTATTCTTGCCATCTCTTCTTAATATCTTCTGCTTCTGTTAGGTCCATACCATTTCTGTCCTTTATCGAGCCCATCTTTGCATGAAATGTCCCCTTGATATCTCTAATTTTCTTGAAGAGATCTCTAGTCTTTCCCATTCTGTTGTTTTCCTCTATTTCTTTGCACTGATTGCTGAAGAAGGCTTTCTTATCTCTTCTTGCTATTCTTTGGAACTTTGCATTCAGATGCTTATGTCTTTCCTTTTCTCCTTTGCTTTTCGCTTCTCTTCTTTTCACAGCTATTTGTAAGGCTTCCCCAGACAGCCATTTTGCTTTTTTGCATTTCTTTTCCATGGGGATGATCTTGATCCCTGTCTTCTGTACAATGTCACGAACGTCAGTCCATAGTTCATCAGGCACTCTATCTATCAGATCTAGGCCCTTCAATCTATTTCTCATACTAACACATATATATAGAATTTAGAAAGATGGCAATGATAACCCTCTATGCGAGACAGCGAAAGAGACACAGATGTATAGAACGGACTTTTAGACTCTGTGGTAGAGGGAGAGGGCGGGATGATATGGGAGAATAGCATTGAAACATGTATACTATCAGGTAAGAAATGAATCGCCAGTCTATGTTCAATACAAGATACAGGATGCTTGGGGCTGGTGCACGGGGATGATCCAGAGAGATGATATGGGGTGGAAGGTGGGAGGGGGGTTCAGGATTGGGAACTCATGTACACCCGTGGCTGATTCACGTCAATGCATGGCAAAACCAATACAGTATTGTAAAGCAAAATAAAGTAAAAATTAAAATTTAAAAAAAAAAAGAAGAAGTTCTCCAGGATCTTTGACTAAACTCCCCCTCCTCCCCCACAATGGATGGGACAGGTTGCAGGTGTTTCTAACTCACTATAGATAAACAACAAATTCCAATTGTATTATAGGTAAAGTAATCCTCCACTTCAAGGTTTTCTAAATTGTGCCTTTTCTCTATCCCTGATGGTGGGTGGAAGTGGGGATCTGAAAAATACCTCTCAGAATTTTAAATACCAGAGGTTGAAATAAAGATAGTTTTCTTTAAAAATTGAACATTAAAAAAATTCTGGTCTGTGAAAGTTTTTTCTTTGTGTGAGTGACTTGATTTCAGAATATTTCAGAGTAACTAATGTTGGATGGTGGAGAAAGGACCAGAATGAAAGACACAGTGTATGTGTGGAGTATAGAATTGTTTTCTGGGTAAACAGGGAAGAGAGAAAAGGAACTATTCACTCATAAGCTCCTCTAGGCATTTTGAGAAACGTGAAAGAAACTTTTGTCCTTGGAATATTTATTCATCCTCAACTAGAGAATAAGTCAAAATAAAACATGATTACAGTATTGGTCAACAATGAGTCTGCTGCTGCTGCTAAGTCGCTTCAGTCGTGTCTGACTCTGTGCGACCCCATCGACAGCAGCCCACCAGGCTCCCCCGTCCCTGGGATTCTCCAGGCAAGAACACTGGAGTGGGTTGCCATTTCCTTCTCCAAAACAATGAGTCTTAACCTTCATAAAGGAAAACATTATGGATGATAAATGATATGAAAGAAAGTCTTTGATCAAAAGGGAGGAAATGACAGTGGTGGAGAGGAGTGAATCAGGAGGTTATTCTCGGCAATGAACAGTATGAACAGGGTAGACCATAATAATGTATTCTCAGGGGAATGACTTAAGTGACCCAGTTGGGGAATGCTGGTGATGAGATTAGAGAGATGAATTTGGGCCCATTGGCTAATGGCTTTGAATGCTGGATTCTGTAACATAAGATGTTACAGAAAAACTTGAGCAAACTTTTGGCCAGCCCAATACTTTGATCTGATAGGTAAGAGGAAATAATTATAAACTTATACAGGAGATAGAAAGATAAGAGTGATGCTTTAGAAATAATTTCTGGGTTGTTAATTAAGCATATTTGGGGTATTAACTCCATGGTAGGTTGAGTAAAGGTCCCCTAAAGATGTCTGCAATTCATGGGGTTATGAAGAGTCGGACAGGACTGAGCAACTTCACTTTCACTTTTCACTTTCATGCCTTGGAGAAGGAAATGGCAACCCACTCCAGCGTTCTTGCCTGGAGAATCCCAGGGTCGGGGGAGCCTGGTGGGCTGCTGTCTATGGGGTCGCACAGAGTCGGACACGACTGAAGCGACTTAGCAGCAGCAGCAGGAAATGGCAAAAGCAGAAGGATAAAAAGTTTGGCTGGAAAAGATAACGGGTGAAGCCTATGATACAGAGCCTGGCAGTTCACCTCAGGACTTCGGGCCTCCAAGAGTAGCACTTGCGTGTGTCTAAACCCAGAAGCCAGACTCAGGCTTGAGGGAGCAGTCAACCACAGAGTCTTTGGGAACTGTTTTCCCAGCTAGGAATCGAAGGTAGCTGGAGAAGGGACATGGAAGCCATAGAGGTGGATGTGAGGATGCTGTCCTTGACCTACAGTCACCTACAGTCCTCTACCAGAATGATGGACTGACTTCTACCCAAGAGTCTAGCCCAAGACCAATCCTGCCCCTAAAAGGAGAGGCATTTAGGAGCTCTAGGTCAAGAATTTATTAACTCTAAATTAGTAAATGAGTCTTCAGTCAGAGGGCATTCAGTTGCTGTCCATTCCAAGCAAATGTCCTAATACAAGGAAGTCCAGTTTTCTCACCTTTAGAATGGCAAAAACAATACCACCCTTTATAAGGATGCTGCCAGTGTTACATGTGGTAATATTCATAAAGCTATTCATATGGTGCCTGACACATTAAAAGTGCTAAATAAGTGGTGGCTGTTGTCACTGTGATTAGGCAGGTGCTAAGTTGTGTATCCTGGAGATGGTATGCAAGTGCTATCTAATCTAATCCTGTCCTGCATCAAATCAAGAGGGTGTTACTCTGAAACTATAACCCACTCAACTGCATTGTGAAATATCTGAGGTCACTGTGCTCTCATAAAGGAAAAGAGCCACTTGGAATCCAGAAGAAGTATAGACCAAGAGCAGCAACAGAAACAGTATTGTGTGTCTACTATGTGACATATAGACTGTGTTATATAAAATAATTCATTCACACCTCAGAACCTCTGAGGTATGAACTATTATAATCCTCTTTCTACAAATGAGGAAACTGAGGTGCAAAGCAGTTAATAACTTGCCCAAGGCACCATAACTATTAGTGGTGAAGAGAAAATAGAACCCAAGCTCTCTGACTCTAGGGACTGCAAATTCAACCCCACACTGAACTCTCTCAAAAGAAGAAATGGTCTCTAATACTGCTCTTGGGGTCATGACCACTGGACACAATGGTCTCATTTCTTCTGTGGGCAGATTTATGTAGTAGAAATAGGTACATCACCCATCAGGTTACTTTCTGAATCCCCTCCAGGACAAAGTGATGGGGATGGGGATACTAGGCTTTTGGATGGAGACAGATTCTGGTTGCTGAGCTAGATGTGGGACTTGAGCAGGGTCAAGAGTTAACTGAAGAACAGCATTGAGAAGTCAAAGTCAGGTCAAGATCTAGAGGCCATCTAAGGAAACACCAACCCCAAAGCAGATGGACTGAAAGGTGAAAACTGAAAAGGTTGATAAAAAGAGAATATGAAAAGGAGCCAAGAAAATGAGGACCAGGAGGACCTGCACCCTGGAGAGAGAATCTCTGAGCTGGAATGGGAAGCAAAGCCTTCCTGAAGGGCGCCAGCCTGTGGGTGGATGGAGCAGGTGCTGAGGCAGTTCTCTGTTCTGATCCATGTTTTCCAAGCTTTCAAGAATGATTTGGCTTCCGCAAGGACTATTGCTAAAGACATGTTTGCTCATCAGCCAAGAGGACTAACATGGGTGTTTTTCTCATTGTAAATTAATAAACAGACATCCCATTTGTTAGTCAGACTCTGATGAATTTGGTAACTAGAGTCAGTCCTCCAGGGCTTAGTCACATTTTAGTGACACTATGAAATTAAGTTTTAGATCTGTGAGGCTGCAGACAACCTCCTAGGTCTCAGTAGATTCCATTCAAAGGACAATCTCCTTTCATAAGAGAGTCAATCAGCCTCTCTTTTGATATCCTTTTGGGGCAAAAGTTCTGGGAATTCCATGGACTATGAGTTCATTTGTTTCAACCATTTATACATGTATCAAATTTACCAATTATCTATGTGGTTTCTTAATTAAATTGAGATCATCTTGAAGGCCCAGTCTGCTTTTTATTTATCTTCATGTGCCCAGGACCTAGCACAGTCCCAAGCACTTGAATATTCAAGAAATGTTTGTTAAACTGAACTGAATCAATGTGGATAAGAGCATTATGTCATAACTATAGACAATACAAGCAACATGCCCGATAAGTTTTCAGAGAGTAAATTAACCCACTTTCAAGATATCACTTTGCCTCTCTCCATGTACCAAATACATTATTTTAAAATTAAAGATCAAATGACCATTTGATAATTGTAATTGACTGCCCTTTTGTTTCAAGTCAACTAAACTTTCGTTTCAAACTAAATCTTTATTTCAAGGTTTCCTTCATGTCCTTTAATAGCATACCAAATTTCATCAGTCAAATCCTTTGATATCACAGAAATAGCAAAAACAAAAGTGACCTTCCTTCATTTAGTCAACACACTTTCCCTTAAACGCTCTCTGAGCAAACATTTGGGTAAACAGATGTTCTTTATCTTTGTACTCAGAAGATCAATAAACTGAGATCAGATCAATAAACTGAGATCATAGAGGGCATGACAGACATGGAATCAAAGATTCCCCTGCGCAAGCACACATTAGCTGTTACTACATTCAATTCAGATCAAATGGAGTTGACTTTAAATTTTTTCTCTACTGTTTATGGGATCATTAATTGATTGGTTGCTTTCATCAAGTCAACTATTACAATGTACCTCAGCTAGGTGGAGATTCAATCAACTGTTCAGAGAATAACCTGCAAAAGGTCTATATAAGCAGCCACTATCATAGTCTCCATATTCTTTGTACTAAAATTTTAGTACAAAGATGTTTAGAGGTGTTTTGAGAGCACACTTCCATTGAGAATATGGCACTTCAAAACACACCGTTAACTCACCACCAAGGACAAAGTTTTCACTGCCAGTGTTATAGTCTGCAGTGGATTTCTAGATAATGGTCTGTTTGAACTATATGGTTTTGTTTTAAAATTTCTTGAGGTCACTGTAATATATTTTCTACCATCTAACAAGTCAAATTTTAAAAAATTGAAATAATAATAAAACCCTTGGTGGATTCGGGAGATGAAGGAAGTTTACCTTGCATGCGTGCCTCATTTTCTCAAGGGAGTCTCCCAGAAGTCTATGGAGATTTCCAGGGTATGTTTTAGGTTAGGATGCCATGTTTTCTCTAAAATCAAGGTAAAGGTCACCCTTTACTTTGCCCTTTCCTGAGGAGCGGATCAGTGACCAGTGCTGATTCTCCCCATTGTGCTACAATGAATATGAAGTTAAGAGAAGAAAGCTACCTTGCAAAGAGCTTTAAAAAGGAGATTTCTGTTCCCTCTATACTTAAGGAAACAGTTAGAATTGTAATTAGTGAAGTAACTTCTGGAAGAAAAGCCTGACTTAGCACTTTTACAGACACAACTGACAATATGACCAACCAAAAGAGTGATAGCTACTTGCTAGAACAAGAAGGAATTCCCAGAGTCTTGGGACTATATGAACAGCATGCTGGGCTACTATACAGAACCAGTAGGCCTTTGGAGAGCTCGAAATCAAACCAGTTAATCCTAAAGGAAATCAACCCTGAATATTCATTGGAAGGACTGATGCTGAAGCTAAAACTCCAATACTTTGGCCACCTGATGCGAAGAATAGACTCATTGGAAAAGACCCTGATTCTGGGAAAGATTGAAGGCAAAGAGAGAAGAGGGTGGCAGATGATGAGATGGTTAGATAGCATCACCAACTCAATGGACATAAATCTGAGCAAACTCTGGGAGATAGCAGAGGACAGAGGAGGGTCCATAGGGTCACAAAGTCCATGGGGTGGCAAACGGTAGGGCATGGCTTCGTGACTGAACACCAATAATCGGCAGAGCTCAAAAAGTAGGCACTGGACTCCTATCCCAACTGTTGAGAGGGAGTGTGCAGCGTAGGGATGTGTTTAATGCCTCTCTTGAGATGTTGTGTCCAACATCTTCCGGGTGGAGGGAGTATATGAAGTTCCAGGGGAATGGGTGTCCTTGTGGAATTTGTGATCCCTCACCCTGACCCCAAAGCTGATGAATTATTTAGGCTCTTGAAAAACTAAAGTTGCAGTTATAATACTAGCTCCCCTGCACACAGTTGTTGTTGCTAACGTACTATCCACAAGGCACAAGCTTTTGTGTGTGTATGTGTGTGTGGTTTTTTTTTGTAGTTTTGGAGATGAATTTGCACAAGATCACCCCTGGCCTATGTGATCAGCTGTGTGTAATCTGGAGACCACATGGCTGGGGCTGTGGAGTCATCTAGGCCGAGTAGCACTGGCAAGATCAATCCCTCGGCCTCAGCCTCACTCACAGAGAGCTGCGATTCTACGAAAGGGATCTTTCCCCAACTATAGTGTGTTCACTCTACAAAACAGCCTACTCAAAAAGAAACAGAAAGGTTGAATAAAAATCTACCCATAAGCCAAAATCTCCTTTCACTTTATGACAAATGAGATTTCTTCACTGTGTCTGAGCAATGGTAGAAGGTACACTGGATACAGAGTCCTAAGTTTCAGATTTGAATCCTCACTTTCTCACTAACTGCATGGTTTTAGACAGGTTGCTGCTTTGTCTTAGGCTTCAGTTCTCTCAACTGCAAAGGGAGGGCTCTCCTTACTCCCTGCTGCTGCTGCTGCTGCTGCTGCTGCTAAGTCGCTTCAGTCGTGTCCGACTCTGTGTGATCCCACAGACGGCAGCCCACCAGGCTCCCCCGTCCCTGGGATTCTCCAGGCAAGAAGACTGGAGCGGGTTGCCACTTCCTTCTCCAAGGCATGAAAGTGAAAAGTGAAAGTGAAGTCGCTCAGTCGTGTCTGACTCTTAGCAACCCCATGGGCTGCAGCCTACCAGGCTCCTCCGTCCATGGGATTTTCCAGGCAAGAGTACTGGAGTGGGGTGCCATTGCCTTCTCCGCCTTACTCCCTACTTCAACATATGTTTATTCAAAGATTTTGTGCCATGGACATACCACATACTGGGTGTCTAATAGTCAACATGGTTTCTAAGCCTCTAAACACTCACAGTGTAGTATAAGAGAGAAGGAACAAGAAATTGCAGTTTATATCTGTTCCTTTTACTTTATACGATTGAGATGCAAATAAATAATTTATGCAAATACTTGATACACTGTGAAGAGTTATTTAAAAAAAGAAAACAATAGCATTCTGCCCACAGTTGATTCTTTATAAGTATTAAGTTGTACTTCTTTGATGATAATCTTATTGTGAGATGATTTGTATGTTTGATAAAGACAGATATAAAGATTTTTTTCATTCATGAAAGTGGAGTACATTAAAAGAAGGTGATATTTCCAGGGCGGAATATTTGACAGGACCACCATGAAGTGGCTCTGTACTCTCTCTCTTATCCTTTCCTGAAAACTTATCTATCTCTCATCAACCCCTAAGACACACTATTCCTTGCCTCACTCCTGAAGCCCCTTGGTCAAGGGTCATAGATAAGTTGAGTCTTTTAGGACACAGGGGAGTGGATAGGATGTAAGGTCTGTTCTTCACATTACTGGCAAATTTTGTTTAAGCTGAACAGTTAAAATTTATACCTTGAGTCATGTGAAAACATGGTACCTGGGTAAAAATGGCTACATCAGAATATCAAGTAAGGGAGGATATTTTTGAAGGGGAAGTACAACTGGAAAATCTGAAAGTCATGCCACATATTATTTCAAAATTAGAACTAATTTTGAGAACTGTTTCCATATTTGATTCGAGTTTAAGGCATTTTCAAAGTATCTCACGCCATTAAAAAATTTTTGTGACAGGCTCTTTTGTTATGACAAATGTTTACTATGTTAAGCCCTTTAGGCCATGCCAAGAATTATAAAGCATAGTTCTTATTTTTGATGAGTTTATCATCTATTTGGGGAGGGACAAAAAGCCACATGTGTGCCTATACACATATACACAGTCAGACAAAAAAAGATAAGAAGCTGTATATAATTAAGGGTTAAGTGAGTAATACACACCATAAAGGGGGCATTTGATTGCAAGACATTTCCCTGTTCAGTGGAATTGGGAGCGAAGGGTTCATGAATGAGTTAGAAAGTAGTCATGGCCTTTGGAAGATGAAGTAAGCGAGGTCTGGACAGGAAGAGAGGCAGAGGAAGGGCATTTGAGGTGAATGAAGAGAGCATAAGGGAGAACTTGTAGGCAGAAATGAGCAAGACACTTGGT
This sequence comes from Oryx dammah, assembly GCF_014754425.2. Classification (NCBI taxonomy): domain Eukaryota; kingdom Metazoa; phylum Chordata; class Mammalia; order Artiodactyla; family Bovidae; genus Oryx; species Oryx dammah. The sequence continues at coordinate 50,515,544 of NW_024070210.1, forward strand.
GCCACCTATGAGGGCCCTTCTAGAAGAAATGGAGGGCTTCATTTGGGGGATATTGACATATCTATTTGGGCAGGTCAGGAGGAGTCAGATTTGTGGAAGACCTTTAATATCAGCCTAGGAAGACTGGACTTCACTCTTTGGAGAATAGGGAATCACTGAGCTTTAGAAAAGGGGAAATTGTAACTGAATCATGTTTCAGAAAGATTTCTCTTGGAGTCCCCTGATGGCCTCGTGGTTAGGGTTTAGGGCTGTCGCTGCCATGGCAGTCTCATCCCTGACCAGGGATGAAAGCCATGCAGCATGGCCAAATTTTTTTAAGAAAAAATTCAAAAAAAGCTTTATCTCCCAAAGACGTACAAGGTGAATCAGTGAACAGAGAGCTCATTTCTTCTATTATTTTCTCCATGTTTTATTCATTTTTTCTCTTCATTAATAAAACACATGCAAGGTATAAAAATTAATGATATAATGAACACCTGTGAACACATCTCCCAATTTATGATGAGCAATAGGACCATTACCTTACTGTCCCCTGCCTGAGCCATCAAATCCCTTTCTTCTCCTGCTCTCCTGAGACACAGACCCTAATAATTCTGCATCTGTTTGCATTTCTTCATAGATTTACCACCTAGGCTTGGGTCTTAAAAATTGTTTAACAATTTTGTAAGTTTTTTCATTAATGTAAAAGGAATCATTCTTTATAAATTCTTCCGCAACATGCTTTTATGGGTCAACATTATATTTCTGAGATTCATTTATGTTGTTTTTTTGTAACTGTAATTCATTAATTTCAACTTCTTTATGGTGAAAGTGAAAGAAAGTGAAAGTCGCTCAGTCATGTCTGACTCTTTGTGACCCCATGGGCTATACAGTCCTTGAAATTCTCCAGGCCAGATCTTCCCAACCCAGGGATCGAACCCAGGTCTCCTGCATTGGAGGTGGATTCCTTACCAGCGGAGCCACAAGGGAAGCCCATCCCCTTGTAAAACTTTACTCAGTTTATTTATCCATTTAACTATCAATTGAGTATCTGCATTGTTTCCAGTTACTTTACTATTAGAAATAGTGCTGCTAGGAATCGTTTGGTACATTCCTGTAGGTATACTTAAGCAATTATTTTCCCAGGGTGTATTTGTTCATGTGGAATTGCTGAGTCATTGGGTATCCACACCTTCAAATTTATTAGATAATGCCAAACTGGGTGTGGTCACAAAATGGATTATATTAATTTATACTGCCACCAGCAAGGTACTGGTATTGCAGTGGTTCTAAATCCTGGCTTATGCTAGATACTGTAATATCTCTTGTTTTTGCCAATCTGATTGGTATGAATTGTGATCTCATTGGGGTTTTAATTTGTGTTTAATTTGTGTTTGTTCAATTACTAGCACAGGGGAGCATATGTGAGGTCCACATGGCAGAAGATAGATGAAAAGTGAGGGAGAAGAAGAACAAGCTGGAAACTACCAGCATAGTCAGGAGTCCACAAGCACAAACTGACAACTGCTGAAAGCTGTCAGCTCTTATTGGCCCTGACCTTGAAGGTCTGAACATTCTACAGAAGCTAGGATACTTCGGTCACACACACACACACACACACACATACTCATAGAGGCATATGTGCATGCACACGCACGCGCATGCGCGTGCGCGCGCGCACACACACACACACACACACACACACACACACACACACCACTAGTGCAGGAACAGAGAAACTGAAGTAGGAACCAGGGGAAGGTGGAGTCAGTACAGCCTGGTTGCTGCCTCACACCAGCAAGGCGAGGCAGTAGACAAGCAGTAACCCGTGTGAGCTACAGAATGGCTACTCTTGTAATTCTGCTGTCCACATCCAGTGAGAAGCTCTTTGGTGGCCCCACCCCAAGAGAAATATACAGAAAGGGGAATTCTGGGAGATGCATTGAGCCTAGCCATGTGGACTCAGTGCAGAGCCTCCCCACAAACAATACTGCCTGGTAACAGTTCAGTTCAGTCGCTCAGTGCAGACTCTGCAACCCCATGGCCTGCAGCACACAGGCCTCCCTATCGATCACCAACTCCTGGAGCTTGCTCAAGTCCATGTCCATTGCATCGGTGATGCTGTCCAACCATCTTATCCTCTGTCATCCCCTTCTCCTCCTGCCTTCAATCTTTCCCAATATCAGGGTCTTTTCAAATGAGTCAGCTCTTTGCATCAAGTGGCTAAAGTATTGGAGTTTCAGCTTCAGCATCAGTCTTTCCAATGAGTATTCAGGACTGATTCCCCTTAGGATGGACTGGTTGGATCTCCTTGCAGTCCAAGGGACTCTCTCAAGAGTCTTCTCCAACACCACAGTTCAAAAGCATCAATTCTTCGGTGCTCAGCTTTCTTTATAGTCCAACTCTCACAACCATACATGACTACTGGAAAAACCATAGCTTTGACTAGACAGAACTTTGTTGACAAAGTAATGTCTCTGCTCTTTAACATGCAGTCTAGGTTGGTCACAACTTTTCTTCCAAGGAGCAAGTGTCTTAATTTCATGGCTACAGTCACCATCTGCAGTGATTTTGGAGCCCAAGGGAAAAAAAGTGTCTCTCACTGTTTCCACTGTTTCCCCATCTATTTGCCATGAAGAGATGGGACCAGATGCCATGATCTTACTTTTCTGAAAGTTGAGTTTTAAGCTGACTTTTTCACTCTCCTCTTTCACTTTCATCAAGAGGCTCTTTAGTTCTTCTTCACTTTCTGCCATAAGAGTGGTTTCATCTGCATATCTGAGATTATTGGTATTCCTCCCAACAATCTTGATTTCAGCTTGTGTTTCATCCAGCCCAGCATGTCTCATGATGTACTCAGCTTATAAGTTAAATAAGCAGGGTGACAGTATACAGCCTTGATGTATTCCTTTCCCTATTTGGAACCAGTCTGTTGTTTCATGTCCAGTTTTAACTGTTGCTTCTTGACCTGCATACAGATTTCTCAGGAGGCAGGTGAGATGGTCTGGTATTCCCATCTCTTGAAGAATTTTCCAGTTTGTTGTGATCCACACAGTCAAAGACTCTGGCGTAGTCAATAAAGCAAAAGTAGATGTTTTTCTGGAGCTCTCTTGCCTTTTCAGTTATCCAGTAGACATTGGGAATTTTATCTCTGGTTCCTCTGCCTTTTCTAAATCTAGCTTGAACATCTGAAATTTCACGGTTCACACACTGTTGAAGCCTGGCCTGAAGAATTTTGAGCATTACTTTGCTAGCATGTGAGATGAGTTCAATTGTGCAGTAGTTTGAGCATTCTTTGGCATTGCCTTTTTTGGGGGTTGGAATAAAAACTGACCTTTTCCAATCCTGTGGCCACTGCTGAGTTTTTAAAATTTGCTTGCATATCGAGTGCAGCACTTTAACAGCATCATCTTTTAGGACTTGAAATAGCTCTGAAATTCTATCACCTCCACTAGCTTTGTTAGTAGTGATGCTTCTTCTTAAGGCCCACTTGACTTCACATTCCAGGATGTCTGGCTCTAGGTGATCACACCATTGTGGTTATCTGGGCCATTAGGATCTTTTTTGTATAGTTCTTCTGTGTATTCTTGCCACCTCTTCTTAATATCTTCTGCTTCTGTTAGGTCCACCATTTCTGTCCTTTATTGTGCATGAAATGTTCCCTTGGTATCTCTAAATTTCTTGATAAGATGTCTAGTCTTTCCCATTCTATTGTCTTCCTCTCTTTCTTTGCATTGATCACTGAGGAAGATTTTCTAATCTCTCCTTGCTATTCTTTGCCTAGTACAGACATATATTAAAGAAAATCTTCCAATAACACAGGAATTTCTTAAAATCATTATCAGGATGAAAGATATGAACATATTTTTTTCAGGATGTGATAGGTTAAATGTGTTAGACAAAATTCTAAGTTGGTCCCTAAGTTTCCCACCATTGGTGTATACACTATAGTGCACTTTCCTTGTGCACGGGCCAGGCTTGAATACAATGGGATATCATTCTTGTGATTGTGTGGTTACATGGCTGAAGGGTTTTGCAACTATAATTTATATCAGTTGGCAACACAAATCAATTGACTTTGAGTTAAACAAAAGAGAGGTTATCCTGGTTGAGATGGATTTAATTGGGGGAACCCTTAAAATGTGCTCTGCTGCTGCTAAGTCGCTTCAGTCGTGTCTGACTCTATGCGACCCCATGGACGGCAGCCCACCAGGCACCCCTGTCCCTGGGATTCTCCAGGCAAGAACACTGGAATGGGGTGCCGTCTGTGGGGCTGCACAGAGTTGGACACACTGAAGCGACTTAGCAGCAGCAGCAGCAGCAGAGGAACCAGAGATCAAGTTGCCTACATCCATTGGATCATAGGGAAAGCAAGGGAATTCCAGAATAACAGCTACCTCTGCTTCACTGACTAAGCTACAGTACTTAACTGTGTGAATCACAACAAACTGGAAAATTCTCAAACAAATATCAGACCACCTTACTTGTCTCCTGAGAAAGCTGTATGTAGGTCAAGAAGCAACAGTAAGAACCAAACATGGAAGAGTATTAGAAAACTTTGATTATATATTAGGCCACAAGAACTTTTACAATATAGACCACAAATTTAAACCTTATGATACATGCTCTGAATATTCTATAATAAAGTTAGATACCAGTAATAAAACTTCCTTGGATAGTACGTTTAAAAAAAAACCACACCAACAAATATCTATTTGGTAAAAGGGAAGTCAAACAGAAATGACAGATTTTTCTAAGAATGAACAATAATTGAACACAATATACCAAAACATATATATACAACTAAAGCAGTTCTCAGAGGAAAATTCATAACCTTAATTACTTCTACAAGAAAGAATATAAATGAATTAATCAGTAAACTTAAAGACATAAGAACAATGAAAGAAATTAAACTAAATCAGGAGAAATGTAAACTTACAAATAAAATCCGTACATTGTTCTTCAGAAATAACTATGAAAGAGATATCCGTCTGGTAGGGATCAAGGCAAAAAGAGAGGAAAATATAAGTAAATAAGTTTTAAAATGAAAAAGGATGCTTTAAAATTGTTTGCTACATCAGGATTACTAATTTTAAAAATCTATGGCAAATAAAAGAATTTTTAGAAAAGACTGACCAAAAATCACTTACGTGTGTTAGTTACTCGGTCGTGTTCAACTGTTTGCGACCCCATGGTCTGTCCATGGAATTCTCTAGGCAAGAATACTGGAGTGGATTGCCATTCTCTTCTCCAGGGGATCTTTTAAACACAGGGATCAAACCCAGGTCTTCTGCACTATTGGCAGATCTTTACCATCTGAACTACAAGGGAAGCCGAAAAATCACTTAAGACACATAAATAACAGTAACTATTTCATCGGTACTAAATCTCAAATATCTGCTAATCAAAGAGGAGATTGGTTGCGTGCATGCATGGTAAGTTACTTCAGTTGTGTCTCTGTTCAACCCTATTGACTGTAGCCCGCCAGGCTCCTCTGCCCATGGGATTCTCCAGGCAAGAAGACTAGAGTGGGTTGCCACGGCCTCCTCCAGAGGATCTTCCCCACCCAGGGATCAAACGCATGTCCCTTATGTCTCCTGCGTTGGCAGGCAGGGTCTTCTCCACCAGCACCAGCGGGGACGCCCAGATTAGTCCACATTTGTGTATAAATGGAACCCATTATTTTTTTAAGGAACATATCATTCTTAGGTTATTTAAATTGTTCTATAGGATAGAGAAATATGGAAAACTTTCTAGTTTTTTTGTTCATAAACAGTATGTCTGATATCAAATTGGACAAATAAAACACAAATCACCTACTTATAATTTCAAAACCAAAAGAAAATGAAAAACTATATACTCAAAAATTAAACCTAGTAATATTTGTGTATGTGTATCATGACTAAATAGGGATCTTTTCAGGAATATAAGAACATTTAAAATATAGTATAATTAAGTAATAACATAACAAGAAATAGAAGAATTTTTTGAAATGTAATAGCCTCAGTAAATATTCAACAGACATTTTGATAGATTCCAACATTCATTTCTGTTTTTAAAATCACAATTGCTTACATTTTTTTAAAAAGTCTCCTCATGATTAAACAAGAAACATGAAACTTAACAGTTCACTAAAGGCATTGTCTGTAAATTAACGAACAGAACAAGGATGCCTGTTTTTATAATTATGATTCAATATTTTTGTAATGATTTCTATCCATATACTAAGGCAAGAAAAATAAATAAATATAAAGATTAAAAAGAAAAAAGAGAGAGCAAAGGATGATTATTTATAGTTCATTATATTCTATCTTAAAAATTTAAGATAATTAAAAAATTTAGGCTTGAAATGAACAGAAATCCCATTCAAACTGGTTTTGAAAATATTAAACATTATTGGTTTACATAACTACAAGTCCAGAAATGGCATGGGCCTCAGGGTTGGTTGATCCAGTAATTCAGTGATATCACTAAGGACTCAGCTGCATTCTGGTCCCTGTGTCAGCTTAATTAGAAGGCTGCTGCTGTTGCTGCTGCTGCTAAGTTGCTTCAGTCGTGTCTGAGTCTGTGCAACCCCATAGACAGCAGCCCAACAGGCTCCCCCGTCCCTGAGATTCTCCAGGCAAGAGTACTGGAATGGGTTGCCATTGCCTTCTTCAATGCATGAAAGTGAAAAGTGAAAGTGAAGTCTCTCAGTCGTGCCAGACTCTTAGCGACCCCATGGACTGCAGCCTACCAGGCTCCTCCATCCATGGGATTTTCCAGGCAACAGTACTGGAGTGGGGTGCCATTGCCTTCTAGCTCCCCTCAAAGTTATGGGATGGGTGTCTGCAATAGTTGGAGCTACACGCTTCCTTGTGCATGTCCAGGGAATGACAGAGAACTGGTTTCTTACAGCTTTCAGAGAGTTGAGGAATTTCTTTCCAAAGCCTCAGAAAGTTTCTTCTCAAATTTCATTGGCCCCAATTAAACCACATTAATATTCCTGAACCAGGCATGGTTTCAAGGGTGGAAAATGATTCTCATAGGTTAAACTAGTCTATTTTTACCCTTAAACCTTAAACTTATGTTTAACCTTAATCAGTGTTCTACCTAAAGCCTATAGTTGCTCAGAAAAAGCAGTGGATATCCAAATAAAAATCTAGTACTATTTGAAAGAGGGCTTAAAAGATGCCAAGTAGGACACTAATGCTGTTCTCTACAGTGTCAACTAGATAACTATTTAAAACTGTAATAAAGCTCATTAGGATGTGAATATTAAAGGCATACATGCAGAAATTTGCTTGTAATGATTAGTTAGAATTATAAAGAAGATCTCATTCTAATTCCCCAAGTAGAGACAACTAAATACCAAATGCCTAGAAATAAGAATTTAAGAATTTGCAAGACTCAGTGGAGAAAATAATGTAAACTTACTTAAGGACATAAGAAAGACTTGAGTAAATGGAGAGATAAGAATCATATTTCTGAAGGGACTATTCAATAGTATAACTTTATCCATAAAGTTAACGGTCTTTCATTAATTAGAGTTGGGAGGATATGAAACTTTTTAAATGATTTTAAAGTTCACTTATCTAATAAATATTTGAAAATAGTAATAAGGAGGGATCTATTCTACCACAAAGACATCAAAATGTCTTGCAGGACTACAGTAGTTAAAATCACTATTTTATTTCCAGGATTTTTTTTAATACAGGCAAGATGGAATTTCAAACCAAATAGTGTTGAAAAACTTGCCAAAATATTTTGGAATAATGTTAGAGTTCTGCCTTACACTATATATCATAATATATCCTAAAAAAATCAAAAATTAAGTGTGTAAAGTAAAATCATGGAAATATTGCAATAAAATATAAAACAAAGCTTAATTGGGCATAATTTTAGACAAATTAAATAAATTTAAATAAATTAAATAAATTTTAGCCAGATCTTTTACCATAAATATCAAATTTAGTAACCATACAGAAAAATATTTATAGACTTAAGTTTACAAATTTTATAAATTTCTATATGGCAGCAACACATCATCATTATAAATAAAAATAAAGGATTAAATAGAAAATGATTAGCCATATATAATAGATAAAAGATTTATATTTTTATATTATAAAGAGTGACAAAAGTTATTAAAAATGAAACTGATGAAAGGGGGTAGAGGACATAAATTGAAAATGTATAAAAGGACACGAATAGTTAGCACATGAAAGACACCCAACCTCAATCAGTCAGTTCAGTCACTCAGTCGTGTCCGACTCTTTGCGACCTGATGGACTGCTGCATACCAGGCCTCCCTGTCCAACACCAACTACTTGAGTTTACTCAAACTCATGTCCATTGAGTTGGTGCCGCCATCCAATCATCTCATCCTCTTTCTTCCCCTTCTCCTCCCACCTTCAACCTCTCCCAGCATCAGGGTCTTTTCAAATGAGTCAGTTCTTTGCATCAGGTGGCCAAAGTATTGGAGTTTCAGCTTCAGCAATCAGTCCTTCCATCGAATATCCAGGACTCATTTCCTTTAGGATGGACTGGTTGGATCTCCTTGCAGTCCAAGGGACTCTCAGGAGTCTTTTCCAACACCACAGTTCAAAAGCATCAATTCTTCGGTGCTTAGCTTTCTTTATAGCCCAACTCTCACATCCACACATGACTACTGGAAAAATCATAGCCTTGACTAGACAGACTTTTGTTGGTAACGTAATGTCTCTGCTTTTTAATATGCTGTCTAGGTTGGTCATAGGTTTTCTTCCAAGGAGCAAACATCTTTTAATTTCATGGCTACAGTCACCATCTGCAGTGATTTGGGAGCCCAATAAAATAAAGTCTGTTACTGTTTCCACTGTTTCCCCGTCTATTTGCCATGAAGTTATGGGACCAGATGTCATGATCTTTCTTTTCTGAATGTTGAGTTTTAAGCTAACTTTTTCACTCTCCTCTTTCACTTTCATCAAGAGGCTCTTTAGTTCTTCTTCGCTTTCTGCCATAAGTGTGATGTCATCTGCATATCTGAGGTTACTGATATTTCTCCAGGCAATCTCGATTCCAGCTTGTGCTTCATCCAGCCCAGCATTTCTCATGACGTACTCTGCATAGAAGTTAAATAAGCAGGGTGACATTATACAGCCTTGACATACTCCTTTCCCAATTTGGAATCAGTCTGTTCTTCCATGTCCAGTTATAACTGTTGTTTCCTGACCTTCATACAGGTTTCTTAAGAGACAGCTCAGGTGGTCTGGTATTCCCATCTCTTTCAGAATTTTCCACAGTTTGTTGTGATCCACACAGTCAAAGGCTTTGGCATAGTCAATAAAGCAGAAATAGATGTTTTTCTGGAACTCTCTTACTTTTTCAATGATCCAATGGATGTTGGCAATTGGATCTCTGGTTCCTCTGCCTTTTCTAAATCTAGCTTGAACATCTGGAAGTTCACGGTTCACCTATTGTTGAAGCCTGGCTTGGAGAATTTTGAGAATTACTTTACTAGCGTGTGAAATGACTACAATTGGTGGTAGTCTGAGCATTCTTTGGCATTACCTTTCTTTCGGGTTCCCTGGTGGCTCAGATGGTAAAGTGTCTGCCTACAATGCAGGAGACATGGGTTCGATCCCTGGGTCAGGAAGATCCCCTGGAGAAGGAAATGGCACCCCACTCCAGTATTCTTGCCTGGAAAATTTCATGGACGGAGGAGCCTGGTTGGCTACTGTCCATGGGGTCACAAAAAGTGGGACACAACTGAGTGACTTCACTTCACTTGTTTCGGGTTGGAATGAAAACTGACCTTTTCCAGTCCTGTGGCCACTGCTGAGTTTTCCAAATTTGCTGGCATATTGAGTGCAGCACTTTCACAGCATCATCTTTTAGGACTTGAAATAGCTCAACTGGAATTACATCACCTCTACTAGCTGTGTTCATAGTGATGCTTCCTAAGGCCCACTAGACTTTGCATTCCAGGATGTCTGGCTCTAGGTACGTGATCATACCATCCTGATTATCTGGGTCATGAAGATGGTTTTTGTATAGTTCTTCTGTGTATTCTTGCCACCTCTTCTTAATATCTTCTGCTTCTGTTAGGTCCATACCATTTCTGTCCTTTATTGTGCCTATCTTTGTATGAAATGTTCCCTTGGTATCTCTAATTTTCTTGAAGGTAGTCTTTCCCATTCTGTGTTTTCCTCTATTTCTTTGCATTGATCACTCAGGAAAGCTTTCTTATCTCTCCTTGCTATTCTTTGGAACTCTACATTCAAATGGGTATATCTTTCCTTTTCTACTTTGCTTTTTGCTTCTCTTTTTTTCACAGCTATTTATAAGGCCTCCTCAGTCAGCCATTTTGCTTTTTTCATTTCTTTTTCTTGGGGATGGTCTTGATCCCTGCCTCCTGTACAATGTCATGATTCTAGTTCTTCAGGCACTCTTTCTATCAGATCTAATCCCTTGAATTTATTTGTCACTTCCACTGTATAATCATAAGGGATTTGATTTGGTCCTACCTGAATGGTCTAGTGGTTTTCCCTACTTTCTTCAATTTAAGTCTGAATTTGGCAATAATGTGTTCATGATCTGAGCCACAGTCAACTTCCAGTATTGTTTTTGTTGACTGTATAGAGCTTCTCCATCTTTGACTGCAAAGAATATAATCAGTCTGATTTTGGTATTGACCATCTGGTGATGTCCATGTGTAGAGTCTTCTCTTGTGTTGTTGAAAGAGGGTGTTTGCTATGACCAGTGCATTCTCTTGGCAAAATTCTATTAGCCTTTGCCCTGCTTCATTCTGTACTCCAAGGCCAAATTTGCCTGTTACTCCAGGTGTTTCTTGACTTCCTACTTTTGCATTCCAGTCCCCTATAATGAAAAGGACATCTTTTTGGGTGTTAATTATAGTACTTTTTGGGTGTTAGTTCTATCCCACTTCACAGTTAACCAAATAAATGCATATGAAAACAATTTTATTTTTTAACTGCTATAGTGAGAGAATTAGAAAGAATTTACATTAATATTAAAGAGAATGAGAGAAATAGATACATTTCACCCCTTGGCTTCACTGTAAGGCATGTAGGATCCTACCTGACCAGAGACTGAACCCATGCCCCTGCACAGCAAGTGCAGAGTCTTAACCACTGGACCACCAGGTAAGTTCTGCAGAAGCAGGTACTTTTAAAAACTTTATATATGCATATTCTTGGACCAGTAATTCAACTTCTAGACAATTCTTCTAAGAGACAGACAGATAAGTATATATATAAGGATATTCATTTAATGTGTGTGGGGGGAGGTGGGAACAACTATTTGTCTATTGAAAAGAAGTTGTTTAAATTATGGCACATTTGTATAATTGAATATTATACAGTCATTAAAAAGATGATTTATACATTGGCATAGAAAATGACAGAAAAATGTAAAATACATTAATCTAGTATGTATAATATAATCCCACTTTTAGGGAAAAAGGGAGAAATATTTATGTAGATCTACTGAAAATTTCTAGGGGGGTATATTTCAACCTCTTAATAGTGATAAACTACAAGGGCTGGGATTATGAGAGATTTTTATTTTAATTTAAATACTTCTGAATTTTTTTCAATTTAGTATGATTTATTTTTCTCAAGGTAAAGTGGTTATTTTTTCCCCACTAGAAATGAAAAAAGGCAGAAGAGACAGATGAAATGGTTGCTATGAATTGAATGTTTGTGTCATCCCAAAATTCCTAGGTTAAGGCCCTAATTCCCAAATGTGGTGTTTTGATTAGAGGAAATTGGTTTTGAATGAAGTTAAGGGAGTGGAGTCTCCATGGTGGGATTGGTAGCTTCAAAAGAGGATCAAGACTGAGCTCTCTTTCAGTTAGCTGTCTACACCAGGAAAGAAACCCTCACCCTCTCCCAACCTACAATTCAGTTCAGTTCAGTTCAGTCGCTCAGTCGTGTCCAACTCTTTGTGACCCCATGAACTGCAGCACGCCAGGCCTTCCTGTCCATCACCAACTCCCGGAGTTCACTCAGACTCATGTCCATCAAGTCAGCGATGCCATCCAGCCATCTCATCCTCTGTAGTCCCCTTCTCCTCCTGCCCCCAATCCCTCCCAGCATCAAAGTCTTTTCCAATGAGTCAACTCTTCGCCTGAGGAGGCCAAAGTACTGGAGTTTCAGCTTTAGCATCATTCCTTCTGAAGAAATCCCAGGGCTGATCTCCTTCAGAATGGACTGGTTGGATCTCCTGCAGTCCAAGGGACTCTCAAGAGTCTTTTCCCAACCTTACTCGCATCCTAATCTCAGACTTCCAGCCTCCAGAACTGTGAGAAATAAGTGATTGTTGCTTAAAACACCCTGTCTATGGGATCTTGTTATAGTAGCCCAAATGGATTAAGACTGTGAAATTTAAGGTGAAGCACTTCTGAAGGAACATTTTGCAGGAGAATTAAGACCTGAACCTTTTTTTATGACCCAGGAAAGAAGCCAATAGGGGAAAGAGATTGAGAGAGTGAGGAAAATATTAACTGGAAGGTTTCAGAGGGGCTGGAACAGTACACCAGCATCAGAGCTAACTTTAGAAAGAAAGAAAAGGAAAGGAGGACATTATAAATAAAATTAGGGCAACTTTTTGAAGAGAAGAGGTACAAAAGTATTATAGCTAATGAACCTGTTTGTTTTCTCAGTGGATTGGGATAAAAGATCATCAGCTGAGTGGGAGGATTGGAACAGGAAACTGGAAGAGCATGGAAGAGATATATTGCTGCTGCATAGAATGAAATCTCTTGCCTGGAAAATCCCATGGATGGAGGAGCCTGGTAGGCTGCAGTCCCTGGGGTCGTGAAGAGTCAGACACGACTGAGTGACTTCATTTTCACTTTTCACTTTCATGCTTTGGAGAAGGAAATGGCAACCCACTCCAGTGTTCTTGCCTGGAGAATCCCAGGGACGGGGGAGCCTGGTGGGCTGCCATCTATGGGGTCGCACAGAGTTGGACACGACTGAAGCAGCTTAGCAGCAGCAGCAGCAGAATGAAATAGTGCGTAGGATCTGAACTACCAGGAATACATGCAAGATTCCTGGGCTCCATCCCAGATCTACCAAATCATAGTTTCTGAAGTTGGGTGATATGAAAGCATCCTAAAGTCTGGAACCTTTGATATAAAAGGTTAACTAAAGATAGGGGGCCACTGCTGATGCTAGATCACAGCTATCTTTAGGGTCAATCAGTACCTTTATATAATTTTTCAGCATTATTCAACATTGTGGGAGGAAAGAATTTGAGAGAAATCAATGGCTGAATTTACTCAGAGTTGGGCTTTGGCAATGTGCATGTGGAAGAAAGTCAAGGGGTCAATGGAACCAGAGACACTGGTTAAGTGCATCATTAACCTGGGTGACAGTGAGGTAAGAGCTAGGTGGAGAGGGAGGAGTTGACAGACTGTAATCTATGAAGAGGATGTGAAGCAGATTGGTGAAAGAGAGTCGGTGAAAGATGGGAACTGGAAGTTTTAGTCAGCGGGATGTAGTCTGGTATGAAAGATTTTGAGAGAGGAGATAGTGACACAACCCCAACAGTGGCCATCAAAGGGGCTTCTGAACTAGAGTGGGGATTCGGTTGGCCAAAGTAGAAGAGGTTGGGGAAGTCAGGTTGGAGTAAGAGACGGTTCTCCTTAAGAACAAGAGACTTGTTGAATGCCATGGTGGTGGAAAAGATGGTTTCTCTTCTTCAGTAAAAAGCAGAGAAGACAATGTTGAGGTTAGGGAGGGACAGAGAAGGAAGGGGGGAAATAGAAGAGCTGGGTACAAAACTGTAAATCAACTGTACTCTAAGAAAAATTTTTTAAAAATAAAAGATGAGGAAATGGAGGTAAATAAATAAATTAAAGAGCTAGGTAGGCTAGCTCCAAAGATTTAGCCTGGCACCGTGTCTAGGTATGCACAATTTTAGGACTGTTGGTGGCAGAATGAGTCATTGTGTTGGCACTGCCCAGTAGCCTCTAGGATGTCTATGTGGTGATAAGTGGAGTTTTGGTTTAGTATTTTGCACATGCTTCTGCTTTACCATATGATGTATTCATTTGGAGATATTTGTCACTTAGACTGTATAAATTCTTAAAAGTAGAGATCTGTCTACCTTATTTTTGAATCCCTACTGCTTAATGCTGTGCATGATGTATGGTAAATAATAAAAGGTTTTTCTGGATGAGTAAATGAAAGAAATTAAGCAGCCTCATTACCCAACAGGGCCTTTGGCATGAGGGTGCTTTGCAAAGGGGAGTGTGAGTGAATTAGGTTTGAGGATGAATTTATGGTGATGGAGGTGAAAAGGGTAACTGTCCCCTGAAGGTAAAATGAAAGAAATTATAAAGATTTGAAATGTTTAGTACCACAAGCTCAACTTCTGCTTTCAATAAATGCTCTCCTAAGGTAATCTTATCTTTTTAAAAATTTTATTCGATTTTATTTTATTTTAGATATGGCATGCATACTTAGTTGTGTCTGGCTCTTTGCGGCCCTGTGGACTATAGCCTACCTGCCAGGCTCCTCTGTCCATGAGAGTCTCCAGGCAAGAGTACTGGAGTGAGTAGCCATTTCCTTCTCCAGAGAATCTTTTTCATTCAGAGATCAAACCTGCATTAGCAGGGGATTCTTTACCACCGTGACACCTGGGAAGCCTGTAACCTCATCTTCATTCAAGGTTTCAGTTATCACCTCGACCAACACACAGACCTTTCTTCTGAATACAGACCATTTCCTACTTGACATCTCCTCTCAGAAGCACTAGAGAGTCCCTGAGGCTCAACCTGCACAAGCAGAATTCATGACCTTCCCTTGCAGCCCTGGTCCTCTTCCAACATTTCCTCTCTGGGTGCTTAGCCCCTCTTTTCCCAACAAGCCAGGAATATAGCCATTAAACTTGAGTTCCTTTTCCTCATCCTTCATATCCAATCCATAAAGCCCAAGTTTAAGATATAAAGAACTCTTCCATTTCTTTTTTTAAATATAAATTTATTTATTTTAATTGGAGGTTACTTTACAATATTGTATTGGTTTTGCCATACATCAACATGAATCTGCCACAGGTATACACGTGTTCCCCATCCTGAACCCCCCTTCCTCCTCCCTCCCCATACCATCCCCCTGGGTCGTCCCAGTGCACCAGCCCCAAGCATCCAGTATCATGTATCGAACCTGGACTGGCGATTCATTTCATATATGATATTATACATGTTTCAATGCCATTCTCCCAAATCATCCCACCCTCTCCCTCTCCCACAGAGTCCAAAAGACTGTTCTATACATCTGTGTCTCTTTTGCTGACTCGCATATCTTTCTAAATTCCATATATATGCGTTAGTATACTGTATTGGGGTTTTTTTTTTTTTTCCTGGCTTACTTCACTCTGTG
The DNA here is from genome assembly GCF_014754425.2 of Oryx dammah. Lineage (NCBI taxonomy): Eukaryota > Metazoa > Chordata > Mammalia > Artiodactyla > Bovidae > Oryx > Oryx dammah. The sequence continues at coordinate 50,530,894 of NW_024070210.1, forward strand.
TAATAGGCTCCAGTTTCATCCACCTCATTAGAACTGATTCAAATGTATTCTTTTTAATGGCTGAGTAATACTCCATTGTTTCTTATCCATTCATCTGCTGATGGACATCTAGGTTGCTTCCATGTCCTGGCTATTATAAACAGTGCTGCAATGAACATTGAGGTACACGTGTCTCTTTCAATTCTGGTTTCTTCGGTGTGTATGCCCAGCAGTGGGATTGCTGGGTCATAAGGCAGTTCTATTTCCAGTTTTTTAAGGAATCTCCACACTGTTCTCCATAGTGGCTATACTAGTTTGCATTCCCACCAACTGTGTAAGAGGGTTCCCTTTTCTCCACACCCTCTCCAGCATTTATTGCTTCTAGACTTTTGGATCGCAGCCATTCTGACTGGCGTGAAGTGGTACCTCATTGTGGTCTTGATTTGCATTTTTCTGATAATGAGTGATGTTGAGCATCTTTTCATGTGTTTGTTAGCCATCTGTATGTCTTCTTTGGAGAAATGTCTATTTAGTTCTTTGGCCCATTTTTTGATTGGGTCGTTTATTTTTCTGGAATTGAGCTGCATGAGTTGCTTGTATATTTTTGAGATTAGTTGTTTGTCAGTTGCTTCCTTTGCTATTATTTTCTCCCATCCTGAAGGCTGTCTTTTCACCTTGCTTATAGTTTCCTTTGTTGTGCGGAAGCTTTTAAGTTTAATTAGGTCCTGTTTGTTTATTTTTGCTTTTATTTCCAATATTCTGGGAGGTGGGTCATAGGGGATCCTGCTGTGATGTATGTCGGAGAGTGTTTTGCCTATGTTCTCCTCTAGGAGTTTTATAGTTTCTGGTCTTACGTTTAGATGTTTAATCCATTTTGAGTTTATTTTTGTGTATGGTGTTAGAAAGTGTTCTAAGCTACCACCTAGTCCAGGCATTCTGTAATATCCCCCAATGTCTACATATATCCACTTTTAGGCCCTCTCCAGTACCCCCCTCCACTCACAGCTAAGATGATCTTTTAAAAACTCAAATCTGGGCGCTTCCCTGGTGGTTCAGTGGTTAAGAATCTGCCTGCCAGTGCAGGAGATGTGGGTTCAATCCCTGGCCCAGGAAGATTCCACATGCCATGAAGCAACTAAGCCCATGCACCACAACTATTAAGCCTGCATTCTAGAGCCCACAAGCTGCAACTACTGAGCCCACATGCCTAGAGCCTGTGCTCCACAGAAAGAGAAGACCCCACACCTCAACAAAGAGTCCCCACTTGCCACAATTAGAGAAAGCCCAAATGTAGCAGTGAAAACCCAGTGCCACCAAAAATAACAAATAATTTTTTTTAAATACTCAAATTTAATGGTGTCCTGTTCCTGCTTAAACCACTTCAGTGACTTATTATTGCTCTTATCTTGAACATGATTTAAAAGGCTCAGTATGGTCTGTCCCCTGAATTAGGCTCATTTTGCTCTGTACTCCTTTGCTGCCTCTGGGAGCCAGTCATTTCTCTCATTCTTGGATACGCATTATACTGTTCCCATCCTCACCCCCCAAGACATTCCCCACTTCATGTGATTAACTTCTATCCTTCCTTTTGAGCTCAGCTCAGACATGATATCCCTAGAGAAGCTATCAGAGATCTCTAGCAGGGTGAAATTCCCTGCTTACATTTGCTCATAGAAATATGTCCTCTACCCCCATAGCATACATCTCTGTTGTGATTTCACATTTCTGTGTGTATGATTATTTCACTCATGCTTGCTTCCCTCATGAGACTCTGAGCTCTGTAAGGGGCAAGAACTCCATGTGCTTAAGTACAGTGCTTGGCACAGCACAGAATGAGTACGCCATAAATATTTGTTAGGTGAGGGAGTGGACAGCAAAGAACACCCTTGTGTGGTATTAGTTGTAAACACAACAATAAAGTCCTGTTTCTCTGGTCCATCCAGTGGTACTTGGGAATAGTGCGGGCATAAATAACTCTTCTAGACGATAGTATCCATAACTTAACCAGGAGTTAGTCAAATACTTCATTACTGTTTTGGCAATGGCATGTTCTCAGGCAAGTTATAATCTCTTTAGACCTAAACTCTTGATTTCAATTACACACTAGGTATGTCTTCTGTCCTTGAAATACCTGCAGCTCTTTTCTCCAGGCCCTTCCTTCTCTTCCAGTCTGCCTCCTTAACTGGGAATAACTGTGGGCCTCCTGCAAAGACAGGGGAGGGCCTGAAATAGAGCTGGCTTCTCCGTGGGAGAGCTGGGAAGAAGCCCACGGCATGGGTACTAATTCCATGGGACTGTTTTGCGATTCAGAAACAACCACTGGATTCTACCTCTTCAAACTAGTCTTGAAAAACAAGACTTGAATGTTTGATGTGATGAGAAGCTAGTCTTGAATACAGTTTGCTGTCTGTAGGGATGTTATTCATCAAACTTAAAAAATATAACCCAGGAGATTTGTTTAGGTATCTTTACTCCCTTTCTTGTTTAATTGGGGTGACATATACTCAGGTTGAGCTCTTTCTGACTCAGTGATCTCTAAGCAGTATAGACTTTCAAGCTACTGTTGTTTACTTACTATAGATTTTGCCTAAGTATTTCATGGTAAATGAAGGAAAGCAACTTGGTTTTCAAACTAGAATGCTTCTTAAGAAGTTGGTTTCTCTATCATCCTGATTCTTGATTCCAAGCTATCTTGGGTAGATGAATCCCAGCTACAGGATCCGAACACAAGATCCCATTCGGTTCTACAGACTTGCCACGTGAAACTTGCAACTGTCTCTCTGTATGTTCATTTCTTCGGGTCTTCCCAGGTGGCTCAGTGGTAAAGAATCTGCCTGCTAATGTAGGAGATGCAGGTTGGATCCCTGGGTCAATAAGAGCCCCTGGAGAAGGAAACGGCAACCCACTCTGGTGTTCTTCTTGGGATAATCCCAGGGACAGAAGAGCCTGGTGGGTTACAGTCCATGGGGGTCACAAAGAGTGACTGAGACACTGAGCACACACACGGTAATTTCTTCATCTCTAGAACAAATGCAGTGGTTCTCAACATCGTCAGGGAGCTGCAATTAAATCACTGAAATGTTATTGGAAGAGAAAAAGAGTGATTAATTTTACAGAACAACACATCTATATTTTATTCATGTTCTATAATGTGCATGAAAGTGCCTTCAGAGAAGAATGTTTACACTGGATGTATATGTGCCTGATTTGACAAATCCAAGCTACACTTCAACCAACCATTTCTAAATAGAAAAAAAAAGTCAGAAGCTTGCAATTGTGCAACATGTAAATCTCTCCTGGACTGGAGCCCATCACTGTGGTTTGGCAACGACGCAACCCATACATCTCTTTTTTCATCTCTTGAAAAAAAAAAAAAAAAACAGAGAAAAAAAGTACCATGAAAAGAAAGGTAATGATTAATCCATCAGGCACAAAAAAGGTTGTTTTCAGGATTTCAGGTTCTACCTCGCCATTTCAAATAAAACAGCAACCACGGAATGACAACTTCACCACCAGAGGAGTAAACCACAGGTTCTAATTGGGACTGGATAACCGAATCAGATATCACCAGGAACCTGTGAGCGGTTGTTAACAACTTTTATGTGCCAGTGAAGTAGGGATCAGAAGAAGCAGGTGTTGCTGAAACGAGTGGTCTTTGAAGAAGCCCCAAGATGCAGCCTGAGATGGAACAAAAGAAAAAAAGCTTGAAGCAGAGATTGGTCTTGAAGAACACTTTAGCCAGGGAAACGCTCTCCGAGTTCTTGGGTACATTTATAATGATTGTGAGTATTTCCTGAATTTTGAACCAAGGATGCCTCATTGTAACCTAGCTCATGATAAAAATTTTTCTTTCTTTTGAGTTCGTCATTAGACTCACTTCTTTCAGCAATCAGCAAGTTACTTCCAGGCTGTTTGGCTACTCAGTGGCCAACATTTTAGGTTTCTGCTTACTCACTCCATTTAACCACAAAAGTGGATGAGAGAGGAAGAGGGGCATGAAGTACTTTCTTCATTTTACAGATTTACTCGGGCTCTAAAATGACTTTGTGACTAAAGTTAGCTGTTAGAAAATTTTTCCCTTTGCTTAACTGATTTATACCCTGCTTATTTCCCCAAAAATGTTAAGCTGATTTATCAATAATCAATAAATATGGATGCCAAGAGACAGCTTGTTATCACAAGTGCTTGGCAAAGATTGTGTTGTCAGATCACTTGATTTTTACTAAATTTAAAAATGCACTAATTTATTAGATAGAAATAGTGTACTGTGCAATGGTCCAGCTGTAATTTTATTATTTTCCTCCTCTGTTTAACTCAAACTAATCTCTAAAGAGTTTCAATTAGACAGTTATAAAAAAGTGTCAGATATAAAGGAAGGATGTATTCTAAGAACGTTTTGAGGATTTTGCCTGAAGATTAGCACAGCTATTAATAAAAGTCTGGAAAGTTTACTTAAGTGGCATGGGCTCTAGGTTTTCATCCTGTTGCATGTTCCATCATTCTCTGTATCCTGAATTTTTAGCTGGGCTCAAACCATTAGTGAGCAAAAGTTAAATATGTGATTATTTTCATGAGTAGCTGCTACTGATTTTAACTCGCTTTAAAACAACGACAAAAATCTGCTCAAAGATTCCCTACTCCATTTACGAATAATTTCATTTTTAAGATTATAGAGGATTATCCATAAACTTTGTACATTAAAAGTTCTTGGGTGATATGCATCATGGTGACTACAGTTAATAGTATTATATTACATACATGGAAATTGCTAAGATTATATCTTAAAAGTTCTTATCATAAGAAAAAAATGTATAATTATGTATGCAGATAGACATTAGTTAGATTTATTGTGATGCTCATTTTACCATATAAACAAATATTGAATTAGTATATTGTACACCTGAACTACCATATTGCTATATGCTAATTATACCTCATTTTTTAAAGTTCTTTGATTTGTGTAAATACATAACATTTCAGGAGACTAATCTAAGACTAAGAAATGAATATGGACTCAAAAAATTTAACTAGTGTAAAATGAGACAGAGCGATATGTTTTCTGGTTTCTGAAAACCTCTTTGTATATGATTCATTCAAGTATCTTCAAGGTATTAGGACAATTTCCTATACTCCCTCTTGACCATCCTCCCCTCTCATCTACGTGACTTAGTTAGATGAGGGCAGTGTTGGGGAGAAGGGCGTTGGAAGGAAAAAAGAGAGAAAATAAAAGTCCAAGATTCTTCTGATTCTAGTCACTCTTTACTGAAAAATTGCCCTCAGGGAGTCAGAAATCCTGTGGTTATGTTCCTTGACAATTTGGTCCCAAAGGGAAGAGTGGTGGTTATCCCAGCCTAACTTTATCCTCAGGGTGATCTGTGATACAGAGGAGTGAAGTAAATTCAGCTACAATTCTAAGTGCTCTGCAAATAAAATAGAGGAGGAAGGGAGCTAAACATCTGTGTATTTTGTAACCCAAAAAAAGTTAAAACCCTCTGTATTTCTTCATAAGAATCTATTTCATAATCTCATCCTGTCTAATTGAGTAAATGAAAGTGAAATTTAGCTATTCACTGTTCTGCTCATACAAATAGTAATGTTTCTTCCCCTACAATTCAAGGTGGCAGCTATAGAAATAATATCTTGACACTGTATGCTGAAAATTAAATTTTGTATATTCCAGCTAAAGCCAATCATTTCTTGAAATGTTTGATTTCTATTTATACTGTTCTAAAATGAATCTTGATGAAATCTTTCTGATTATAATATTCAATTTTGTTGAGGCTTGTGGGGATGTATAAACAAGGAAATTCTGCAAAAATGTGTTTTTTCAATATACATGTAAATTAAAATTTTAGTTTTTAATAAATCTACATGGTCTTGCTCAAAGGTTATCCAAAGTAATTATTTCTGCTTTATTAGAAAATGTGCATTTTGCCTTACTTTCTCTAGTAAAAAGTTTGCATGTTGATAAGGCATGGAGCAAAGGGATCAGTAAAAAATGGCAGAGTGTATATGAAGGACTTACTTTATTTGTAAAGATAATTTCCACTCAGACACTGGAAGTCTGATGCCATTTTTACCCCAATCTTGAAAAGTGCTCTTAAGGGAAGCATCTCAAGCTCATTCACACTGTGGTATAAATGACTGATAAGGGCTACTGGTAGCATTAAGGGAAGAGAAGTTCCATGAGAAATTCTCTGCATATTAAAATAATTAAGTCATAACCTAAAAAATTAGCTCTAATTTGGCCTTTTAGACATTGGGATGGATGGTGGCGGGGGTTTAGTCGCTAAGTAGTGTCCGACTCTTGTGACCCCATGGACTGTAGCCCACGAAGCTCCTCTCTCCATGGGATTTTCCCAGAGAGAATACTGGAGTAGGTTGCCATTTCCTTCTCCAGGGGATCTTCCCAACCCAGGGATCAAACCCGCATCGTCTACATTACAGGCGGATTCTTTACTGCTGAGTCACCAGGGAGGTCCAGACATTGGGATAGGCAGGCCTTTTTGCCTTTACTGATGTGAGGAAGACAGGTTGCAATGCATCTTTCCTATCACAGAGAAGAGGTTTAGAAGCACTGAGCTACAAACATAGGGTGTAAGTAATAAGTATCTACTGTTTGTTAGCTTCTTCACCTACATTTATCACTGGTAAACAGTTGGAGAAATGAGGGCTCAAAGAGATGAAGTAACTGCCCCAAACCAGTGGGTTTTGCAGTGAACTGGGGTTCTTTCTAATTATAAAGCCTACGCTTTCCGCATACTTCTACCCATTGCTGGAATTCCTTTGGTAGTGTCCTTGATAGATAGTAAATCAGATTCTGCTTTAATATTTCCATAGACTGGAGCCTTGAGTTAACACTGTGTGCATATGTGTTTAATTAATGAGCATCTGATGAGACCAGATCGTTAGTTGGGCCACCAAGAAGAAAAAACTACTCAATTCAGGTGGAAGGGTGTAAAGGCGAAGGCAGGTAACAGTCTTCTCAGTCTCCTGCATGTGGGCCCGTGACATGTGGGTTTCAGGTTGCACATTAAATATACACTACATGTAAAATTCCTGACACAGGAAGCTCATTACATGTTAGCTCCCTTTCCCCCTGATCCTTCTGCTGTTTTACTTGAGAGTCTTTGTAGTATTTAAAAATAGCTGCTTTGTCCCCTCCTGGGCATCGGGCCCATACCTTTCCCTAGAATTGACTACAGAACTCTGCCCATATATAAAAGAAGCCCATCAATGTGTGTTGAATTAATAATTCTTTTAGGAGGCTGAACTTCCCAAGATCTCTCATTATTTCTCACAAGATCTATGTTCACTCCTCACTATTCTGTGTACCCTCCTCTCTCTCCAAACATTCCAGGATTCTTTGATACAGAGCCCATCCTATTGGAGATGCTAAGGTGAACAGCCCAGCCAGCAGCCATATTTCCCCTTATGGTGGAAGGACATCCTTCCAGGGCTGGACTTAGAAGTGGATGGCATCTACTTGTATATTGGGAAAGAACTTACATTTTTTTCCTTACCCCGTCAAGCCTGTACATTAGACATCTACTTTTTAGCCTATCTAAGAATGAAATAATGCAAGTACTTTTGCTAAAAGTAATACCTTTGATCTGTGCCCTGAAGGGAAATAGAAAGGGCAGAGGCTGGTTACAGAAATTATAGGGCTCTCAAATGATTATTACAAAGTGTGCTCAGATCTTGGAATAGGTCTAGTCCATACTAGGAAGCTGTTGAAACTAAAGAATATAGGGTTAGCATTCAGTGTGAAATAGGAAAGTTCTTAAAATTAGCCAGTTCTTAAACTAAGGCCACTTTGCAGGGTGTAACTTAGGGCAATCCTGGCCTGCTACATTATCTGGAGTTCCTAGAGACTGGTAGGACAACTGTGAGGTAAGAGTAAGGGTGGATGTCCTTTGCCCTTCTTGTTGGTGGGAAGCTAAGGCACAGGCTGATGCAATTATAGGTCCTAGGAATCAGCATGGAGCCCAGTTGTCCTGTCTTATACACATACTGGGCCTTGGGTTTCCACTCTGCTTTTTCTCTAAGAGGCATGGAGTGTTTTTTCATCTGGGCTGTTGCTTATTTTTTATCTCTCCATGGAGAGGAGGGGGAGAAGGAGGGAAGGAGGGAGAAAAAGAGAAATATGATGAACTCCATTTTGCCAGATGGGAAAATAGATGTAACATAATCAAGAGGTTCACCCAAGGTCACTCAGCCCATGAACATAAGAGCTAGGCTTAATATCTTGACTTCAGTCATTCCTAATATATTTGGTTGGCCAAAAATTTCATCTGGGTTTTTCTATTACATCTCACAAAAACTTAAGTGAAATTTTTGGCCAACTCAATACCAGTATTCAATGAGAATTAACACCTTTCATGTGGAAGTCCAAGAGAACTTTGTTAATTTTATAGCCTAAAATACATTAGACAGTAGAGTGTCAAAGACTATTATATAGGACAGACATGACCATGACATGAACATTTCATAGGTGTATTAGCATGAAGTTTTTAGACTTCTTAAACGGCAACCCACTCCAGTATTCTTGCCTGGAGAATCCCATGGACAGAGGAGCCTGATGGGCTACAGTCCATGGGGTCACAAAGAGTCAGATATGACTTAGCAACTGAGCACCCAGGCACTACCACCTACAAACACATTCAAACCCCCTGTAACATCAGAACTCTAAGGTGGTTTAGCCATCTCTTCATGGCTCTAATAAACATGTTGGCCATGCATGGCACTCTGTTCTTCCCCTAATATTTCTATTTTCTAGATCCTCCTCTGTGAGACCAATCTGTGGCTTAGAACAAAGGAACTAAAAGGAAGGGGCCCTTAAGAGACTTCATAAATCTTCTGTCTTCCTCTCTGGCTGGAAATGCCCCTGTCCTGTCTCCTCTCTGCTTGGTTCAAGCTTGTAGCTTTGCAAAGCTGCGCCCTACTCCAGGCCTACAACCTCCACAGAGCTAGAGCTGTCAATGTGCGGGCCAATAAGCCGGGAGCCTCTGTTGATCTTGGATGGCTTGTTACCCAGAGCCATGGAAGGAGCCTCATCCATAGGCCCTTACACTGGGATGCAGTTGTCTCTGTTGTCTGATCCCCGTGTCTTTCCGATGAGGAAACAGAGACTCATAGGCTCGCTCACAGAATTCTGTCAAATGCTCTTTCTACCACAGCAGAACATGGGAAAGAAGATCCACTGCCAACGCTATCTGCTTCTTTTGTTTATTTACAGCATATGTCTAGTACTCTGCCTTTCCTGGATCTGTACTTCTGCATGTGGGTGCTCTGTCACTTTAAGAAAGCCCAAGGTTCTAAGTGTGGAAGAGCCAGCCATGAGGTCTTATGTGGGCTCTTGCCCTGTGCCTTCAACGCGGGTGCAGAGGGGCCTGAAGTGGAAGATTCTCTCTCTCCAGATAGAGTTATGTAATGAAGTCAAAGGATGCTGAAAGGCATTAACACTCACTTTAATCCTGGAAAAATCTAGTGAGATAAGGAAACTGTTCTTATTTTACAGGTGGGGAAATGAAGGCTTAGTATATGGAACACCTTGCTCACAGGCAAATGTGTGGTGGAGCTGGATTTAGAATCAGACCTCTCTGGGTTCTCTTCATTCTTACACATGCTTTTGTACTTTACTATTGCCTCCCATGACAATCTATGTTACTATTTTGGGTGTTTCATAAACTTATATGTGTGGCTTCATAGTTTTTATACCTTCTACCATTTGAGGTTTTTTTCCCTCGAAGACATTTTTTGAGATTTATCTACTTGAGGCCATGTTGACGTGGGTGATTCATTTTAACTGTTGTGCCGGACAGCGAGTGTGGATATCCATTTGCGTCATGAACTGTTAACGTTGTTTGCAGCATGTCACTGTTACCAACTCTGCTGTTAAAGACATCCTGTTCAGGCCTCCTAGTACATGAGTTCCTCTTTTAGAAGTGAGTTTTTTGGCCTTGGGTGTGTCGATCTTCACCTTTATGTGTATTTTAACATTGCTCTCCAAAGTGGTTTCAAACTTATACTATAGGCAGTAATATAAGAATTCCCATTTCCATATACTTGTTAACTCTTGATATGCTTCAACTTTCTATTTTTGTCTATTTGATATACAGGAAATAAAAGTTCACTAGAAATTTTAATGAATTTCTAGTGCAGTTGATCATCTCGTGTTTACTGAACTTTGAGATTTTTCTTCTCTGGAAATTGCTTCTTCATATCCTCTGCATATTTTTTCTTTTTTGTTTTTCTACTTTTTCTTATTGGTTATAGGATACTGATATTTAAAACCAGACTTGAAAAATATTTTGTGTTTTAATTACAGCTTAGTATTTTGCTTTTCACATTTAGGTGCTTAAATTATTCGAATTGAAAAAAAAATTATTGAAGTATAGTTGATTTATAATGTTGTGCTAGTTTCAGTACAGCGATTCAGTTATATACACACACATATATATAATTTTTCAGATTCTTTTCCATTATAGATTTTTATAAAATACTGAGTATAGTTCCCTGTGTAGAATTTATTTTGGGGTAGAGTGTAGAGTAGGTGTCTCTATTTGGAAGGATCACCAATTGTTCCAGTACCATTTTGACTAGTCTGTCCTATCTCTACTGCTTGTAATGCCATCTCTATTATATACCAGTTCCCATATAAATGTGGTGTATATCTAGATTTTATTTAGTTCCATTGATCTCTCTGTCCAAACCCATACCACTGCCATGTATTTTTGTTATAATTGCTTTCTAAATAATTTTTGTTATCTGGTGTTTTTCTTCCTTGTTATTTTTTCAATATTGTCTTAGCTATTTTTAGCCTTTTAGTCTTCCACATGAATTTTAGGATCTGTTTATCAAGTTCCATACATACCCTGTAGAGATTTTGACTGGAATTGCACTGAATTTACAGTATTCTGGACAGAACTGACATTTTGAAATAGTGAATCTGCTCACCCGTAAATAATTCTTCATTCATAGGTCTGCTTTCATATTTCTTTCCAAAGTTTTATAATTTACTTGGTATTAGTCATACATTTATTTTTGTTTGCTATAGTTCTAGCTATCTTCTGGTTATGATCACTACTGTGAATAGTACCTTTTAAATGATATTTTCTAATTGGTTATTACTAGTGTTTAGAAACAATACTGTTATATGTTGATTTTGTATTCAGCAAACTTGGTCATTCTCTTACTAATTCAAATAAGTCTAAGATTGTCTTAGATATTCTGTATAGTTCAAGGCTGTCAAATTTGAGTGCCACTACCCGTATGTGGCTACTTAAATTAAAATTAATCTTAAATAAAATAAGAAATTTAGTTTCCACCCTTCCTAGTTCTATTTTATGTGCTCAAGAACCTTATATGACTATTGACTACCATATCAGACAGCAGAGATATAATAATAGAACTTTTCACTCATTGAAAAATGTTCTATTGGACTGTACTGACATAGATAATACCTTTTTCTCTGAGAATATGGGAGCTTGTAATTTTCTTTCTTTTTAGTCTTTAAATATTTAATTTCTTCTTATTATTATAATCAGAACCTCTTGTTCAGTGTTACTAGAAGTTATAATTATGTCATTCTTATTCTATCCCCAACTTTTAAAAATCTGCTTCTTATATTTTACCATTAAACAATCGTTTCTGTTGGTTTTGAGCAGACATTCTTGATGTGAGAAAGGAAATTCCTATCTCTTTCTCATTTACTAAAACTCCGATTAGGAACAATTGTCGAATTATACATTTCTACATCTATTGAGATAACCACATGGGTTTCTGTTCTTATCTGTTGATAAAGAAAATTACATTGATAAATATTTTTAGTGTTAAATCATCCTTACATTCCTGAGATTAATTCCCATCTAATCACAGCATTTAGTTTGCAACGTTTCATTAAGGATCTGGACTATAATTTCAATTATTATATTGTCCTGTCTGCTTTTATTACCAGCAGCATATTAACTTCATGAAATATATTGGAATTTTTTCCCACTTTTTGTTTTATGGAACACTTTGTATAAAATGAGGATTGCCAGTTCATTAAAGATTACTTAGCATGTGAAATGAAAAAGAAAGAGACATGTTTGAAAGTAGATTTCTCTAAAGCTATGTTTCATTTACATTTTCTGTTATTAATTCTATTTTGGCAATTTATTTTTTTCCAGAGAACTGTGCTTCATTTCTGTTTTCAAATGTAGTTTTAAATTTTTAAAAATATTTTCAAAATGTATATAGTGAAAGCAGTAATTTTGAAATGATTTTTCATAGTATTGGCTTCCAGCTTTTAAAAATCTCTGCTGTACCTGTGGTGACGCCCTTTAATTTTCATTTATTTTTTATTGAAGTATTTTGATTCATAATGTGCTAATCTCTGCTATGCAGCAAAATGACTCAATTATACACATATATGCATTTTGTTCTTTAATTTTTAATGTGGTTTCTATGTTTTCCACTTAGCTTCTGCTTTGACATTTCTTACATTATCCCATTGAGTTGAGTTTTCCATCAGCTTTCTTTATTTCTCCCTTTTCTCCTCTGCTTACTCTTTCTATTGTTTAAGTACTTATCCTTACATTTTAAAAAATGTATTATTGCACTAACAAACTTTAAAATGAATTAACATCTCTTTCCTTCTGAACAACACAAAAATGTTTTAAAAGCCTAATTGTAATCAACTACTCCATCTTATGGCATTATTATCTAATATTATACTCATTGTACTTAATATTAGTGTTTTGAATAGTGAATACTTATTTGAATTTACTATCAATTACTAGTTTATTTGTTATTCATTACTGCATTCACCCTTTATTTTCTTTCAGATGCTGGCTTCTTTGTGCATTAAAAAAAAAAATAAGGTTTCTTAAAGAAATTTTTCAGGAAGGGTAGTCTTTGTTTGTCTGACTATGTCTTTATTTCACTCTCAAGCTTCAATGATAAATTAGCTGATAAGTTTTAGGTTGATGGTTGGTTTTGTTTAGCAATTTGCAGGTATCATCTCAGTATCTTTATTATTGCTATTGACAAGTCTATTATTGGTCTAATTTTTGTCCTTAATAATCTGCATTTCTCTGACTAGTATTACAAATTTCCCCTTTTTCCTGAAACTTTACTATAATATGACTAGGAATGAATTTATTTTTTTTGTAGTGCCCAGGATTCATTGTTCATCTTCAATTTTAAGATTTGGAATTTTCACCAATTCTGGAAAATTCTCAGCTTTATTATCTTTTCTCTCCTCCAGACTCTATGTTTTTTCTTTCAGAATTCCTATTATACTTGTATATATGCTTGATGCTCTCACTTTTTTCATCACCTCTCCCAACCACTTTCACAAATCCATATAAACCTCTCCCTGATGAATTTTGTGTAGCGCTCTCAAATCTGCTGATCCACTAATTCTCTATTCAGTTATATCTAGGCTTCTGTTTAATATGTTTATTAAGTCTTCAGTTTCCTTAGTATGTTTTCATTTCTAGAAATTCTATTTGGTTCTTGGGCTTAATTGGTTTTATTTTCTCTCCTTAGGTGTTTATTTTTTTAATCTGTTTAACTGAAGCCTAACATATTTACAGTTCAGTTCAGCTCAGTTCAGTTGCTCAGTTGTGTCCGACTCTTCGCAACCCCATGAATCGCAGCATGCCAGGCCTCCCTGTCCATCTTTATTCCCATCATCTCAAGTTTTGGAGTTGGTAATCCTCCTGCTTATTTTATCCACTGCTTCATTCACAAAGGATCATTTCCTTCAGTGTTTCATGGATTTGTATTGTAAGCTCTTTAGGAAGGTTTATTCTTCAGTGTGGGAAATCTTCAGGGCCCAAATCATGGTGTTGCTCTTCCAGAACAGGTGTGCATTTGCTTCTGTAGGTTGCCCAGGTATATCACCAACCAGAAATGATTCCCATAAGGTGGAAAACTGAAAGGGAGAAGACTGATGAGTGTGGGTGCAGTGGTGAGGAGCTCTCTGGTCCCTTCCTCCCACCTGGAATATGTGACCATGAGTGACTAGGAAACCCTACCAGTTCAGTTCAGTCGCTCAGTGTCCAACTCTTTGCAACCCAATGGACTGCAGCACACCAGGCCTCCCTGTCCATCACCAACTCCCAGAGTTTACTCAAATTCATGTCCATTGAGTTGGTGATGCCATCCAACCACCTCATTCTCTGTCATCCCCTCTTCCTCCTGTCTTCAATCTTGCCCAGAATCAGGGTCTTTTCAAATAAGTCAGTTCTTCACATTATGTGGCCAAAGTATTGGAGTTTCAGCTTCAGCATTAGTCCTTCCAATGAATATTCAGGACTGATTTCCTTTAGGATGGACTGGTTGGATCTCCTTGCACTCCAAAGGACCCTAAAGAGTCTTTTTCAACACCACAGTTCAAAAGCATCAATTCTTTGGCGCTCAGCTTTCTTTATAGTCCAACTCTCACATCCATACAGGACTACTGGAAAAAACAGCTTTGATTAGATGGACCTTTGTTGACAAAGTAATGTCTCTGCTTTTTAATATGGAGTCTAGGTTGGTCATAGCTTTTCTTCCAAGGAGTAAGTGTCTTTTAATTTCATGGCTGCAGTCACCATCTGCAGTGATTTTGAAGCCCCCCAAAATAAAGTCTGTCACTGTTTCCATTGTTTCCCCATCTATTTGCCATGAAGTGATGGGACCAGATGCCATGATCTTAGTTTTCTGAATGTTGAGCTTTAAGACAACTTTTTCATTCTCCTCTTTGTCTTTCATCAAGAGGCTCTTTAGTTCTTCACTATCTGCCATAAGGGTGGTGTCATCTGCATATCTGAGGTTATTGATATTTCCCCCGGCAATCCTGATTACAGCTTGTGCTTCATCCAGTCCAACATTTCTCATGATGTACTTGGCATATAAGTTAAATAAGCAGGGTAACAATATACAGCCTTGACGTACTCCTTTCCCTGTTTGGAACCAGTCTGTTGTTCCACGTTCAGTTCTAACTGTTGCTTCCTGACCTGCATACAGATATCTCAAGAGGCAGGTCAGGGGGAAACCCTATGCTTTCTCCAAATGAGGCTGAATCTCTTCAAATCCTTAGACTCTGAGTCAGTATCAGCTGAAGAAGGGTTTCCCTGCAGTCTTCCCCTTATTAACAGTGAACATGAAGGGCCAGACTAACTTGGGAAATTCCAGAGTTCCAAAGGACCTGGGGAGAAAGTCTGTTCTGAGTCACTGATCTAAGGGCTGCAGACTCATAAAACCACATTTGATTCTGCCAAAAATAAACTCTGTGATTCCTGAGTTTTAATTTTGTCCCAGAAAACTTGCTATTTTCATTACTTTTTTTTTTTAACTTTACAATACTGTATCGGTTTTGCCATACATTGACATGATGCCGCCATGGGTGTACATGAATTCCCAATCCTGAACCCCCCTCCCACCTCTCTCCCCATATCATCTCTCTGGGTCATCCCAGTGCACCAGCCCCAAGCATCCTGTATCCTGTATCGAACCTAGACTGGTGATTCATTTCTTACATGATAGTATACATGTTTCAATGCCATTCTCCCAAATCATCCCACCTTCTCCCTCTCCCACAGAGTCCAAAAGACTGTTCTATACATGTTTCTCTTTTGCTGTCTTGCATACAGGGTTATCGTTACCATCTTTCTAAATTCCATATATATGTGTTAGTATACTGTATTGGTGTTTTTCTTTCTGGCTTACTTCACTCTGTATAATCGGCTCCAGTTTCATCCACCTCATTAGAACGGATTCAAATGTATTCTTTTTAATGGCTGAGTAATACTCCATTGTGTATATGTACCACACCTTTCTTATCCATTCATCTGCTGATGGACATCTAGGTTGCTTCCATGTCCTGGCTATTATAAACAGTGCTGCGATGAACCCTGGGGTACATGTGTCTCTTTCAATTCTGGTTTCCTCGGTGTGTATGCCCAGCAGTGGGATTGCTGGGTTTTGAAAGGGAAGTATTTTCGTTTTTTACTTTCCAGACATGCAGCTGCTTAGTTTTTAGTGACAAAGCTTGTTGCAACATGTTCTTATTACTTGACAAGAAAGGAGAATGTGGGATGAGAGCAGAAGCTGTCTCCTCCTTATTTATCAGCCTTGTGATGCAGAGGACTCATAATGTGAGGACTATGAGGTAGGGAAGCCTCATAGAAATGAGATCACAATCCATAGAACCAATCAATATGTAAAAGCACCCAGCAGTGACTTTATGCATCTAGTGGGCTCCTTATTTCATGTCTGAGGTAGGATTGCTATGTTCACTGACCCTGCAAAGCAAAGCAAATGCTTTAAAAGTAAATATGCCAGCAAAACGTGCACCCTACCCCCTACTGCTGCTGCTGCTAAGTCGCTTCAGTCTTGTCCAACTCTGTGTGATCCCACAGATGGCAGCCCACCAGGCTCCCCCGTCCCTGGGATTCTCCAGGCAAGAAGACTGGAGTGGGTTGCCATTTCCTTCTCCAATGCATGAAAGTGAGAAGTGAAAGTGAAGTCGCTCAGTCGTGTCCGACTCTTCGTGACCCCATGGACTGCAGCCTAGCAGGCTCCTCTGTCCATGGGATTTTCCAGGCAAGAGTACTGAAGTGGGGTGCCATCGCCTTCTCCGACCCCACCCCCTAGCCATCTTGATAGATGGGCTGATACAGTCTAAGCTACACGATCAGGACAGTCAGTCAAGACCAAAAAGGACCCGAGGGCTTAGTCCTCATCCTAGAATAAGTCTACTGGCTTAATCTCTTTCTTTGCAGGAACCCTCCCCCTAAATCCTATGCCTCTAGTTTAAAGAAATTGGAGTGTATCGCTGTAATGGACTCTTATGCAGCTGTTAAAGATAATGAGGCCAATATTCATATGCTGACATAGAAAGACTCACTAAACTTTTAAAATGAAAAAGCAGGTAGAAAATATTCCCATTTGTATAAAACATACACACGTTTAACAGGATATACCAGAAAATATTGTTATTAGTTACTTGTAGAGAATAAAATATGAAATCTGGAGTGAGAAGGACACTAATTCTCATATTTTATCATATGCCTTTTATAACTGAAAATTTTCTACATGTTCATAAATATTTTCTTCACTCCTCTGCTCCCCATAAAAGAGCTCACTCAGCGGAATTTATCTCTTCCAAGTGATTTAGGGAGTTGCTCAAACTGTTCTGAGGAACACTAGTTCTGTAAAATGTATGCAAGAACTACGTGAAAGAAAATGCTGTCCTTCCCCAAACTTTGGAAACACTGGAATAAACCAAGCTAAGCAGTTTTCTCAACCTTAGTAATTATTGGAGCCTTTAACCTTCACTGTAAATCTCTAAGAGGGGACTAGAATATACAGCTGTCCCCGGACTAACTTGGTAACAACTCCCAGTTTGTGAGGAGCATTTCATGAAACTGATGATCCATGGAACATACGTTAGGAACTGCAGGCTCTGGAATGAAACTAAGAAACAAATCAGGGCTCTAAACCCTTCCGTCTTCAAGGGTCTTCCAGATTGAGAGTGACCTGAAATATACTTGACATTGTTGGACCACTCTGAATGAAGTGAGAATTGTCCTCAGCAACCTCCCATCTATACCCAGCACACTCAGCCCCATAGTTATCCTGATATGAACACACACACACCTTAACAAATTATTCATTAGTTTCTTATTCTGACTCCTATTCTGGCATTATTTGGGGTGAGCTGAGGGAATGAGTGACTGGGTGCAGATCAGAAAAGGAGGTCACTATTCTTTTCAGCTTAGTAGAAATAGTGGAGTTTCGTTCGCCACCTTTCATTTCTGAGAACTGTGTTGGTTCTGGGTACTCTTCTACTTAGAGAGCTGTAAGATTGGCCATTTGCCCATTCACTTGGTTCTCAAATCTCAGATTCCTCTCTTTTTATGAGCCTGTCTTAATATCATCTCTTTTGAAGTACAACTGATTCTTAGAGGTGATTGATTGTGATTGACTGTGTTCTGATATTATCTCAGGTTACATATCACCCAATACTTCATTTTTAACCAGAATGTCCAGATTTCAGTCTAAGTTCTTTGTGACTATTTTTGTTATGAGTGAGAAAGTTTTATTTTCCAATTGGAAATCTAACCAACTGGAAAGCTGTGCATAAAGAGGCATTCTGTTCTAATAAAGAAACCAAGTAACCCCAACGAGATAGCAGCAGTTGTCACAGGAGAAACACAGGACTGGAAATCAGAGTTGTCTCCAGATTCAGATTCTGCCACTTGTTAACAATAGAATTTTTTGTTAAGTCACACAGTTTTCCACTTTTTAAATGGGGATTTAATATTGGGAGGAATGTTGTTCAGTCAATATGTCCAACTCTTTGCAACCCCATGGACTATAGCATGCCAGGCTTCCCTGTCCTTCACTGTCTCCCAGAATTTGCTCAAACTCATGTCCATTGAGTCAGTGATGTTATCTAACCATCTCATCCTCTGCTGCCCCCTTCTCCTTTGACCTTCAATCTTTCCCAGCATCAGGGTCTTTTCCAATGTGTCAGTTCTTTGTATCAGGTGGTCCAAGTATTGGTGCTTCTATTATGGAAGTAATAGAAATGAGACACTTTGTCCAATGTATAAATGCTATAAATGCTTGCTCATTTACCCATCCAGTGGCCAAAATAAAGTACAATCAAACCTGGACCTTATCACTTGCTGCCTCTGTGAATGTGAGAAATTCTCTTGACCTCTTAAACTCTCTAATCTTTGTTTCCTTATATGTAAAGTGGAGACAATAAGAGGAGCTGGACTCATTGGGTCCTTGTGAGAATTAATGAGCTAATATATGCTATTATAATCAATAAGCAGTATTTGTTTCTGTTGTTGTTACTATTATTATTACATGTTCCAATAGACAAAGTCACATAAAATAAATAGGTATATTAATATATAGACAGATGGAGTAGGATGTGGGACTTCTGGTAACAGACACCTACAGCACAGGCTGGAGCACCAAGGTTTGCCGAGACCAGGGTCCTGACAGGTGGGGATTTATTCTTCTTCCTCTCCAGGGACAAAAGACAGAATGCTTACAGGGAGAGGAGACACTCTGGCAAGCCTCCAAAATGACTTTCTTCTCAAGAATAGGACTGTGTTTTTTGGTCTTCCTATTACTTAACCTACTTAGATAAAGTTTTACCCATAGTTACTCCTTCATTTGAAGGTGGCCACAGATCCTTCCTCCAGGAAATGGGAGGCTGTCTTGTGTCTCAGGCCAGGTTTGCTAACACCATAGTGTCTGTGAGGCCAGAAAGTTACAAACCCCAAAATCTAAGTGGGTTTATCTTCCTAGGATTTAAGATGGTACTCAAGAGCCCCAGAGCTTATTGAAACCAGACAGGTAAGATATCCGAATGAAATGGGCCTGGTGGCGTTAGGGAGGAAGTGGGCAGTGTACACCATGTCTTAGGGGGCATCTTGTTTGCCACTCAGACCATCTCCACTGTATGTAAGCAGGAATGAGGTAAAGCTTCATCAAATATTACAGTTTTGCAAGAATGATCAGAAATCCAGAGTTCTATGTGTAATTTTTCTATTTTTAAATACTGGCAGCAATTTCTAAAAATCACCACGTGGGCCAAACAAAACAAATCTTTGAGTCAATCCTACTTAAAGGCAGTCTTTAACCATGGCCCACTAGTCTGTGACTCTGCTCTGAAGGGGTCCTGAACCACATTCTACAAAGACCAAATATTCTCATCAGAAAAGCACAGATGGTTGAGGGTCTCAGCCTGCTGTCTGATATTACCAGTTTACAAGAGGATTGGCTAATAGAAATCTAAGTCCTACATGCAAGACTGTGTTCCTTTTCTCTTCCACATCCTACCCCCTGGCAAAATTGGTTGAGGCAATAGTGTAAAAATCATTTTATTTCTGGCAATATCAGAAGATAAATCTTGATCTTACATTATCATAGTCAAGTTCTTCATGAGACCAATCTGTTACACACTCATATGATATATTAATATATCTCAGATTTAATGTCAGGTGGCTCAACAATTTGGGGTATTAATCAAGTAATTCAAAAATTTGCGGAGACTTAAACGTCAAAATTCCTATCATCTAGTTAGTAAGGTTTACAAAACTACATCCCCATGTGCACTTTCCCTAGGCATAAATACTTACACCATTCATGAGTGACAAGCTTGTAACATAACACTTCCTACAGCTTCCATGACTCTCAGCAGTTCCCAGCTCCCACCTCTCCTACTGCTCTGCAAGCTTTGAGAGGCCTTGTGTCTGGTTTTTTGCATCCCTCCTACACCAGGCAGCATGCATGGCACTTAGAATTTTCATGAACAGAGAGGAATGGATGAAGAAAAGTGAATACCAAATCTCAATGAGAGGTATTTGTAGATTTGGAGACCTTTGTATCCTATAGTTTGATATTTTTTTTTTGCATTTCATTTTTTCTATTTTTAAATTTAAATATATATATATATTTAAAATTTTTACCATGTTGTGTTGATTTCTGCCATACAGCAATGCAAATCAGCCATAATTATACATACATCCCCTCCCTCCCTCTTCTCCCTCTCCACTCCCATCCCTCCAGGTCATCACAGAGCCCCAGGCTGGGCTCCCTGTGCTACACAGCAATTTGATTTTTTGAAAGACAGACTTGTGAAATACAAATCTGGACAAATGACTTATTTGGCTCAGGTACAGTTCAGGACTGTTCATGTAGGTGAAGGAACATCAACTTTGGATGGAAATGTTAATTTGGGATTCAAAAAGATATTTTCACTAGCTGTAAGTCCTTGAGTAAATTACTTAATTTCTTTGACCTAAGGTTTCAGTTTTTTCCCTCCTTAGGTTTTTATTGGGATTAAATGAGATTATTTATATCATATATATATATATATATATATGAGGAGTATATGTATACATATCTGATAAAAACACCTATACTCACCCACCTATACACAAAACAAATCAGTTTACTTAAAATATGTGTTGCCACAGATATATTCTTTCAATGCTGACTTCTGTTCTATGAATATTTATATCATTTTATGACAAATTACCTATTGAAGAATATTTTTCATTCAAAATATATTCCTTACCTATTTCCAGGAAGACCTACAGCAATATAAGGTGAACAGTCATACATAATCTCTGTTCTTGCATCACATTGCTGCTGCCCACAGTGGGCACAAACTGGCACCACTGGGTTAAAGGAGGGTATTGGCTTCCTAGACAAGTATTTAAAAGCACAATAAAACACTAGCCAGGTGTGCTTCGAAGGTACTAGAGCACTTTGGAATGATCACCTGGCTTAGTTCTTTGGCTCTGATTCAGTAAAAGGTATTAAAGTGGCATGCGGGGCCTGGACAGAGAGGTGGAATTGTTTGACTTCTTGAGTCTTGTCGTTGTGATAGGTTTGAATGCTAAATAAGTGCCCGAAATGTTGGCCAGCTCCACAAGAAATCCATATGGCTCATGGGTGTGGCTTGTAAGTGTGGAAAAGGCCCACTCCACCGTTCTCTCAGCCAGGAGTGGACAGGCTTGGTCAGCATCAGGGGGAGGAGTGTGTCTTCAGCTGATGACTACAAGACAGGGAGACACTATGAGGAAAGAAACAAGCAAAAGAACACAAGAGACGGAAAGGTTTCACTCTCCCTTCAGGTCTAATCTTCCCTGGTGAACACTTGGTCTAGTGAGAGCTCTCTCTGCAAGGGGAGTTAAAAATCAAGCACACAGGAATCAAAAAAATAGGTTGTGCACGAACTGAAAAAGTTGCACTTAATCACCAACATGTCTCACTGATCTCTGAGAAAGGAAGGGAAATGGGGCTGAAAAGGATTTTTCTCCAGGTCATGGGAAGCCTCAGCAATAAAGTACAAGTGTTGGTGTTTTTCTGAACCACAGTGACCACATATGTCACCAGAAAAGCCACTTGTCCTGTCACAAAGAGCAGGCTCTATGAGGAGGCTTCCAAATGAGCTTCAACCTCAGTACTTTCTCCTCAGACTGTATCTGGTCTACAGGGAGGCCTTTGATAATGAGTGGTTTGGTGATAGATGACTGCTGCCTCCAAACCCTTCCACACTCCCAGACAGTCTTTATTCTCAGTATGCAGATAGGAAAACTGGTATCCCCATCGTACCTCCTGTGGAAAACCCAGTGTCCTCCCTGAAACTTTCTGTGAATTCTTGGGGACCTTGCTTGCTTCTGATGACCTTTTGCTCTGTCCAATATGTAATGGTTAGGAGCATAGTCCTCTGACTAAGACAGGCCTGCAATCAAACCCTGGTTCTGTCTCCTTTCCTTTTATGATGTAACACTGGGAAAATTGCTTGGCCTTTCCCAACTTCAGTTTCCCCATCAATAAAATGCAGATAATAATACTTCCCTTTCAGAGGGATCCTAAGTTAATGGGATGATGATGAAATAATACTGTACCTGTATTACAGCCCTTAGCATAGAATTGGCACAAAGCACACATCAAATAGATGGTAGCTGGTATTTGTATTCTTTTACTCACATAACCCTAAACAGATGAGTAAAGATAGTCAATGTTTCATTCAGCTTTTACTACAAATTCCATGACAATGTTTCCCAAGGAGTTTCTTTCAACTTTGAACATTTTCAGGAACTCTATAGGATAGAAACTATCCATAATAGTATCCATTAATGGAATTAGTATCCATTAATTCTGAAAATACTGAAACACAGGATTCTAGAAGGTATGACCTGGATGACTGGGAATGACTGGGGTTACTTCACTCACCAATCAATCTTTTGTAGGAATTCTGCCTTTCAAGTGTCTTTCTTCCTTTTCCACTGAAATCCTTTCTCCTACTCCTGCCCTGCAAAGACCCTGATAACAATAGTATTCACCTCTTCTCTTTTCTTCTTCTTCTTTTTTTTCTTTGTTGTTGTTTTTTTTTTTTTGTTTTTGTTCTTTTGGCCATGTTGTGCAGCTTGCAGGATCTTAGTTCCCCAACCAGGGATTAAACCTGAGCCCCAGCAGAGAAAGCACCAAGTCCTAACCACCAGACATCCAAACACTAAAGCCATGCCAACTGTGAAATGACTCATCTTTGGAGAATAATCACAAATAGGCAAAACACCTTGAAGATATAAGACATGTTAATTTTTTCCTTCTTTGGGCAATGTTGATGTGCACAGGGAATCACAAATCACTTGTGATAACTACAAAATTCCCCAGTAATCCCTGGCCCCAGAGTACATGCATTTGCCAACATTTTACTAAGGAATCATCAACCTTCACTAACTGCTTTTCTGAAAGGGCTCAGCTTTTATATATCAAGCAAATATTTTGGGTGTCTGTTAGGCACTGCATTTTCTTTTTTATTATTATTATAAATTGAAGAACATTTAACATTTTAATTAAACTTTTGAAGTAATAATAAATTCAGGTGTAAGAAACAGTACAAAGAAAGCCCACATGCCCTTTCCCTTTATTGAACCGGATAGTACTGGGTTAGTGAAAAAGTTCCTTCGAGTTTTTCCATTACACCTTGTGGAAAGAATTGGCCAACCCAATAATAGTTTATGAACAACAGGACAAAATGACAACCAGGATACTGACATTGATGCAGTTAAGTTACAGGACGTTTGTATTGCCACAAGTTTTCTTCTGTCATCCAAGACCTTTTTTGAGTGTTGGCTCTGGGCAGTACACTTGTCAAGGGTGAAAAATCTAAGGCGGTACTCTGAGGCTCATCCAAATGCAAGGTCTGCACCTGAGCTTGAGCACCTTCTAAAATTTTGTGTCCTAGACACCATGTTTCCTTTACATAGTCCTAGTCTTGGTTTGATGAGTGGTCATTTATTCTTTTTTTAATTTAAATTTATTTAATTGGAGGCTAATTACTTTACAATATTGTATTGGTTTTGCCATACATCTGTGTTAGGAATATCTTGGTTAGCACTTTGAAGGAAATAGTAGATACAAAGGAAGTTCGAGAAGGGTCATATGGAACACAGTCTGTGGACTCATGAATCTCTGTCCTCACCGCCAGCATTTCAGTTTATGGTAATCACTTAATCATGTGAGGTTTCACATTGTGTCCAGCAGTCGGCCTGTCATAGGATTCCCGGCTCAGTTGGGAACTTTCCAACAGTCTCAAGAGGTATGGCTCAGAAATTACACCTCCCACTTTTTACATCATGCCCCCAAACTAACTTTTTCTCTTGAAAAGGCATTTTGGAGATTCTCTGGTGGTCCAGTAGTTAAGAACATACCTTGCCATGTGGGACTCAGGTTTGATCCCTGGTCAGGGAACTAAGATCCCGCATGCCTCAGAGTAACTAAGCTCATGCACCTGCAACTACCGAGCCTGCATGCTCCAGTGCCCACGTGCTGCCACTAGAGAGTCCTGTGCCACAACAAAAGACCTTACATGATAAAATGAAGACCCCACGTGCCGCAACTAAGACCCAACCCAGCCAAATAAATAAATATGTTAAAAAAGAAAGAAAAGATATTTTAGGCAGGATTTTTTCCCCATTTATGCTTAGATATTTTAATATCTTTTATAAATACTGTCTGAGCACAGAATATAAAGAAGCATAAGTGACCTGGTGGGCATTATGGTCTTGGTGGAATGCCACAAGGCAAGGTGGGGATAACATAAAACGACATTGTAAAGACATGATGAAATAAGCAGGAGAGGTCTTTGGGGGCTTCAGCTGCCAGAGAAAGCCCTACAGAAAAGGTAACATTTTAGCTCAGTGTTAAGAATGGACTGATATGGGCTAGGGAAAATGCAGAAAAGATATTGTGCTGGAAGAGATGGCATGAGTAGGTGTGCAAAGGTGAAAATGAGCGTCAAGTTCAAAGGACTCAAAGTGAATGGGTTGCCAGCCTGGCTGATGGAGAGAGTTACTGTGGGGAGAACACTGGGCTGGGAATCATGAGGCATGGCACCGGAGAGCCCTGAGAGCCAGGCTGAGGGGTTGGTGCTAGCACTTCCTGAGCAATGGGTGTGGGACAGTGTGCAAGTTGTGCTTCATCTGGCACAATAGCTGAGTGGGGAGATCCTGGAACTGGGGACACAGGTCAGAACCCACAGAAGAGATAATTGGGAATAATTGACCATAGGTGAAGAGAAAGAAGAGGAGAGAGTACCAAAAAAAATTCCAGAACACGTGGCTTTGGTGACTGAGAATGACTGAGGGTACCTCACTCACCAGTCAATCTTTTGTAGTAATTCTGCCTTTCAAATGTCTTTCTTCCTTTTCCAGTGAAATGCTTTCTCCCACTCCTGCATGCACAGATCCTGATAGCTACGGTATTTACCCGCCTCCTCTTTTCTAGTCTTGCTTTACTACCAAAAGCACTAAAATCTTGCCAGCTATGAAATTACCTCATTTGGGAGAGTAATCACAAATATGCAGAACACCTTGAAGTTCTTGTCATTTTCCTACTTCTCTTCTTTCCACAAATTTTGATCTCATGTTTGGAATGAAATAACAGCTATTTATAATTTTGGTCATAGATGTGTTTTCTCTCCCATTTTCATTGCCAGGCAGTGAGTTAGGCAATGGCACCCCACTCCAGTACTCTTGCCTGGAAAACCCCATGGACGGAGGAGCCTGGCAGGCTGCAGTCCGGGGTTGCAAAGAGTCAGACACGACTGAGCGACTTCATTTTCACTTTTCATTTTCATGCATTGGAGAAGGAAATGGCAACCCACTCCAGTGTTCTTGCCTGGAGACTCCCAGGGACGGGGGAGCTAGGTGGGCTGCCGTCTATGGGGTAGCACAGAGTCGGACACGACTGAAGCGACTTAGCAGCAGCAGTAAGTTAGGGGTTAAGTTCATGAGTCCTTTTGCCTGAATTCACCTTGAATTGGGGTTTTGCTTTTGAGTTTATACTAAAGGCAGAAATATCCTTCACCTATTATTGTCCTTTGTTGTTTGAATAATGCCTTCATTAAGGTTGCCCCATTTGAACCTTTGCTGAAAAATCTTATGAAACAAGGCAAGCAGGTGTTATTTTTCAATAGATGAGCAAGCTGAGACTGAGAAGTAACATGTTCATTTACACAGACACCAAGTGTCATAACTGGAAATAACACCTAGGATCTGGTTATTTAATTACTTCCAATATACTAGATGTTATTGCAAAGTCAAAGAAGTTCATTACATGATCTTGAGTCTTATAAAACTGGGAAAATCAGGCATTAATATGTGAATAGTTGAATTACATCCTGTGGTTAAGTGACCCACTAGATGGCAATAGAAGCAATGAACAGAAGGTATGTAATTAATTACCATGTCATAATATGATGGCATAATATGATATGATGTACAAACAAGGGAGGATTGCCTACAAATTAGAAAATATTTGCAAACAATATATCTGATAGGGGGTTAGGTTAATATCCCAAATAGGCAAAGAACTCATACAACTTAACATCAAAAAGCAAAGGTTTGACAGAAAACAACAAAATTCTGTAAAGCAATTACCCTTCAATAAAAAATAAATAAAAATTTAAAAATGTGTATAGGACCCGAAGAGATATTTTTCCAAAGAAGACATGGTTAGCAGACACATGAAAAGATATTCAACATCACTAATCATCAGGGGAAGGAAAATCAAAACCACAGTGAGGTGTCACCTCACATCTGTGAGAATGGCTATTATCAAAAAGACAGCAAATAACAAGGATATGGAGAAAAGGGGACCTTCACGCACTATTCATGGGAATGTAAACTGGTACAGCCACAAAACCGGATGGGGGTTTCCCAAAAAATTAAAAATAGAACTACCACATGATCCAGCAATTCCATTCCTGGGTATTTATCCAAAGAAAATAAACACTAATTTGAAAAGTTATATGCATCCCTATGTTCATTGCAGTACTAATTACAATAGCAAAAATATAGGAACAACCTAAGAGTCCATCAATAGATTAATGAATAAAGAAGATATGGTATGTCTATGCAATGGAATACGACACCACCATAAGAAAAGAATGAAATCGTGCAATTTGTGGCAATATGGATGGACCTCAAGGGTATTATGCTAGGTAAAATAAGTCAAACAGAGAATATAAAATCAAAATAAATGAACAAACATAACAAATAGAAACAGACTCAAGGATATAGCAAGCAAACAAGTGGTTGCCAAAGGGGAGGGCAGGGGAGGGATGAGTGAAATAGGTGAGGGAAATTAAAGAGGTACAAAGTTCACACTATCAAATAAATGACTCACAGGAATGAAAAGTACAGCATGGGGAACATAGTCAGTAATATTATAATAAATTTGTATAGTGACAGATGGCAGTCAGACTTGCAGAGATCATTGTAATGTAGGAAAACAATGAATCATTGTGTTGTATGCCTGGAACTGACATTGTAGGACAGTTGTTGTTGTTGACAGTGTTGTAGGTCAATTATACTTAAATAAATAAATATTTTTAAAATTACTGGGGAGAAATAAGCCAAAGTTTTATAATGTCTGTTCATAGATAAAGGCATTGTGATTGTTTTTTTCTTTATATTTTTATATATTCCTCATATTCTCTCTAAGAGAGAATTTAGAGAATTAGAGAATTCTCTAAGAGAATCTGTACAGGATTTCAGTCTTAAATAAAAAACATTTTTAAAGGCTTAAGAAAAAATAAGGGAGAATTGTGCCCATGCATGGGCTCTGTGTTTTAAGAGAGGTGCTAACAACCTTGAGCTTATCCCAGGTGAGACTCATTGGGATCTGAGGAGCCCTAAGGATCCAAGATGAAGGGACAAACTTTCAGCAGAAAAAAATTCAGGGAGGACTTTTTGCTCCCTCCATTTAGTGGAATGCCTGGTGTGTAAAAGATGCTTCTTCTCTGAGGTCCCAAGACTAAGCCAGGAGCTAATGAACAGAAGTTACAGGATAAAAGACTACAACTTCATGTAAGGAAGGGCTCCCCAACCACTGGAACACCAAAAATATATAGAACAAACTACCTGATGTGGTAATAAGCTCCCTGTCGCTAAAGGCAACCAACATGGGCCAGATCAATGGTTATTTACGATGCTGTAGTTTGTGTGCTATCGAATTCAGAAGCAACACAGTCATGGCTGAGAGGTAGCATAATGCAGGGTTTAAGAGTGCAGGCTCTGGAGGCTATACCGTGCTCACCCCCTGGAACCTGGCTAAGCCACACAGAGGCCGTGTGTAGGTGTATTGGCCACCATCCCAGGTGAGGCATCAGTTGCCTGCCGACATCAACCTCTAGGCATGTGACTAGGTGAGCTTTCAGATAATTCCAGTCCTTCAAGTTTTGAATCATCACATCTGATACCAACTGGAGCAGAGATAAGATGCTCTACCAAACTTTGCCCAAATGACAGATTCACAAGCAAAATAAACGTTGCCATTTTAAACCACTAAGTTTGGGAATAGTTACATATCACTGAATAACTGGAATGCAATGTTTATGTGATGTTCTGAATTGCCACTGATCTTCAAGGCTACTTAACAGGTGCTGAGTCAAGTAAAAGGAGGTATTATTTTCAGAAAGGGAATTGGGTGCCTTGGGCTAATGAGAGAAGAGAAGTTTTGGTGAAACAATTGGGAGAATTTCATAGAGGATTTTGGGCAGCACAGTGAAGACTAGATCCATGGCTTTGTAATACCCTCCTTTGCTTACATGGTTTCGTGATTTTCTAAGTCTTCTGGAGAAAGTAGGTGCTGGATCCTGGCATGAAGGTAGAACAGACACTGGAGGTCTGTGATGGCAGGCACAGAAGGAGTGGTGGTGGACTTGGGAAACACACCACCCGAGGAAACAGAACAGACGAGCATGCTGACAGAGTGTGGTCCACTGGAGAAGGGAATGGCAAGCCACTTCAGTATTCTTGCCTTGAGAACCCCATGAACAGTATGAAAAGGCAAAATGATAGGATACTGAAAGAGGAACTCCCCAGGTCGGTAAGTGCCCAATATGCTACTGAAGATCAGTGGAGAAATAACTCCAGAAAGAATGAAGGGAGGGAGCCAAAGCAAAAACAATACCCAGCTGTGGATGTGACTGGTGATAGAAGCAAGGTCCGATGCTGTAAAGAGCAATATTGCTTAGGAACCTGGAATGTCAGGTCCATGAATCAAGGCAAATTGGAAGTGGTCAAACAGGAGATGGCAAGAGTGAACATCGACATTCTAGGAATCAGTGAACTAAAATGGACTGGAATGGGTGAATTTAACTCAGATGACCATTATATCTACTACTATGGGCAGGAATCCCTTAGAAGAAATGGAGTAGCCATCATGGTCAATAAAAGAGTCTGAAATGCAGTACTCTGACTGCATTAAATGACAGAATAATCTCTGTTCATTTCCAAGGCAAACCATTCAATATCACAGTTATCCAAGTCTATGCCCCAACCAGTAATGCTGAAGAAACTGAAATTGAACGGTTCTATGAAGACCTACAAGACCTTTTAGAGCTAACACCCAAAAAAGATGTCCTTTTCATTATAGGGGACTGGAATGCAAAATAAGAAGTCAAGAAACACCTAGAATAACAGGCAAATTTGGCCTTGGAGTATGGAATGAAGCAGGGCAAAGGCTAATAGAGTTTTGCCAAGAGAACGCACTGGTCATAGCAAACACCCTCTTCTAACAACACAAGAGAAGACTCTACACATGGACATCACCAGATGGTCAACACCAAAATCAGATTGATTATATTCTTTGCAGCCAAAGATGGAGAAGTTCTATACAGTCAGCAAAAACAAGACCGGGAGCTAACCACGACTCAGATCATGAACTCCTTATGCCAAATTTAGACTTAAATTGAAGAAAGTAGGGAAAACCGCTAGACCATTCAGGTATGACCTAAATTAAATCCCTTATGACTATACAGTGGAAGTGAGAAATAGATTTAAGGGACTAGATCCGATAGATAGAGTGCCTGATGAACTATGGACAGAGGTTCGTGACATTGTGCAGGAGACAGGGATCAAGACCCTCCCCATGGAAAAGAAATGTAAAAAAGCAAAATGGCTGTCTGGGGAGGCCTTACAAATAGCTGTGAAAAAAAAGAGAAGCGAAAAACAAAACAGAAAAGGAAAGACATAAGCATCTGAATGCAAAGTTCCAAAGAATAGCAAGAAGAGATAAGAAAGCCTTCCTCAGCGATCAATGCAAAGAAATAGAGGAAAATAACAGAATGGGAAAGACTAGAGATCTCTTCAAGAAAATTAGAGATACCAAGGGAACATTTCATGCAAACATTTCAAGAAAGGACAGAAATAGCATGGACCTAACAGAAGCAGAAGACATTAAGAAGAGGTAACAAGAATACACAGAAGAACTGTACAGAAAAGATCTTCAGGACCCAGATAATCACGATGGTGTGATCACTCACCTGGAGCCAAACATCCTGGAATGTGAAGTCAAGTGGGCCTTAGGAAGCATCGCTATAAACAAAGGTAGTGGAGGTGATGGAATTCCAGTTGAGCTATTCCAAATCCTGAAAGATGATGCTGTGAAAGTGCTGCACTCAATATGCCAGCAAATTTGGAAAACTCAGTGGTGGCCACAGGACTGAAAAAGGTCAGTTTTCATTCCAATTCCAAAGAAAGGCAATGCCAAAGAATGCTCAAATTACCACACAACTGCACTCATCTCACACTCTAGCAAAGTAATGCTCAAAATTCTCCAAGCCAGCCTTCAGCAATACGTGAACTGTGAACTTCCAGATGTTCAAGCTGGTTTTAGAAAAGGCAGAGGAACCAGAGATCAAATTGCCAATATCCACTGGATCATGGAAAAAGCAAGAGAGTTCCGTAAAAACATCTATTTCTGCTTTATTGACTATGCCAACACCTTTGACTGTGTGGATCACAATAAACTGTGGAAAATTCTGAAAGAGATGGGACTACCAGACCACCTGACCTGCCTCTTGAGAAACCTATATGCAGGTCGGGAAGCAACAATTAGAACTGGACATGGAACAGACTGGTTCCAAATAGGAAAAGGAGTACATCAAGGCTGTATATTGTCACTCTGTTTATTTAACTTATATGCAGAGTACATCATGAGAAACACTGGGCTGGAAGAAGCACAAGCTGGAATCAAGATTTCCGGGAGAAATATCAATAACCTCAGATATGCAGATGACACCACCCTTATGGCAGAAAGTGAAGAGGAACTAAAGAGCCTCTTGATGAAAGTGAAAGAGGAGAGTGAAAAAGTTGGCTTAAAACTCAACATTCAGAAAACTAAGATCATAGCATCTGGTCCCATCACTTCATGAGAAATAGATGGGCAAACAGTGGAAACAGTGTCAGACTTTATTTGGGGGAGGGCTCCAAAATCACTGCAGATGGTGATTGCAGCCATGAAATTAAAAGATGCTTACTCCTTGGAAGGAAAGTTATGACCAACCTAGATAGCATACTCAAAAGCAGAGACATTACTTTGCCAAAAAAGGTCCATCTAGTCAAGGCTATGTTTTTCCAGTGGTCATGTATGGATGTGAGAGTTGGACTGTGAAGAAAGCTGAGCACCGAAGAATTGATGCTTTTGAACTGTGGTGTTGGAGAAGACTCTTGAGAGTCCCTTGGGCTGCAAGGAGATCCAACCAGTCCATTCTGAAGGAGATCAGCCCTGGGTGTTCACTGGAAGGACTGATGCCAAAGCTGAAACTCCAATACTTTGGCCACCTCATGTGAAGAGTTGACTCACTGGAAAAGACCCTGATGCTGGGAGGGATTGGGGGAAGGAGGAGCAGGGGACAACAGAGGATGAGATGGCTGGATGGCATCACCGACTCGATGGACACGGGTTTGGGTAAACTCAAGGAGTTGGTGATGGACACGGAGGCCTGGCGTGCTGTGATTCATGGGGTCACAAACAGTGGACACGACTGAGCAACTGAACTGAACTGAGCATACTATTGCCTGTTGGTATGCAAAGGAATCTAAGAGATTGTTTTCTAGATAAGGAAATCAGGATCAGGCACTTTGAAAACAACTAAACACAAATTGTTCAGTAGGGACAGTACAAATGAATTACAGAGAGAAAAGATTAGGTTTAGTGAGAAGACTATGAAACAGTGATGAGTCCAAAAAAGATTTCTTGAATTCGAAGACCAAAAAAATTGAGACAGCATGGCTCTTTCTGTGTCTAAGAAGGGGAACAATAAGGCAGTTCTTAATGGTTAGAGCATGGAATCATGTTGGAAATTCTATCAGCAATACTATAAATGACAGTTCTCTCATTTTTTTAAAGAAGAAAGTTACAGAAGAAGGAAACAAGGGTAAAACCAATTCCCTAGTGATCAGAGTATGATAACATCAGGATATCCAAGGTCTACTTCCCTGGTGCTGTGAATGCAGGACAGAGGAAGCAGGCAAGAAAAGATCCTAGCAGGCAATTACTTGTCTGCCTTATTAATTTCAGGCTATAAAACTAGGAAGAAATGATGTCAACATGGGCTGAAATCTTCTGAATAGCAATTTCTGACTAGGCAAACTGAAGTGCTTACCTTGCTTATTTCTCCTTCTGTTCATTTCCTGCAGTGCACAGCACCAGTTCAGTTTTGTTCAGTTGCTCAGTCGTGTCTGACTCTTTGTGACCCCCATGGACTGCAGCATGCCAGGCTTCCCTGTCCATCACCAACTCCTGGAGCTTGCTCAAACTCATGTCCACTGAGTCAGTGATGCCATCAGTTGTCCTCCCTAGAAAAGAACAAAAAAGCAATTTCAGCATCTAGGGTGGAAGGGGACAGTATTAATCACAATGAAGTTTGACAGAACAGAAGCCTCCCCAGGTCCACTCAGACCTTTTAAAGCTTTTACACCCCCTGTAGAATATCACAAGTCCATGAATATCAAACCATAAAAGAGGGAAGAAGTTTATTTGGAAAGTGGTAATAGCTCAGGACTGGCCCGTGTTTGAGTGTGTCTCTCCCTACCCCTGGTTGTCTAAATCAGGTCTTCTAAGCTGTCAGGAATGTTTTGTTTTTTTCCTCTTTTGAGAAGAGGCTGCCTAAATGACAGTTAGCTTGGAAGTTGTACTTGGGGCATTTAATTGATCTTAAATTAAAAAGAAAGACAACAGTGTGGTTTTAATTCTGACATTTATTATAACAGATAAGGATTCTAGAAAAAATAATGTCAAGTCTAGGTGGAACTGTTAGGCTGTGAGATGGACTCAGGAATATTTCGTTTCTTAAAAAGGGAAAGGGAACCATGTTCCTGCTACAGCTTAACTTGGCTCTCAGTATAGGGTCTGGAGCCAGATCTGTGATTAACATCAAAGATGGCCCCGTGCCTGTGATGTGCAGCCCTGGTGCCTCCCTCCAGATGTCAGGTCCGTCTTCTCCCTACTGTCTAGCAGTTAGAGTTGAGTCGATATATCTTAGAATCAGGGACGGGAGGGGATGTTAAAAGATCATCTAGGTAATTTCTCTGCCTTCAGGGAGGAGTAAAACAAAACCATTCTATATGTGTTAAACATCCCTTGTTTGTAAATCATATTTCTTTAAAGGACTTCACAAATGAGCCCCAGGGAGCTATTTAGAGTTAATTCATCACTATCAGGAAATGGTTGATGTGCATCCTCTCCTATTTCAGGTTCAGACCTTCCTTCTCATCCTTTGGTGAAGAGACACTGTAGTTGGTTATTATCATCCTGATAAGAAGCCTTCCTATTCTTTGTCTCTTGTTCCTTGAATACATTTGTTTCTGAAAACTTGCTTCACATACCCTCAAGTCATATCCATTACTTGATGCTGAGTCCTCCCTCCAATTGATGTTCTTCTTTAGTTAAGAAACCCAAAATGGGATCTGTATTCTAGAAAAAATTTGGCTACTTGACATCTCGGAGCAATGATCTAATGATCCTACAGCCCCAGACATTCCTTCAGGACCACACTGGCTCTTTAAACCACAGCATGATGGTGGCCAATGGTCGTGTGTTGTCCTGTTGAAATTTATGCAACTGTTTCATCTTTTCCAATAACCTTCCTCACCAAATGTTCCTTTCTTTCCCCACCTTCTACCCTCCCTTCCTCTCGCTCTTTCTTTTTGAAGTATAAAGTGAAGTCGCTCAGTCGTGTCCGACTCTTTGCGACTCCGTGGACTGTAGCCCACCAGGCTCCTCCGTCCATGGGATTCTCCAGGCAAGAATACTGGAGTGGGTTGCCATTTCCTTCTCCAGGGGATCTTTCTGACCCAGGGATCGAACCCAGGTCTCCTGTATTGAGGGCCAACGCTTTAACCTCTGAGCCACCAGGGAAACCCTAATTTTGAAGTATAATTGACATACAAAAGTGAAAGAAAGTGAAAGTGAAGTCACTCAGTCATGTCCAACTCTTTGCGACCCCATGGCCTGTAGCCTACCAGGCTTCTCGGTCCATGGGATTTTCCAGGCAAGAATACTGGAGTGGGTTACCATTTCCTTCTCCAGGAGATCTTTCCGACCCAGGGATTGAACCCGGGTCTCCTGCATTGTAGGCAGACGCTTTACCGTCTGAGCCACCAGGAAAGTCCATAGTTTCAGTTTTATAATATAATGATTAGATATTTATGTATAATGAAATGATTATCAAATTACCCAATTTATAGATTTATTAAAAATTTTAACACTGTGAAGGCCTAACAAAACTCATCCATAATCCAGATGCAGCCTCGGGACCAGCATTTTGCTACCTGTGCACAGTTGGAAGATTATAAGCTGATTTATATGAGGCCTGTGGCAGCCTGGTTTGTGAATGTGCTTGAAAAATACAATATTGTAAAGTAAAAAAAGAAAAAATAATAAATGGTTTAAAAAAAAAAGAAAAATGCTTCTTGTTACTGTGACTTCCCATTGTCTTTGATGGTGGCCATCTTCACTCACTTGCTGAGTTTCCTCTCATTCCAGGTCCTTGGTTGTGGTTCTGTTGCCCAAGCCGTTCTCAGTCGAGGACACTTTGGAGGAATCATCACTATCAATACTGGATTTTCAATGGCAGTTGGAATGGCCATTTATGTGAGTGCAGGTGTCTCTGGTAAGTACCAGAAACAATGACGACGACTACCAACTCAGCCATCCCAGTGTACTATCACTGTTCCGGGTGCTTTACATACCTTAGCTGTTTTAGACCTCAGCAGTCCTGCAAGAATATGTCTTTGATTCTATTTTTATAAATGACCAATTTTAAATGGCCAGCAAATAAATGCTAAATGACTTGCCACTTTGGCAACCTGTAGCAAGAGACAGAGATGAGGGTTGGAACTCAGAACTGATTCCTAAATCCGGCCACTGAATCGTATTCTTCACCTGTCAATACATTCTTTTATAAGCTCCATCTTATGCTTGAAAACCACTTCCCAGATATTCTGCAAATGGCCCGTGAAGATCACTCCAACAGAGACAATTCCCTACACCTTTATCAGAGCAATCACAGAGAGCCCTGGGCCATTTGCAAAGTAGCTGGTGCTTTCATGGAGGTGCAGGGCTAATCAGGAGGTCTTGGTCCAACCCTGCCGTGAGTGGTAGACTAATTAAAAGCAATTCTGGAGGTTCTGAGAAGCAAAATGAAATGATACTTAATGCAGCCTGGGACCTTAGGAAGGAACTGTGAAAATGATCGACTTCCCAAAGGGTTGCGAAATCTTTAGCAGCCTTGTCTTGGGGACTCAGAACATTAAGGTAAGACTGTTGGTGATAAGGGAAGATGGAGACCCCAGTGTGCTGGGCACTGTACAGGGTGCTGTATACAATTTATCTCCTCTCTCTTCTGTATCATCTCCTCTCTCTTCTACAGCAGCACTCTGAGGCAGGTGTTACTGTCCATTCTACAGAGAAAACTAGAGGCCTAAAGAGTCTTGCTTTTTGCTTTGGGTTTGTGCTCAGTCATGTCTTTGCGAGCCCATGGACTATATATAGCCCACCAGGCTCCTCTGTCCATGGGATTCCTCAGACAAGAATACTGGAATGGGTTGCCGTTTCCTACTCCAGGGGATCTTCTCAACCCAGGGATAGAACCTGTGTCTCTTGTGTGTCCTGCAATGGCAGGTGGATTCTTTACCACTGTGTCATCTGGGAAGCCCCCAAGGGGTTAAATTAATTGCCAGACATCTTACAGCTGGTAAAAAGGCAAATCAAAGATTTGGCCCAGGTCCATGAGACAGCAAAGCACAGGTCCCCGTTGCTAAACAACACTTCCAATGATCTATCATGGGAAAGGCAGTTTAGACAGGGCTGTACATGTCCAGTACAGGGCAGGAGGGTCCAAGAGAGGATCCTGCAGGTGTGTTGGCTGGACTGGTGACAAGCACTGCCATTGTAGCACTGAAGAATGACTGCCCAGACCCACTCAAAGCCTAAGGGGACTAGTTACTCAGAACAGACATTTGCTGGTGGGCTGCCGTCTATAGCGTCACACAGAGTCGGACACGATTGAAGCGACTTAGCGGCAGCAGCAGCAGCAGCAGCCTTTCCATATCATAGGGGCACTCAGATCCTGAGGCAGTCCAGGTTACAGATTCCCATGTATGTGGTTTGTTAGGTAGGAGCAGGGTTTCTGTTCAACCTCACGCCAAGCCTTTGCTGTGATCCCTGCACTCTACTGCCTACCTGAGATGCAAAAATAACCAAGGGGCCATCCTGAATGGGCCAAGGCTTGATGACAGTGCAGGCCTTGACACCAGAGACAGAATACCTTCTTGGCTTCAAACAAGCATGGAGAATGCTCTGTTGCCTCCCCCCATACCCTTCCAACTACATTCAGACAAGTTTGGTTTCCACAAACCATGCAATATAAATGTAGGCATATTCTCAGCTACTTTTTAAAGGTGGAGATGTGGTTTTGCAGTATTTCACCTACATAACTCCCTGAATTGAATATCATCAAATATTTACTTGGATAAATTGGTCCCAGACCTTACCAATGTAGCTGACACTTCACCACCACCACTGTCAATGTCTGTTTGCATACACTGATATATTTGGAGTTATCATGGGAGGAAAAGGGGCAGAGACCAGGAGGAAGGAGAAGAGGGAGTGAAAGATGGTGTGAGGTCTTCCCATCTGGCCTTTAGCCTGGGGTTGGTTAAGCCCCTATGCTCAGAGGAGTAAGGGGACGGTTTTCACGAAGCACTGTTTCTGAGAGGCTTGGGAGCTGTCCAAATTGTTTCAGAGAGACTGTGAATCCCCAAATCCAAGGGGAACAGTTTCTGATCCTGGCTAATAGAAGGCAGCTATTGCTATTGTTTAGTCGCTAGATCGTGCTCTTTGCAACTTGATGGACTATAACCCGCCAGGCTCCTCTGTCCATGGAATTCTCCAGGCAAGAATATGGAGTGGGTTGCCATCTCCTTCTCCACAGGATCTTCCTAACCCAGGGACTGAACCCACGTCTTCTGCATTGGCAAGCAGATTCTTTGCCACTGAGCCACCTGGGATGGCAGTGCTGAGCTGGAGAAAGGGAGCTTATTTCCCATCTCTGTTTGGAAATAAGTGCTATTCAGGCTCCCAGGGAAATGGGGAAACAGGCACAGATAACACCCTGGCCCAATGATGACATCAGTGCAGACTCAGTATTGGTTTTAACAGCCTGGGAATAGGAGAGGAAGATTGGCGGGGTGGGAGGTGGGGGTGATTTTCTCATAGTGGCTGCAACCAACATACTGGTTTGTGGACACTTGTGAGGCCCTCTTTGGGAATTCAAAAAAAAAATAACTAATGTATATTAGGCACAAACATAAGTGGGACCCCACTTTGTGGTCCAGACTGAGAAGGTCAGCTGACCTCTGGTTTTGGAACATAAAACGTTACTTCTCTGCACAGGAGTCACCTACCCTGCTCCCTTGTGAGCTTGCCAGGAGTCCGGCAATCCAGTCTGGCCAATCAGAACTTGCAATGCCTTGATTATGCACCACCCCACACTCAGCATTTGCTCTGCTGACTTGTACCTAGACTAAGTCAGCTATTTCTTATGCAGCATTTTATAGGCAATAAAAATCTCCAGAATAAAGCAAGATTGCTTAATGAGAGCTCAAATAGTAGGATTATCTCCATCATAGAGTTGTCTGTGGGTGGCAGGGAGAAGGGGACTCATCTAGGACAGAACCCTGAACCAGATCACCTTGCTCATGTAAGACTTTCATCTCAGGCCTCCTCCTGGGCTTCAGCTCCACCCACCCATGGCCCTCTCCAACTCTAACACTCCTGTTTCTTCCGCAGTGCTGCTCTGTTTTGTCCTTCAGGTAAGGGTGAGCCAAGTGATCGCGCATCTCTGCAAAGAGAAACTCTCCTCATTGCTTTGCAAAGCGCCCTCCCAGACACAGCCTCTCTGACCCTCAAACAGCTTTCCCTCTGTAGATGTTTGTAGCCTGAGCTATCTCAATAAAGACCTCTGGCTATTTATATCTCCAACTTTCATATCTTGAACACCTACTAAGTGCCTTTTGGTATGTGAAGGTCAAGGTGAATAATAGTTCTGGCCTCAGGGTGCTTTTGAGAGACTAAAAGCATAAATCTTCTATGCTTTAAACCTACAGCAAGTTTTATTTTGGAAGAGAAGCTTGCTAAATAATATCTCTCCCATTGGCGGACTCATCTGAGGGGAGATATTTTTGATTGGAGGTGATTTCTTATATCCCTGGGTCCTTTCACACTGGCTCCCTCCAGGCTGGCTGGGTGGCAGTGACCCTCCAACTAGCCTCTGGAAAAGAGAAACAGGGCTGGCTCCAGGAACTTTTCCCCTGCCTTGTGTGGTCCCCTCTTCTAAGCCCTGTTTCCAGCTTCCTGGTAAGCTGTACTCTTGCCAGTCTCCAGAATTATGACTGTCTTAGATTTAAAAGCAAAACAAAACAGCTGATGCATGTGTAAGTCTTCACGAAGTCACCTGTGCTTTGATGTATTGACATTTTCTTGTTCATATGAGCCCCTGAGGGGCAGAGTCAGGTGAAGACAGGGCCCTCATAGTTTAGCCAGCAGTAAGAATCCCTCCCCACTGCAAGCCCACCTTGGCTTAGAGATTCAGGAAAAGCACAACTTTCTTCCTGGAGGCAATGAGAGGAGGGAGGCTTCCAAAAACAAGCTTATCAATAGGTTCTGTGTGGAGTCAAATGGCAAAGTGTCATCATCATCATCATCATTATCACTGCTTTGTTTACAGCTATTTCCATAACCCAGAGGTCCACATTTCAGTGTGGTTACACTGACAGTCACTCTAATCCCCCCAACACACACACTAAATGTCTTCTGTACTCTCCACATGTGTCCTTCATCCCTAGGAATCAAGCCCATATGTTCAAAGATGACTTTTGAAATTTTTTCACCTGCCTTCTGAGGCAGAGAAAACCTTTATGAACTTGGTAAAGAAAACCTAGAAAAGTCAAAACATAGAAGATAGGCCCTAGAGTTCAAATAAGCTTGGATTTGCATCCGAGACCTACCACTTATCAGCCATGTGACCATAAACTGTTACTTCTCAGTTTCCCCACCAATTAACTGGAGTAGGGCCCATCTCACTGGTTTCTTAGGAGGATCAGTGCGTGTAATTACCCATATGACAGCATCTGGCAAGTGTTCAATATGTGTGGTTGTTGCTGCTACAGCAAAGTTGGCTGGGGATAGCAGTAGCCTACCCCCGGACCAAGCCCTCTGCCTGAACTTGCAAATGGATAAGACTCAAAGAGGATGATTTCTTGAGTCAGAGTTTACGTTGGGGTGAAGGAAATGTTATTCCATTTCTGTGTGTGAGATATACATTGTCTATGCAGAGAAACTACAGAGAATCCATTCAGATGTTGTGACCACTTCAAAATAAACTGAGCCCCTTACCTCAGTGAGAGGCACAGCTCACCAAGGGAGGGCCATTAAAGATATGTCTCTTTTTCAGTGCTAATATTATTTCTATATCCTCTGGACATGGACTTAGGAATTACTAGATACAGAATTAAATCTGCTAAGTATATTATATAAATACATTGATTTTAAAATATACTGAAGCTAACAGTTTATATCAATCTCTTTGGGGTAATTGATTTATGGATAGGCAAAGCCCAGTAGAACAAACTGTGGAAAATTCTTAAAGAGATGGGAGTACCAGACCCCCTTACCTGCCTCCTGAGAAATCTGTATGCAGGTCAAGAACCGAGCGTTAGAACCAAACATGGAAAAGCAGACTGGTTCCAAATAGGAAAAGGAGTACGTCAAGGCTGTATATTGTTACCCTGCTTATTTAACTTCTATGCAGAGTACATCATGAGAAACGCTGGGCTGGAAGAAGCACAGCTGGAATCAAGATTGCTGGGAGAAATATCAATAACCTCAGATATGCAGATGACACACCACCCTTATGGCAGAAAGCAAAGCAGAACTAAAGAGCCTCTAGAGGAAAGTGAAAGAGGAGAATGAAAAAGTTGGCTTAAAGCTCAACATTCAGAAAACTAAGATTATGGCATCCAGTCCCATCACTTCATGGCAATAGATGGGGAAACAATGGAAACAATGACAGACTTCATTTTCTTGGGCTCCAAAATCACTGCAGATGGTGACTGCAGCCATGAAATTAAAAGACGCTGGGAAGAAAAGCTATGACTAACCTAGACATATATTAAAAAGCAGAGACATTACTTTGACAACAAAGGTCCATCTAGTCAAAGCTATGGTTTTCCCAGTAGTCACGTATGGATGTGAGAGTTGGACTATAAAGAAAGCTGAGCACTGAAGAACTGATGCTTTTGAACTGTGGTGATGGAGAAGACTCTTGAGAGTGACAGCCAGGAGATCCAACCAGTGCATCCTAAAGGAAATCAGTCCTGAATATTCATTGGAAGGACTGATGCTGAAGCTGAAACTCCCATACTTTGGCCACCTGATGGGAAGAACTGAGTCATCTGAAAAGACCCTGATGCTGGGAAAGATTGAAGGCAGGAGGAGAAGGAGATGACAGAGGATGAAATGGTTGGATGGCATCACTGACTTGATGGATACGAGTTTGAGCAAGCTCTGGGAGTTGGTGATGGACAGGGAGGCCTGGTGTGCTGCAGTCCATGGGGTTGCAATGAGTCGGACATGACTGAGCGACTAAACCGAACTAAAAGCCCAGTAGAGAGAGATGACAGATAGACAGAATGATAGACACATAAATAGACAGAGATGGAAACTAAGCCACTTGAGTACAAGTTTCTTTATAAATTTGACTTTGAGAAAGCTAAACTTCCTGAAAAGCATCTAATGATGCCATGAGGATTAACAGTCCTCTCTTCCTCCCCACTCTCACACACATGCCCGTGTCCTCACATATGGTTCCTTACCTAGAAGACTGAGTTCTGCCTGCAGTCCCTAGATAAGCTTTTCTCCACAACAGTTCTCCCTGGCCTACCCTCTGACTTTCTTAATCACCTTGTCTTCTTTGCAGGTGGCCACATCAACCCAGCTGTTTCTTTTGCAATGTGTCTTTTTGGACGGATGAAGTGGTTCAAATTCCCCTTTTATGTGGGGGCCCAGTTCTTGGGAGCCTTTGCAGGGGCTGCAACCCTCTTCGGCATTTACTATGGTGAGTAGGGCCCCTGAGTCCAGAGATTATGGAGAGCTGAGTGTAAGCTGAAATTCAGGATTACTTGGCAGGAAGAGGTGAGATATAACAGGACACAGACTGTCATACACTTGACCGGCAGTTCTAAGTGTCCTGAATGAAAGTGAAAGTGTTGGCTGCTCAGTTGTGTCCAACTCTTTGTGACCCCATGGACTGTAGCCTGCCAGGCTCCTCTGTCCATGGAATTCTCCAGGCAAGAATACTGGAGTGGGTTTCCATTCCTTTCTCCAGGGGATCTTCCCAGCCCAGGGATTGAATCCAGGTTTCCTGTATTGCAGGTGGATTCTTTGCCATCTGAGCCAGCAGGGAAGCCCTTCTAAGGGTCCTAAGTTCTAGTTAATGGGGCCAACATTATTCTCAGAGCACATTCATGAAGCCTCTTAATGAAAATGATCACAAGTTAAATGAAGGGGAGAACATAAAGGAATTCTGTCTTTAGACCCAACCAGTACTACAATGTAAACAATGCCAAAGCAAACAACAGGCCACTGGCTTCTCCAAAGCTTTTTCTGAATTGGCTGGGAGAGAAACCATTGACTTCTTTCAAAGGGAATGATGAGTAAATATTTAGAGAAGGAATTTAGAGCAAAGCCTTTGAGGGAAGGAACACAGCAGAGAGATGGAGTGGGTAGGGAACCCCATCTCCCTTTTGTCAAATAGCCAGGGCTTCCATTTGGCAGCAGTCCTGGGGGAATCAAAGTTCTGACAATGGAAGACCCAGACTTTAGTTCCATATGAACTAAGTAGCTGTGTGGCTTCAATAAGTCATCTGACCTTATTGGTCTCAGTTTCCTCCTCTGGAAAATGAGGGAATGAACTAGATGACTTCAGAACCCCTTCAAGCTAAAAAATCTTGGGGT
The DNA here is from genome assembly GCF_014754425.2 of Oryx dammah. NCBI lineage: Eukaryota > Metazoa > Chordata > Mammalia > Artiodactyla > Bovidae > Oryx > Oryx dammah. Next base: position 50,573,254 of record NW_024070210.1, read on the forward strand.
TCCATAAAATCAACTGTTAAAGTAGTTTCTTCTATCTAACCCAAAGTAAATCTCAATACCTTATAACTCTCAAGCTGGAAAAATTAGGAAACTAGAATTTATGAGCCAAGCTGCCAGGGTCCAGCCCCGGTGGATCCAGGGAATTTGAAGGTGGGGACGGCGTCGGCATCTTTGGAAAAATACATATTTAATTACAGATATATAGAGAGAGATTAGAAATGGATAGTGTAGTAGGAGAATTAGTGGAGAAAAGAGGCTGAATTCAGCCAGAGAAACGGGAGCAAGAAAGAAGCGACATGGTGGAATCAGTCTTTCCGGAAACTGATCTGATTTCTTTATTTTTGGGTTTGCTTATATACCTTTTGTTACACATAGGGATGAATAGAGAGTCACGCGGGGGTCTTAGGGATATTACATCATCTTCTGGCCATGAGTGAGACCTGCTGACATTCTATGATCCTTTCTTTCTGATAACCAAAAACCTTATTTCCTCCAAGGGTGTTTTTTCTTAAACCAGGGACCACCCTCCAGATAAAGTTGCATTCCTATAGGGTGAGTGTATAGTGAGTTACAATCAAGAAAGGAATTTATTTAACCCAAGGTTAACAGGATTAATCTTAAAGGTTAATACTTATTTCTCCTATATGTTTAAAGGTTAATACTTATTTCTCCTATATGTTAGTTATATTCATTATACGGGCAGGGAATATGGAGATTTAGCAGCAAACATCAGCCCAACAAATGAAAATCCTTTTACCAATGTTCCCCTTAAGATCTATTTAGTCTTAAGATAGTGATAAAGTTACATTTTTACATAACAAGGACACAGTGATTTATAACAAAGCACAGTGATCTATTACAAAAGAGAAAATCCATTAACTCAAAAAGGCTAGTATTGCTAACATCAAAAACTACTATATTTCCTTTTCTATATTCCAAATACATTGATTAATATAGTCCCAGGTGCCTAAGGATATGGAGGCCTGGCGGCAATCATTGACTCAACAATGAGAAAAGCCCTATGCTAATTAAGACTCTCAAAATACTCCAAAACTCTCTGTGCTGTTTGTGGTTGAGAGGTAGTAAACAATCATGTGGCAGGAGTATGGATAAGCCTGTCACACAAGCTAGTCTGTCAGCAGAGAGGTTTGACCTGAGACATCCTTGTCCCACCCAGAGCAGGGAATCAGCAGCAATTATTGACACAACAAATGAAAAACCCTTCACCAATATAATTCCTAACCAACCCACTATACTAATAATTTCTAACTCCCCAAAAGAATTTGCCTTTAGTAAGTCTAAAACATCTCATGCCTCTCAGGTTGGGAGGCTGTAAACAGTCATATGTGGCCGGACGAACCTATACAGGCGGGCTAGATAACCTTCAGAGGAGTCGTAAGCTGAAACACTCTTGTCACGCCCAGGAATTTTTATTGCCTTGGAGCTGCACGTTTACTCCTTCTCTGAGAGAAATGGTTATGGGGGAGAACATAAAACAGACTCTGGTTTTGGGGTAGATGCTCAGGAACAGGGGGTTTCCTGAGGCTTGATCACGCCTTTGCGTATGCCAAGCCTCTTTCCTCATGACCTTTGCTATGGGCGGAGTTCCTCACGCTGGCCCCCAACACCAAGCCTAACAGAGGTGCCTGTGGAAAGGCACCTCTTCCCACAGACTATCCTAAGAATTAGAGTGTAAGAAAACTAAAGGAGAAACTCAAGATGAGACCAGAAACCTGGAGAGTCAGCGGCTGGGTCAGGAGAGGCTTGGGGGTCTGGGACAACCTAGACCACACTGCTATGTCAGGGTCTGCTGTGTCTCTTGCTCTAAGGGCATCTTCACTGTACTTGATGCCCTCAAATGCTGGACTGGTATTAGGGGTTACTGAGAACCCTCTGGGAATCATGGATTCTGTCTAGAGCAGGTCTAAGCCTCACTTTGGCTTTTAGTCAATCTTGCAAATTCCAACAATTCCCCTCAGAGAAAACTGGTTCCCAAGACCCACTGAATAAGGATTTGGCTCAAGTGTGGAGAGAACCATCCAGGGCAGCCAGGGCTTTCTTTCTCTGACCCGTCACCCTGGGAGCTCTCTGCTGCTGCTGCTGCTGCTGCTGCTGCTGCTGCTAAGTCGCTTCAGTCATGTCCGATTCTGTGCGACCCCACAGACGGCAGATCACCAGGCTCCCCCGTCCCTGGGAATCCCCAGGCAAGAACACTGGAGTGGGTTGCCATTTCCTTCTCCAATGCATGAAAGTGAAAAGTGAAAGTGAAGTCGCTCAGTCGTGTCCGACTCTTAGCGATCCCAAGGACTTCAGCCTACAAGGCTCCTCCATCCATGGGATTTTCCAGGCAAGAGTACTGGAGTGGGGTGCCATCGCCTTCTCCGTGGGAGCTCTCTGGGCATCTCTAAAACTACCAAAGCATGAGACGAAGAGAGGCAAATGATATGGATCTGCCAAACTGAAGCTGGCTATTTGTCTGTACTTGCTCAGCACAAGACCTGGCATAAGTCTCCCTCTCTTCTGCCCAGAGGACACTAACATGCCAGAGCTCTGTCTTCCATAGATGCATTTATGTCTTTTGCTGGTGGAAAACTGCTCATCGTGGGAGAAAATGCAACAGCACACATTTTCGCAACATACCCAGCTCCGTATCTGTCTCTGGTGAATGCATTTGCAGAACAAGTAAGTGTATATGCAACAAGACCCAACTTCAGTGAAAAGACGTAATCTAATAAGGAGGATGCATAGGAACATTACAGGCCTATCAGAAAGGAAAGTCTGTGTTTCCAGAGTTGGAGGTCCCTAAGCATAACCCTAGCTTTGCTGACAAATTCTTGTGCTTGCCAAAGTTGAACCACTGAGTTTCCTGCTTCTTCTTTAAAAAGTACCCTTGTTTCACATCAGTTAAAGTTCAGAGAAAAGTGGAGGAGTGGACATTTCAACCCCATATGGACAAATGGGGTTTGCTTTGCGAAAATTGTCTCATTTGTTCTCATCATGTAAATGTATCAGTTCAGTTCACTTCAGTTGCTCAGTTGTGTCCGACTCTTTGCAACCCTGTAAATGTATAGATCTGGAGAAAAGACGTTTTGTTATCAGTTCAAGAACTGAAGTGTGGTAGGCGAGCTGAGGGTCCTCAGTGTCTCCCCATATGTACAGGTTTATCTAGACTCTCTAGGCAGCTAGAAGTGTCTCTCCTTTTTGACAGTTAAACAAGCGGCATCCAAGCATCTGTCATGTAGCCAACAGCACCACTATTCTGCTCTTAAATCAGTTGTCTGAGTCTCATCCTGATTCTTCTGCTTAGGAGCTCTGTGCCCTTGGGCAAGTTTCTTAACCTCTTTCAATCCTCCTTTCCTCAACTGTAAATTGTGAATAAATAGGATTTATCTCACAGATTAGTGTGAGGTTCTAATGAGAAAAAGCAATGAAGTACCTGGCACATAAAATAAGTATCTGGTAAATAGTAGCTGTCATTTAGTTGTTAAAGTAAAATAGTAATACAATTTCCAAATAATAGTTTAGAAATTTTAAAGTAGAGTCTGGGGGAAACACCCACTATACCACACCACTTCAAGATACCTGCTATCACTGTTTGTATAATCCCTTACAACTTGTCTTTTATGTTATTTTCAAGTATAAAATGTAATGCATATATAATTTTTTACCTAATGTCATAAGTATTTTTAAATTGTACCACATGTGTGTGCTTAGTTGCTCAGTCGTGTCTGACTTTTGTGACCCCATAGACTGTATGTAGCCCACCAGGCCCCTCTGTCCACTGGGATTCTCCAGGCAAGGATACTGGAGTGGGTTGTCATTTCCTTCTCCAGTGGATCTTCATGACCCACGAATCAAACCTGGGTCTCCTGCATTGCAGGCGGATTCTTTACCAACTGAGCCATGAGGGAAGCCTCCGATTTTTTTTTAAATGTTACCACATAGTTTTTGTTTTCTAATTTTTTTTTCTGAAAACATACCTGTTCATTTTCATGTTAACCTAGAAAAATATTTCATGTTAACCGAGGTAAATATTAATCATCACATTGTACACACAGATTTCATATTTATTGTTTTTAGTGGCTGTATAATAGACTATAGAATGGGCACTACACAATTGCTTTTGCCCTGTTGATGTGGAATCCAGTTTTCCAGTACTATAAATAATGCTTAAATATGTATTTGCATATTCATTTTATGATTTTTCCATATTTTAGATTATTTCCAAGGTGTAGTTCTCAAATATCCAACTGGGTCCAATTGAGTACACACATTTATGGGCTTTTTAAAATACATATTGCTAAATCATTGTTAAATTGCCTTTCAAAAGTATAAAACATGATTAGTTCAACCAGGAAAGCCTGAGAGAACTGATATCATTTCCCTAATATTTGGTATTGCTTGCATTTTTTTCATTACAAATCAGTTTTCCCCACTTATTTGTTTTTCAAATCTCTTTTTATTTTATGAACTGTCTTTTCATTTCCTTTGCCCATGTATCTATTGATGTCTCACATCGTTTTTCTCACCAATTTGAATGAGCCCCTTTGTTCATTTCTCCAGCCTGCAGCTTGCCCTCTATTTATCTGGTAGTAGCTTAACAGGTCAGTGTAGTTGAGATACAGTCTCTAGAGTTAAACTCTCTGCATCCACACCTGATTGCCACTGACTGTGTCACCTCAGTCAGGTAAATAGTCTGTAAAGGAGAGAGATATTAGCGCTCATGTCTAGGACTGCTAATAAGAAGAAAAGGCTCTGACACAGTGCTCAGCCAGTGTTACGTTGCTTATTACTAGGTTTGTTGTTTAACAGTCGGGGGTGCATTTTGAGGTGGGCCAGCGGGAAGAATATAAGCTGAACCCCTCGTACATTTTCTCCTTACCCAGGTAGCGGCCACCATGTTCCTCCTCATTGTCATCTTTGCCTTTTTTGACTCGAGAAACTTGGGAGTCCCCAGAGGCCTCGAGCCTGTTGTCATTGGCTTCCTGATTGTCACCATCGCCTCCTCTCTGGGAATGAACAGTGGCTGTGCCATGAACCCGGCTCGAGACCTGAGTCCCAGACTTTTCACTGCTGTGGCAGGTTGGGGGTTTGAGGTGTTCACGTAAGTAACAAAATGATCGGGGAAGAGGGAGGAAGATTCATGCTGCGCCTCAATGGGGGTGGGGCTGGGCTTCGACCTGGAGATCCAAGAGAGCGCAGATGGCAGGGTGAGGGTAAGAGCACCCTCTTCGTAAGTGTGGAATGTATCACTGGTGATTTATGATGTGTGTGTGTGTGTGTGCAAGACAGAGAGAGAGAAGGGGGAGGGAGACAAAGAGACAGACAGAGAGCAATCACTGACGCTATTCTAATCACCACCACTGGCAGCACTGGAGCTGCTACAGAGTAAGCACTGTGAGGACAGGGGCCTTAACCGCATTTGCACTGCTTTGTCTGCAGTGACTGAAATAGGGTCCAGCACATAGAAAGCCTCAGTGAACGCTATTGAACAAAAGAATGGATAAATGCTCTGCGCCACATATGTTCTAGGAGATGAAGGATACAAAAAGAATCAAGCATCATTCCCTGTCTTGTTTCTTTCTTTTGTTGTGTCGGGTCTTAGTTGCGGCACACGGGATTTTCACCACGTCATGCAGAATATTTTGTTGCAGTGCACAGACTCTCCCATTGTGGTATGCAGGCTTAGTTGCTCCGTGGCATTTGGGATCTTAGTTCCCTGACCAGGGATTGAACACATGTCCCCTGCATCACCAGGCAGATTTTTAACCATTGGACCATCAGGAAAGTCCCCAACATACCCTATCTTTAAGGAACAAACAATACAATGAATTTTCTAGAGCAGTGGTTCTCAGCCAGTGGCAATTTTGCCCCCAAGGATGTTTGGCAATGCATGTTGACACTTTGGGCTGTCACAGCTGGGCATGGTGGGGACAGAACTTGTCCCCAGTATCTAGTGGGTAGAGTCCAACGGAGGATACTGCTAAGCATCTTACAGTATGCAGGACAGATCCCCACAGACAAAAATGCCGAGTGCCACAGCTGAGGAGCTCTGTTCCAGAATGACCACACTAGAACATGAGAGGTGGAACAAAAGGTTCACAGCTAGGAGGGGTCATTAGTATTCTTTCAATGGACCATTGAGAACATGTTAAAGGTCTCCTTATTTCCAAAGCCCAGAGTTAACCCATGAGTTTTCTTTAATTCCAATTTCCTGAGGTTCACTCCAGGAGACTACTGTCCTCACCTCACCACCAAGACACCTCTGTGAGCTTCACACAGACCCCTAAAACAAAGACGCGCCAGAGTGATCTGGCCTCGCTTTGAGCCGTGCTTGGTGATTCACCCAAAGCTCTAAGCATGATGGTGGTTCTAAAACAGGTCTTGCCCGTTCTCTTTGCTTTGTTGAACTTTTGGTAAAGGATTATCAGCCAAATAGCTAGGAACCCACATCTGTGATGCTGAAATCACCTAATGCCAAACTCTGAGCACTGCATCCCTTGGGATCAGGACTTTTCCCCTCATGCACACATTCATTCACCCAAGCAGCTTCCTAATTCCTTACTCAAGGCCCAGTGCTAAAGATGCCCTTTACTGTGCCTGCCCTTCACTGCTTTGTTTATGTTCTGTTTCAGAGGGTGAGCATAGGCTCTTACACAGGTTGAAGTTGTCAAATGACTAACCCCAGGAGTTGAGAGAAGATTTGCAGCTTCAAATTTAGGAACTATGGGAGTAGAAGTAGGGACATTTTATAGTATTTGGACATGTTCAGTCAAGGACAGAGAGGCTATTTCAAGCAGAGAGGCATCTGTATCTAAAGACAGTATATTAAAATGCACATGATCTAGTCTAGTTGGAAGGCTGTATGAAGAAACTTGGAAGGGCAATTGTTTCAGATCATAGAGGACTAGATTTCTAGAACAAGACTCTGGGATTTTTGTTGCTCTCTTTTCTATAGATTATAGGGAGCAGCAAAGGATTTAGGGCAAAAGTTTGATGTGTTTAGAACTTCAATTTACCAAAAATTAATCTGACATCATTATATAAAAGAAATTAAAAAGGAGTAGAAGGGGCAGATACCAGTTATGAGATAGCTAGGCTGGCTGATAATCCTCTACCAAAAGTTCAAAAGAAAATCTTTGAGTGGTAACAGGACTCCGAAGGGTCCCTAGAGTTCTATCCTTTCAGGGTTTTCCACCCAAGACAAGCATCTCAGGAGATTTCCTAGTTTGAATCCACATCCAGGATCTCAGATGAAACCTAGACTGCCTTATTCTCAGACCCTCATTTGCCTCTGTATGGCAAGAAGTGAGGATGAGAGGGGAGTAGGTTCCCCAGGGTCTGACAAGGGTAAGACAGACCCTAGCTGACTCTCGCTTTCCCTTAAGTATTAGGATGTAAAAGGGCTTCTCTGATGGTTCTGATGGTAAAGAATCTGCCTGCAATGAGGGAGACTGGGCTTCCATCCCTGGGTCAGGAAGATCCCCTGGAGAAAGGAATGGCTAACCACTCCAGTATTCTTGGGCTTCCCTGGTGGCTTAGATGGTAAAGAGTCTGCCTGCAATGCAGGAGACCTGGGTCTAATCCCTGGGTCAAAAGGATACTCTGGGGAAGAAAATGGGAACACACTCTGGTATTCTTGTCTGGAGAATCCCATGGACAGAGGAGCCTAGTGGGCTACAGTCCATGGGGTTGCAAAGAGTCAGACATGACTGAGCAACTAACACACACACACACATTAGGATGTAAGCACATGGTCTTCACTAATTCACATTAAAGTGTTAATAGCTTAATAGGTGAAGGATCTCAGGGGTATTGTTAATTTTTAAAATAACTTAGCCAAAGAAATGAATCCTTGATGATAGTACCTTATGCAACTGACACAGTTTTATGGTATCCCCCCAAATCATAGCACCCCAATGACCTTGTTTACCTGTAAGGCCAGGCAGGAAGCCACATCAAATCTCCTCCATTTAAGCCTTGTGACCTTAGCACAAAATATCCAGTTCAAGAGGGTCCAGACAGTGAAAGGAGGACATGCATGCTGGCAGGTATCTTGGCCCCTAATCTGTTAAATGACGGTGAGAGATTCACCACAAATCAGTGCTGGGAAAAAAGGAAGTGATGGACCAAATAAGGTGGTTAAACTCACTCCATGTGCTGAAGAGAGCTTCCCCAGTGGCTCAGTGGTAAAGAATCCGCCTGCCAAGCAGGAGATATGAGTTCAATCCCTGGGTCAGGAAGATCCCCTGGAGAAGGTAACTGCAACCCACTCCAGTATTCTTGCCTGGGAAATCCCAAGGACAGAGGAGGCTGGTGGGCTACATCCCGGGGGGAGGGGTCACAGAGTCGGACACGACTGATTAAACAGCAGCATGTGCTGAAGAGAAGGTGCCTCTCACAGAAAATTCTTTTCATAGAAAATTTGGAGGCACAGGATAACGGTCTGTGGGAAGAGTGGAGTGCAACGTCCTCTTTCCTGCACAGTAAGAGTGCCATCTGGTGGCCACTGTGCTCAATCTCAGTGCTCTTCCCTGGAGCCTGCATTTATGATCTAATATTCAGGAACTAAGAGAGTGCTTGCATGATACGGATTAGGAAAGGACTGCGGTATAGATGGAAGTATGAAGCTCAGAGATGGGGAGTCTTGCTCAAAGGCCTTCTGTAGTCCTGAGATCCCAGGTGGCTCGTGGTAAAGAACCTGTCTGCCAGTGCAGGAAGCATGGGAGACGGCTTCGATGCTTGGGTTGGAAAGATCCTCTGCAGGAGGAAGTGGCAGCCCACTCCACTGGAGCAGAGAAGCCCATGGACAGAGGAGCCTGGCGACTACAGTCTGTAGAGTCAAAGAGTCAGACACAACTGGGCACACACGCATGTGCGCACATACACACACACACACACACACACACAGAGCAATGTGCTAAGTGCTTTAAACCCAGGACACTCCTGAGATTAGAACTAGGTCTCATGGATTCTAGAATAGGCCCCCCTTTATTATTTTTAAATAATTTTATTAAAAATATTATATTAAATAATTAATATTTCCAAAACAGTTCCATGGAAATACATATAGTTATTAAAAATAAAATTGTAAATAGCAGCCATGAATATGTCCCCCAAATAAAACACTGTGAAATTCCCATGCAGAGTTGTGCTCTTTTTGTTTCCTCTGCCTCCTCTGCATTACCCCGAACTTTTTGTTCATAATTATCCTTCTTTTAAAAAGTTTTATCTCAAATGCACATATCCTTAAACAACTACACAACTATACTATATAGTTTTACTTGCTTCAGAGCACTCATGGTCCTTTCTACTGAATTATCTAAATGGATTTTCTGTCCCCAAAAGAGATGGTGACAATTCAGAAACACCTGATTTCTCCCAGCACTAGACCTCCAATATAGTGTACTGACACTGAGAACTTCCGGAGGGGAGAGGGAACCCTTATCAGAAAATACTTTTGAGTAAGCTGTGACCTCAAAATATAAGTATGGAATTAAATTACATTTAGTATTTAATTCATATATCTACCTTTGAGTTCTTAATTCATTCATTGACAAATGTATCCTGATTGTTTATCTTGTGATTGCCCTCATCCACCAATCATGTCCAGGAATCTCTCCACATCCCCCTTCCATTCACAATCCCCAGGACTCGCCACTTCAGTATGAAGGAAAGGCCACTCCTGAATAATTGACCTGAACTTGCCCTAGATGCCCTCAACTGTTGCCATGGGTTCAGGGACTATGTTTTCTGAAAGGGAAATAAATGGGACATTTCTCGCACAGGTATTAATAGAACAATGCAATTGGTCAACTGAAATCAGTATCCTACAAAATAGTACCTTTAAGCAATTAACACAGACATTTTTCTGGCATCCCCTCAATAATAGGATGCAAATGACCTTGCTTACCAGTAAGGCCAGGGAGGGAACCTGCTCCTCCCTTTAAGCCCAGCACATCCAACTCAAGAGGGTCCAGCCAGTGAAAGGATACTGGTTACCGAGCTACCATGAGTGCCATCCTACTTAGCTTTTGCTGATTGAAAAAGAGCCATGAGTAGGAGAACAACTAGCTGGTTAGTGAGTAACTGGCAGTGATCCTACAAGGAAGGCCAAGCGATGTGTCACTTATTTCTTTGTTTGCTTTCAGAGCTGGGAATAACTTCTGGTGGATCCCTGTAGTGGGCCCTTTGGTTGGTGCTGCTGTTGGAGGCCTCATCTATTTTCTTCTCATTGAAATCCACCACCAAGATTTGAACCCAGACTTGGAGGCAGAGCAACCAGAGGACAAACCAGAGAAATACGAACTGAATGCAATCATGTAACAGCATGCTCAGGTCTGGGTCTACAGTTGGCTACCTACTGGGCTTTACCTTTCACAAAGCATCTTCACACACATTATCTAATTGAATCCTCCTAGTGACCATCTGGGGTAAATATCAAGCTGCTCATCTTTCAAACAAGAAAACAAAATCTTAGGGAAGCTGAGTTGCCTAAGGTCCCATGGAAAGTTGAACATCATTGAATGCATCCTATACATATCAGATTAATAACTGCACAGAAAGTCTGACTAGCTCCTCCTGGCTTGCCAGAAGCGGGATTGGCAGCTGCCAGAATTTGCACACAGCCTGGGCAACATTCTTCTGGATCCTAAGTTATAAAGACTGCCACTGCCTGATTTTAATCCCAAAAACACTACAAAGGGAAGGGGTAGCCCCAGATTTTTCATCTGCTGAAGAACATTATCAGAGGTGACTAAGGGTGACCCTTCCTAGGCCACCCTTAGTCTTGCCAAGTCTTGATCTTCCTGACCATCCCAGCATTGTACATTCTAGGAATTTCCTCTTGGTCAGGCTCCTCCCTGTCACTTTAGTCAAGAATCAGAGAATCAGGGAACTCTGCTCAAGGTTATGAGGCAGTCTGGATGAGAGGGGAGTTTGGGGGAGAATGGATCCATGTGTATGTATGGCTGAGTCCCTTTTCTGTCCATCTGAAATGAAACTGTCACTGCACTGTCAATTGACCATACTCCAATATAAAATTCAAAGTGTAAAAAAAAGTGTCTGTGAATTACAAGCATGAGAAATTCTTCTAAAGCAAGTGATACACTTTAGTCACACTGTTATAAAGCTCAGAATTCCCAGACTATCCAGTTTCTCAACTGTTTTGTAATGATAACAGAACAACAAAAAGCATACGTGAAATGTCTCCAGGGGGCTTTAATAGACAGTAATAGACTGACATATGGAACTTCTTCTTGCTCTGAAACTACTGGCATTTCCTATTTGAAATAAATTTAGAGTGACATATTTGTTTGGAGTTTTTATGAGTAATAAGATTGCAAAGCCCACTTAGTTCAGAGGTTGTCTGTCCTATCTACAAACAAAGATCTCTGGGGAACTTCTAAAAAAACAACTTGGTAAACATCTTGGTGATTCTGAATGGGTATAGCCAGTGTGGAGAACATTGGCTTGGTTAAAGTACATGGGTTTCCTTGAGAAACATGTCTAGTGCTGTCCAAGTAATTCCTGGTAGGATTCTCAGATTTGGGGTCCTCAGGGGTTAGAGGGAAGTGGCTCTCAGAAAGGGACAGTTTACTCTTTCTCACTCTGACCTATCACCCCTGCAAGGGGACATTTGGCCATGTCTGGGGACAGTTCTGGTTGTCACAGCTGGAGTAGGAGTGTTATTGGCATCTAGTGGGTAGAAGTTAGAGATGCTGCTGAACTTCCTACCATGCACAGGATAGCCCTCCCCTGCAGTACCCATTCATACCCAGATGTCTTCAGTGCGAAGGTTAAGAGACCCTAGATTCAAGAACAGACAGACACGTAAGAGAAGACACTGAAGTCAATGTGCCTTGATCCCAGTTCTGTCAAAAACAGAGATGCCAGTTGAGTCAGGACCAGACCCCGTGGGTACATTATACTTCTTATCCCAAATCAAGAGGTGACCCCAAATTTGAGTTTTCAGGTTGGACAGTGGAATCTATGATCCCCACAGGTGCTCATTAAACACTGCTTGGTGATTAATGACTGGAATTATGAAGAGGAAATGTGCGCTTATGGAAATCAACCGCAGAAAGATTTTTTTTCTTTATGGAAAAAAGAAGCTCTCTTGTTCCAGGTGCGTGCACTCAAATCTCAAATCCTCTGTCTTTCCCAGTTTGCCTAGGTCAGGTTCTTATCCAAGAGAACATCCATGTTTCAGAAGTCAGTAAGAGCCAAATACTTATCTTTAAAAAACAGATTCTTGGGACTTCACTGGCTGTCCAGTGTATAAGACTTTGCCCTCCAATGTAGGGGTTCCATCCCTGATCAGAGACCTAAGATCCCACATGCCTCTTGGCAAAAAAAAAAAAAAAACACCCACGAAAACATAAACCAGAAACAATATTGTGACAAATTCAATAAAGACTTTAAAAATGATCCACATCAAAAAAATCTTTTAAAAAAGTAATTATTTAAGGAACTAGAATGGCAACATTTCCCCTTCTCTCTTCCTTGTCAATCGTAAAACTTAGTAGACATGTTTATTATCAAAGATAGAATTTCTCTACGAGTCCCTAACTAGTTGAGGTCTCAGAATGCCAAAAGTTGTATGACTTTTCTAACCATCAACAGCCAGAATTAATACTCAGCTGTTGAAAGGAATAACTGGAGTAAAAGCATCACATTTAAAAACCCAATCTTTAAAATATAAAGTATTCTTACTTTTAAATTGCTTACACACACACACTTGCCTTTTTTAAAAGTATGTCAGTGCTCAAAAATGTTGTCATGGATAAAGAATTACAGCTTCCTGTTATAGAGAATGGTTCACAAGTTTTATTTTGCCTCAGAACCTATTGTTCAAATAAAATCTTAATGTGTTATCCAAAAGTCAACCAGGGCTGTTATAAATAGAAAGAGGTCCGGGAAGAGGAAGTAAGTTTGATCCTGCCTGTGATATCATCTTACTCCCCTAGTGCAGCCACTGAAGGGTGTCTGGAAAGAAACCCTATCTATGCGGTGGGGATCTTCAGAAGACAAGTTGAAAATCACTGATAAGGGTTTGGGACAAGTTGTTGCTAAACATTTTTATAAAAGTTTCCAGTATAGAACCTAGCAAAGGCCATGATAATTCAATCTCAGGCAATTTGTCAAAGACGTCTTAATAAATGAAGTTAAACGGAATTAACCTACTAAACATCACCCACAAAAAGATGTTGTAGGTCAAGTTGTATATAATTTCTCAAACTGAGAATTTAAGTTTTCTGAGATAACATGTTTATTTATCACAGTGTGTGGAGAGAAACCATGGTAGTCCTGATCAGGCTTACTGGCTCTCTAAGTCTCTATAAAAATAAATAGTACATAATTGATGATAGATAAATGATATGTAGATAGATAGATAGGAAGACAAGTAGATAGGTAAGTAGATAGACTGATCCATCAAGCCCCAATATCTTTCTTGTTGCTGGAAACAGAGTAGCTCTTATTAAGAGAGGTAGTCTTGAGGCTAAGAAAAGAAGGCCCCCATAAAACTGAACATGATTAAATGAACTGAATTAGATGAAAAAATTCACGGAATTCTGCGAGGATGCACATGGTGTCCAAGCAGAGTCTGACACCCCATGGATACATTATGTCTTTTGAGGACTTTAGGAATGTTTGCCTTCGTGGGCAGAAATTTATTTTCTTAAATAATGTTTTATGATAGTACTGGTAGCAAACATTTTCATGTTCAATTCAGTTCAGTTCAGTCGCTCAGTCGTGTCCAACTCTTTGTGACCCCATGAATCACAGCACACCAGGCCTCCCTGTCCATCACCAACTCCCGGAGTTCACTCAAACTCACGTCCATCGAGTCGGTGATGCCATCCAGGCATCTCATCCTCTGTCGTCCCCTTCTCCTCCTGCCCCCAATCCCTCCCAGCATAAGGATCTTTTCCAGTGAGTTAACTCTTCGCATGAGGTGGCCAAACTATTGGAGTTTCAGCTTCAGCAATGGTCCATCCAATGAACATCCAGGCCTGGTCTCCTTCAAGATGGACTGGTTGGATCTCCTTGCAGTCCAAAGGACTCTCAAGAGTCTTCTCCAACACCACAATTCAAAAGCATCAATTCTTCGGCGCTCAGCTTTCTTCACTGTCCAACTCTCACATCTATACATGACCACTGGAAAAACCATAACCTTGACTAGACGGACCTTTGTTGGCAAAGTAATATCTCTGCTTTTCAATATGCTATCTAGGTTGGTCATAACTTTCCTTCCAAGGAGTAAACGTCTTAATTTCATGGCTGCAATCACCATCTGCAGTGATTTTGGAGCCCCCCAAAATAAAGTCAGCCATTGTTTCCACTGTTTCCCCATCTATTTCCCATGAAGTGATGGGACCAGATGCCATGATCTTCGTTTTCTGAATGTTGAGCTTTAAGCCAACTTTTTCACTCTCCTCTTTCACTTTCATCAAGAGGCTTTTGAGTTCCTCTTCACTTTCTGCCATAAGGGTGGTGTCATCTGCATATCTGAGGTGACTGATATTACTCCCGGCAATCTTGATTCCAGCTTGTGCTTCTTCCAGCCCAGCGTTTCTCATGATGTACTCTGCATAGAAGTTAAATAAACAGGGTGACAATATACAGCCTTGACGTACTCCTTTTCCTATTTGGAACCAGTCTGTTGTTCCATGTCCAGTTCTAACTGTTGCTTCCTGACCTGCATACAGATTTCTCAAGAGGCAGGTCAGGTGGTCTGGTAGTCCCATCTCTTTCAGAATTTTCCACAGTTTATTGTGATCCACATAGTCAAAGGCTTTGGCATAGTCAATAAAGCAGAAATAGATGTTTTTCTGGAACTCTCCTGCTTTTTTGATGATTCAGTGGATGTTGGCAATTTGACCTCTGGTTCCTCTGCCTTTTCTAAAACCAGCTTGAATATCAGGAAGTTCACGGTTCACGTATTGCTGAAGCCTGGCTTGGATAATTTTGAGCATTACTTTACTAGCGTATGAGATGAGTGCAATTGTGTGGTAGTTTGAGCATTCTTTGGCATTGCCTTTCTTTGGGATTGGAATGAAAACTGACCTTTTCCAGTCCTGTTCAGTTCAGTTCAGTCACTCAGTCGTGTCCAATCTTTGCGACTCCATGAATCGCAGCACGCCAGGCCTCCCTGTCCATCACCAACTCCCAGAGTTCACTCAGACTCATGTCCATCGAGTCAGTGATGCCATCCAGCCATCTCATCCTCGGTCGTCACCTTCTCTTCCTGCCCCCAATCCCTCCCAGCAGCAGAGTCTTTTCCAATGAGTCAACTCTTCACGTGAGGTGGCCAAAGTACTGGAGTTTCAGCTTCAGCATCATTCCTTCCAAAGAAATGCCAGGGCTGATCTCCTTCAGAATGGACTGGTTGGATCTCCTTGCAGTCCAAGGGACTCTCAAGAGTCTTCTCCAACACCACAGTGCAAAAGCATCAGTTCTTCGGCGCTCAGCTTTCTTCACAGTCCAACTCTCACATCCATACATGACCACAGGAAAAACCATAGCCTTGACTAGACGGACCTTTGTTGGCAAAGTAATGTCTCTGCTTTTGAATATGCTGTCTAGGTTGGTCATAACTTTCCTTCCAAGGAGTAAGCGTCTTTCAATTTCATGGCTGCAGTCACCATCTGCAGTGATTTTGGAGCCCCCCAAAATATAATCTAACACTGTTTCCATCTATATCCCATGAAGTGATGGGACCAGATGCCATGATCTTCGTGTTCTGAATGTTGAGCTTTAAGCCCTGTTAGAAGACACTAAAACATTTTCCTGGGTTACTAAAACCATCCTGGGCTCTAGCATGCCCCCTGGTGCCTCAGAGCCTGGACATACTGCAGCCTCTTCCTCCTGCGTAGGTGCTAAGTCACTTCAGTCCTGTTCATTTCTTTGCAACCCCATGGACTATAGCCCGCCAGGCTCCTTTGTCCTTGGAATTCTCCAGGCTCCTTTGTCCTTGGAATTCTCCAAGCAAGAATAATGGAGTGGGTTGCCATTTTCTTCTCCAGGGGATCTTCCTGACCCAGAAATTGAACCCACATCTCTTATGTCTCCTGCACTGGCTGGTGATTTCTTTACCACTAGCACCACATGGGAAGCACTTAAAATGTGTTTAGTCACATCCAACTCTCTGAGGCTCCATGGACCATGGCCCACCAGGCAAATTTTCTTTCCTGGATAATGTTATTTTTTGAAGCAAATCCCAGACATGAAATATAATGGTATTCATGGATATTTAATATAAATATATAAAAGATAAGGATTCTTTTTAAAAAAACAAAATACCATTATCACACAAGAATAATTATCAATAATTTATTAATATTATCAAATATCCATTCATATTTCACATTTCTAGTGAGACTGTCCTTCAACTCCAGTTAATAACAATGTGGAATCTGTGAAGACTGAAAACAAGGGATTTACTGTGATATCTCAGAGAGACATGGGGATTTTGTAGAACAAGTTTATCTCAGTTCTATACCCTTGTGGCCTTCTTTAAGCTTTTCACAAAATATTTACATTTTTATACCGAAAGGAAAATGCATTTACCTACTATTATTAAAAGTTGCCATCTCCAGGAGTGAAATCATTTTTAGAAAGAGAGGAAGTCTTGAATTTACCTGGATTTTAGAAAAGATCTTTAGTGACTATTGTTACACCAAAAAAATACATACTCCATAGAATGCTTACACTTTAAAAGCTGAAACACACTGTGAAAAGACATCCAAATATTTAACGTCTATGCAGTCCTATGCGAGGGAATCACCGTAACAGACTAAGGTAAGTGAAAACCTAAAAATCCCTAAGCTGCTTCACTTGGAGTAGTGGCGCTTGATGCTTCCTATTTATTGTTTGTTTATTTGTTTATACTTTTTGCCCAATGACTTCAGACCTTGGAAGATAAAAGCTAATAAAAAAAAGTGGTACAACACTTCCCAACTTTTGCGTAAACGAAATTACCTGTACCAAAGGAGATTTTCATGGCCCTCGGCTAGCAGATCTCATCCAGTGATATACTGAGAACTGGATTCTATTTTAATAGATAATGGGCTTCTCTTGTGGCTCAGCTGGCAAAGAATCCACCTGCAATGTGGGACACCTGGGTTCGATCCCTGGGTTGGGAAGATCCCCTGGAGAAGGGAACGGCTACCCACTCTAGTATTCTGGCCTTGAGAACTCCACAGTCTGTGTAGTCCATGGGGTCATAAAGAGTCGGGCTAAGCAACTTTCACTCACTTAATAGATGATAAATTTATAGCCAAAAAGACCTCTGTGGATCAAACAGAAAAGAGGACCATGCACGTAGAAGACCATCTAGGAGCCTGTTCTTGGCCTGGAGTCAAGGGCAGGGAGTAGAGGTTCTGTGGCTGAGCTACTGGCCTTTGGAACAATGCCATGAAGGGAGTCTGTGCAATCACAGGCTGGTGACTAGTTCTCAAGAGGCCAGGCTCTACAGACAACCAGATTGAATTCCTCTGCAGAATAGCTATGTGACCCTCTAAAGCTCAGCCTCTCTGTCCATAAAATAGGAATGATACTAGCACTTGCTTTCTATGTATTATTGAAAGTATTAAGAAAATGCCTGTGAAACATTTTAACATAGAGCCTAGAATTTACTTTCCTCTTCATAAGTGTCAGCTAATTCTATTATTATTTCACATTTACAAATTCAACTGTATATCTGCTTTCTTAAGTTGCTTCAGTTGTGTCCGACTCTTTGCAACCCTATGGAGTATAGCCTGCCAGGCTCTTCTGTCCATGGGATTCTCCAGGCAAGAACACTGGAGTGGGTTGCCATGTCCTTCTCCAGAGGATCTTACCAACCCAGGGATCCAACCTACGTCTCTTATGTCTCCTGCATTGGCAGGCAGGATTTTTACCACTAGTGCCACCTAGGAAGTCCCATTTAAAAAGTTGATGAAGAAAAATCTCCAGGAGTATAAATTTGCTGACAAATAATCCAAGTCATGTGACTAACTTAGATATGACAATTCTTTTCATACACTCGGGTGCAAGCCACTTGCACAGGGCCATGCTTAGTTCAGGAATTACAGAGTCTAGATTCAATTAAGAACTAACCAAATCACTTAGTTGCCTATCAGAGCTACCAAATTTATAAGAAAATCCATGTAAATAAAAATGATTTACATATTTAATGTGATTCCCATCAAAGTTTCAGCATGTTTTTTGGTAGAAATTGACAAGCTGGTTCTAAAAGATATATGCAAAAGTAAAGGAACTAAAAGAGCCAAAGCAAACTTGAAAAAAAGGAACAAAGTTAGAGGACTTATACTCGATCATTTGAAGACTTTCTATAAAGCTGTGGTAATCAAGAGAGCATGCTATTGGGATAAGGAGGGACAAGTAGAAAAATGGAACAGAATAGAGAATTGAGACTTTGACCCATGCTTATGCAGTAAATTGATTTTCAATAAAGAACATGCAGTCCAATAGAAAAAGGAAACTGTTTTCAGCAAATGGTACTGAACAGCTAGGAAAAAAGGAAACCTTGATTCCTACGTCAAGGTAACCCAATGCATAAAAAAATAATTCAAGATGGATCACAGGCTTCAGAATAAAAGCTAAAACTATAAAGCTTCTAGAGAAAAACATAGGAGGATATATTGTCATCTTAATAAAAGTAGAAAAATCATTTGACAAAAATTCAAAACACTTTTATTAGAAAAACACTCAACAAAGTAGTAATAGAAGGGAACTTCTTTAGTGGGATAAAGGGCATATATAAGAAAAAAAAAAAAAAAACAACCACAAAGCAGCATGACATTTGATGGTGAAAGACTTAAGTCTCCCCACCCCCATGCCCCACCCAAAGATCAGGAACAAGACAAGGATGTCCACTCTGGTATATCTATTCAACATTTTATTGGGGGTCATAGCATTTAGGCAAGAAAAAGCAATAAAAGACATGTAGACTGTTAAACACAAAGTAAAACTACTTCTATTTCAAGATGATATGATATTTCATGTAGGAAATTCTAAAGATTTCACACAAATGTCATTAGATATAATAAGAGAGTTCAGCCAGGTTGCAGGATAGATCAAGAAAACAAAAATCAATTTCTATGCTCTAGCAACAAACCATCTGAGAACAAAACTATAAAAACAATTCCATTTACGATAGCACCCAAAATAAATGTAACAAAAGAAGCACAAGCCTTGCATTCTGAAAACAAGAAAACATCACTGTGGGAGGGAGGGATGCCTCCCCCTGAAGAGAGAATGTGTGAGAGAACAGAGAGGGACTAGCCTGCCACCATTGGCTTTGAAGACAGAGAACCATATCGTGAGCCAAGGAAAGAAGAAGGTCGCTAGAAGCTAGAAAAGACAAAAAAGATTATCCTTTGAAGCATCCAGGGAGGAACACAAAGTTGCCAACACCTTGATTTTGGTGAATCCACGTGGGATTTGTGACCTACAGAACTGTAAGATAAAAATATTCTATTGTTTAAAGCCACTAAGTTGGTGCTAATATATAACAGTAGCCATAGAAAATTAATACAGATGGTTAACATTCTCAAATACTCCCAAGGCAATCTTGAAAAGGAACAAAGTTGGAGAACTCACAATTCCGTTTTACAACAGAGCACAAAGCTGCAGGAATCAAAGTGTGGATAAAGACAGACATAAAATATTGGAATCAAACTGAGAGTCCAGAAATAAACCTTCACATTCACAGTCAACTGATTTTCAGCAAGGGTACCTGGATAATTCAATGGGGAAAAGAATGGTCTTTTCAACAAGTGGTGCTGGAACAACTGGATATCCTGGACATCCACATGCAAAAGATATATGTAGATCAATAGCTTGCTTATAAGATGGGCTTCTCTGGTAGCTCAGCTGGTAAAGAATTCACCTGCAATGCAGGAGACCCCAGTTCAATTCCTGGGTCAGGAAGATCCCCTGGAGAAGGAATAAGCTACCCAGTCCAGTATTCTTGGGCTTCCCTGGTAGCTCAGATGGTAAAGAATCTGCCCGCAATGCAGGAGATGTGGGTTTGATCCCTGAAAGATCCCTGGAGAAGTAAATGGGAACCCTCTCCAGTATTCTTTCATAGATAATCCCCATTGACAGAGAAGCTTGGCAGGCTACAGTCCATGGGATAGCAAAGAGTCAGACACGACTGAGCGACTAAGCACAGCACAGCACACCTTATAAGATATACCAAAATTAATTTACAATGGATCCAAGTCTCTAAATGTAAGAGCTAAAACTATAAAAATCTTGAAAGAAAACATAGGCTATAAAACTTTGTGACTTTGGATTTGAGAGTGGTTTATGTCAAAAACATAATCAACAGCAAAAAATGACAAATTGGACTTCATCAAAATTAATTTCTGTGCTTCAAGGACACAATAAAGTGGAAGGACAATCTACAGATGGATAGAAACACTTGCAACCGTATGTCTTATAAGGAGCTTTTATACATAGTATTTAAAAAACTATTTCAATTCAACAATAAGAGGACAAATAAGCAAATTTTAAGGGCAAAAAGTTTAAACAGACATTCCTCCAAAGAAGACACATAAATGGCCTATAAGCACATAGAAAGATGCTCAAAATAATTAGCCATTAGGAGATGCAAATCAAAACCACAATGATAAGCCACCCACTTTGGTGGCTTTAGTAAAAAAGGGCGGATAATAACAAGTATTGGTGAGGATTTACATAAGATAGACCCTTCATATAATGCTAGTAGAAACATGGAATGGTACAGCTGCTTTGGGACAGTCCTCAGTAACTAAGCAAAGTTAATTAAAGACCCAGGAATTCACTCCCAAGTCCACATTCAAGAGAACTGAAATTGTATGGCCACACAAAAACTTATAAATACATATTCAAAGGAAGCATAATCCTTAATGGCCAGAAAGCAACCCAAATGTCCATCATCTGATGAATAGATAAATTAAATGTGCTATCTCCATACAATAGAATATTATTCAGCAATGCAAAAGGAATGAAATACTGATACATGTCACAACATGGATACACCTTGGAAACAATTTGCTAAGTGAGAGAAACTAGACACAGAAGGCCACATATAGAATGATTCCATTTGTGTGCAATGTCCAGAGGAAGCAAATGTATCAAGGCAGAAAGTAGATTTTTCAGCCCACAGTTGACAGGGGCTGGGAGGAGAGGAAATGGGGAGTGACTGCTAATAGTTACCAGGTCTCTTTTGGAGGAACTGAAACTGTTTTAGAATTAGATGTACCGCTCTGTGAATAATCTAAAACCCACTGAATTATACCCCATGAAAGAGTGAATTTTATGGAATGCAAATCATTTCTCAACAAAATAGAATGTTATGACCATTTGAAGAACAATCTGGAAGTACTTAGTGATACTAAATACGTGTATCCCTATGATTCAGCAATCTCACTCTTGTCTAAATACTTCTGATAATCAGACGCATAGGGGTATATACATGGAGATGCTTATTGTGTTGTTTTTGGCAGCAGGATGTTAGAAACAATTTGAAGGTCCATCACTACGGAAATAGATAAATAAAATGGAGTGAATGTATACTATCAAAAATCATGCAGCTGTAAGCAGCAATGAGCAGATGGACATTTGCACTATAAATAGATCATACAAAGAGTGAATAATAAAAAGAAACAGAACAAGACTTATAGCAAGCACCATTTATGTAAATTGAAAATACATAAGTACAATATATTCTTCAATGATGCATGCAAATACAAGAATATAGCATTTTTAGAATGGCCACTAGTGGTAGGAGGGGGCAGTGAGAGTAACGATTCAGGAGAAAGGGGGAAAAAATAACAGAACAGAAGCAAAGCCAAGGACATGCTAGTGTTGATAATGTGCCATGACTGAAAAGTATAAATGACTCGACTCTCTGCCCTTGAGGTCCAAGAGAGAAAGAGAAAGAGGACGATAAGAAAGGCGGTGGATGAGGGGCACAGAAGGGCAGAAAAAACTAGATCAGATGCCCTCCAAATTCTAACGGATTTTCTCCAAAAGGTGGGATTGTGATGGGGTTTATTTCTCCATTTCTTAAATTTTTAAAAAATATTTTTAGTTTTAAAAGTGCTCTGGGATGACCCAGAGGCATGGGATGGGGAGGGAGGTGGGAGGTGGGGTTCAGGATGGGGAACACATGTACACCCATGGCGGATTCATGTCAATGTATGATAAAACCAATACAATATTGTAAAGCAATTAGCCTCCAATTAAAATAAATAAATTTATATTAAAAAGTTAAATTAAAATTCTGGCCTAAAAAAAAATAAGTAAAAGATTTTAAAATGGCAGAAGTCTTAGATGGCTTTTGAGTGACATTTAAGGGCACCTTGATGGTACAGACAACCAAAGAATTACAACCCGTACTATTCCCTTGGGTTATTAAAGTGGATTAAAAATGACTGCCCTGTGAAGTGTAACCTATCACTGCCTCTGTCCATTCTTATCAGATCTGTCCTAGCCTTGAATTGACATTTTGAGTACTCAGAGAGTCATCAGTGACCTGGATCCCACCCAGTTATAGTTAAATACTGTCATTCTGCTGAAAGAAAGGCATCTGATAGATTTCTGACTGACCTCGCAATAAGGTCATCTCACAAAAGACTCAGAAACGTGTAAGAAGAAGGACCAGCTGGGAGAACCAAATGGGGTGGGCAAGCATCAGGAATCTTGGAAATTCTCTTGGAGGATATTTTAGTACCTTGCCTGGCTCTCTGCTGCGGTAGCCCAGTAACCCACCACTGCTGAGCCACCTGATTATAGAATCAACTCAAACCCAAGATCTGGTACCACAAAATTAGAGGTGGGTTTGTACTCCCTAGTGTCTCACCGTGTTGGCCTGGTACCTGGTCCACTACTTGGTAACCAGATCCTTGTTACTATTATCCTGTTTCATTTCCCTTCTGGGTGCTCTAGTTTCCCCATGACTAGGATGCTCCCCAATTTCTCCAAGTCCTGCTCCCTAACCCTAGATCACATGATTTCTTGCTGTTGACTGGTTTTCTACTCCATTCTGGAAGACCTAAATGATCTCAAGGTCTGGTCTTAGAGGTGATGACAGACCTCTGCAAGAAGGCAGGGACAAAGGATGGCCCCAGTGGGTCTGTGGGAGGAGGCAATGGCAACCCACTCCAGTACTCTTGCCTGGAAAAGCCCATGGATGGAGCAGCCTGGTGGGCTGCAGTCCATGGGGTCGTGAAGAGTCGGACACGACTGAGTGACTTCACTTTCACTTTTCACTTTCATGCATTGGAGAAGGAAATGACAACCCACTCCAGCATTCTTGCCTGGAGAATCCCAGGGATGGCGGGGCCTGGTGGGCTGCTGTCTATGGGGTCGCACAGAGTCGGACATGACTGAAGCGACTTAGCAGCAGCAGCAGCAGCAGTGGGTCTATGTGACAGCAGATGGAGCCCCACAAGAGCTGAGCCTTGAGAAACATGTTGAGGCTGAAAAGGGTTCAAGTTGGGCAAAGGGATGGGGCAACACTTTAATCAATGTTTTGAGCAAGAAGAACAAAGAAAGGGATAGGCCCACAGCTTTGGGCAGATGGTTCAAGTTAACAGATGGCAGATAGAAAGCAGCACTATCTTTATTTTTATTATATTCTTCAACACAGTGCCATAAGACTAGGGATAGGCATGTGTTATTCAAATTTTCAGAAAACAGAAAGAGGTCAGTTTTAGAAACTACAGATTGAGTCACTTATCATTACAATTAAAAAAAAAAAACTAACAATCATGAAACTCAACATGTGTTGACTTAGTACATGCCAGGCATAATGTTGTCTGCTTTTGACATACTATTTCATTTTAATGAAATAATCACACTAAAACCATGAAGAAAGTATTCTTATTCTCAGATAAGGAAACTGAGGCTCAGAGAAAGTGAGTCACTTGCTTCGTTTGTGTGTGCTTGTGCTGAGTCACTCAGTTGTGTCTGACTCTTTTGACCCTGTAGACTGTAACCTGCCAGGCTCCTCTATCTATGGGATATTTTTCAGGTGAGCGTACTGAACTGGGTTGCCATTTTCTCCTTCAGGGGATCTTCCCAACCCATGGATTGAACCCAAGTCTCTGGTGTCTCCTGCATTGCAGGCAGGTTCTTTACCCACTGAGCCATCAGGGAAGTCCTAACTTGCCTTAGTTCACAGCAAAAACAGTCAGGATTTCAAACCAAGTGTTTGACAACAAAACTTGTGCTCTTCAAATTCTAAAACAGATTGCTCATGACATGGAGGAAATAAAGTGGTGTCCATTAGGAGCCCACATGAGTTGATTAACAGCAGCCAGTAATGCCAGACTAAATTGGAAAGTTTTACCCAGAAAATTCAGGAAAAGGCCAGAGGCCAGATATCCCTTGACTTAATAAGGCACAGGGTCTGCAATGTCATTGTGAATTGAAAGAAGAAAAGCAGCTTGGTGGACAACAGATTAGACAGACCTGTAGCTGGATTGATCATTTCCTAAAAGTGCTCCTCAATCAACAGAACAAACCTACTGAGCAGGAGAACATTAGCACCCTGCCAAGGGACCCTGAGTTTTTCCTGTCCTAGCCAACTATTTTATCATTGACTTGCCTAAAATATGTATGGCATGTGTTAACTTGCAGAGGACACTAGGGATAATTATTACACTGGATGACTGACTTGAAGAGATTTTTTATCTGAAATGTCCATTTCCTAAAAGTGTTGTTCAATTAATGTATATGAATCTACTCAGAAGATCTTTGGTGCCTTGAAAATTGATTGATATTGCCTGGTCCTATTCATCAATTTATCAATAATTTTGATAAAATATGTATGACGTGTTTGTCAAATTGCAGAGGATACAAGGGATAATTATTGTAATAGATAATAGAACTAAAATTTGTTCTACAATCCAATCAAAAAGTGGGCAAAAGACTCAAAAAGTAGACAAAAGACCCAAACAGACATTTCTCTAAAGAAAACATACAGATGGCTAATAAACACATGAAAAGATGTTCAACTTCACTCATTATTAGAGAAATGCAAATCAAAACCACAATGAGCTATCATCTCATGCTGGTCAGACTGGCCATCATCAAAAAGTCCACAAACAATAGAGGCTGGAGAGGGTGTGGGGAAAAGGGAAATCTCTTACACTATTGGTGGGCATGCAAACTGGTACAGCCACCATGGAGAACAGTATGAAGATTCTTTAAAAAACTGGGAATAGAACTGCCATATGACCCAGCAATCCCACTGCTGGGCATACACCCTCAGGAAACCAGAATTGAAAGAGACACATGTACCCCGATGTTCACTGCAACACTGTTTATAACAGCCAGGACATGGAAACACCTAGATATCCAGATGAATGGATGAGAGTTGCAGTACATACACACAATGGACTGTTTCTCACCTATGAAAAGGAACACATTTGAGTCAGTTCTAAAGAGTTGGATGAACCTGGAGCCTATCATACAGAGTAAAATAAGTCAGAAAGAGAAAGACAAATACTGTATATTAACACATAGATATGAAATTTAGAAAGATGGTACCAATGAGCTTACATGCAGGGCAGCAAAGGAGATTCAGATGTAAAGAACAGACTTTTGGACTGGGAGAAGGCAACAGTGGTATGATTTGAGAGAATAGTATTGAAACATGTACATTACCATGTATAAAATAGACGACCAGGGAAAGTTCAATGTATGAAGCAGGGAACCCAAAGCTGGTGCTCTGGGACAAACCAGAGGAATAGGGTGGAAAGGGAGGTGGGAGAGGGCTTCAGGATGGGGGGATACATGTATACCTGTGGTCGACTCATGTTGATGTATGGCAAAAACCATCACAATATTGTAAAGTAATTACCCTCCAATCAATATAAATTAATTGAAAAAAAAATAAATAAAATTTGTTCTAAAAATCTCATCAGGATGGAATGATGAATCAAAACAGACAAGATGAAGAAGATCAGCAAGAAAAAATTAAAAGTCCTTTTTTTAGGTCTATAATACCACTTAGGAAGACATTGGAAAGAAGCTACCAAACAACCGTCCTGTGACACGTGCCAGTTGATGTGCCAGTTCATGACACATACACAGTTCAGTCTGGTCATGTGGTTGTCAAGTGTAAATTAAATCCAGGACAGGTTTAACAGTGTCATGATAAACAGAGGTACTATTTTTTCCACCCTCATCATCAGACATACTAATTTTGTTTCTTGAAATATTTTTGAATGGGATATTTCAAGTTGCCGATTGCTGTGTAATAAATCAGTCAAACTCACTGGCTTAAAAAAAAGTGTATTCTTATCTCTCATAATTCTGTGCACTGATTGACTCAGATGAGTGGTTCTTCCGCTGGTTTTGCTTGGAATCTCACTTGCAGTTACAGTCAGTTGGTAGTTAGGTCTGCCAATGCTCTGGACAGGAGTCCTGCATGGGCAGGACAGCTAAGATGGCTCCTTCATTCACAGAGGTGATGCCTGAGTTCTCCTCCATACGGCATGCCATCCCCCGGGGCCTTTCCTGTTCAGCAGCGTAGCCAAACAATTACATGGTAGCTAGCTTCTAAGAGCACAAAGATAAAAGCTGCTCATCTTTCTTAGGGCTTAGAACCAGAATTGCCACAGTCACTCCTGCCCATTCTATGCAGGTCCAAGAAGAGCCAAAATTCAGTATGGAAGAGAACATGAAAGAATACCAGGAGGTATCACTATTGGAGGTCATCTTTGGAGTCCATTGGAGGAGGACAATCATGTTTATAATGAATATTACTCTGAAACTCATGCATAGCATGAAGGACAAATAAACTTGGGAATTTTAGCATAGACATGATGTTTTGCAAATTCACAGCAGGTGTTTACAAATTCTTGGAGGACTGTGTACAAAAGAGAGCTTAGATATATCCTGTATACCCTCAGGGGACAAAATGAGGACCAGAGGTATGTTTTCAGTCAATTGCTAAGGACCTACTTTGCAGGGATTAGGAGAGAAGTTTCTGTGTGAACAGGAAGTTGTGTTAGTAACCTCTAAGTCTCCTTTCAACTCTCAAAATCTAAGCTTCTCATCACATGCCTTCTTCTGTTAATCATTTCTTGGTTCAGTTCAGTTCAGTCGCTCAGTCGTGTCCGACTCTTTGTGACCCCATGAATCGCAGCATGCCAGGCCTCCCTGTCCATCACCAACTCCCGGAGATCACTCAGACTCACGTCCATCAAGTCAGTGATGCTATCCAGCCATCTCATCCTCGGTCGTCACCTTCTCCTCCTGCCCCCAATCCCTCCCAGCAGCAGAGTCTTTTCCAATGAGTCAACTCTTCGCGTGAGGTGGCCAAAGTACTGGAGTTTCAGCTTCAGCATCATTCCTTCCAAAGAAATCCCAGGGCTGATCTCCTTCAGAATGGACTGGTTGGATCTGCTTGCAGTCCAAGGGACTCTCAAGAGTCTTCTCCAACACCACAGTGCAAAAGCATCAATTCTTTGGCGCTCAGCCTTCTTCACAGTCCAACTCTCACATCCATACATGACTACTGGAAAAACCATAGCCTTGACTAGAGGGACCTTAGTCAGCAAAGTAATATCTCTGCTTTTGAATATGCTATCTAGGTTGATCATAGCTTTCCTTCCAAGGAGTAAACGTCTTTTAATTTCATGGCTGCAGTCACCATCTGCAGTGATTTTGGAGCCCCCCAAAATAAAGTCTGACACTATTTCCCATGAAGTGATGGGACCGGATGCCATGATCTTCATTTTCTGAATGTTGAGCTTTAAGCCAACTTTTTCACTCTCCTCTTTCACTTTCATCAAGAGGCTTTTTAGTTCCTCTTCACTTTCTGCCATAAGGGTGGTGTCATCTGCATATCTGAGGTTATTGATATTTCTCCCAGCAATCTTGATTCCAGCTTGTGTTTCTTCCAGTCCAGCGTTTCTCATGATGTACTCTGCACAGAAGTTAAATAAGCAAGGTGATAATATACAGCCTTGACATACTCCTTTTCCTATTTGGAACCAGTCTGTTGGTCCATGTCCAGTTCTAACTGTGGCTTCCTGACCTGCATACAGATTTCTCAAGAGGCAGGTCAGGTGGTCTGGTAGTCCCATCTCTTTCAGAATTTTCCACAGTTTATTGTGATCCACACAGTCAAAGGCTTTGGCATAGCCAATAAAGCAGAAATAGTGTTTTTCTGGAACTCTCTGGCTTTTTCCATGATCCAGTGGATGTTGGCAATTTGATCTCTGGTTCCTCTGCCTTTTCTAAAACCAGCTTGAACATCTGGAAGTTCACGGTTCACATATTGCTGAAGCCTGGCTTGGAGAATTTTGAGCATTACTTTACTAGCGTGTGAGATGAGTGCAATTGTGCGGTAGTTTGAGCATTCTTTGGCATTGCCTTTCTTTGGGATTGGAATGAAAACTGACCTTTTGCAGTCCTGTGGCCACTGCTGAGTTTTCCAAATTTGCTGGCATATTGAGTGCAGCACTTTCACAGCATCATCTTTCAGGATTTGAAACAGCTCTACTGGAATGCCATCACCTCCACTAGCTTTGTTCATAGTGATGCTTTCTAAGGCCCACTTGACTTCACATTCCAGGATGTCTGGCTCTAGATGAGTGATCACACCGTTGTGATTCTCTGGGTCATGAAGATCTTTTTTGTACAGTTCTTCTGTGTATTCTTGCCACCTCTTCTTAATATCTTCTGATTCTGTTAGGTCCATACCATTTCTGTCCTTTATTGAGCCCATCTTTGCATGAAATGTTCCCTTGATATCTCTAATTATCTTGAAGAGATCTCTAGTCTTTCCCATTCTGTTTTTTTCCTCTATTTCTTTGCAATGATCGCTGAAGAAGGCTTTCTTATTTCTTCTTGCTATTCTTTGGTATGTTAATCCCATCTCTAGGCTAAGCCAGATTTTAAATTGAAGAATCTGGATAGAAGGGTAAAAAGATTTCTGGACTAGCTTCTGGTCTTAGCTTTGCCAACAGTTATCTACTGTGTGACTTTGGATCAGTCAAAGTCCCTGGGCCTCAATTTCTCATCTGAAAACAGAGGGGATTGCATTCTAACCTCCCTCCCAGCACAAGTATAATAAATGGAATCTTTGATAGGCTTACTTAATAATGAAATGGAAATTAAAGTAGACAAAGTACTTTAAATACTGCCTGGGCTATTGTCAGTCCTTAATAAATATTAGCTCTCATTATTTCCATTTTTGTTCAGTCATTGAGTTATATCTGACTCTGCATGTGACCCTATGCAAAGCACATCAGGCTTCCTTGTCTTTCACTATCTCCTGGAGTTTGCTCAAACTCATGTCCATTGAGTTAGTGATGCCATCCAACCATCTTGTCCTCTGTTGCCCCTTTCTTCTCTTGCCCTCAATCTTTTGGAGCATCAGGGTCTTTTCCAGTGAGTTGGTTCTTTGCATCAGGTAGTCAAAGTATTGGAGCTTCAGCTTTAGCATCAGTCCTTCCAATGAATATTCAGGGTTTATTTCCTTTAGGATTCACTGGTTTGACCTCTTTGCTGTCCAAGGGACTCTCAAGAGTCTTCTCCAGCACCAAAGCTCGAAAGCATCAATTCTTCAGTACTCAGCCTTCTTTATGGTTCAACCCTCACATCCTTACATGACTACTGGAAAAAACCACAGTTTGACTATACTGACCTTTGTCAACAAAGTGATGTCTCTGCCTTTTAATATACTGCCTGGATTTGTCTTAGCTTTTCTTCCAAGGATCAAGCATCTCTTAATTCCATGGTTGCAGTCACCATCCACAGTGATTTTGGAGTCCAAAAAAATAATATCTGTCACTGCTTCCACTTTTTCCCCTTCTATTTGCCATGAAGTGATGGGACTGGATGCCATGGTCTTTAGGTCTTTAGGTCTTTAGGTTTTCTGTTGAGTTTAAGCCAGCTTTTTCACTCTCCTCTTTCACCTTCATCTAGAGGCTCTTTAGTTCCTTTTGCTTTCTGCCACTAGGGCGGTATCATTTGCATATCTGAGGTTGATATTTCTCCTGGCAATCTTGACTTCAGCTTGTGCTTCATCCAGCCTGGCATTTCCCATGATGTACTCTGCATATAAGTTCAATAAGCAGGGTGAAAATATACAGCCTTGACATGCTCCTTTCCCAATTTTAAGCCAGTCCATTGTTCCACGTCCAGTTCTAACTGTTGCTTCTTGACCTGCATACAGCTTTTTCAAGAGGCAGTAAAGTGGTGTGGTTTTCCCATCTCTTGAAGAATTTTCCACAGTTTGTTGTGATCCACACAGCGAAAGGCTTTCACATAGTCGATGAGGCAGAAGTAGATGTTTTTCTGGAATTCTCTTGCGTTTTAAATGATCCAACGGATGTTGTCAATTTGATCTCTGGTTCCTTTGCCTTTTCTAAATTAAGTTTGTACATCTGAAAGTTCTTGGTTCATGTACTGTCGAAGCCTAGCTTGAAGGATTTTGAGCATTACCTTGCTAGCATGTGAAATGAGCACAATTGTACAGTAGTTTGTAGTTCTTTGGTATTGTCCTTCCCTGGGATTGGAATGAAAACTGACCTTTTCCAGCCCTGTGGCCACTGCTGCATTTTCCAAATTTGCTGGCATACTGAGTGCACCACTTTAACAGCATCATCTTTTAGGATTTGAAATAGCTCAGCTGGTATTTCATCCCCCCGCCACTAGCTTTGTTCATACTAATGCTTCCTAAAGCCCACTTGACTTCACACTCCAGAATGTCTGGCTCTAGACATGAGTGACCACACCACCGTGGTTATCCTGGTCCTTAAGACCTTTTTTGTACACAGTTATTTCCATGGTTATCATTTTTATAATATTTTCCACTTCTGCAATTATGTATACAATGGAATTGTGAGTTGCTTTAGACCTTCAGTTCATTTGCTGTGCTCAATGGTGATCAAAAAATGACTCAGAATCATTTCCTAAGTCTCTTCACCTGGTAACCAGGAGCCCTTCATGCCCTTGTATAGGGAAGCCCTTCATAAATAACTGGACTATATCTGAAGTGGCTTCTCTCTTGCTCTGTGCCCACCAGAGGGCACCAAAGAAAAAGAACAAATCTATTCTCAGCTAAGGTACCACACACAGGAAGATAGGGCTTCCCTGGTGGTTCAGGGGCAAAGGACCCGCCTGCCAAGCAGCAGTCTCAGGGGATTAGATCCGTGGGTCAGGAAGATCCCTCAGAGAAGGAAATGGCAACCAGCTCCAGTATTCTTGCCTGGAAAATCCTATGGACAGAGGAGCCTGGCAGGGTACAGTCCAGGGTGTGTTGCAAAAGAGTCAGACACAACTTAGCTTTTGGAAGTCTGTTTCACCCCGTCCACCAAGAACTCAACACAAAAGAAGAAAGGGGATTTCCCAAGATTACCAAGTAATAAGTGGTTGAAAAGTGAAAGTGGAAGCCGCTCAGCTGTGTCTGACTCTTTGAGACCCCATGGACTATACAGTCCATGGAATTCTCCAGGCCAGAACACTGGGGTGGGTAGCTAGTTCCTTCTCCAGGCGATCTTCCCGACCCAGGGATCAAATCCAGGTCTCCCTCATTGCAGGCGGATTCTTTACCAGCTGAGCCACTAGGGAAGCCCAATAAGTGGTTAAGTCCTCAGAAAAACAAGCCTGTGATCTCAGTCCTCGTTCTTGAGTCTTTGACCTATGGTAATTTTTATGTTTCCATGTTGTTTCCTTAGCGATAAAGCACTGTAAACTCATATCCTCTGTGGCCTCAGTTCTCTCACAGCATAGTCTTGGGTTTGAATCCTGACTCTACTCCTCACCAACTGTGTGACCATGGGCAAGTTACACAACCTCTCTAAGATTTGGAATCATGTCTTATGATTATTATGGTTATAATAATTACACTTCTTTCAAAGGGCTATTGAGAAGAGTAAATAAAAAATTGTAATGGAAGTAATGTAATGGAAAATGCCCTGTAGCATTTTATGCCTTGAATTTACAAGGTGCCTTCATAGCTATAAATACTTATTTTTGTAAAAAAATAATTTTTATCTAAATGAACTGAAACTGAATAATGTAGGTCTCAAATGCAGATGCTTTTCGGAGCCAGCCATTTGAATAAAGCTGCCTGGATGTACAACAACAAGGACTTCTGGGGACTGTGGCAAAACACAGAGCTGTGGCCATGGGGGACAATTAACCTTTACCAGGAGAAAACTCAAGCCTAGTGTTGCCAGATCTCCCAAAATGTCACGAGAAATTGGCAATCTGGGTTTTTATGTGCAAATTTCTGATTTTTTAAGAAATACTGTACAGACCAAATAAAATCCAGACCAACAGCTTGTTATGCCTGCTTTCAAAGCTAATTTTAGAGTTCCATATGCAGACACACAACACACTAGGACTGAGAAGCTCAATCCAACATATTCAGGAGAAGAAATGCTGCCTCTAATTTGGAGGGAATGTGCCAATAATACAAACACATAGGGTTGTTTTTTCAAGGACCTTACTCAGCAGACACACTGAACCCTTGGGTTCAGTCTTGCCATCTCTGGTATATCCTCCAGCATTCCTTGATATCTTTAGTTTTTCTGCTCATTCCATGCCTGATACCATTTAAATTGCCACAGTCTTCCAGGTTGCCTATAAATTATACATTCCACATGATATATATTTTTTCTTTATAAGGTAGAAAATAACATTTCACAATTTTATAAATATAACATTCATTTTTATTTAAAAGCCACCTTCATTAGATATTCATTGAAAAAAAGTCCTCTGTAAGCAATGACTAGACGGAGAAAAGGGGTTGAGTTGTGTAGAATCTTTTAATATCAAACTCTCAATACACAGTAAAAATAAAAGTCATTTTGTGCCAGTCAACGAAGGAAAATAAACTGTGGGCACATCAGACCAGCAAAGAGAAAATGCAGTATTAAGTGAAAGTGAAAAAAGGGGGCAGTGTGAACTAGCAGAATAGTTCAATCGAAACTTCTAAAGATCCTTAGTTGTTTTCAGCTCTCTACTTTGACAGGTTCAAGCCCCGCAGTTTTTGCCTAATTTTCATACAGCATCTCCACCACATCTCCCTTCCTTTGTGGAAGAAGGGTTGATTGGGAAACCTGTTTGTTTTGCATTGGTTTATGGTCTTGCGAAATGTCCTTGGGCAAACTCAGCCTGGTGGTTTTACTTATAGATTGCTGTGTTTCAGGCTACCCTTTGGACATGGTGAGAAGACACTGGCCTGTGTATAGCCTTTTGTTTAAACCTGAGGTTTCCAATTAGCACGGCCAAGATATAATTATGTCGACTTGGTTCTCTTATGATTTGTTTCAAAGAAGCTTTTTTAAAGTCAGCCAAAGAATGTTAAAGAAACATGCCATAGCCAGGTCAGTGAGAGTGGCACCAAGTTAATGAAACAAGGAGACAGTGAGGCAGGGTAGACGTGACAGGGATTGAGTGAGACGGCCTATGAGCACAAGGCGTCCTGTAGTCTAGACACTCATGTCTAATGAGGAGAGAGACAGGGAACCAATATCAAGGGCTTGTGTGTGCCCTGCCTTCCCCCACTCATTTTGATATTGAAAAGCCAGTGTGATACTAAAAGAGATTAAAAATAATTTTACATGCCAAAGAAAGTGAGGTTAATTTTTATGAGACACAGTAAAGAATAGCGGAAATAACACCAAAGACTCAGTCCTCTTGCTTGTCAACTGTGGTCTTAGACAAGCTGTTAACTTCTTTGGGTTTCAATCTTACTAATGAAAGATTTAATCTACAAAATGAAAGGTTTAGAAGACAAAAGTCCAAGGACTCCTCCAGGTCTGATGGTGTCTTGTCTGCATTTTCTCCAATTTTTTTTTTTTGAAAAATGTCAAGTCTATAGAAAAGATAAATGACTTAAAGTAACATCCATATACTCTTCACTTAGATTTACCAATTGTCAACATTTTGTTGAATTAGCTTTAACTTTCTTTCTCTGTTGCTATCTATCAATCAATCATCTTTCTATTCACATACAGAGGAAATACAGGAGGAAAAAGTATATATTTTTATTATCTGTTATTAAGTTATTTAAATTAAGTTAAAGACATTCATGACATTTCATCGCTAAATAGTTCACCATGCATCTCCTGAGAATAAAAATCTTCTACAAAACCACAATGTCACAATCACATCTAAGAAAACAACAATTCCACGGTAAATAATCTGCCTACAATGCAGGAGACGCAGCTTCAGTCCCTGGGCCGGGAAGATCCTCTGGAGAAGGAAATGGCAACCCACTCCAGTATTCTTGCTTGGAGAATCCCATGGACAGAGGAGCCTGGCAGGCTACAGTCCATGGGGTCACAAAGAGTTGGACACAACTTAGCGACTAAATTACAACAACAATATAATCTAATACCCAATTCATATTCATATTTCTACAACTGTACCAAATTCTTGCACTGATTGTTATGCTTTTAGCCTTTCAGGCCACAGTGTTTCAAAACAGTGAACAGTGCTCCTCTTTCTCTTTGTCCTTTGTTTAAACTTATATATGTTGACTTTTTGAGAAATTCAGTTATTTTTAGAACATTTTGCACACTCTGGATAAGGCAGATTGTTTCCTTGTGGTGTAGTTAACATGTTCCTCTAACTCTACATTTCCTGTACACTGAGAGGGCTGGCAGCTTGATCAGATGCAGATTAGACATTTCTGCCAAGATGCATCTTAAGCAATTTTGTGTTCTTCATGTTGCATCATGCCAGAAGTCACACAATGGGTTGTCCCAGTATCTGTGATGTTAAGTTTGGCCTCTTAGTTAAGGTGGTGATGGCCAGATCTCTCCAGAGTAAAAGTACATGTCTTCTCCTTTGTCATTAGTAATCTGTGGGTTAAAACTGTGATGCCATATAGATAAACTGTCTTAGCATACACTGAAGATCCTTACCTGAATTCATCATTATGTTGGGATTGCAGGGACTGCCTCATTTTATCCTTCCTTCTATGTTTATTAACTACCATTCTTTTATAAAAATGAGCTTTCTTTTTATTCTTCTCTCTCTTTCTCTGTTCTCTGTTTCTCTTCTCTCTTTCTGTTCTGTTTCTCTCTCTCTATTCTCCCTTTCTCTCTCCCCCTCCCCCTGCCCCCCACCCTTTCCTTCTCCCTCTCTTTCAAATTACTATGGTCTCATGAATTTCATATATATTTAATGCGTTATAAACAGTTACATTCTTTGTTCTTTTCAATGTCCAAATGGTCCC
This sequence comes from Oryx dammah, assembly GCF_014754425.2. NCBI lineage: Eukaryota > Metazoa > Chordata > Mammalia > Artiodactyla > Bovidae > Oryx > Oryx dammah. Next base: position 50,608,466 of record NW_024070210.1, read on the forward strand.
AAATGTGGCTAGAGGCAGAGCCTTTAAGATAGATCCTGATTGCTTTTTATAAGAACACACTGGTTTTTAAGTTTCTCCTTGTTGTCTAGCAATACAAAATATTTCTGATTCACGAGATACAGATTCAGCCATTCTCTAAGGAGTCCTTTTTCTTTTTAATGGAAAATGATATTCACATTGAGATCTAGGCAGTAAGTGTGCTCATTGCCACTAAAAGTGCCATTACTTGTAAGTCCTTTCAAGTGGGTAAAGCTATGAAATATATATATATATATGAATTCCTATATTCAAATTCAATATAAAAGGTTTTTTTAAAAAAAACTTCTTTTATTTTCTATTTTTATTTCTTTTCTCTTAAAATCTTGACTCCTAATACTATATCTACTTACAGGGTTTTTTTCTTTAATATTGATATATAGTTTCAAAATTGTAATACTAACATTACTAACAACTAATGGGCATACTAAATCTTTCATTGCCTTTGAATTCCTTTTGTTAAAGTAGATCCCACTAAGAGATGGTGAGCCAAGCTCCTGATACATACTAAATTTTACTTGAATCAATTCTTTTCTCTGTGCGGTTATTTTATCAATATGATATACAGCTAGGTTCATTTGTTTTTTTAAATTGTATTCCAATTTAGAGTTTGCTTTTCTTTTAATTTTCCAGATATATAATATACATCCTCCTGTATCTACTCCTTCTACCCCAGTCCCACTCCTCCTCCTTATAAATATTACTACTTTCTGGTTTATCCCTTGTGTGTCTGTGTGTTTGCTTGTTTTTGTTTGTTTGCTTGCTTTGCAAAACACACCTTTTCCTTTCTTCCTAGGCAAAGGATATCCTACTATACATATTTTTCTACCTTGCTTCTTTCACCAAACAACGTATCCTAAAAGTTACTCCAAATTCATTCATAAAGATCTTCCTCACTCTTTTCCCTATATCACCAGATAATTTCAAAGGAATATTTTCAAAGTGAGACTTCAGAAAATAAGAACTAATATGTACTTGACACTGTGTTGGAAGATTTTAAAGGTGGAAATGGAGATCAAGTGAGTCAATTTCTCCACTTCACAGCTGTTGAAACTGAGGCTCAGAGGAGTGAGATGACTGGCCCCATGGAGCAGATAATGGCCTCAAGGCCCAGATTCCCCAGCCGGACTGCAGAGCTAATCCCAGAGGCCAGGAAAGCCAGTGTGAAAGCCCACTGCTAGTATTCCCTCTGGGATTGCCCTGCTCCAGAGAGAGCTACCTCAGCAAAGATCCCACTCCCTCCAAAGTAAGCCTGCCTCCACAGACAGGCTGATGTTGAAGGTATAAGGGTATGGAGAAAATGGAACCTTCTTACACTGTTGGTGGGAATGCAAACTGATAACCACTATGGAGAATATGGAGATTTCTTTAAAAACTAAGAATAAAACTACTATACAACCCAGCAAGCCCACTACTGGACATATACCCTGCTGCTGCTGCTGCTAAGTCGCTTCAGTCGTGTCCAACTCTGTGCGACCCTGTAGATGGCAGCCTACCAGGCTCTTCTGTCCTTGAGATTCTCCAGGCAAGAACGCTGGAGTGGGTTGCCATTTCCTTGAGGAAACCAGAATTGAAAAAGACACATGTATGGCAATGTTCACTGCAGCACTATTTACAATATCTAAGACATGGAAGCAACCTAGGTGTCTTAGATGAATGAATAAGGAAGTTGTGGTACATAGACACAATGGAATATTACTCAGCTATAAAAAGGAATGCATTTGAGTCAGTTCTAATGAGGTGGAGGAACCTAGAGTCTATTATACAAAGTGAAGTAAGTCAGAAAGAGAAAGACAAATACCGTATATTAATGCATGTATATGGAATCTAGAAAGATGGTACCTACGATTGATCCTATGTGCAGGGCAGCAAAGGAGACACAAAGAACAGACTTTTGGACTCCGTGGGAGAAGGCGAGGGTGGGATGATTTGAGAGAATAGCACTGAGACATACACATTACCATATGCAAAACAGATAGCCGGTGGAAATTTGATGTATCATACCGGGCATCCAAAGCCGGTGCTTTGTGACAACCTGGAGGGACAGGGTGGGGAGGGAGGTGGGAGGAGGGTTCAGGAAGGAAGGGACACATGTACGCCTATGGCCAATTCATATTGATGTATGACAAAAACCATTACAATATTGTAAAGTAATTAGCCTCCAGTTAAAAAAAAAAAAAAAAAGCCAAGTCCCCTTAGCCCCAACTCAGGACATTCTGAAGGGCCACTCCAGCTCCAAAATCCCATGGGGTAAGCTGAGCCCTTGTGACTGTATCCTAGCCCTACTTCTCTTCTACCCAGTCCCACTTCCTGACTTTTCAGGCTTTGATCCCAAGGACATACCCTAGAAAAACCTCCTACATATAGGTCTCTGTCTCAGGGTCCATCTCTTAGGGAACCCAACTTGAGACACCGAAAGTCATCCAGTTATGAGCAGAATCAAAACTAGACACTGAATCTTCTGACAATAATTCTGCTATATTGCACTATATCATATCACCTTTCAGTTCTTTATCAATTCACTTAACTATTAAAAAAAAAAAACATGGATGCCACTAGTCAAAATTTCTGGGGCAAAAGAGTCTCTATCTTTAGATTTCAGTCCAGTTTGGTTCAGTTCAATCACTCAGTTATGTCCAACTCTTTGTGACCCCATGGACTGCAGCACACCAGGCTTCCCTGTCCATCACCAACTCCCAGAGCTTGCTCAAACTCATGTCCATTGAGTTGGTGATGCCATCCAACCATCTCATCCTCTGTCGTCCCCTTTTCCTCCTGCCTTCAATCCTTCCCAGAATCAGGGTCTTTTCAAATGAGTCAGCTCTTCACATTAGGTGGCCAAAGTATTGGAGTTTCAGCTTTAACATCAGTCCTTCCAATGAACATTCAGGACTGATTTCCTTTAGGCTGGACTGGTTGGATCTCCTTGAGTCCAAGGGACTCTCAAGATCTTCTCCAACACCATCTTTAGACTTAGTTACCATCAAAGATAATATTTTATTTTTGCTTTATTTAAAACGCAGTGTGTAACCCAGATACCAGCTAAGATCTCTCAATGCTTTGCCATTTGGCTAAGACTCACTCAAAGTCCCACTCCATGCTATGTGGAAACACAAAACTTTTTGTGAGATGAGATTTCTGAAAATTCTCAAACAGCTTATATTCTTATAACAATTTCGGCTCTGGTTCCTGCTTCTAAAATTGCTGTCTGGAACATATTAGGCACCAATAAATATTTATTGTTTGTCAGCCAAGAAACTCTTCCTTCTGAGAATAATGCCCCCTTCTTTTGGGGAAACAACTTCTTTTCCCTCATCTCTTTCCACACTATAACATGTGATCCAAAGGAGAGCTGCTGTCTTTTTACACATGGATATTTTAGCTGTCATGTTTGGCTCAGGGACGAACATAGGACCTGATCCAAGCCAATTAAAACTCCCTTCTGGCCCAGTGGTAAAGAATCTGTCTGCCCATGCAGGAGACACAGGAGACCCTGGTTTGATCCCTGGGTCAGGAAGATGCCCTGGAGGAGGAAACGGCAACCCACTCTACTCTTCTTGCCTGGGAAATCCCATGGACAGAGGAGCCTGGTGGGCTATAGCCCATGGGTCACAGTCAGACATGACTAAGCACACATGTGTACTGCCTGTACGCTAGGGGGCTCTAGAAAATTGGAAGAAAAGGAAAATAGTCTTTTCCCCTCTGGTAGACAAGCTCTCTGAGGATAAGAGCCTGGAAGCTGCTGCGAGGTACAACCCCTGTTGAATGAAGTTTATCTGCACTAGGAATAAATAATGCCAGTGAACAACGATCAAGAGGGAAATCTGATGGTGTCTAAGTCCCTACATATGAGTCTCTAAAGCCAGCTCTACATTCACCTTTTCCACAATATGAACAGAAAAAAATGACATAGTTGTCAATAGAGCAAGCTAAATTACCTCCCCAAAAGATGGAGATGATGATAAGTCGCAGTAACTGTATTGCAAAAGGAACATAGAATTAGAAAATAACATTACAAAATCAAGGTGAAAACTGCACAATAGGTAAAGAGGAGGTTTCAGATTAGGAATTTCTACTGTATTTCACAGTTCATTCAAATGCAGCCTGTAATGGGAGAACACGCCCTCCCTACCTGACTGCTGTTCTTTCCTCACCAGGCAAACGTGATTCAAAAACAGGTCGTGGTCTCCTCCAGAAGGAAATTCAGTGGTTTCTCCTATCTAAACTCCCAACCCTAATTCTTTTGCTAAATACTTATCAAGCAAGTTCCAAAGAGCTAGGAGGGTTTCTATTATCTATGCCCCACAGAATAGTGACCTTTCAGTTAGCAAAATGGCCTTAAATTGGCTGTCTGTATAATCAGTTTCATCAAACAGTCACAGCTGGAATTGCTGGCTCCAGGGCTTTGGGAAGTGGAGGTTTCATCTTTTATAAATTTTGATACTGCTTTCTCTCTCTTTTTCTAGACGGGGAAGAAAGGTTTAGCCCAGTTTTAAAGGCCAGAGGAAGAAGATCTTTGTTTCAGTGGTATTAATTTACAAAATCATTCTTTTTGGATTCTAGGCAGAGTAACTTGCTGAAATGATGGACCCAATATGTAATTGATGACAGCAACCTCCTAACATCAACCCCTGCCTCCCCACCATTGAGCATCCCAGAGGTGCTATTCAGAAAAGTCCCACCAAAAGCCTCCCCATACTGGGGCCTATGAGTTCTTTCAGACAAAGGGTCTTTTGGCCATGATACCAAGTCCTTCCTCGACAAAGAGTGTTAAGTCCAACTGACTAGGTTACTGCTGGGGTCTTGAGCATGGATACTTTCCTAGTGATACATCAAAAATCCTCCAGGATTAACTCTTCCTGCCTACAGGGGGACCATAAGGAGATGGAAAACACCACTTTGAACACCAAACACTAGCTTATCATCTGTGTACTTGTGCTCAGTCATGTCCAGCTCTTTGTGACCCCATGGACTGTAGCCCGCCAGGCTCCTCTGTCCATGGGATTCTCCAGGCATGAGTACTGGAGTGGGTTGCCATGCTCTCCTGCAGGGGAGCTTCCCGACCCAGGGGTATAACCCACCTCTCCCGTGTTTCCTGCATTGCAGGCAGATTCTTTACTGAGCCATCGAGGAAGCCCCCACAGCTTATCATATTGATTTTCAAAACTTAAAGTCCATGAGCTTCAATTTCTGCAACCATAAGATGAAGAAATAGAATACTACCTCAGAAGGGTACTTTGCTCAGGGAATGCTGATTGAGTAAGCGCATCACTGAACTAATTACTTTGCTAACTAGATGAGTCAGAGTTCTTGGTTGCGAGCAATAGAAATTCAATATGATTAACTAAAGCAGGAAGGGAGTCTAGGCAAGATACCAAGGAGCTCAGAGAACTGGACAGAAGCTGAAGAGTCAGCCTAGGAATGTGGGCTGGAACCTAAGCAGCAGGAAGACAGCCAAGGTCCTGCCACAGAAACAGTCCCTTAGCATGCAGGGCACGCACCTCCTCCCTCTGGTCGCCCCCGCTGCTGCTGGGCCCTCAACACTGTGCCAACTCATTTGCTAATACAATGCTCCTGTCCAAAAAGAAACTGAAATTACATTCTATTTCTGGGATACAATTCTGTACTTTTGGGTCTCTTAGCTTCATCATCCAATGTTAACAAAATGTGTGAATTCGAATATGTGAAGAAATCACCGCAATTTTGAAATGACCATTTCTTCTACCACCTGAGAAATACCTGCTTCTGCCAAAGATTTGGACCTTTTTCTGAAGATTAAAGCTCAGTATTGGAAAAAAATAGCTGGGGAGACAGATGGACAGATAGACAGATAATTCAGAAAAAAAAAAAGAAAGAAACAACTAAAAGAAATACGTCTCAGGCACCCGACTTGAGCACTGAAGACTTGGAGGCAAATGTGATGATTCTTTAAGTTTTAATTTTCCTTTTTCACACCAGGATTTTATCTACAGAGACAAATGGTTTCTGGCAATTATCTCATGCAAAAGCTTTAGGTTTTATATGGAAGGTGTTACATGAGACAGTAGACCATATCACCAATTATGGTTTCACAAGCTCCAAAAAACCTTTAAAAATGAATAAACCTCATGCAGAATGTTTTCTAAAGACAAATTTTTATCCCAGAACTGTTCTGCCAGCCATACTGAGGACAGAGCCCAGGTGCTTTGGCTCCTCCAGTGTAGCTCACCCCAGACACAGCCTAAAGAATCTGGATGCATGCTCAGCGGTGCCTCCAACAGACCTCCGCCTCCAGTGCTGGTTGTGCTAGAGTGAGGCTTCGGCACAGATATGCCTACCATGAATGCACGAACCAACCTCCAAACATGTACCCACAGCGCTGGGTTGAGGCCTCGGACTCCAGACAGGAAGGGGCAGATGGGCATCTTGTTCAAGAAGGTTTAAAACGTGACATGTGCTCTGGCCCAGAGAGCATCATGGGCTTCAGTAGTAGGAGGAGTGTCTGCAGAGGGAAATGCTGCTTCTTTTTCGTTTTCTGGAAAAAGCTCAGCAGCCGCTCCAGCTGCAGCACAGTAATAAAGGTTCTATCACCCGAGAGGCAGCCTTCCAGCCATGCGGACGCTTGGCAGAAACTGCATCGCCAAGGGTGGGACTGACATTGGAAGCCAAGAGGTAAATCCTAAGCCATTAGTTCACACAGAAGAGAGTTGGGAAAGGCCATTAAAAATATATATATACTGGAAAAGTTAGTCATTAGAACCTGAAAAACAGCAGTGAATTTAAATGCTTGTAAATACAACCAAAATGCTGCAAACCTCAATTCATTCCAAAGATTTGAGACTGGTTTTCTTTCTTTTTTTCCATTTTAGGAAGACATTAAGATGCAGACAAAAATAAAATTAGGTTAGTAAGGTAAGGTGTGACATCATACAGTATTTTCCAGAAATGTAAGCCACATGACTCTGTCCAAGCTGGACGAATGAACGCCCATGCCTCTCTGCAAGGAGGTGCTATTAGGGTGGGGAATGGGAAAGAGGCCTGACCAGCTCAGAAGAAGGAACAGTGGGACCTGAGTGGAAGCATTTTCCTTTCTTGGAAAGGTTTGTTTTCTCACACCCCATTCTCCCTGCTGAAGTCTGCTTCCTCAGAATTAGGCATGGACCTCACCACTCTGGGATGCCCCCCACTGCCTTGTGGCTCCCCCTGCCCTGACTCAGCTACCCCTCCCAGTCCCTCTGGCTCCTAGAACACCTCTCACACCTTCATTCAAGGGAGTGAAAGGTTTTGACTCTTCCGGAAGGAACACCAGTTACACAAGCAGGTGGGAAGATGGTCACAGAGTGTATGTTCCCTTCCTTTGTTTTTGTTTGCTTGTTGATGAGGGCAGAGTTGGGGGGCTGAGAAAGACAACAAAACAGGGAATTCTCCTGTCCCTAGAATCAGATTGTTCCTAAGACTGGACCTGGAGGTAGAATTATTTTCTTCATAGAAGGGAGGGGGAGGAAAGGAAGGATCATCCCTCCCATTCTCCCCACCCCCATACTCTCCACTTTCCCTTAATTCTACCTGTTCCCTCTGTGGCAGCATGCCTGGGACACAGGCTCTGGATCCCAGCCTAACTCATCATGGCCCTCCCACCCCACAGAACCCCACACCCAATTTAGGCCTGGTGCTCTGTCTGTCTGGCAGCTTTTGTCCAGTGTGGGGGAAGGGAAAGGCTTGGGGTGTGCAAAAGAGTGCCTGGGGAAAGTCCTGGCAGAATGGGAACTAGCAGGCAGAGAGAGAATTAGGATTCCTGGGCACATCTCAGGGGAACTTAGTCTTAGGATCTAAACAGAGGGCAGAAGGCAGCCAAGGGCAAGATCTAGAATTTTTGTCTTCAGTTTGCAAGTGATAATGATGCCCCTGAGACTAACATCAGGATAACAACACACACACACACACACACACACACACACACACCCTGTATTTGACTCTCACACCAACCTCTTGGCATATGTAATGTGACTGTCTCAATATTACAGACCCTGAAACCCAGCCCTAGGAAATTGCAATGACTTCCACCAAAGAAAGTGCAAAACATACAAGAGAGGTTTGAATCTTCTATTCTCAGCACATTAGTGATAAACAACCCATGCACTTCCGCAATTATTGCTATGATTAAGATTTACCAAAACAAAAAGAGGGGAAAAGATTATAAAGGAAAAAAAGATGTACATTTTTTTTCCTTTATAAAAGGAATCTCAGTTAAATCCCCTGATGTGAACTAATAACTGGAACTCAGTGTGATAATGGATATGATGAGCCATGTCTGATTAATAAATCCCTTACAAGTTTTGTTTATTATAATCTAATAAGATCTATATACACTTATGAGATTTTCACAAATTAAGTACTTCGCGGCGTTTTCTCACAACATTATTTTTCAAAGAGATTAACATAATCAATTATTTTATAAGGTTTCATGGGCTCATGAAGCTTCACATGATGAAACATAAACCAAATAGAAAGATAATCTTTGTTCCAAATTGTTCCTACATATCAAACAAGGATGACAGTATCATGTAAGATAAGTTGGTATCCTTATAGTTTGATTTTTAAGAATCAGTTCCCCAAGGTGAGGTTTTTAGGACATACAAACACACAGAGAGACAGACAGACAGACAGACAGACACACACACACACACACACAAAGGTGGGGTGGTGAAAGTTGCTCAGTCGTGTCCGACTCTTTGCAACCCCGTGGACCATACAGTCCATGGAATTCTCCAGGCCAGAATACCGGAGTGGGTAGCCTTTCCCTTCTCCAGGGGATCTTCCCAGCCCAGGGACTGAACCCAGGTCTCCCGCATTGCAGGTGGATTCTTTACCAGTTGAGCCACAAGGGAAGCCCAAGAACAGGAGAGGTAGGTGGTCAGGATTTAATTACTCACACCGCCACCAGGTGGAGGCAGAGTGCCATGGGTCACAAAGCCTAGAAGGGTAATGGAGAATTTGCTAAAATTATAGCTTGTAGTTCTGAGTTCAAACCTTACAGATTTATAATCATAAATCTTTCTATTTCTTATTAGAGATATTTACTGAAATATCAAGGCAAGCAAGCTATAAACAAACATTTAAAACAGCTCTCTAGAGGGGTTTTACAAATGAAAAATCCTTTTAAAAACTGAAAATCCCTTCAATCACTGAAAATTCCTTTTCTCACAAATACCTTCAAAAAAACATTGCTAGCTCCTCCTTATGATGCTTTAAATGTGAAACTCCCCCAAATCTGGATTATGTCTTGCAAAACTTCAGCTTGAGGGCTCTGACCTCTTTCCCAGAGTAAGAAAGAGGGGTGAAGGGAATTCGAGGGGTGGCGGTGGGGAAGGCAACAGACGGTGACCAGCTGGCCTGTTTGCCCAAGACAGTCCCAGTTTTAGCAGTGAATGTCCCATATCTGGGAAAAGCCCTTAGTCTCAAGAAGAGCAAATATATATACATAGCTTCTCATTTCAGACTCTGCTCCAAAACATTCATTTCTTCTCATTAGGGGAAAAAAAGGCAAATGCCCTGTCATCTGATGGACTGTACACATCCCATGTATAGAAATCCTCCTTTAAGCATGAGTCTACTGCTAGGTCAGGGGTGTGCTTTATATATTACATGGCGGCAGAATACGCTGCAGATGTACAATGTGTGTGCCGATAAATGGTGATGCAGAGCAAGTGGGACCAGTATTGTACATAAAAAGACAAGGCCTGTAAGAAGTCCCTCAGTTCCCCATACTGACTTCTGAGGCTGACCCTTGAGATCTCTGATGAGGCTGCCAGGTAGAAGGGAAGCGGGAAGGAAACCAGCCTTGGCTGACAACGGATGCTGACTCTGGAGCAAAGACCAGAGGCTCCAGGAAGGCTATATTTAGCCCAGCCCCGTTAACAGCTCACCCCCTTGGATATCCTCAGGCATGTAACAGGGAGAGTTCTTGACAGTGAGCCGGGTGAAATAACATGGACAGGTTTATGACTTGAAAAGAAGAATAGCTTTAAGGAAATGACCTAAAAAGGACAACTCCACGGGGATTCGATGAAAATGTTAATGTTATTTTGTGAATTGCTTTCCTGAGCAATATAGGTTCCTTATATTCATTTCCTGTACCTTCTCACATAATTGGTTCAATCATAATTTAGCTTTTGTTTAGGACACACTTTCTTTATCAAGTTCATGTTCTTTGTCACACAGCACTAGCAAAGCCTGCTCTATACACCTGTCACCTGCCAGTGCCTACTAATTGAGGAAACCAACAGAATGTGATAGTGTTCTTAAAAACACTGATCTGGTAAGAACTGTTTCCAGACCCTCCAAAAAGCAGACCAGCGATGCTGACCGCGGAGGAGGCAATGTCGCGCGAGGATGGTGATCTTGCCCTGGGGCTGCGAGTGGCACAGACTGAACAAATGCAGCCCAATGGAACACACACTACTAGAACAACACATTTATTTATTGAAGCTGAGGCTGGGGAACAGAAGACAGCTGAGAAATATGGTTGAGTTCCTAACTTGACAATGAATAAGCAGGCTCTAATTTACAATTGCACGGGTGTGAGACTGCCATATGTTATGTAAATAGCTGTGTGTCCCTTTAAGAAAAGAAGTGGCGTGGAGACAAAGCCCTTTTGTACTACTGTCTGAGCCTACCTTGATCTTCAGAAAATAAAAAGGCACCTGGATAGAGTTGCCAGAGAAAATATAGGACACCCGGTTACATTTAAATGTCAGATAAATAATGGAAACATTGTGGTATAAGTATGTCCCAGTATTGCATAGCCATGCACATACTAAAAATACTCTCCATTGTTTATCTACAGTTAAAATTTAACAGAATGCCCTGTATTTGTATTTGCTGAATCTGGTGACCCTACCCCAGGGAACAAAAAGGAAGGGACTGTGAGATGGAGAGAAGAGTTGTCACGAAGGCAAAGGAAGAGGAAGCTGACCGAGCGGCGGTAACGCCCAAGAGAGGAGAAACCCAAACAGAGAGCAAGTCCAGGAGCACAGAGAAAACATTATATGCTCTTTCTCTCCTCAGAAAAGAAAAGGATGTGATTGAAATGGAACAACTGGAGAACAAATAATCTTGGAAATTTTCAGCGTGATACCAAAATACAAACTCAGTAGAAGGCTTTGTTTATAAAGAAGAGTATCTCTCCCACAAAGTAGAACAAAAAGACAAAGATCTGGTAAATACCACAGAAACTATAGCAGACATAGAGAATCAATTCAGGAAGACCAATATTGACATTATAATGTTTCAGAAAATAGAGAACTGAAGAAAAACAGAGGAAACTACCAAAAATTGATATTGAAACGTTCATGGAACTGAATAATAATAGCAAACATTTATTGGGTGATTACTATGTGTTTTATAAGAATTTATTTAAATCTTCAATCACCCTGAGATAGACAATATTATTAGCCCTATTTCACAGATGAAGAAACTGAAGCACAGAGAAGTTAGGTAACTTGTGGCCAACAAGGCCAAGACCAATATTCAAATCTGGAGGCCAATTCCAGAGCCCAAGTTCTTGAAGTCAGTGTGTCTTAGTCTGGATTCCCTACAAAAATAGAGCCAAAGACACAGGTTTACTTGCTATCCCTTCATCTGGGAGGGCAAGCCTAGGAAAGCAGGAATGAGGGAAAAGAAGGAGGAAGGCAAGAAAGGAGGAGAACAAATACTACAAGGGAAGGTGCTCTCAGGCTAGCCATGGACTTGTAGTAAGTATAGCTGGTTGTTTTACAGCCTCTTGACAAACCAACCAGGAGACAGTAGGTTCCACTGCCCAAACATTCCCATGGGGTTTTAGCCCTCCCTCCCTGCACTTCTTAGTTGTTCCAACTGGCCTTTCAGAGGCCACCCAAGAAGCCAGATCCATGGCATCCAGACAAGTGCACACGGGCCAGTAGCATGTCCGTATGCTTGTACACCTGCTGGCAGTCTCTTGGGCATTGCTTGGGGAGCCAACAAGCATGTGTAGATGTTGGGTGGATCCAGAGCCTCCGGCATCAGTGGGAACAGGGAATCCCTAGGGCAGGAAGCAAAAGACAGGTGGCATGAAGAATGAGGCAGAATCCTGCCAAATCATGCCTGTAAGTGACAGGGAAGCTTGGAGTAGTTGCCACTGAAGGCCTGGCCAGCCAAGCAGATGATGATGGAGACAGAGCTCAGCAAGAACTGGAACTTCTCCTCTGGGGCCTTGAAGAATGTTGGTCGGTGCCAGGTGATCCTCTGGAGGGCTATCGGTAAACGGCAGCTGGACCCACCTGGAGAGATGCATAATTGGACTGGGCACATGTTTCTATGCTGAGCCCACAGAACTGAGTACTAACAGTGACTCTGTCACTACAGCAAAAACATTTACTGAGGTGCTACCCAGTGCCAGGCACTATTCTAATGCTACATTCATGTTATTCATTTTAATCTGACGGTATCAGGAGGTTCCTGGTGATTTTACAGACAAAGATACTAGCACAGAGAGGGTTAGTAACTTAGCCAGCACCATAGCTGGCTTTTGATATAAAGCTCTGGGGAGCCGGTTTTGAATCTGGGTCATCTCACTCTGGTGTCAGTTCATTTAACTATCAAAAGCCCATTGAATCATCAGCAAACACATGAGAAAACTTCCCCAAATGTGGAAGTTTGAAACATCAGGAATAAAAAGATGATTCTAAAAGTTTCCAGGAAGACAAATCATAAGAAAATGAGACTCAGGATGCTTATTAGTCTTCCTAACAGCAATACTAAATGCAGGCAACAACAGAGCAATGACTTCAAATTTTTAAAGAAAATAAATTTTCAACCTAGAATTTTACATCCAGTCAATTTGTCAAGTGTGAAAACACAATAAAGACACATATAGACAGGTTTGGGCTCAGAAAATTGACACTTTTTTTCTTAGAAAGTTACTAGAGGATGTGTACCAACCAGCCAAAGAAGTAAATCAAGGAAGCGAAAACATAACATTCTAGAGATAGTAAATCCAACCTAGAAAATCCATTAAGAGAAGATCCCAGGTTGATAACTGTGTCACAGGACCAGAGAGCCATCCACCAATAACAAAGCTGGAAAACAGGGTTCACAAAAGAGTGTCCAGGAAAAAAGTGGACCCATAGGTGATACAAAGATGAGATGATGAAGCAACTGAAAATAAGAAGCAATTAGGCAACTGTTAAAGAATGACAAAAGGCTATATAAGAAAAGACATGTAATCACAGTATTATTGGTTTAATGATACAAACACTAATTATTGGTATAATTAAAAATATAATAAAATTTGGGGGAGAGGATGAGGAAAGAGAATTCAAGTTATTAAATCTTCATCTCTTATAACACATAAATTTAAAAAAATTTTTCTTTTTATTGTATGTATATCAGATGAGGGATGTGAAGTAAACCTATTGTGGCAATCATTTTACAAGATATATATAAATCAAATCATAGTGCCCTGCACCTTAAACTTATACAGTGATGTCCATCAACTATTTCTCAATAAAACTGGAAACAAATTTTTAAAATTGCAATATATGAATATTATCTAAACATTTGAGAGTGGATACCAGAAAAACCAAATAAAATTTCAAAGGAGTTACCTTTAGCAAAAGATTAGCAGCTGGTATAGAGCTGTATAGGATACTACTTGTATTATAAGCATTTTTAGCATTATTTAAAGGTCTGTCTAGTCAAGGCTATGGTTTTTCCAGTGGTCATGTATGGATGTGAGAGTTGGACTGTGAAGAAAGCTGAATGCTGGAGAACTGATGCTTTTGAACTGTGGTATTGGAGAAGACTCTTGAGAGTTCCTTGGACTGCAAGGAGATCCAACTAGTCCATCCTAAAGGAGATCAGTCCTGGGTGTTCTTTGGAAGGATTGGTGCTGAAGCTGAAACTCCAGTACTTTGGCCACCTGATGTGAAGAGTTGACTCATTGGAAAAGACTCTGATGCTGGGAGGGATTGGGGGCAGGAGGAGAAGGGGGCGACAGAGGATGAGATGGCTGGATGGCATCACCAACTCGACGGACATGAGTTTGGGTGAACTCCGGGAGTTGGTGATGGACAGGATGGCCTGGCATGCTGTGATTCATGGGGTCGCAAAGAGTCGGACACGACTGAGCGACTGAACTGAACTGAACTGAACCATAAAAAGAATTCATGCAATTAAGAATAAGCCTCATGGAGCTCACAAGTTCTTTTCACAGTTCTTCTCCTTGGCACTTGACTGGCTTCATGAATTCCCATCCTTTGACTTCTCACCTGTGTCTCCTGGTTGTGCTCAACCTCTGGTTTTGATGATCCGGTGACATTTGGTTCCCCATTCTGACATCCCCTGCTCACACACGTCCAAGCTCACTTTCTGACACTGCGTTTGATATCTTGCTCTCCCTCTCCCCATTTCTCTAACTTATACACAAGTGACTCAGAAGTGTGGATTTAATCAAAAAATTATAGGAAATATAATCTGCTGTGACTTTGACCCAGTCACCTCACTTCTCATAATTCCTTTTCTGTAAAGTGAGAAATTGAACCTTTATGATCTTTAATCTCTTTTTATCAATAACATTCTGTTATTTATATCTTGATCAGAAGGCTTAGTTGGCAGAGGTGTATAAAAATAATCACAAAGAAAGTGATATCATCTATCCTATGTTAAAGGAAAATAAATCAGTGAAGGATCATACTGGGCTCTGTTCACTTTAAAAAGAAGTTTGAAACTCTATTAATCAATGGTCTAGATCTGAATCAAGCCAGTCGAAAGCTTAAATGGAGAATACAGTGCTCCAAAGTCATTAAACTAGTTGGTCTCGATCAAACCTCTTTTATGATCCCTTTTAAGAAAGAAGTATTCAAGTCCAGATTATAACAATGGCTCTGCTGATCAGCACAATGGAGGGAGTTTGGTTTTAAACCCCCTAACCACTTAGAAGTGGCAGAGGCAGTAGGAAAGAGACAAAGGCAGAAAGATGGTCCCTGTCATGTTGATGTGTGGCAGAAACCAACACAACATTGTAAAGCAATTATCCTCCAATTAAAAATAAATAAAAATTTTTAAATCATAAAAAAAAACCCACAAAGATGGTCCCCTGGCCCCTATCCAGCAGGAAGAAGTTACAGAAGAGACCTTTGGCCCCTCACCTCTTAAGAATAGGGTGCAGAATCTCTCAGTGGGGAATGAGACAGGCTTGAGCCCTAGGACCCTTTGCTTCAGTGCTACAAAGCTTGCACCCAGACACACATATCCTTGAGCAACAAAATAGAAAAAAAAAACTATATGGGACTAAAAAGAACTATGTGTATGCACAGTTAGGGCAAATCCTGGACAAAAGATACAGAGACCATAAACCCCAACTGTCACTTCTGAAGAGCCCAGAGCAAATACAGAGCATGACCCATGCATACAGTCCCACCTAAGCCACCCCTCCGGCCCAACTCCTGGACACATCTCCACCTTCACCCCATATAAGGAACAAGCTTAGCCCACCTCTCAGGGAGCAACCAAGCAAGGGAACCTATTGTATGTTCTCACTCAACCCTGATGCAGGAGGGGCCCCCAATAAAGCCTTGCCTGAGGGCTTCCCCAGTGATCCAGCGGTTAAGAATCCGCCCTGCAATGCAAGGAACACTAGTCTGGGAAGATCCCACATACTGCAGAGCAACTAAGCTCATGTGCCACAAGTACTGAGCCAGCACTCTAGAGCCGGCAAGCTGAGACTACTGAGCCCATGCACTGCAACTACTGGAGCTTGTGCTCTAGAGCCTGTGCTTTGCAACAAGGGAAGCCACCACAATGAGAAGCCCAAGCACCATGAGAAGAGTAGGCCCTGCTCACTGCAACTAGAGAAGCCCCCATGCAGCAGTTAAGATCCACCATAGCTGAAAAATAAAATAAATATATAAATCTTAAAAAAAAAAAAAGGAAGAAAGAAAGATGGTACCAAATGACAAAACAGTCGAATAAGGACTCAAAGATGCACATATTTCCCTAGTTAAGGGAAAGGAAGATTTTACTGTATCAGGCCTTTTTTCCTTTCTCCCAAAATACAGAATACCAAACTCAATGAACTAATCCACTTGTGTTGGGCTGTATTCCAGAGGCCTGCAGGCCCTGTACTTGCCCAGCCTCAAGACTGAAGAAAGAGCTTGGAGTCAGTGACAGAGACATTAATGGTTGGATGGTTAGAGGGTTCTTACACACCCAAAGCAAAAAGGAACCTGGAGCAACACTCATTCATGGATGGTGAGTCAGGCAAGACATGGCAGCAGTCTTTGCTACCAGGAGGAGAGGGGGACGACAGAGGATGAGATGGATGGATGGCATCACCGACTCAATGGACATGAGTTTGAGCAAGCTCCAGGAGATGGTGAAGGGAAGGGAAGCCTGGCGTGCTGCAGTCCATGGGGTCTCAAAGAGTCGGACACGACTGAGCAACTGAACAACAACACATCCAAAGCAAAAAGGGTCCTGGGGTGACACACACTCATGGAAGGCGGACTGCAGGCAGGACGTGGCAGCCGTCTTTGCTAACAGGGCAGAGGGACAATTACCAGGTACAGAGGGGAGTGAAGTCAGGTGGGCTCATCAGTTGCCAGGAAAACCAGCCGAGGAGCATCACTGCTCCTCAGGAACTATCATGGTAGGGATAGTTCTTACCTAAAGATCAGAACAATCACTATCTGGGGCTGGGGGCAAGTGCATAGGTATCTCCTGACTAGACTCTATGACTGAGAGGGAAAGTCAGGTGAGGAAGGTGTGGGTGAGGCAGGGCCAGGTAGAGCAGGGAATGTACAGAGAGCAAGAGGGCAGCCATCTTGGGTGGCCTGATCATACAATTTGTCAAGTCAGCCTTAGGAACAAAAGAGAAATAATTACTAACAGGGAAAATGTAAATGGCTGGTTTACCATACCTTCTAGAGTTAAAGGGAAAATGCTAGATACATGAGGTCCCAAAGACCTTGTGTCACTAAGTAGATTAGACTTGATGGAATCTTGTCATTGTGTCCCAGAAAAACACACAGGGATCTAGGGAGGTCAATCTTTTGAAGGATTAATGACCCATAAGTCTGTTACAAATATAAGAAATTAAGCAAATTTGATATATATTGAAGTAGTGTACACTCATACACATATAAACACACACACACATTCCGAGAAGCAGATAGTAAACGGAATACCAGAAGAAATGGAATAGAAATGAATCTTAAAAATCCTAAAGAGGAAGGAGAAATCACTAAGGATCCCCAGGCCTCTGCTAAAACTGGATTGATTTTTTTAAAAATAGGGAATTCCAACCCTGCTAAAGGGCTTATGTTATAGCACTGATTGCTGAACTGGGGCACACAGGCATAAAACAATAAAGGTGTTCCTTGGAGATGGAACGTTTTCCGCCAGTACATGCTCAGTATCCATTTACTGAAGCATGGGAATATTCATGGAACTTTCCAATGTGCCTGGCTTGTCACTCACTGTCTTACATATTTTGGCCCATTCCATAACAACCCTGTGAAGCATGAACTATCAGTGGCCTCATTTCACAGATGATGAAATGGGCACAGAAAGGTTAGGGAACATGCCCAGATTTCACAACTAGAAGGCCATGTTCTGAATTATGGCGCTGCTTGTTGGTCCACCAGCAGTGATGGAAGAGGTGACCCCAACTCGTGTGGAATTAGATGTGATGATCTGAGAGGGGCCTAGAAACATTCACAAAAAATAGGCAGGCATTTAAGGTCATCTAATGGGATGAATAGTTAAGAATAAAGACTACTTGGTGTTAGCTATGATTTTCAAAATATTTGAACACCATTGAAGAGGAGTCCCCTCTCTGGCTTCCAGTGAAGATTTGGAGGGGTCAGTGGGTGACCTGGGTCCCTGGATAGGTAATTGCTGTCAGATGCCTGTCAGAGAGACCTAATGAAAAGGACCCAGTTCAAAAGTCTGCACTACAAACTAAACTTGCCTGCAGACTTTCCATACTGAATAATAAGAGAAACAGAATCAAGAGGTTCCTTCACCTCCTTGGACCCAAAGGCCCCTCTGCCTGTTGCTGGGGTTGTAAATATCTCCCTGGGGCTGGTTAGGGTATGTGATAGATGTGTGTGTGTGTGTGTGTGTGTGTGTGTGTGTGTGCGTGCAGTGGTGGGGGGTGGGGATAGTGGGGGGTGGGTCAAAGAAGTTCTTCACAAGCCCAAAGATGTCTTTGAGATCTTATATTTATCTTTAAAATTATGCTAATTTAAAATTCTTTCCCATAATGGATCAGTCCTTGATTTAACAACAACAACAAAATCCCTTCTGAAATACTTAGTAAATCTGATGCTCCAAAGAGAGGCCCCATAATTGTCTAAAAGCTTTAAGAACCATACTGCAGACCCGCATATGGTACCCTGTGCACTTGCTCCTCAAACGAGTGCCTCCTACATGCCCACCGTGACTGGTAAGCTGAGGATGCTCTGGACATGTCAGTGGAAAGAAGGAAGGAGGGAAGGAAGGAAATGAGCCAAGTGGGGGCGACTCCTTGGGGAGTGCCAGTTGCAAGGAGGCCTGTCCATGTCCCTTGCGACCCGTCTTCTCTGCAGAAGGTGAGCAGTTTTTTTTTTTACTGATACCCAAGGCATAAGCCAAACACAAGCATTCAAGACAGATTTTCAGAACAGACCCTGGAGATGCCAACGGATAGATCTAGCAGGAATAATTAATCACCTAGGAAAACAGAACCTGAGCCTGAGAGACAAAGCAGCTGACAAGAAGGGAATTCTATATGGAAAACTATTAGACATGGGTGTTAAACATCCCTACCGTCTGTGGCAGGAGAATAAATCATGTCACCAAGAGCAATTTCAGGTAAAGGAAAGTTAAGGAGAACAGAACAGGGGAGTCGGAAATGCGGAAGGGTCTCTCAGGTGGGAAGGAGATCCATGATCTGGGCCGGACCCCCAGCCCAGAGAGGGGGACACACCAGGTACCCTGAAGGCAGCAATGGTGACCTGGCTCAAAACCAAATGATGAGCAGACTTGCAGAGAGCAATAACAGAGGTCTCCTCTCAGAATGCTGGGTGCTTATCTGGCAAAGTGGCCATTCAAATTCAGGTATGTGGCAGCTGAATAACTGCATGCCATTTTTCACCCTGACATGGAATAATATTTGTGCACTTCAAACATGAAGGACATAGCATTTGTGCATTCTATGCATATTATATATATATATTAATATATGTAATGTGCTGTGCTGTGTAGCACAGTCATGTCTAACTCTTTGCAACCCCATGGACTGTGGCCCACCAGGCTCCTCTGTCCATGGGGGATTCTCCAGGCAAGAACACTGAAGTGGGTTTCCATGTCCTCCTCCAGGGGATCTTCCCTACCTTCCCTACCTCAGGATCTATAATCTGCCTTGACTCCTGGGCTAGAGTTTGATGTATGTGGATTTCAGAGTCTGAAAACCAGCCGATAGGAAATATGCAGAATGAGCAAGTCCCTCGACAGAGGTAGACAGTAGACTGGTGGTTGCACAGGACTGAGAGAGGGAGTTGGGAGAAATGGAGGGTGACTGACACCAGGTCTGGGGTTTCTTTATAGGGTGATAAAAACTTACTAGAATGAATTGCGGTAATGGTTGCACAACCCTGCAAACATACTAAAAACCACTGGATTTTGCACATGAGGTGAATGAGTTGTATGTGAATTATATCTCAATAAAACTATTAAAAGAAACCAGAAAACTTTGAGTTAGTGTCCTAATACTGCCACTTGCTTGCCAGATGCCCTTGAGGAAGTTCTTTACCCTTGTCTCAGTGTCTCCATCTGTAAAGCAGGGATGATGCACAGGACTGCCTAGCTCATAAGGGAGCCGTGAGTTCTCAGTGAGATCACACGTGTGAGAGAGCCTGGCATCAAGTCCTGCATATGCCACATACAGGCATATGTAAAGCGGTAAACGTCAGCTTTGTGCCCATTTATCTCAATGTAACAAACACACTAATTCATTTGAAAAGTGAGGTTTGGCGTTAGATTGATACTTCTTTGATAGAGGGCCCTCAGACCTCCAGAGAGGCTAGAAAACTGTCGTTGGGCTTCCTCTGGATATCTTCTGCCAGAAAACCTCCCCAAAGTTGTAGTCACCAGAGATCAGGCTGCCCCAGACTGCTTAAAAACATCAATTTTCTTTGGACTGGAACTCAGCATAATTATTTGCAAATTCAAAGTTTCAGTTTAGCAATTATATTAGCCTTTGGTTAATTAGCTTATTGTTGTTGTTAGTCGTGTTCAACTCTTGCAATGCCATGGACTGTAGCCTGCTGGGTTCCTCTGTCCATGGGATTTCCCAGGCAAAAGTACTGGAGTTGGTTGCCATCTCCTTCTTTGGGGGAGCTTCCTGACCCAGAAGTCAAACCCAGGTCTCCTGCATTGGCAGGCGGATTCATTACCACCGAATTACCTGGGAAGCCCAATTATCTTATTATTACCTGTTAAATGCTGTTTATCTGGGAGACAAAAATCCTTCAAAACACAGGACCCACAGAATAAACTATGAAAAGGGGTTTGGATGGTGAAAAGGTAGACAATTATTGAACCAGTTTCTCCAAGCTCCTTCAGCTCTATTTTGGATTTTGGAGGAAGGGTGTTTGCCAGAGACAGGGAACAAAGGTGTTTTGTGCATTCCCTTGTGCTGAAATGGCAGCATGAGTGACAGCAGAAGGGAAGCAAGGTCTCTGAGCCTTTCTGGCTGCTTCTCAACATGACTCAGTGTGTAAAGAATACACCTGCAATTCAGGAGACACGGGTTCCATCCCTGGGTTGGGAAGATGCCCTGGAGGAGGAAATGGCAACCCACGCCAATATTCTTGCCTGGAGAATTCCATGGACAGAGGAGTCTGACGGGCCACAGACCATGGGGTTGTAAAGAGTCAGCCATGACTGAGCACAAGGCACACTCAACCACTAAGACCTAATTCTGGCTTCAGAATCAATGTTTTAAAGGCCAGTGCAAGGCAATCTAGTTCATAGTCCTGGCACTAAGGTCATCTTTTATTTGCAACACAGGTGAGGTCAAAGCCACGGTCCTAGTCACTCCTGTTCCAGGACAAACAAAGGCTTGATGTGGCTTGTTTCACCTCCTAAGTAAATTCTTATGAAGCACTTTGAGTCTTCAGAGGCATCTTACAGGCTCAGTAGCAGAGTTATTTGCTAGAAGGAAGGGTCACTTGGGGCTTTGGTTCTAAGTGGATCTGATCCTGCTCAGGGAGCTCAGTATTTATCCCTGTGGGCCATGCACACAGCTTGTTGGATGACGGCCCATTTCTAGACTTGGGAGCTCCCCTTTTGTCTATATGTCAGCTGGCAGAGAAAGACTTCTGCCTATAGAAGGTCAAAGTAAGTATAAGACTGACAGCTGTCTTCTAAGAAGTTTCCCAATGTGGCAAGTGCTCATGTAAGGACTTGACAGTGATCCATGGCCTGACCTTTGGTCTTAGGGTAGACACAAAGAGGACAACTGACTATGATCATGTGCCTGATGCCTAAAGCCATTCTCCTCCTGAAGACAGATCTGGGACAGAAAAGGTGTTTTGTGGCCCTGAATCAGGACAGAGAGGAGTCTGGCAGCTGAAAGGTGGCAACTATCCCCATTGCAGGGTCTGACATCATAGTCGTTTGGGAAACCTTACAAGATGATGGTTAATGCTCCAGGCACAGCCACCAACTGAAAGAGAGCTCAGGTGGGCAAAGTCCACCCTTGTCTCATGTTGGGGGCCAGCATGAGGAACTCCGCCCATGGCAAAGGTCATGTGGAAAGAGGCTTGGCATACACAAAGGCGTGATCAGGCCTCAGGAAACCCCCTGTTCCCGAGCATCTAACCCCAAAACCAGAGTCTGTTTTATGCTCTCGTCTACACCTCTGACTTTACGGGGGGCTCTCCCCCATAACCATTTCTCTCGGAGAAGGAGTAAACATGCAGCTCCAAGGCAAAAATTCTTGGGCGTGACAAGAATGTTTCAGCTTACGGACTCCTCTGAAGGTTATCTAGCCCGCCTGTATAGGTTCATCGGGCCACATGTGATTGTTTACAGCCTCCCAATCTGAGAGGCACGAGATGTTTTAGACTTACTAAAGGCAAATTCTTTTGGGGAGTTAGAAATTATTAGTATAGTGGGTTGGTTAGGAATTATATTGGTGAAGGGTTTTTCATTTGTTGTGTCAATAATTGCTGCTAATTCCCTGCTTTGGGTGGGACAAGGATGTCTCAGGTCAAACCTCTCTGCTGCAACCATAAACAGCACAGAGAGTTTTAGAGTATTTTGAGAGTCTTAATTAGCATAGGGCTTTTCTCATTGTTGAGTCAATGATTGCCGCCAGGCCTCCATATCCTTAGGCACCTGGGAATATATTAATCAATGTATTTGGAATATAGAAAAGGAAATATAGTAGTTTTTGATGTTAGCAATACTAGCCTTTTTGAGTTAATGGATTTTCTCTTTTGTAATAGATCACTGTGCTTTGTTATAAATCACTGTGTCCTTGTTATGTAAAAATGTAACTTTATCACTATCTTAAGACTAAATAGATCTTAAGGGGAACATTGGTAAAAGGATTTTCATTTGTTGGGCTGATGTTTGCTGCTAAATCTCCATATTCCCTGCCCGTATAATGAATATAACTAACATATAGGAGAAATAAGTATTAACCTTTAAGATTAATCCTGTTAACCTTGGGTTAAATAAATTCCTTTCTTGATTGTAACTCACTACACCCTCAGCCTATAGGAATGCAGCTTTATCTGGAGGGTGGTGCCTGGTTTAAGAAAAAACACCCTTGGAGGAAATAAGGTTTTTGGTTATCAGAAAGAAAGGATCATAGAATGTCAGCAGGTCTCACTCATGGCCAGAAGATGATGTAATATCCCTAAGACCCCCACGTGACTCTCTATTCATCCCTATGTGTAACAAAAGGTATATAAGCAAACCCAAAAATAAAGAAATCAGATCAGTTTCCAGAAAGACTGATTCCACCATGTCGCTTCTTTCTTGCTCCCGTTTCTCTGGCTGAACTCCCATCTGAATTCAGCCTCTTTTCTCCGCTAATTCTCCTACTACACTATCCGTTTCTAATCTCTCTATATATCTGTAATTAAACATGTATTTTTCCAAAGACGCCGACGCCGTCCCCCCGCCTTCGAATTCCCTGGATCCACATACAGTCTCAGGGCCCCTCCTTTTTCTAGCTGCTGCTGCTGCTGCTAAGTTGCGTCAGTCGTGTCCGACCATGTGTGACCCCACAGATGGAAGCCCACCAGGCTCCTCTATCCTTGGGATTCTCCAGGCAAAAATACTGGAGTAGATTGCCATTTCCTTCTCTAATGCAGGAAAGTGAAAAGTGAAAGTGAAGTTGCTCAGTCGTGCCTGACTTGTAGCGACCCCATGGACTGCAGCCTACCAGGCTCCTCCGTCCACGGGATTTTCCAGGCAAGAGCACTGGAGTGGGGTGCCATTGCCTTTTCTTCTAGCTTCCGTGGTGATTATGCCCTTGTGACTGACTGACATCACCTATCTTTAAATGCACTAAAATATTCAATCAAATTATTCAGATTTCAGAAGCCTGGGAGCCAAGCTGTATCTCTCAAACTCTGCCCATAACTGGACCCTCAAAGGATAATTTATTCCCCATTCTTTGAAGGGGGTCTCACTGCAGCCTCTGAGCATTAGTAATCACAGACTAACATTTTACTAAGTGCCTACAAAGTGCCAGGCAGGACGCCAAGTACTAACTAATCTTATCCCCATAAAAACCTCATGAGGAGGGTTCTGCTATTATCTCCATTTGCAAATAAGGAACCTGAGGCACAGAGAGGTAAAGTAACTTGCCAAAGAGCATGCAGTTCATAAGTGGAGGAGGCAGTACCTGAATGTAGACAATCCAGCTCCAAGGCAATACCCTAGTCGGCTGCGTCACAAATACTAATAATAGTCACTGCTTGAAAGGTCTTCCCCAAGGAAAATAAAATTAACTGGATTTCAGAGAAAACAGATGGAATTTGCTGGAGATTTAAGGCTCTGGCTCAGTGATGAATCCAGCCTTTATGAATAAGTAGAATGTGCAGTGGCTAGAAAGGGGAAGGAGGCACAGGTAAGCAGCCCCTTGTCCTGGGAATGCCCTCCCTCCTGTCTGGTTTGGATCTCCTGCTTTTGTGGTCATCATTCTGACTCACTCTATTACTCATTCAGGAAATTTGTATTAACCACTTTCTATGCAACAGACACTGGAGACGCTGAAGAAAGACACAGAGCCGCTACCCTCAAGGATCTCCCATGCTAAGACACCAGCATGTGTTGCCACCTGTATTAGCTAGTTGGGCCTCCCAGGTGGCTAAGTGGTAACGAATCCACCTGCCAAGCAGGAGACATAGGTTAAGTCCCCCAGTCAGGAAAATCCCCTGGAGAAGGAAATGGCAACCCACTCCAGTATTCTTGTCTGGAAAATCCCATGGACAGAGGAGCCTGACGGGCTATATAGTCCACAGGGTCTCAAAGAATCAGACATGACTTAGTGACAACAAGAACAACATATAATCTAGTTAATCTAATCCTTGGAATCATACTGAGAAGTAGGCAAGATAGGAATTGATGTGCCCATTTTTATAATTGGGAATACTGAGGCACTAAATAGCTAATTGCTCTGCCCTGGTGTCTCCCAAAATCACATCCACTGGAATTCCAAATGAAGCTCTATTTCAAGTGCTTTCTGTCTTCTTGCCTTTGTTTATATTAAAGAGAGTGAAAGTGTTAGTCACTCAGCCGTGTCCCACTGTTTGTGATCCCAGGACTATAGCCCACCAGGCTCCTCTGTCCTTGGGATTCTCCAGGCAAGAATACTGGAGTAAGCAGCCATTTCCTTCTCCAGGAGATCTTCCCAACTCAGGGATTGAACCCAGGTCTCCCACATTGCAGGCAGATTCTTTACCACTGAGCCACTAGGGAAGCTTGTTTATATTAATGATGTGGCCAATTTGTTAGCAGGCTTTCACTGGTCATCAATGAAATGAGAAAAAAATAAAAAGATGACAGAGTCTTTTTGTTAAACTAAATTTCTCCCACTTAAAGACTTATCCTTTACTCTAAAATTATGTCCTTCCTACTTTTTGGTATTAAAATGCCCTTTTATAAATATTGGTAGTTTTTCTTTTAAATGCATTTACATGGCAGAACAAAATGTTAGTAATTTAGTTGTTTCCCAAACATGTTCACTGGTCTTTGAACCCTCAGTACATAATTCCTGAGAGAGACAGAAAGTCCATCCCATCATCCAGAGGTGTAGATAAGCCTCCCACCACTTGTAGTACCTAAGGACCTGAGACCATGGCCTTGACTGGGAGGACAGGGAGGCTTGGAGGGAGCTTCGAATGAGGAAGACAAAGAGCCATGATAAGCTGTGGTCCTTTTTCTCTGATTTATGTGACGCATGACTTTCCATAGCCATGGCAACTGGCCAAAAATGATAAGGCTGAGTAATTCCACAAGTGCGTTATTCACATGTCACCAAATATTGACTCTTACCAACCTCCTTCCCCTCACCCATCTGCCCTGATGTGTCAAATCAAAATAAATCAACAAACAAAAAGTGGCAGGCAGATGACACCCCAGGGATGCTGCAGCTAATTACAGAGTTGCCAGTCCTAGAGTCCCGAGCAGCTGCCCCATTTCTCCATCTCCCTTCTTCCCTAGTGACCAGGGGTACATTCACACACGTGAGTGCACACACACACACACACACACACACATACACATTTTAGATGGCAATAGTTGAATATGTGAGGGAGGAAAGGGTTGGGGGCAGCTGGGGAGAAAAAGACTTAAAAGACCCTGGGGCGTAATGGTAACAGTAGACCATTTATTAATATGTGCCAGCTATGTCAGTGCACCACAACTCTAAGATGTAGAAACTACTATTATTATTCCCACTTTACAGATGAAAAACTAAAACTTATTTACATTTATCAACTTGGTCAAAGCCAAATATGTAGCATTTTATGGTTTGAACTCCAAATTAGTGCCTTTAATCCCTACATGAGCCAACTTGCATTTACAGCTACCCGGATGCATTTTTCAATCACTCTGTGCTTTCATTTCTACATCATGATAATGGGACAATTATGGTACCTAGCTCACAGGGTTGTTGTGAGAAATCAATGAGCTAACACATGTAATGTACTTACAGTCGTTCTGGTACATATGTGCCCAGCATGTGTTAGGTTGTTACAATGTCATTGTTATTTTCATTACCCGGTATTGTCTTCCTTAGCTGGATGAAGGGAGTGTGGAGGTCACAGATTTTATAAGAAAGAGGATATACTGGGTGTATGAGAATTCTTGAGATCTAGTGCCAAGAGAACTACATTTCTACTCCAAGGCAGAGCATAAGCCATTTTCTCTACACCTGCCCATACCAGGCTGAACACTTTCAAGCCTTGTAGATTTCTGAGCTCTTGTTCTCTTCACTTCCTTCTGTCTCCTCTCTTCTGAGAGCTCACCAGAGAAGCCCCTTCCCCCACATTTCAGACCCCCTCTCCACTGAGTCACAAACTGTTAGACTGCACAGCCCCATAGCAGTGGTTGGAATGAATTGCCACACCAATGGCTGGGTGGTGATGTGTACCACACCTGCAGAAACTCTCGATGAAGCATAGAGGGAGACGGGCTCATCACTCCAGCCTGCTATTTTTAAAAGCAATTTTCAGCATTCTCCCCCTTCACTGCTTTCCACAAAACTATGAGAAAACATCACAATTAATTGACTGGAACATTCCCAACAGCTGCTACCCAGCTCCATTCAGGGCAAGTGGTACACACAAATGACTTTAAATTTAGTCTTACATTTTGTAACATGGAAAATAAAATCAATCACCCCTGTGAACATGAGTTATGAGTTTCCTTTTCCAGCTTCTGTAAATATGACTAAAGTCTCAGTCATCAGCCTGAGTGTGTCACAAATATGCTTCTTTCTCTCATGACCTTCTTCCGTCACTGACTGCATTTTCAAAAGTGGCCCGAGGCTGGGGACCAGCTGTTCTCTGGTTCCCTCAAGAGCTGGTTGCAAATGGTGCATCACTGGCTTGTGGGTTTTTTTTTTTTTTTTTCTTGATTCTTTGAGGGAGGCATTTAAATGTACTAAATGGAAGTGAAGAATCATAGGATGGATAATAGGATGTTAAAATGGAAAGTTTCTACCAGCAGCCAAGATCGAACAGATGTGAGCGTAAAAAGCAAAGTATAGATTAAAAAAAAAAAAAAAAAGCGCTAGCTCCATTACTCCTTGTGCTGGATTGTTCTAGTGTCAGTTTATTTACACTGTGCTCAGTTGCCCAGTCCTATCAGATTCTTCACAACCCCCTGGACTGTAGCCCGCCAGGCTCCTCTGTCCATGGGATTCTCCAGGCAAGAATACTGGAGTGGGCTGCCATTTCCTCTTCCAGGGGATCTTCCCGACCCAGGAATCGAACCTGCGTCTCCTGTATTGCCTGCATTGGCGGGTGACTTCTTAACCACTGAGCCACCTGGGAAGGCTTTACACTGGGTGCTACACTTTCCAGGAAACTTTACAGAGTGTTCTGGATTTGAGTTTATCAAATGTGAACCTGGAGGGTCCTGGGATGTAGAAGTGAAGCAGCCACTCTGCTCACTGATGCTTGCTGTTGGTTAAGGGCAGTAGACCAAGGCACAGGCTCCAGTGGATTCCAGTTCATTTTCACTTTTCCCTGTTGGGTGTCTAGCTCTCCTCAGCTGCTGACCCCAGCCACCCAGCAGTGACCTCAGGCCCACCACAGGCACTTAGCCACCAACTGTGAGGAAGCAGCCAGGAAGAGCAGACACCCTTCCCCAGGGGTCTGTACCTGCCTCCTTCTCACACCTACTCCAGCAGCTGGAAGAGCCCAGGTTCCAGGCTTCCCTGAGAACTCTGACTCATCAGCCTGTGCTGGGGCTGACTCATGGTCTTTCTTTTCAAACCTAGCCTTCCCCCTGTGCCTCCAGCGACTCTGTATGCTCTAACTGCTGAAGTACATCCCTGACTCCAAAACGCTGATAAGGGTCTACACATCCCTGGTTGGATCCTGAATGATGTCTCCCTGGAAAACCCCTGAGTCAGAAACCCTTGAGTCAGATCAAGGATAAAAAGGAGTTGGAGTGTGGAGCAAAGAGAATTTCCAAGCTGAGAGATGCAGCTGTTCCCTGTGTGCCTATGCATGTGTGCGCAGTCGTGACCAACTCTTTGTAATTCCATGATCTGTAGCCCACCAGGCTCCTCTGTCCATGGACTTTTTCGGGCACGAACACAGGAGTGGGTTGCCATTTCCTGGATCTCTTGAGTCTCCTGCATTGGCAGGAGGATTCTTTATGACTAGCACCACCTGGGAAGCCCACCCTGTGTGCCCACCTCCTTCTATACCTCCAGTCTCATGATGGACTCCATGCACCCCTCAGAGAACTCTGACCTGTTGCTGACCCAGCAGCTGAGATATGGAGAGCTACCACCTAACTCATGCCTGAGAAAACTGTAGGAGAGAATCAAGGTAACCATACTGGGTTTTACAGGGTTGCCCAGAGTTCAGGGAGTCCTATCATTGTCCTTGGAATGTCACTGGAAAAGTCCCCAATGCTGGGAAAGACTGAGGGAAGAAGGAGAAGAGGGCATCAGAGGATGAGATGGCTGGATGGCATCGCTGATGCAATGGACATGAACTTGGGCAAACTTCGGAAGATGGTGAGGGACAGGGAAGTCTGGCGTGCTGCAGAGTCACAAAGAGTTGGACACGACCAGGCAACTGAACAACCAACAACAACAACAACAGCGCTGTCGTGGGTCCTGACCAATAGGACTAGCGGGAGGGGCAAAGCAAGCCCAGGGGCAAAGAGCTGAAGGCAGACGCAGGATTCCTAGGAAGGAGGCACCGCCAGCAACCCCAGGAATGGAGCTGCATCCCCACATGGAGGGATCTGCAAGAGTGCTACAGCCATGAGAGTGAGACTGCTGGAGAAGCCCAGCAGAGCAGCTCGCAGGAAACACAGGGTTCAACAGCTGCTGCCAGGCGAGCACTCATTTACCTCTCCTTTCTCCCTCCTCTCTGAGCCTGGAGAGGTCACAAACTGCCTAGTAAACTGAAATGGGCATGGGTGGGAGGACAGACAAGGCATAAAGATTTGCTGTAAAATTTAAGTTCAGAGTTTTGGTTAATTTCTTGGATTGAGCACGGCTGAGTTGCGATTATGTTTTGCAACTTAAAGTGACCATGTTAATTGAGAGTGAGCTGGAAATTAAGAGCCTGCTGGAGTTTTCAGCCTAGAGGTGGAGAGAGCATTTCCATTTAATTTACCATAAGGTGGGAAAGGAAAACTAAGTTGTGGTTGCTCAAGGCCAGAGACCAGGCCTTGTGTAAGCCAGTTACAACTGCCAATGCAGGGGAATCCAGGCCCTGTGAACCTCATGCTGGGTTTGTAGAGCCCTGGATTCCTCAATGATGCCACAGGGAGAAGAGGAGCCAGGCAGGTGGCCAGAGGATGGGATTTGGGGGTTGTCTACTTTTCAGAGCTTTCGCTACTTTTTGTATTGGAGTTAGAGTATGTTTTCAACTGAAGGCAGAATAGAATTCTCTCACTTTAAAAAGGTCTTAAAAACTACTTTCTGTCTTACCCCATTTAACCACTGGAGAAATGAAGGCTATAGAGGGGAAGAGATGTGCCCGTGTCGAAGCAGGACCCAAACCAGTGCTCTGACTCATAGTCCTGAACCTTCTCCCCACCACCCACAACCTCCAACCCCAGCATCCACATGGCACTCTGCTGGCTGATTTCTGATCTCTCCACAACTGTCTCACTTTAGATTTTTCATCTCCAAAATAAATGTAAAGGCATATATGAAACAGGACAGAAAACTAGGCCAAGCAAAAGAAAGGTTTGGGGGAAAAAATGAGAATCTGAGCTGCTGGGGAACAAGCTCAGCCTCTGAATCACCCTTGACCTCAGTGGTGCCCTGTCACCTGCGGAAACTGACAAGGCAGATTCCGAGTCCCCAGGCCATCCAGATGCACAACGCCGGAATCCGGGCTTTCACAATCACCCCAGGGGAGCTGACTGCCAGCAGGGGTCTGGTTGTGCGTGTCAGGCCCAGGGTGCCCCTGCGCGTGGTGACAGGTCACTGGCACTGCTCCCGGGCCCCCATCCCCACTGAGGCATGCCCTGGGGCAGTGCCCGAGGGTTTTAGTGGGCCGGGCGGTGACTCCAGCTTGGAGGAGTTTAAAAGGGTGACCTCTAGGCTGAGGAGGAGAAGCTGAGGGAGGCCACGGGGAATCCATGCAGGGACCAGTTCTAGAAGCTAGCTCAGCAGAGGCAGGGTGTCTGGCTGCATGATGGATGGCACAGAGAATGAAGCAGAGGCAAGAGCTGGCCCCAGGCCGCTCTTGGGAGGGGAGCCCTAAAGCCTGGGAAGTACAGAGAGGTCAGAGTTCCAGGTGACAGGGACCACTGTGAGGGAAGGAGATGTCAAAGGATGAGGAAAGGTCTGTGCTAAACTGGCAAACTCTGCATAACTCTTTGGTCACCGACCTTCATGGAAAGGTTTTTGTGCTTTCATAACCAGTCTGAATCCCAGAGTGGCTGAAAATGTGTTACTCTTGCTCATCTATGACAGTAGTTCTCAAGCAGGAGCAACTGTGGCACCCAGGGGACATTTGACAGCATCAGGAGACAACTGGTTGCCACAAACTGAGAGTTGGTGGGTGTGTGACCCTGTCATCCACGGAAGGCAGGGGAGCCAGGGGAGCTGCTGGGCACCCAACCACACAAGGTACTTCCCCCCAACAAATAAACATCCATCCCAGAAGGTCAACAGTGCCGTGGTGGAGACTATGATGGAATCATTCAGAGAACCCATTATCCTTTGGGGAGACACACATCTGAGATGCTCATGATAAAAAGCCCTGGGTTAACTCTGTCCACACACACTAGAGTCCTCCCACTCTGGAGGGCAGCCAGGCCTAAAGCCAGGCACCAGTGTGCAGTTGTATGCTAGCTGCCGAGTTTCATAGTGAGTTTTATTAAAAGAAAAAATAAACAGCAGCACATTTTATAATTGGCTAATGATCGGCATCAAAGCCTGTTGGAGTCACACCTCTGTGCTCCCACTGCACTCCTATCTTTCCATCTCTCACTGTCCCACAGAGATGGCTTGCAGCATCCCAGGTCAGGCAACAAGGATTTTTGCATCCTTAACCTCCATCCCAGTCACTAGGACTCTGCTTATTCAGTTTCCAGCAGGCACATCTGATGTCTTTTGCAAACCAAGGGGCCCAAGGCAAAGGTCAGTGTTGGCGGGGTGGGGTGGTAGTCATGGCTTCTCCTCCAAGAAAAGCCAATTAACTTTCTTTCTGGGCTCCTCAGTTTCCAGATTTGTAAGTGCACCCTGATCCTGGCTAATTTCCTACCTCTCAACTACAGTTGTGGGCATGTGTCCCCAGGACACTGCTCCAACATGTCCAGGCTGCAGCACCCCGCTTTCTCCCAACTTGCTTTTACTGTGGCATGCAGCATTGTCCCCCTGAGATTCCAGGGTACCTAGGTCCTATTCATCCCTCAGAGAGCACAGCCAAGTCCTTTAGAGCACTGGTCCCCAACAGTTTTGATCCCAGGGACCGGTTTCTTGTAAGACAATTTTGCCACAGATAGGATGAGGTGAGGGGTGGCGGTGGAGGCAGCGGTGCTAGTGATAGGGAGTGATGGGAGAGGAAGATGCAGCTTTGCTTGCTTGCCTGCCACTCACCTCCTGCTGTGGCAGCCCACTTCCTAAAGGCCATGGACTGGTACCAGGGGTTGGGCACCCCTGTCTTAAAGGGCATGGCGGGGAGCAGAATTTCAGAGAGCTCAGAATCCGAGCTCTACCTAAGGAGGGTGCTGCCAGATTTCTTTCCACAGTGGAAACAAACCCATTTGTTACTTTGAGTCGTGACTGAGATGACATTTATGACATATAGCAATGTGGGAATTATCTTTAGGAGCAGAAAGACGAAGACATACTGTGGGTCTGATAAGATAAAAGCAGCAGCAGATAAAAACATTTATAAAGGGAGACGATGTCTATCTGCCAAACAGCAGCAAGGAATCTCAGCCACTAAACACAAAGAAATGAAAAGAAGTCAAGCCAGATTCTCTGATGGGTTGCACACTAGCCTCCATCCTTTCCTGCAAGAAGATTCAGCAAAAGGAGAGAAAATGGAAAGCGATGTTGGGTGTTGGGTTTAGAGATATGGTGTGACCTTGGACAGAAGTTTCCTGGGCACAAGAAGGGAAGGAGGTGGCCCTATTTACTTCTCATGGTCAAGGTTATGTTTAAGCAAGTTCAGTTCAGTTCAGTTCAGTTCAGTCGCTCAGTCATGTCTGACTCTTTGCGACCCCATAAACCACAGCACGCCAGGCCTCCCTGTCCATCACCAACTCCTGGAGTCTACCCAAAGCCATGTCCATTGAGTCGGTGATGCCATCCAACCATCTCATCCTCTATCGCCCCCTTCTCCTCCTGCCCCCAATCCCTCCCAGCATCTGAGTCTTTTCCAAAGAGTCAGCTCTTCGCATCAGGTGGCCAAAGTACTGGAGTTTCAGCTTTAGCATCAGTCCTTCCAATGAACACCCAGGACTGATCTCCTTTAGAATGGACTGGTTGGATCTCCTTGCAGTCCAAGGGACTCTCAAGAGTCTTCTCCAACACCACAGGTCAAAAGCATCAATTCTTCGGCACTCAGCTTTCTTCACAGTCCAACTCTCACATCCATACATGACCACAGGAAAAATCATAGCCTTGACTAGACGGAACACTGTTGGCAAAGTAATGTCTCTGCTTTTTAATATGCTGTTTAGGTTGGTCATAACTTTCCTTCCAAGGAGTAAGCGTCTTAATTTCATGGCTGCAATCACCATCTGCAGTGATTTTGGAGCCCAGAAAAATAAAGTCAGCCATTGTTTCCACTGTTTGCCCATCTATTTCCCATGAAGTGATGGGACCAGATGTCATGATCTTAGTTTTCTGAATGTTGAGCTTTAAGCCAACTTTTTCACTCTCCCCTTTCACTTTCATCAAGAGGCTCTTTAGTTCCTCTTCACTTTCTGCCATAAGGGTGGTGTCATCTGCATATCTGAGGTTATTGATATTTCTCCCGGCAATCTTGATTCCAGCTTGTGTTTCTTCCAGCCCAGCATTTCTCATGATGTACACTGCATATAAGTTAAATAAACAGGGTGACAATATACAGCCTTGATGTACTCCTTTTCCTATTTGGAACCAGTCTGTTGTTCTATGTCCAGTTCTAACTGTTGCTTCCTGACCTGCATACAGGTTTCTTAAGAGGCAGGTCAGGTGGTCTGGTAGTCCCATCTCTTTCAGAATTTTCCACAGTTTATTGTGATCCACACACTCAAAGGCTTTGGCACAGTCAATAAAGCAGAAATAGATGTTTTTCTGAAACTCTCTTGCTTTTTCAGTGATGTTGGCAATTTGATCTCTGGTTCCTCTGCCTTTTCTAAAACCAGCTTGAACATCAGGGAGTTCACAGTTCATGTATTGCTGAAGCCTGGCTTGGAGAATTTTAAGCATTACTTTACTAGCGTGTGAGATGAGTGCAATTGTGTGGTAGTTTGAGCATTCTCTGGCATTGCCTTTCTTTGGGATTAGAATGAAAACTGACCTTTTCCAGTCCTGTGGCCACTGCTGCATTTTCCAAATTTGCTGGCACATTGAGTGCAGCACTTTCACAGTGTCATCTTTCAGGGTTTGAAGTAGCTCCACTGGAATTCCATCACCTCCACTAGCTTTGTTCGTAGTGATGCTTCCTAAGGCCCATTTGACTTCACATTCCAGGATGTCTGGCTCTGGTCAGTGATCACATTATTGTGATTATCTGGGTCATAAGTAAGTTGGTGCAGGTTAAAAGCTATGAGAGCTGAGAAGCATCATATACTGAAGGGACAAGCTCTTGAATTGCATCATGTGAAAGAGTCATATGGGAGAGCTGTTAGAAATCCAGATTTTGCACCCCATTCCCAGAGGTGCTGATTCAGTCGGTCTTACCTGGGTCCAGAAGTCTGGATTTCAGACAAATACTTCAGATGATTCTGAAGCAGGAAGTGTCTAAGAACCCTAGGAGGTAAATACTGTTATGATCCCCATTTTACACATGAGGAAACTGAGGCATAATGCCCAAGTTCACCCGGCTGGTTAGTGACAGAGCCATCTCCCAAGAGACCTAGGGCTCAAGAGATGAGAAATGAGGCGGCTGGGACCTGGGCGGGGACTCTCCTCTCACTCTCTCCTCTGAAGCAGGGAGCAGGGTTGTAACCTGTTTCCAGAAGCATCCAGAACTTTCAGATCACTGAATCCCTTTGGCCTCAAGCAGACAGATATGCCCAAAACAGGTGTAAACAGACACATTCATGTGTAAACAGACACACTCATGAACGATAGAGAAAGAGAAGCAAGGAAGGAGGAGAGAGGCACCTTAAAAAGTATAATTTATTTCAAATTTGTGCTTATCTAGAGCAATCTGAAGATTTACTGGGACAAAAACTACTCTAAAATGTGTTAATGCCAAGGTGATTAAAATGCTCTTCTGTCCCGTCAGTGCACAGAGAGGAGAGGACACTGCAACTAACACACTGCAATCAAGTTTTCAGAAAATAATATTAAATGAGTAAGCAGAGTTTCAAAACCCAGAATCATCGAAGAGTAGAGCTAGATGTACCTCTGGAAGTCAATGTGATTAACTCATTTATTTTACAGATGAGAAAACTGAGTCTTAGGGAGGGGGAGTGCCCAGGTGGGTCAGCAGGGCACCCCAAACCTTAGGATTCTGACCCCCTAGTCTGCCTCCATGAAACTTGAAAGGAAATCATTAAGGTGGTGTTCCTTCTAAACTCCTTCTTTGATACACACCCTTGGTTGGAACGGGGGCTGAAGGAAGAATAAACAGAGGTGAGGAAGTGTAGTCAGCAGTTGACTCAGTAGATGGGGGGAATCTCAGACACTATCAAGGTGCTAAGAGGTCTCCAGTCTCCAGCTCCCTTATAGCATTGGAAATAGAGGGGACATGTGACTGAGGGGAGGAGACCCCAGGAAGGCTTCCCAGCCTGCATCTGGAGGGGTGAGCACAGTAATTCCCCTCTTACCACCTTCCTGCCTCTGATACCCAGGGACACTGCTAGAAAAATCAGCATCTCTGAAACACAGGGTGTAGTGGCTGGAAGCAGAGGTAGGGTTTGGAATAGATGGCTCTCTCCCAGCTCAAAACCCTCACAGGAGTCCTGGACCAGGCATCTCAGCTCTACTCAGGTCTGGCTGCACACTGTCCATCCAGTTTTATTTTCTATCACTGCCCACACAAAAGCACACATTCCATATCTTGGATTATTCTAACTAACTATACCCTGGGGAAAGTACTGGTTTCAGCCCCAGAGGCCAGCCTAGTGGCAGTCCTTCCAATAGAAGGGGAAGAATTTCCAGGGGCCGGGAGAGTAAAGGGTGAGGGTACATACAGGGAACAGTCCTAAGACTAGATGGGAAAGACTACAGGCCTGGGCAGAGAGTAACCCAGGGCTCCTGCACTTTTCCCACCTGACTCCATCAGCATGCTTCCCTCCACACATGACACCACCATGCAGTAACATCAACAATTAAAGGGGCATGGCCCAGCCCCCAGCTTCTGAGCTCCCCACCCTCCTGCAACCAGACCAGTCAAGCCCAGCTCCAGAGTGGCCACTGGACCTGACTGACAAGAGCTGCAAGGACCAGACAGATGTAGGGACCTTAACTTTTTGTTTCCTCTACACAAAGAGATTGTAGCCAGGATTAAAATAAGCCCTGAGATGATCACCAGAATGGGGAATCCCGGAAGTAGGAAAAGACACTCTCAATAGTGAGAGATCAAAGACGTGTGCTTATTTCGCATTCAAACTGGTAACAAAACAGTGACTGGAATTGAGGTTATAGCTACTCACTGGCTTTGGCTTTAACCTTGTTAAATCAACTTGGATTAAGGAAAAAGGAAAGATGCTCAAGGTGTTAGCTATGAAAATAATCCACTGGGTAACCCACCGCACATCAGGCTTATCAAATGGTCTTCATTCTCTGAACAGAGAAAAGATGTGCAGCTACCCTAGAAAGAATGATTGCCCTGACAACTCTCGGAAGTCCCAAAGAAGCCCTCAAGTTACTTTCATTTTTCCTATTTATCTTGGTAATGAATTCCCTAAGCCTTTGACATGCCAGTTCAGTTATCTTTCCCCATCTCTGACAAAAGCCTTGCTGTGGGGAAAGATAATATTTTCTTAATCAGATGAGTTATCAGTGAGATCTATGGAGTACCTTTGGCTTCTCTTAGGAGAAAGCCTTTGGATAGAATAAGAATATTAAGGAATATTTTAGATTTATTAAACTCATTTTTTTTAACTTTAAGAGTTGGCTAGAGGAAACCTTGAACTTTCTAGCCTTCTCTACACAATGAAAGGGGGAAATGTGAAGAATTTTAAAGATTTTGTGCTTCCCAGGTGGCACTAGAGGTAAAGAACTTGTCTGCCAAGGCAGGATACTCGGGTTTGATCCCTGGGTTGGGAATATCCCCTGGAGAAGGGAATGGCAACCCATTCCAGTATTCTTGGCTGGAGAATCCAATGAACAGAGAAGCCTGGAGGCCAACAGTCCATGTGGTCACAAAGAGTCGGACACGACTGAAGCGACGCAGCACGCACACACATAAAGAAGACGTTATCAGTTTCTACCTCCAGTCAGGATCCAACCTTAAGGCATATTACCTAGGGTTTTGACAGGTCTAGGTTATCATCCTCTCAGTTACTTAACTCTGCTACAGTTTCCAACTCAATGGACATGAGTTTGAGTGAACTCCAGGAGATAGTGAAGGACAGGGAAGACTGGCATGCTGCAGTTCATGGGGTCACCAAGAGTCGGACACAACTTAGCAACTGAACAACAACAACAGTTTCCAAGCTTATACAAAGGGACTATCATAGTGCCTCCCTTGTAAAGATGTTGCTAGGATTACATACAATAATGACCATAAGCATTTAAGACAGAGCCTAGTTCAGTAAATGCTAGTTTTCTTTCCTATATCAACAGAAGGATTATCTTAAATTTCCATTTTATTTTGTCAAGACATGGCTTCTAAACATTCTGGATATCACAGGGTACCTCTAACAGTGAACAAATAGGCCCTCTGAGTAAAAGGAAGTTAGCACAACCTGTGTATCTATTACTCGGAAAGAGAAATTGGCTAAAGGATTAGCATATTTGCTTCCTAAGCTAAGCTAAGTCACTTCAGTCGTGTCCGACTCTGTGCGACCCCATAGACGGCAGCCCACCAGGCTCCCCCGTCCCTGGGATTCTCCAGGCAAGAACACTGGAGTGGGTTGCCATTTCCTTCTCCATGAAAATATTCCATAAATGAATTTCAGTAACTCTTAAACATTCCACAAAATTTCCTAAGAACCTGTGAGAGTATAATACCTGGCAATCCTCTCTAAAACAGAAATTCTCCTATCTGCTACATTACTGCTGATGATCTGAAATGTACATGGTCTCTAAAAAATAACAGTACTGAATAAAACTGCAAGGATCATCCAAGTTCCTACATAATACCAAAGTATTTATCCAGGATTGCTGAATAAATCATAGCAATTTGGTATCCTTTTCAGAAAAAAAAAAAATCTCAGAACTTGCAAGCATGTGGCATTTCACACTGTACCAACTGAGTAACATGAAGGTATAACCACGACAACTTCTTCACCAACTTTTGTGTCCTGAAATATGATGTCTGCCCCTGGCAGCTACCATTCCAGTTCCACAGGGTATTTTCCACTTAGACAAGCTGTACAATGATCATTCTTTTCAAAACATTCCAGACCATTCTTATTTTCTTGAATCATAATATCTTCTTTGTACAATGACCATTGTTTTCAAAACATTCCAGACTATTCCCATTTTCTTGAACCATAATGTCTTGTTTTTTCCCTCTCTGTATTTTTCACTGTTATTCCTTCTTGTACAGATGAAACCAGTCCTTCTACTGACAGATACATAACACTGTTTGCTCCTAGATAATCTGAAATATGCTCAAATTCTGGTTTATTGGCAATAAGCTCTTCTTTTGTTGGTATGTTTATTCCCATGAAGCATGGATATCTAATTGGCTGTGAAACAAAACAATTTCCCACAAACTGGGTGGCTTGCAAAAAAAAAAGAACTTTATTCCCTTATAGTTGTGGAGATCAGAAGTCCAAAGTCAAGGTGTCAACAGGGTGAGTTTCTTCTGGAAGATCTGTGAGAGAAAATATTCTATGCCTCTCCCAGATTCTGGGAAAGGGAGCCCCTCACAGAGGATGGGACAGGCACACATTCCCAGATACTGAGATGACTAACTTGATCCTAATATTAACATAAAGCCATGGGTCTCACAGTCTGGTGGAATGAAGGATCACCCAGGAATAAAACAGAACAGCAAGTGCCTTGACTTTATTATTTCTAACCCTGGGAGTTATCCTGCCAGATAGAAATTACAATCCTCATCTTTCAGATTAGCCAACTAAGGCTCAGAGGGTTTAACTCACTCAAGATAATCCACCCAGGAGATGTCTGACTAGGACTTCGAAGTCAGCCCAACCTCAAAGTTCACAGTTCCTTTACATAGTTGCACTGCTCTGAACAGTCAGGTCCCCAGAGGAGAGACTCTTGGGACCTGTCCACTAAACGGCCACAGGACTCAGTGTGGACTGAAGATAAAGCTATCTGCCCTGCTATATAACGCTGGGCTCTAGATTTATTCATGTTTCCCTTGGGGTGAGAGAACAGCAGATATGTAAACTGTATTCCACAATGTTTTAGGCACTGTTCTTTTGGGGAATAAAATAGACCAAGTGCTCTTACAGAGCTTCTCATTGAGGAGCTAGACAGTAAACAAATAAACAATAAATATATGACAACTGGTGACTAAGTACTATAAAGAGGAAATAACATAAAGTAAGAAAAAAATGAGAAGCAGAAGAATCACGATCTGACTGAGGTTTTAAAAGAGGTACTCGGGCTGGTACATAGGTCACATACTGTAGAGAAGCAAGGGGGTAAACCCAGGGACATCACTTGAGAAGTGATGGCAGTTTCAACTAGGATTGCTGGTGGCCATGGAGGTGGTGGAAGTTGGTAAATTCTCAACGTTTTGAAAGTTGAGCTGACATAATCTGCTGAGAGATTAGGTAAAAGGTATAAAAGAAAAATAATAAAAGGACCCTGTGGCTGATTCCCCAAAAGATAGCTCTGGAACCTGTGAATGTTACCTAATATGGCAAAAAAAAAAAAAAAAAAGGAAAGGAAAATCTTTTCATATGTGATTAAAATCCGTTTAAAATGAGATTATATCCCTAAATGCAGTCACATGTAACTTCAGAAGAAGGAGGGAGAAGGGGATCTAACACACACAGGACAAAGCAATGTGTAGATGGTGCAGAATGATTTGAAGATGCTTGCCAGGAGCCAGCGTGAGGAACTCCGCCCGTGGCAAAGTTCATGAGGAAGGAGGCTCAGCATTACGCAAAGGCAGGATCGAGCCTCAGGAAACCCGCTGTTCCCTAGCATCTACACTCAAAACCAGAGTCTGATTATGCTCTCACCTATACCTCTGACTTTACGGGGGGGTCTCCCCCATCACCATTTCTCTTGGAGAAGGAGTTCACTTGCAGCTCCAGTTAATAAAAATTCCTGGGCGTGATAAGAGTGTTTGAACTTACAAACTCCTCTGAAGTTTCTCTAGCCTGCCTGAGCGGGTTCGTCCGGCCACATGTGATTGTTTACAGCCTCCCAACTGTGAGAGGCATGAGATGCTTTAAAACTTTCTAAATACAGACTCTTTTGAGAAGTTAGAAAATTATTAGTATAGTATTAGTGGGTTGATTAGAAATTATATTGGTGAAGGGTTTTCATTTGTTGAGCCAATATTTGCTGCTAAATCTCCATATTCCCTGCCCTTATAATGAATATAACTAGCATATAGGAGAAATAAGTATTAACCTTTAAGATTAATCACGTTAACCCTAGGTTAAATAAATTCCTTTCTTAGTTGTAACCCACTACACCCTCATCCTATAGGAATGCAGCTTTATCTGGTACCTTCAGAGGGTGGCGCCTGGTTTAAGAAAAAATCACCCCTGGAAAAAATAAGTTTTCTGGTTGACTGACCATTATCAGAAAGGGCCACAAAGTGTCAGCAGGCCTCATGGCCAGAAGATGATGTAAAACCCATAAGACCTTTGTATAATTTTATATGAAGCACCTGATTGTGACAAGGGTCAGGTCTGCTGACCCCCGTGTGACTCTGTATTCATCCCTACGTATAACAAAAAGTATATAAGCAAAACTGAAAAATAAAGAAATGGGATCAATTTCTGGAAAGACTGATTCCCCCATGTCTTTCTTTCTTGTTCTCCGTTTTTCTGGCTGAATTCCTGTCTGGGGCATGGGTACTCACCAAGCCTGCTAATTTTGCCTGGGCTTCTAAGATTGGACTGGGGAGGCCTCAGTGCCTCCTCTCCTTCGGGAGAACGGAAAGATGCCTGTGGCCTACGTAGGTGGTGATTGGTATTCCACGTAAACCAAGTTATTCAGCCTCTTTTTCTCCACTAATTTTCCAACTACACTATCCATTTCTAATCTCTCTATATATCTGTAATTAAATAAGTTTTTTCCTAGGACGCCTACTCCGTCTCCCCTTCGAATTACCCTGGATCCACCAGGGTTGGACCCCGGCAGATGCTGGCCTTGAAGACTGGAATGATGTGGCCACAAGCCAAGGAATGCCAGCAACCATCAGAAGTGGAAGAGGAAAGGAAAGGGTTCTCCCACAGAGCCTCCAGAGGAACCAACACCTTGATTCCAGCACAGTGATACTGAGTTTGAACTTCTGGTCTCCAGAACTTGAGAGAATACAGTTGCATGGTTCTAAGCTGCCCAATTTGTGTTAACTTGTTTCAGCAGCCATAGAAAACTAATACAGACCCCCTTTCTCCAGTATTCCTCTGCACACTAAACATATTCTCTGTGTGACTGGTATATGGCCTGATATAAGTACATGGATTCGTGAGAAAATGAACTGCTGTTTGAAATATGTCTATATTTCGATTCATATTATCCAGGTTGTGCTCTAGATCTTACACTCTTTTCTTTTGTACTCTCTATATAAGGCCCATCCATGCTGTCATGTGTATGCATACCTGGTATGCTGTATCTATCTAGCGTAGAACATTCTGCTTCCAACAGAAATCCCTTTTCCATTCTGGTAGAGATGGACATCTAGGTTGCTTCCAGCTCACTGCTGTCAAATGACAACTTGAAGAGAATTTTAAAATCAAGAATCAGATAATTGCTGATGCAGTCTTTTTAGGATCAGGTGAAAAGAACAGATATTACAGTCAGACCAAAACCATAAGATGATAAACCATCAGCTGTGCAAGGGTTTAAATGAGTAACAATTATGAATCTTGGATTCCGCTTGGCCCATTCTTTCCTCACAGGTCCCTCTGCACTGACTTTCCCTCTCCCCAAGAGATCCCAGGAAATTGAATGACCTAAAAATTCCAGCTGCCTTGCTTGACAAATTGGAATGGAAGTCGACAGCTGTTGTCCCTCCAGCATCCTCTGGGAAATCCATCCAACTCCATGTTCCTGGCCTGCCCTTGATTTCAAAGCTATAATGTTCAATACCAAGTGGCAAGTGCCATGTATAGGATGTTAGTGTCGGGAAGCAATTCAAGAGCTAGAAGGGGCAGAGACAGCCCCTGGGAGCAAAAGAAGCCAAAGCTAGTTAGCTAGGAGAAATGTGGATGAGGTGGGCTCAGGTGGCTCCAAGTGTGTAAAGAGTGATGCTAAAAGCAATTGTGCTTCCACTCTGTCAAGACACAGACACAGTGGACCTGAACTGCTAAGAACCACTTGGCACAGACATTCAGAAGGACTTTTAAGTAAGTGAGGTTAGAGGCAAGAATCATGCAGTCTCAAAGCTGGAAGATGTAGATTCAGATACGCTGTGTAAGAGCAAACACTTTGTCTGGAACAGACCCTAACTAGCTATCTTACCTCTATCACTAGTTTGCTTCAGAACATGAGCTAAGCCCCTCTGCTTTGGTTTCCTTATCTGTCAAAAGGAGGGTTCAAAAGATGTGGCTACATAAAAATAACTCAAAATGCATCACAGAATTAAACATAAGAGCTAGAGTTGCAAAACCCCAAGAGGAAAACACAGGAGACAGTCTTTATGACCTTGAATTAGACAGATTTCTTAAATATGACACCAAAAGCATGATCCATAAAAGGTAAAGATTGGTAAGCTGGACTTTTTCAAAATTAAAACCTTTTGCTCTTCAAACACCACTAAGAAAATTAAAATATAAGCCAAAACCTAAGGTTATATAAACAGTAATTTATGTAACTGATAAAGGCATGAATCCAAAATACATATCGAACTCTAAGGGACTTCCCCCGTGGTCAAGTGGCTAAGACTCTACACTCCCAGTACAAGGGGCCCAGGCTCAATCCCTGGTCAGGAAACTAGACATTGCATGCCACAAATAAGACCCAGTGCAGCCAAATTTTTTTTTTAAAGGAAAAATAAAAGTATGCAAAGAACTCTTAAAATTCAATAATGAGACAAGATTTGAATATTTAACCAAAGATATATGAATGGCTAATAGACATATGAAAAGATGTTCAATAACATTATACATTAGGGAAATACAAATTAAGAGCATGATAAGTCATCACCACATATTCACTGAAATGACTACAAGCAAGAAGTCTAACAATATCAAGTGTTCACAAGGATGTGGGGAAACTGGAACATTCATATACTCACTGCTTGTGGGAACACAGAATGGCTACAGCCACTTGGGGAAAAAGTTTGGTGGTTTCTTAAGTAGCTAAACATACACCTACCATACAAACCAGCAATTATCTCCTAGGTGTATGCCCAAGAGAAATGAAACTATGTCAACACATAGACATGTGTGTTCATAGTAGCATTAGCCACAAGATCCCAACACTGACAAAATCCAAATGTCCATCAGCTGGTGAACAGATAATCAAATATAGTCTATCCATACAATGGAATAGGAATGAAGCACTATAAGAGATCAATACTGTAATGTAAGTAATAATAGGATTGAATCTCAAAAACATTCCTTGAAGTGATAGAAACAAATACAAAAGGCTACATATGTAGGATTCCATTTATATGAACTCTCTAGTAAAGGCAAAACTATAGATATAGAAAATAGTGATTAACCTGGAACTGGGGGTAGGAATGGGGAATGAACATCATCACAACAAGGAAATGTGGGGCTGATGGAAGTGGTAATGGCTTCAAAATTGTATGTTGTTGTTAGAGCCACTAAGTCACGTCCAACTCTTGCGACCTGACCTCGCGGACTGTAGCCTGCCAGGCTCCTCTGTCAATGGGATTTCCCAGGCAAGAACACTGGAGTGGCCTGCCACGCCCTCCTTCAGGGGGTCTTCCTGACCGAGGGATCAAATCTGTGCTTTCTGCGTCTCCTGCACCGGCAGGCTGGTTCTTTACTGCTCCTGCCACTGTGTGCTTGTATGCTCTTGTTACTGAGGACAGTGGTAGAGAGCAGCCCCTGGGACTAGGGTGAAGCAAGAGAGGTGCTGAGGGTGCAACATTTAAGGAGACTCTCACTCCCAGGCATCAGCTCTGCCTTGAGAGATCCTGAGAAATGAGTGCCTCCTTAAGTGTGGGCCCTGCAGGCATAACCTCTACGGAGGCACTCACTCTCAGGGTGGAAAGTGTAGGGTAGGCCCAGAGAGTGGCCTCCTCCCGTGCTGCACTCTCACACCTCA
Source organism: Oryx dammah (assembly GCF_014754425.2). Classification (NCBI taxonomy): domain Eukaryota; kingdom Metazoa; phylum Chordata; class Mammalia; order Artiodactyla; family Bovidae; genus Oryx; species Oryx dammah. The sequence continues at coordinate 50,652,444 of NW_024070210.1, forward strand.
TTGGCCTTGCCTTAGTCACAGCCCTGCTGCAGGGGGCCTGGACCCAAGTCCACATGCTAGAGTTATACCTACCAGATGTGTGACTGCAGACAAGTCTATGCCCCAACTTTTCTTGCCTGTTCTGACTCCATGATTCCAGGGCCACTTTATTCTCCTCTACAGCAAAGCAAAACAATTATGGAGATAACACTCTTATCTATGAGGTCCCAATTTAAATTTCCTATCTTCACAGAAGCAACCCCCCTGACCATGTAAACCACCCCATGTCATATTTTCTTAGCAACTTGTTCATTTTATCCTCAGCAGTTATATTTATACTATTTTACTTTATTGCTTTATATCAGTCAAGATAGTTTGGATTACAGTGCAGTAATAAAAACCTCAAAATCTCAGGGGCTTAAAACAGCAAGGGTTTATTGCTTTCTCACTCCACACGTCTGCTGTGTCAGCTGGGAGGTTTGGCTCAGGGACCCCGCCTATGGATCAGCCACATTTGCAGCACTTAGCTGGTCATGGTGCCAGAGGGGAAGGAGCTCCAGGGGGGCACACATTAACTGCTCAGCCCAGAAGGAGCACACACCATGTCCAGTCATGAGTCATTGGCCAGCACTCATCAGTGTCCCCACCCACCCACACGGGACCCCTGCCACTGCACTCCTAATATGAGCCTGAAAGGCAGAAAGTGGGAAAGGTTTAGGCTCTCTGATGACTCTGCATTATTTATTTGGTTAGGTCCAAATCCCCTGACCAGCATGGCCCATTAGGCAGGACTGCCTGTCTTATTTGCCATTGTATCCCCAGTGCTGGCACCTTTGTGGTTGTTGTTCAGTTGCTCAGTCATGGCCAACTCTTAGAGACCCCATGGACTGTAGCACTCTAGGCTCCCATGTCCTCCACTATCTCCCAAAGTTTGCTCAAACTCATGTCCATCAAGTCCATGATGCTATCTAACCATCTCACTCTCTGCTGCCCACTTCTCTTTTTTGCCTTCAATCTTTCCCAGCATCAGGGTCTTTTCCAATGGATCAGCTCTCCACATCAGGTGGCCAAAGTATTGAAGCTTCAGCTTCAGTATCAGTCCTTCCAATGGATATTCAGGAAGAGATCCTGAATATTCACTGGCACCTAGCTGGCGCTTCATAATGATTTGTTGCCCAACTGAACAGTTCTGGTAGTTTAGTATTGGTGCTAAGACTATTGCTGGATGAATGTTAGCTCCCAGCAATCTGCTCAGACCCTAGAGGACTCAGAGCCCAGTTCTTCCATGTCAACTGGACCCTTCTGAAAGGTGAAGAATAATTTCTCTAACTGCTGCCTTCCCTCATTTTCTCCTGGAATGTCTAAGTGCAGAGGCCAATAAACAAGAATCTCTGAGTCTGGGATTGTGGTCCAAAGCGATGATCCAAAATCTGAAATCTCTTTGTAATTTTATTCTTCATCTTAAAAGTTCATACTTATTATGAATTTTATAATTTTTATGTTATATTTATAGTCATAACAAAGTTTTAAAATATTTGCTGCTAAGTCACTTCAGTCGTGTCCGACTCTGTAGGACCCCATCAACGGCAGCCCACCAGGCTCCCCTGTCCCTGGGATTCTCCAGGCAAGAACACTGAAGTGGGTTGCCATTTCCTTCTCCAATGAGTATGTGATGCACTCTGATATTTTCTATACTATCCTATTCTGTTTTTTTTCCAAACTGCTCATTTGTGAGCCTCTAATTTGACTTTGTAATCCACTAATAAGCCACAGTACAGCAATTTGAAAAACACTGCACTAAACCTTTCCAAGTTCACTTTCTGGAGGCTGGTGTTCACTTGGGCAGGTTAGGGAGAAGGTGAAGCAAAGGGACTCTGTCTCAGTGTGCACAGCATCAAGAGTTGAGGGACACAGGAAACTGATCCTTAGGGCTGAGCCCCTCACGGGAGCAGCAAAGGCCAACCGCCATCCGACAGCAGGGCTGGCCACCAGCCTTCTCCACACTGCTCCCCAGACTGCTACTCCTTCTCCAGAGGCACACGCACTTACTTGGGGCTTCAATAGGAAATGTGGGTTCCCAGAGGATAAAGCAGTTTTTCAACATTAAACAAAGGCATGAAGATGAACATGGGAAAATATTTATTTCAGCACTATCTGTAATGGCCAAAACTGAAACATCCCAAATGGCCAGCACTAGATGAACCACAGTGTAATTGGACAAAGGATAACCATGTATCCATTAAAAATAATGAAGTAGGTATCTAAGTATAGTAAATTTTCCATGCTACAGGTATGCTAAGTGTAAAAACCAACTGAATTTATAGTTCGCCAGTATAACTCCATGTTTATATTAATTAGTTCAAACTTTATACAGTGAAAATATGGAAAAATACACTCAAAATTATTTACAATAATCCTCTGCAGGGGCATGATTATGGGAGACTTTTATTTTGTAAGTCATATATTTCCATAACATTTGAACTTTTTGCCACAAGCATGATTTACTATTGAAATGAGAAAAAGCAATAATTCTCACTCTAAAAAAGTAAAACACAAAAAGCAGCTCTAAAGTGGGAGCATGTGTTCCTTTGAAGTCACAAAGCACCCCTTCAGCAGGTAAAATGTGCTTTCAAGAGTCTGAGACAGAAACCATTTCTAGGAGTTCATGCTCTAAGGCTACACTTTTGCTCCAACATAAAGAAATTTTACACAAAATACAAACTGAGAAAATTTACAGATCATAGCAAGGCTCAGAAACTAGATAAATGTCCCTATGCACCAGGAACAGAAGAAAAACCCCCTATCCAGGAGCAGGACTGAGGCCAGAGCCTGTGGGTCAGGTTTTGCGAGCAAACAAAGGAGGCTTCCCTGGTGGCTCAATGTTAAAGAATCCTCCTGCAATGCAGGAGACTAGATTTCTATTTCTGAGTCAAGGAGATCCCCTGCAGAAGAAAACGGCACCCACTCCAGTATTCTTGCCTGGACAGAAGAGTCTGGTGGGCTATAGTCCATGGCATTGCAAAGGTCGGATGCAACTGAGCTACTAACACTTTCACTTTCAAAGGTGGTTCCAGCAAGGCCATAGGGACTAAGGGGTAGGGGCTGTGGAGTGAGAGATGCTGGGAACAGGGACTAGAGGCCTGCTTTCCAACTGGGAAAAGCTAGCTGGGTTTTTGTTTGTTTGTTTCTGTTTTAAAAATCAGGAATTGGTTACCCTGGATGCATCTTAAAATCAACTGAGGATGGAAACTCAGAGGCTCTGTAACAAACTCGAGGGGTGGGGTGGGGAGGGAGATGGGAGGGAGGTCCAAGAGGGAAGGGACATGTGTATATCTATGGCTGATTTATGCTGATATTTGGCAGAAAACAACAAAATTCTGTAAAGCAATTATCGTTCCATTAAAAAATACATAAATATTTTAAAAATCATCTGAGGACTTTTTAAAAAACATCATTGCCACTGAAATTACGATTTAATTTTAAAATTCACCTCTTCCTCTCTCTCTTCCTCTCCCTTTCTCTCTCCTCCCTCTAAGTCTCCCTTGGAGATTCTAATACACACCCAAGACTGAGACCTCACTGAAATGTTGGGTTTATATAGAGGTCTGACAACACATGTACAAACTCTTTTCAGGCACTCTGCCAAATAAGCTACCTGTTTGGACATGAGATCTGAGAATTTCCCCATTATGACCCCAGAGTGGACATTTCTACGCATCTCTAAGGCTGGCATGAGGGCTGGAGGCCTTGGGGAAGGGCCTAACAGAGTCAGGGTTGGGTAAAGAGACAGAAGGATAGACGGGGGAAAGATGACAATCTGTAGGTAAATGGACAAATCCATGATACACATGATATATTCATATAGCACTATTATAACAGTGAAATTTAATACCCAGCAATAACATGGCACCTAGATGGATAACTCTCAAAAACATAATAGTGAAATATAAAAGCAACTTGCAACATGGCATGTTTTTTATGATACCATTCATTTAAATTTTAAACTACAGGAAATTAAAAATATATATTGTTTTGTGGCTAAATACATATACTAAATACTAAAACTATAAAAATATTCATGAAAATCAACCATACTGACTTAAGGACTGCAGTTACTTTTGGAGAGGGGAGATGGATAGACAGGGATCAATAAAGAAGAACAAACTTGGATGAACCTCAAAAGCATCCCCATGCTTGTAAGAAACTAGTGTTTAAATGGTCACATGGTTTAGGATTCCATTTATGAAGTTTGTGAAAAGACAAAAACTATAGTGATGAGAACAGATGAGCAGCTGCCAGAGGTCGGGGGATGGTATGGTTATAAAGAGTGTTTTGGGGGGTGATGAGGCCCTTTTGTATCTTGAATGTGGTGACAGTAATGTCAATCTATGATGTACTAAAATTCACAGGACTAGAATTCACAAGGATAGTAGGATGAGAGTTTCCAGAGCCTCCAGGGAGGTGGACATGGGAGTCATAGTCTAATGTGGAGGGAATGTCAACTTGGGAAGACGAATTGTTCTGGAGATGGATGGTAGTGATTGTTACAGAACAATGTGAATGTATTCAATGCTGCTGAAGTGTATACTTTAAAATGGTTAAAATGATAAATTTTGTTATCTATATTTTACCAAAATAAAAAAGTTTAAAAATTCATAAGACTGTACAGTAGGGTAAAGAAAGCCAATTTTATTGAATTTTATTGCACGGTTATTGAAAAAACTAAAAGAAAAACCTGCAGCAAATACAGTATTGCAAAATGTTAAGATCTACTAAAGCTACATGGTAAATACATTTGTGCCTGTTACTCCATTTTCTTCACTTTTCTGTATGTTTAAAATGTTCTAGTAAGTTTTTAATAGTTTAAGGTAGACTCAAACATTTAGGGGTGCAATAAACTTTTGAGATCATTCCCTGCAGATTACTTATTTGAACAGAGAGAAACAGAGCTTTCCCAGCTAAAACTCCTGACTCCTAGGTCCCCTCTATCCATGCTGATAATTTTAAACTGAAGCTTTTTTGGAAAAAATAATTTTGTTTATTTATTTATGGCTGTACTGGGTCTTCATCGGTGCACGGGCTTTCTCTAGCTGCGGCGAGAGGAGGCTACTCTCTAGTTGCAGTGCACCAGCTTCTCACTGTGGTGGCTTCTCTTATTGAGGAACATGGGCTATAGGTGTGCAGGCTTCAGCAGTTGCACTCCCAAGCCCTAGAGCACAGGCTCAATAATTCTGGCACATGGGCTTAACTGCTCTAGGGCATGTCGGATCCTCCCAGATCAGGGATTGAACCCATGTCTCTGGCATTTGCAGGTGGATTCCTTACCACTGAGTCACCAGGGAAGCCCCTAAACGGAAGTTCTAAAATTATAAATTTATTGATTAAAAATTTAGGCTTCTTCAATTTAAGGGGGTTGGAAAAAAAAAAAAAGCCAAACAAACAAAAACTGTGAAGTGTGGCAGGGAAACTCAGCAGGACCTGGAGATCAGAGTCCACTCTGTGTCTCTGTAGTTTACCAAACATTTGTTTACCAAACATTGCTTTTTCATCTTCATATGAAGTTCCTTCCTCCCCTTTGAAGTCCCAAATGACCAACCTCAACATCCTCTTCCGTCTTTAGCTAAAGATGTTATTTAAAGTGAAGGCTTTGGCTATTTTGGTGAGTTATTCAGTTTTCCTGGGTCTCTCCCGTGTATATATCTTATTAAAATTTTGTTTGACTTGCTCCTGTTAATATGTCTCATGTCAGCTTAATTTTTAGACCAGCCAGAAGAACATAGAAGGTTAGAGGAAAATTCCTTCCTCTCTGACAATATTCTCAAGAACAGAATTAAAATTTAATCAGTAGCTCTCTTCAGAAGAAGTGTTAAAACAATTTTAAAAGAAAAAAGTCACCAAAATGTGTCAATTTTACTTTGAGCTACTCAAATTGATCTCATAAAACATTTCAATTTGCTTCATCTAATTTTTGCTTCTGCCTGTCTTTGTTCTCACCCCACTCTCCTCCTGTCTAAATACACCTTCATCCTGAATAGCTTCTATGACTTCTTCTCACTGTAACCAAGCTGGACCCCATGGGCCCTGCCCAGGACAGACATCCCCACTGCCACCCCATGTGCTCTCTCTGCTTCTTCTTTCTGGAAAACTTGTAGTCCCAGGCCTCCCCAGCCTCACAAAAGCCTGCCTCAAGAAGTAATGATTGAAAGAATGTGAACATACAGCAACAACAAAAAATTGCAGTTGGGCCAGGAGAACTGGTAACAACGTAAACAGTAAATCAGCCATCTAGCAGTCACAGAGTCTTTAGTTTCTCCCTGGAGGACGTAGACAACAGTATTTGATGCACATTTCCTGAGCTGCTTTACAGATACTAAAGTGAAAGTGAAGTAGCTCAGTCATGTTCGACTCTTTGCGACCCCATGGACTGTAGCCTACCAGGCTCCTCCCTCCATGGGATTTTCCAGGCAAGAGTACTGAAGTGGGGTGCCATTTCCTTCTCCAGGGGATTTTCCCAACCCAGGGATGGAAACTGGGTCTCCCGCATTGCAGGCAAACACTTTAACCTCTGAGCCACCAGGGAGGCCCTACAGATACTAAAGGCCCCACCAAATGAAAGATGCTAACGACATGATGATCATGAGCATATAACCCCTAGACTGGCTGGAGCCTGAGGACTGGCAATTTCAACCCCTCTGACACCCTATTACCTCACCATCAATCAGAGAACTGTACATGAGCCCATCACATACCTTATAACTCCTCTCTCTCACCTCGCCCTTAAAACTTTTCCCTAAAACCCTTTGGTGAGTTTGGGCTTTTTGAGCATTAGCTCCCCTCACTCCTCTTTTGCACCTGCAATAAATGCTATAATTTCCTTCACCACAACCTGGTGTCAGTTGCTTGCTTTTACTGTGTGTGGGCAAGTGGACCAAGTTTGGCTCAGTAACACCACCCCACATCTATAGTCAGGGTTACTCAAGTTAGAACAGGCTATCTTTAGAAAAGTAGTACTCTGCAAAATCCTCAGGTAAAAAAAAAATCTTCCGTTGCATCTGCAGGATTCTCAGTTGCAAGCAATAGAACTTACACTGGAGGCCAAGGAAACCCAGGCCCACACAGGGAAATGCGCGGGGAAGAAAGCCCAGCCAAGGAGCCCTCATCTTGCCAGAGAGGACTCAGCTTGAGATAGTACTGCCTTTGGTATCATCACCACCAGCAGGATTTGCACCTTGCTGCAGCCACCAGGAAGAACTTCTCAGCTGATGAAATTTCTCAGCCACTGCAACTTTCCTTTGTGCAACCAAAAATATATTCACCGTTCCCTAGAAGGATGACACAACTCTGACGTCTTTGAAATGCCTGCTTCTACTCTTATCTCAGGAGGAGGCAATGGCACCCCACTCCGGTACTCTTGCCTGGAAAATCCCATGGACGGAGGAGCCTTGTAGGCTGGAGTCCATGGGGTCACTAGGAGTCGGACATGACTGAGCGACTTCACTTTCAAGCATTGGAGAAGGAAATGGCAACCCACTCCAGTGTTCTTGCCTGGAGAATCCCAGTGACGGCAGAGCCTGGTGGGCTGCCATCTATGAGGTCGCACAGAGTTGGACACTACTGAAGCAACTTAGCAGCAGCAGCAGCAGCAGCAGCAGCACTCTTATTTCAGTCAGTTGTCTACAGAGCAACCAAAGCGTCCTTCTAAAACCTAAAACAGATCTTGTCACTCCTATGCAGAAAGCCCTCCAAAGGCTCCCAAATCTTTACAGTGGCCACCTAGACCTTACGTTATTACTCCCTCTCCACTACCTTGATCCCATCTCCTGTTAGTCTGCTTTTTCACTCTGCTCCAGCTGCCTGGCCCCATTTCTTGCTTTCTCCACACACCTAGCCTGTTCCCATCTTGGAGGCTTTATTTTCCTTCCCTCAGATTAACGTAACTTGCTCCCTATACCGCCTTCCCTGACTCCCCCTAAATGAAAGAGCACCTCACCACTCTTCCCCACCCTGTAGTCGACTTAATTTTTCTTTCTGTTATCACAGCTAATGGTGTTCTGTATGGTCATCTGTTTATCATCCATCTCATTCTAGTGGAACATACACCCTACCTTAAACATAAGTTAGTGCCTTATGTTTCCATTTCTGTATCCCCAGAACCTGGATTGGGGCCTGGCTGAGAGTAGGTGCTCAATAAACATTAGATGTTACTGAAGTGGGGGTGAAGTCATCTGGTGAGAAAAAAGGGTGAGGAGGAGGGTGAGAGGGTCTTCCACTGAGGATAAGCATGGATGGGATTTGAGAAGGCTTTTCTGGTAAAGTGGAGAGAGCTGACCAGGAAATGCAAAGGTCTGTCTCCAGAGCAATGAAAACACTAATGAGAATTGATATCAGGTAATAGGGGCAAGAATCTGCAGTTGAGTAACTGTTTTTCTTTCAGCCCCACTTCAGCAGCCTGGAGGCTTCCCTGGTGGCTCAGATGGTAAAGAATCTTCCTGCAATTCAGGAGACCCAGGTTTGATCCCTCTGTCGGGAAGATCCCCTGGAGAAGGAAATGGCAACCCACTCCAGTATTCTTGCCTGGAGAATCCCCATGGACAGAGGAGCCTGGCAGGCTACAGTCCATAGGGTTGTAAAGAGTCCAACATGACTGAGTGACTATCACTTTCATTTTTATAGCAGCCTGGAGGAAAGTACACAGAAGCCATGTTGCGTTTATTCAGCAACAGGAGGGACCATGTGGGTGGGGCAAAGGGGACCGGTGGAAAGGACCTTGAGATTCATCGGAAAGAAAGTATTAGAGGGAATGGGCTTTGGGGTTTAAGCTGCTTCGGGAGGGAAGTAAAGACAAGGAAGTGGTCCATAGTATGAAGATGCCTGCAGGTGAGGGATGGCACTGTCCAAAGGAGGCTAATGAGCAGAACCACCTGGGAGGATTGCTCCAGAGATGTGGAGAGCCAAGCCAGGAGGCTGAGAGCAGTGGAAGAATGAGTCAACAGGAAGGGTTAGGCAAAGGGAGGGTACATCAAGTCTGAGATCTCTGAGCAAATCAGAGTCAGGTCGTGTGTGTGCGTGTGTGTGTGTGTGTTAGTCGCTCAGTCACATCCGAATCTCTCACCCTGTGGCCTGTTGCCCACCAGGCTCCTCTGTCCATAGAATTCTCCAGGCAAGAATACTGGAGTGGGTTGCCATTTCCTTTCCAGGGGATCTTCCCAACCTAGTGATTGAATCCGGGTTGCCTGCATTGGAGCAGATTGCCTACAGTCTGAGCCACCAGGGAAGACACCAGGTTATGGGTAAGACCAGGATAATCATAGGCAGATGTACAATAGAATATGATTTTTGTAAATTTTAGTAATCATAAGCCCTTTAGTTGCAATAATATCTTTTCATTTTTATTGTTATTTCACACATTACAACAGAGTTGAAATCACTGATTTCCCAATGATACTTAAAGATCCTTTTTATTGTTGAACTACTCAGGTATTACTACATAAGAAGATCTAATGAAAAAACGGTGACTATAGCAGGTAGCATTTTATTGCATAATTGAAATCAAACTTTGCTACACTGGCCAGCCTGTAAAGCCTTCTCTATTAGTCTGCTAGAGCTGCCATAACAAAATTCCAGGCTGGATGGCTTAAACAACAGAAGTTTATTTCCTCACAGCTATGGAGGCTGGAAGTTCAAGATCAAGGTGTTGCCAGAGTTGGGAGGCCAGGGTCTTTGGCTTCTCACTGCCTCTTCACAAGGCTGTCCCTCTGTGCATGCGCGCCCTGGTGTCTGTGTGTCCTAATCTCTCCTTAGAAGGATATGAGTCCGATTGGATTGGGGCCTACCCCGATGCCCTTCTGGGGCCATATCTCCAATACAGTCACATTCTGAGGTTCTGGGCATGAGGGCTTCAACATATGAATTGAGTTAGGGGAGGAGACACAATTCAACCTTTGACACCTTCCAAGCAAGCATTCTGTCTCAGACAATAAAACCAAAGGGAAATTCACTCGTACCAAGCTGCAGCGCGCTAATTCATCATTTCATGCATTCTCATTCCACCAGTATTTGATGAGAGCCATTTATGCAGTGACATGGTCTACATGAAACCAACAGAATAATCCTTCTAAAATGTGTGTCTGATGAGGTCTCCTTCCAGAAACTCTTGAATGGCTCCCCATGACCTTAGGAAGATTCCCAAACTTTAGCACAGTATACAAGGTAGCCAAGATGTGGATTCTGCTTACTTACACAGCTACAATCCCCTCACATGACTTTTGCTCCAGCTAAACTCTTTGAGTACGGTGGTTCCCCAAATATATTATGCTGAGTTACTCCTAGCTGTATGGCCCTAGGCAAAAATGTATTTATTCAACAAATATCTTATTTCATCTCCTTTATCAACTGTGCTAGACCGTGGGGATGATAACAAAACTCCATCCTTAAAGATCTCTTAGTATAAAGGAAATGTTAGACAAGCAATCAAAAATTACAATCAATTGATATGCAGTGTAGTCTGTGTGTGTGTGTCTGTCTATCTGTTAGTTGCTCAGTCATGTCCAACTCTTTGTGACCCCGTGGACTGAAGCCCACCAGGCTCCTTTGTTCATGGAATTTTCCAGGCAAGAATACTGGAGTGGGTTGCCATTCCCTCATACAGAGGATCTTCCGGACCCAGGGATTGAACTCGAGTCTCCTGCATTGCAGGCAAATTTTTTACCTTCTGAGCCACTAGAGAAGCCTGCAATGTAGTCTAGAGCTATACAAAAATGTGTCAGGAGCTCAGAGGAGGATATCTATTTAAATTTACAGAGCATTAGTTTCTCTAGTAGAGTAATACACCAACCTCTAAAATTAGATGAAGGAGAAGGCCAATTTGCAGCACAACCTATATGTTATGTTAATATATTGCTGAAATAAATCAGATATATGGTTCCAGTTATTAAGAATGAAATAAGTGACATCTTATGTAACTAATGAAATGGAAATTGGTTACACACCCACCAAAGTAGGCAGAACCATGAAGCGGAAGTTAAAAATCCTCCCTTGTCAGAATGAATCCACCTCTGGAGTGGTTTTAAACGGCACACATGACAGTCACGTGGGACACTCCACATGCCTAAGATACCCTAACTCGGTAATCGTGAAGTGAGCAGCCATCATCAGCCAATGTACTTTTAGTATCATGCAATTTGTAATAAGGATCATTTTATTTATACTTAAAACCTTTCAGCATGTCTCCTGAGAAGTCACCAGCAAGTTCAAAAGAAAACTGAAGAAAGAACAAGAATGATATTGTTAACAGCCAGGCTAATACAGACTGAAAACCTTCCCTTTAGGACCACTTAGGAATTCTGGGTATAATGTGTGTCCCTTTGTTTTTAGTGCACTACTGAGTTCACAACAAGGAAGAGAAACGTGCTCCCAAGATAGAACATAAAAGAAAGTACTACAAGTAAGTGAGACGATGATGCTAGTGGTAAAGAACCCGCCGACAAATACAGGAGACCTAAGAGATGTGGGTTCAATCCCTGGGCTGGGGAGATTCCCCTGGAGGGAGGGCATGGCACCCCACTCCAGTATTCCTGCCTGGAGAATGCCACGGACAGAGGAGCCTGGTGGGCTGCAGTCCAGGGGTCACCAAGAGTCGGACACCACTGAAGTGACTTAGCGCGCACATGCGCAAGTGATACAGTAACAAAGCAACGACTCAGCTGGGTGAGGTGATACTGATAGGCTTCCAGTGAGTTTGGGTTTTAAAGCCCACGTCCTGAGTCCACCTTAGGTGGGGAGTGGGAAGAGGACCCCTATCTAAAGGCAGGACTCTCAAAAGGCAGCGTCTTCAGAGAAAGGCAGACTAACAATAATGTGCCCACTGGCACAGAGATCAAGGCAGTGTCTTCACCCACATTCTGGGTAAGGAAAAATGTCAGTCCTGATGGGGCACTTAGCAATATATATTGCCTCTCAGTTACAATTTCACCTTCGAGTACCTGGACTGTGGTAACAGATGGATTGGAGCCTGAAGCATTTCTCCTTTACAGTAAGCGTGATACAATACTTTGTCAGCAGAGGGCGCTGGAGGGACATTGCAGGAGGAAGGGGGCTTCTCTTCCTGGTTCCTGTATGCTGGGTTTGGCTCTTTCTTGCTCTTGTTGCATGCTGCGTCAGCAGCGTGGGTGTGTAGTCACACCCAGTTGTGTTCTGCCCAGCCTTTCAGTGACCTCAGTGCCCCAGTCCAGGCCTGGAGACCACCTTTCCATGGCCCTCCCAGCAGAGGCACCAAGTGCTCCAGACTTCTTGCCCACAGTGGCATTCAAATCCCTGTGTGACAGCCTTGATATCGCCTGTATCCCAGAGAGCTCTTTCCTGCCTGCCCAGGAACTGTGCATCTGCTTGAGCCTAGCCAGCCCTGTGAGCTTCTTGGTGTTCCTGTGAGCTTAACCGCATCTTACCTATGAGGTCTGAACCCCAACCTTGGGGTAGGGACCCCAGCCTAAGTTTGTCCTTCCTTTCAGCCTTCTCTTTACATCTTTTTAGTTACTCTCTTATCATAGCTTAATAGTTCTTTAAACTAACTAATTTAAATTATTGTGTGATTTCTGTCTCCTGACTAGACCCAGACTAGTACAACTGAGAAACCAAAATCCCTGCCCTCTTCCTTATTAAGGGATCAAATTTACATTACTCAGCAGAAATAAGCACAAAAACATTGTGAAGGAATATTTCCTAAACCTAGTTTGCCTGGCATTCTTACAGAGAAACCATGCTGAACACGAATTCATGATCCAAAGTTCAAACACTCACAAATAGGTAATCCTTTATGAGGAAGTGTTGTTAAATATAATTATGGGGCTTAAACTATAATAATTTCTGATAATAAAACAATTCTAAAAGAAAAACTTATAAGTATGCTTAAAAGAAATTTTGTAACTTAGAAGAAATGACCTTAAATGTAAAGGGACTAAACAATTGAATGAAAAGGCAAAGATTAAGATCTTTGTTTTACTTCCTGATTTGGATGGTATTTACATGAATATGTTCATTCTGAGATCAATTTATATAGCTATTCTTTCATTATTATGTACTTTTCTGAATGCATCACCTATTTCTTACGTGTTTTTATATATATATATATATATATATATGTAATTTGGTCAAAGAAACTAGAAATGTTTTAGAACTGCTGCTGCTGCTGCTAAGTCGCTTCAGTCATGTCCGACTCTGTGCGACCCCATAGACGGCAGCCCACCAGGCTCCCCTAAATCATAATGAAATACTATATATCAAAAGTTTGAGAATGTAAATAAAGAAGTACTTACAAAGAAGAAATTATAAAGAAAAAATGAACTAAGAAATTATACAAAGAAATTAGGCGAACAATAAATTTCAGAGAATACAGAAGGGAGGAAATCATAAGGTAGGGAAAACATGCCTGAGAAACTGCCAGTATTAGTAACTCTTTTGGTGTTAATTTGTCCTTGCCTTTACAATAGGTAGTTCACTTATGCAACTAGGAGATCTGAGCCTCGAAGCTGCTTCTGCCCACACGGCTTTGGTTGACCCACACAAATTTGGGCTTCCGTCTTAGCAGCCTCATTGTTGTTCACTCGCTAAGTTGTGTCTGACTCTTTGCGGCCTCACAGAGTGAGAATCCGTTGGACAGCAAGGAGATCAAACCAGTCAATCCTAAAGGAAATCAACCCTGAATATTTATTGGAAGAATTGAAGCTAAAGCCCAAGCTCCAATACTTTGGCCACCTGATGGGAAGAGCCAACTCATTGAACAAGACCCTGATGCTGGGAAAGATTGAGGGCAGGAGGAAAAGGGGGAGACTAACGATAAGATAGTTGGATAGCATCACCAAATGTACATGAATTTAAGCAAACTCTGAGAGATAGTGAAGGACAGGGAAGCCTGGTGTCCATGGGGTTGCAAAGAGTCAGACATGACTGACCCTGAACAACAGCATAAGAGTGAAAAAAAGGAAGCAATGGCCCAAGGCTCACTCTGATCCTGGGAATCTAATAGAAAACCCTCTTCCTTATCAACCTGGTTTCAAAAGGCTACACCCTTAGGGGAAAAGAAATCAGAAGTAAATCTGCCCTGAACTCAAACCCAGTTCAGTTCAGTCGCTCAGTCATGTCCAACTCTTTGCGACCCCATGAACTGCAGCACGCCAGGCCTCCCTGTCCATCACCAACTCTCGAAGTTCTCTCAGACTCACATCCATCGAGTCAGTGATGCCATCCAGCCATCTCATCCTCTGTCATCCCCTTCTCCTCCTGCCCACAATCCCTCCCAGCATCAAAGTCTTTTCCAATGAGTCAACTCTTCGCATGAGGTGGCCAAGTACTGGAGTTTCATTCAGCTTTAGCATCATTCCTTCCAAAGAAACCCCACGGCTATTCTCCTTCAGAATGGGTTGGTTGGATCTCCTTGCAGTCCAAGGGACTCTCAAGAGTCTTCTCCAACACCACAGTGCAAAAGCATCAATTCTTCAGTGCTCAGCCTTCTTCACAGTCCAATTCTCACATCCATACATGACCACAGGAAAAACCATAGCCTTGATTAGACAGACCTTAGTCGGCAAAGTAATGTCTCTGCTTTTGAATATGCTATCTAGGTTGGTCATTACTTTTCTTCCAAGGAGTAAGCATCTTTTAATTTCATGGCTGCAATAACATTTTTACTAGGTTTTAAAATATATTTGGAGGAAAATATCTATGTATACATATCTCTATATATTTTAGATCGTATTTACAGGCATTTATGACAAGGAAGGGCTTGAAATACCTATCCCAGTGTTATCAGAAACCAAACCTCTTTATGTGGTGAACATATTAAAAAATCCCTCTAGGAGTCAGATACACCAACCTAAGGTTAATGGTTATCTGTGGGATGGAAGGGAGGAAAAAGAGATGGAGATGAGTCTTTAGCTTTATTTGTAATCTTTTATATCTTTAAAAGAAAACAAATAATGAAGAAAATTTGCACAATATTAACATCTTTTAAATCCTGGTAGTAGATGGAAGCAGACAGCAGTGGATCACTTGCCCGATATCCATTGTCTCTTCCTCATTAATCCCTAGATCAGGTTGATCCTCTGGAAAAGGGAATGGCAATCCCCTTGGGTATTCTTGCCTGGAGAATCCCATGAACAGAGAGCCTGGCAGGCTCTAGTCCATGAGGTTGTGAAAGAGTCAGACACAAGTTAGCAACTAAACAACAACAATTTTGATGAGGTTGGTAATGTCAGCCTTCCAAAGGGTGGGCAAAAGTCTCAGTGAATGGCTTCTTGATGCAATAAAAGAAAAACAACAAGATTCTATGTGTGTTAAAGGCCCTTTTCTGTCTTCTTCCTACGTAGTATATTAACGGTGATGGTGGCAGCAGCCATCTTCACATCATGAGGATTGAAACCACTTAAAGTGATGCTAAGGGTAGAGGAGAAGCAAGAGAGAAATCTGGCCCTTGCAGGCATTTCTGTGATATTACATCTGTTTTGGACTGCCTCCCTCCAAACTTCTTGTGGCAGAAAAATTAAGTTTTTAAAGTCACTCTTTTTCCTTTTTTGTTAAAAGCTGCTGAACATAGTCCTGCAAACTGCATTGATACCCCGATTGTGTTGTTTGCTATATGCTGAAATGCTGAAATGATTTTAAATTATTCAAAAATTGAAAGAGGCAACAGAAAATATAGGAAAGTAGGAACAATTTTACCGAATGACTTCAGCCTCTCTACTCTGTTTAGGCTAGCTGAGGGAATTAATGGCTGTATCAGTGTGGTACCCTCTGTCTCTGAGAAGTTTCTTGTGCAGAATCAGATTTCTGATCCAACTTTGAAAAAGAAACACAAGTGGAGTCATGTTCAATCTGCTGTGTCAGATCGTTTCTTCTGTGGTTCTGAACACTAGTTGGGATGAGGACAGCCTTCTCGCTTGCTTGATACTACATCTCCAGCTTCTGGAACTAAGTCAGTTTGACTGATGTTACTGACGTCACTTACTATAACACTGCTTGGTGGCTCATGGTCCTTAATTATATTGTGTCCTAAGGTGAATCACATTAAGGTGTTTTGTTAGCAAATGATAGAAAATAACTAGTAGTTACACAGGAGAAGAATGTATGGGAAAGAAGCTCAGTGACTGAAAAAGGAACTGAATGAACCCATAGAGGGGGATACAGAAAGAGACATCTTCAAAGATTCTAGTGGCAAGGACAGCTCAAAGGTCTTGGCCGATCACTGATTGACTAAATGACTCCAGTCATTTATCTCACCCTTGTGACACTCCAGTCCACATTCAAAGTCACAGATTTGTGTCTGTGAGAGAGACAGAGATGGACAGACACAGAGAGAGAGACATATTAGTTCATCATAAGCAGGCTTCTTGTCTGCTGCTGCTACTGCTGCTGCTGCTGTCACTTCAGTCATGTCTGACTCTGTGCGATCCCACAGACGGCAGCCCACCAGGCTCCCCTGTCCCTGGGATTCTCCAGGCAAGAACACTGGAGTGGGTTGCCATTTCCTTCTCCAATGCAAGAAAGTGAAGCATCTACCAGGATTTAAAGAACAGGACAAACAGAACCTTTAGATTCTGAAAGGAAGAGCATGCCACTGATCTGTCATCTCTATGCACATATGAGAAGGTTCGTTGTTCTGAAAGTAATTTGAGCCACTATGAAAATGGAGTCTGGGTGCCAGGCAGCTAAAACAATGACCACTATCTACTGTCATTCTGTTGCTGCTGCTAAGTCACTTCAGTCGTGTTCGACTCTGTGCGACCCCATAGACGACAGCCCACCAGTCTCCGCCGTCACTGGGATTCTCCAGGCAAGAACACTGGAGTGGGCTGCCATTTCCTTCTCCAATGCATGAAAGTGAAAAGTCAAAGTGAAGTCCCTCAGTCGTGTCCGACCCTCAGTGACCCCATGGACTGCAGCCTACCAGGCTCCTCCATCCATGGGATTTTCCAGGCAAGTCATTCTGTTAGGTCCATAAATTTCTGTCCTTTATTGAGCCCATCTTTGCATGAAATGTTCCCTTGGTATCTCAGTTTTCTTGAAGAGATCTCTAATCTTCCCCCATTCTATTGTTTTCCTCTATTTCTTTACACTGATCACTGAGGAAGACTTTCTTATCTCTCCTTGCTATTCTTTGGAACTCTGCGTTCAAATGGGTGTATCTATCCTTTTCTCCTTTGCCTTTCACTTCTCTTCTTTTCACAGCTATTTGTAAGCCCTCCTCAGACAACCGTTTTGCCTTTTTGCATTTCTTTTTCTTGGGAATGGTCTTGATCCCTGTCTCCTGTACAATGTGACGAGCCTCTGTCCATAGCTCTTCAGGCACTCTGTCTATCAGCTCTCAATAAAGGACAGAAATAGTATGGACCTAACAGAAGCAGAAGAGGTGGCAAGAATACACAGAGGAACTGTACAAAAAAGATCTTCACGACCCAGATAATCACGATGCTGTGATCACTCACCTGGAGCCAGACATCCTGGAATGTGAAGTCAAGTGGGCCTTAGGAAGCATCACTACGAACAAAGCTAGTGGAGGTGATAGAATTCCAGTTGGCCTATTTCAAATCCTGAAAGATGATGCTGGGAAAGTGCCGCACCCAATATGCCAGCAAATTTGGAAAACTCAGCAGTGACCACAGGACTGGAAAAGGTCAGTTTTCATTCCAATTCCAAAGAAAGGCAATGCCAAAGAATGCTCAAACTACCGCACAATTGCACTCATCTCACACACTAGTAAAGTGAAGTTGCTCAGTCGTGTCCAACTCTTTGCGACCCTGTGGACTGTAGCCTACCAGGCTCCTCCATCCATGGAATTTTCTAGGCAAGAGTACTGGAATGGGTTGCCTTTCCTTCTCCAGGGGATCTTCCCAATCCAGGGATTGAACCTGGGTCTCCCACATGGTGGGCAGACACTTTACCGTTTGAGCCACTAGGGAATCCCACACACTATAAAGTAATGCTCAAGATTCTCCAAGCCAGGCTTCAACAGTATGTGAACCGTGAACTTCCAGATGTTCAAGTTGGATTTAGAAAAGGCAGAAGAACCAGAGATCAAATTGCCAACATTTGTTGGATCATCAAAAAAGCAAGAGAGTTCCAGAAAAACATCTACTTCTGCTTTATTGACTATATCAAAGCCTTTGGGTGGATTACAACAAACTGTGGAAAATCCTTAAAGACACAGAAATACCAGACCACCTGACCTGCCTCTTGAGAAATCTGTATGCAGTCAAGAAACAACAGTTAGAACTGGACATGTAACAACAGACTGGTTCCAAGTACGGAAAGGAGTACATCAAGGCTGTATATTGTCACCCTGCTTATTTAACTTATATTCAGAGTATGTCATGAGAAATGCTGGGCTGGATAAAGCACAAGCTGGAATCAAGATTGCCAGGAGAAATATCAATAACCTCAGATATGCAGATGACACCACCCTTATGGCAGAAAGCGAAGAAGAACTAAAGAGCCTCTTGATGAAAGTGAAAGAGGAGCGTGAAAAAGTTGGCTTAAAACTCAACATTCAGAAGACTAAGATCATGACAACTGGTCCCATCACTTCATGGGAAATAGATGGGGAAACAATGGAAACAGTGACAGACTTTATTTTTGGGGGGTCCAAAATCACTGCAGATGGTGACTGCAGCCATGAAATTAAAAGACACTTGTTCCATGGAAGAAAAGTTATGACCAGCCTAGAAAGCATATTAAAAAGCAGAGATATTACTTTGCCAACAAAGGTCCATCTAGTCAAATCTATGGTTTTTCCAGTAGTCATGTATCGATGTGAGAGTTGGACCATAAAGAAAGCTGAGTGCCAAAGAATTGATGCTTTTGAACTGTGGTGTTGGAGAAGACTCCTGAGAGTCCTTTGGACTGCAAGGAGATCCAATAAGTCTATCCTAAAGGAGATCAGTCCTGAATATTCATTGAAAGGACTGATGCTGAAGCTGAAACTCCAATATTTTGGCCACCTGATGCAAAGAACTAACTCATTTGAAAAGACCCTGATGCTGGGAAAGATTGAAGGCTGGAGGAGAAGGGGATGACAGAGGATGAGATGGCTGTATGGCATCACTGACTCAATGACATGAGTTTGAGTAAACTCCGGGAGTTGGTGAGGGACAGGGAGGCCTGGCGTGCTGCTCCATGGGGTTGCAGAGTCAGACACGACTGAGCAACTGAACTGAACTGATCTACTGTCAACATGTATGAGCAAAAGAAACTAATGTATTTACCCTAGAGATTCTCTTAATCACCATTTTTTCCACAGTTTTAAACTGTACAGATATTGTTGGTTGGGACTCTTTATTTTGCAGATTTTTAAAGCATATTTTTAAATATCTCTGTCAAATGAATGCAAAGGTATATTGTTAACTGAAAAGTATACTGCTCAAAGCCTGGACTTTTCAGATATTAGAAAAGAGCACCCTTTCAACTTATTTGTAAGAAGCCTTTATAGCTATGGTAACATGTAACACCAATGAACAAGGACAATTAATATGACAAAAGCCCAGTGGTTATTCCAAGGTAAAGTGTTACCGTAGAGCATCATTTATTCAAGCAAGATATTTTAAATAAGTCAATGTGTAGACAGTGATCTTCCATGTACAACAAGTTATGTTTTTGAAAAAGCCATGAAAATCTTTGAAAATTACTTTCTAGCAGTGTTATTTCTTTTCCATCATTTTAAAGTTTATTAACTAAATGGTAATTTTGTTTTCCTTAGAACTTAGGTTGACATTTCTATTTACTTTTCATCTGTATTTTTGTTGTACAATTAAAACCACTGAAGAATACAGAGCATATTTAAATCTTAAGTTTGAAAAAACTGTTGTAGTTTATGGTTCAGAATAATGCATGAACACACAAACATTTATCTCCTCTTTCTCCAGAGACTACATCAAGATGAAACTAAAGACATGAAAAAGGACAAAGTCAACAACAATCAAGAGAATCTGAAGGGACCACAGATGGATGAGAAATTTCAACACATTTATACAAGATGTAAAGTAGATAGAAATGTTCACTTCTGGGAGCAGAGTGAGTCGAATATTCTGAAGCTCCTGCTAAAAAAGTAAGTCCCGCATAAATTACATGACTCTGAACACACATGACTCTAACTGTATTGCTGAGATCACAAGAAAGTGAACAAAATCGCTAAAAGCTAAAAGTCAATAAAACATGAACAGAAGACGGGGAGAAGGAGGGACAGGAAGGAGCAGACAAGGAAAAAAAGTAGGTGAGCTAGACCAGCATCACAAAGTTTCATCCTCCATGCCACCTATGTGCTTGTAAAAACCACCAAGCTACGGAGTTTTGCATAATGGAAAGAACACCAGGGGGCTTCTCTGGTGGCTCAGTGGTTGAGAGTTGGCCTTGCAATCCCTGGTCCAGGAAGATCCTACACGCCGTGGGGCAACTACACCCACAAGCTGCAACTATTAAGCGCGAGTGCTGCAGCTACTGAAGCTCATGCGCCTAGAACCTGTGCTGCGCAACAGGAGAAGCCACGGCAGGGAGAAGCCAGTGCACAGCGACAAAGACCCCGTGCAGCCAAAACTAATAATCAATTTAATCAAAGACTAGGACACAGGATACACAGGAGAGTTAAGCTTTGGGTAACACACTCCAAACCTGTACAGTTTCATTTTTAAAACTGCTGAACTATAATTAAGGTAAATAAATATATATATAAATGCTATTGCCAGTTTCATTTCCAATAATTAAACGCAATAGTAATCATACACAATTGATCTCCTGGCAGAGATCAAACCATTCAATTCTAAAGGAAATCAGTCCTGAATATTCATTGGAAGGACCGATGCTGAAGCTGACGCACCAATAGTTTGACCACCTGATGTGAATAACTGACTCACTGGAAAAGACCCTGATGCTGGGAAAGATTGAAGGCAGGAGGAGAAGGGGACAACAGAGGATGAGAAGGTTGGATGGCATTACCGACTCGATGGACATGAGTTTGAGCAAGCTCTGGGAGTTGGTGATGGACAGGGAAGCCTGGTGTGCTGCAGTCCGTGGGGTCACAAAGAGTCAGACATGGCTGAGCAACTGAATTTAACTGAATCATACATAAACTATGTAAGTTTCCTTGCTGTGGTCAAATATCAGCTTCTGAGTCATGCAGAAAAGTAGAAGTACGTACAACATCATTCTTAGGCTGAAATATTGTGACACCAGAGGTGGAGGGTTACAGTTCATTGTTTTCCTTTCTTTTACTCTGGTTTAAAATAGAAACCCTACCTATCTTGTTTCCCAGTTTTTTCCTTTCACAAAGAAGCTGTACATGCAGCTCCAGGTGCTTCCACACACAGAGTGCCATCTTGCTGCTCTGAGCACTGTAGTCGTTAGCTCCAATCCCTTACAAACACTTCCTAAACCCAACTAGTAGAGGGGAGAACTGGGATGTGTCCATCTCTCCTCTCTTTTATTTTCGTCACAGTGTTGTCTCTGATAGAATACAACATAGACCCCTTCACTCCTAGGATATTACATATCCATTTGTTTCTTTTAAAATTATAGTTCCAGGCTACCCTTCAAAATTTTAAGACTTTCTTTTTTTATTTACCACTTAGATTCATATAACCAGAATTCTTACCTGCATTTGGAATGCTTTCTTAAATATTTATATTAAAAAGAATACACAAGCTTTGGAGAACAGTACAATGCATCCTTGCAGGTTTGATGGATAAATCGAGGAAAGAGGAAAGTTGAAAAGTATATATGCGCATATATGTTTTGTAGCCTTTCATGAAACATTATGTTTAACAGGGTGGCTTTTAATTTACTGTTGTGGCTTTTTTTTTTTACTCTGATGTTTGGTTCAAGCATAATCAGAGTCAAAATGTGAAAAATCATGGATGGGCTAACACAATTTCTCGGTTTGGTGATTTTATTCTTTTGCTTATTTACCTAGACTGTATAAACTTACTGATTACAAAGATAGGCACAATAAAGGACAGAAACTGTATGGAACTAACAGAAGCAGAAGATATTAAGAAGAGGTGGTAAGAATACACAGAAGAACTGTACAAAAAAGGTCTTAATGACCCAGATAACCATGATGGTGTGATCACTCCCCTAGAGTCAGACATCCTAGAGTGTGAAGTCAAGTGGGCCTTAGGAAGCATCACTATGAACAAAGCTAGTGGAGGGTATGGGATACCAGCTGAGCTATTTCAAATCCTAAAAGATGATGCTGTGAAAGTGCTGCACTCAATATGCCAGCAAATCTGGGAAAACTCAGCAGTGGCCACAGGACTGGAAAAGGTCAGTTTTCATTCCAATCCCAAAGAACAATGCCAAAGAATATTCAAACTACTGCACAATTGCACTCATTTCACATGGTAGCAGGTAATGCTCAAAATCCTTCAAGCTAGGCATCAATAGTATGTGAACCAAGAACTTCCAAATATACAAGCTGGATTTAGAAAAGACAGAGGAAACAGAGATCAAATTGCCAACATCTGTTGGACCATAGGGAAAGCAAAGGAATTCCAAAAAAACATCTGCTTCATTGACTATGCTAAAGCCTTTGACGGTGTAGATCACAACAAACTGGAAAATTCTTAAACAGATGGGAATACCAGATCACCTTACCTGCCTCCTGAGAAACCTGTATGCAGGTCAAGAATCAATAGTTAAAATAGGACATGGAACAAAGGACTGGTTCAAAATTGGGAAAGGAGTACATCAAGGCTATATATTGTCACTCTGCTTATTTAACTTACATGCAGAGTGAAATGCTGGGCTGGATAAAGCTCAAACTAGAATCAAGACTGCTGGGAGAAATATCAATAACCTCAGGTATGCAGATGACACCACCCTAATGGCAGAAAGCAAAGAGTATCTAAAGAGCCTCTTGATGAAGGTGAAAGATCAGAGTAGAAAAGCTGGCTTGAAACTCAATATTCAAAAAACTAAGACCATGGCCTCCAGTCGCATCACTTCATGGCAGATATACAGGGAAAAAATGGGAACAATAACAGATTATATTTTCTTGGGCTCCAAAATCAGTGTGGATGGTGACCATAGCCATGAAATTAAAAGACACTTACTTCTTGGAAGAAAAGCTATGACAAACCTAACAATGTGTTAAAA
Organism: Oryx dammah; assembly: GCF_014754425.2. Lineage (NCBI taxonomy): Eukaryota > Metazoa > Chordata > Mammalia > Artiodactyla > Bovidae > Oryx > Oryx dammah. The sequence goes on from NW_024070210.1 coordinate 50,675,553, forward strand.
AGCAAAGACATCACTTTTCTGACAAAGGTCCATACAGTTAAAGCTATGGTTTTTCCAGAGGTCATGTATGGATGTAACAGTTGGACCATAAAGAAGGCTGAGTGCTAAAAAATTGATGTTTCAGACTGTGGTGCTGGAGAAGACTCTTGAGAGTCCCTTGGACTGCAAGGAGATCCAACCAGTCCATCCTAAAGGAGATCAGTCCTGGGTGTTCATTGGAAGGACTGATGCTGAAGCTGAAGCTCCAATACTTTGGCCACCTGGTGTGAAGAGCTGACACATTTGAAAAGGCCCTGATGCTAGGAAAGATTGAGGATAGGAGGAGAAAGGGGTGACAGAGGATAAGACGGTTGGATGGCATCACCAACTCAATGGACATGAGTTTGAACAAATTCCAGGAGATAGTGAAGGACAGGGAAGCCTGGTGTGCTGCAGTCCATGAGGTCACAAAGAGTCAGACACAACTGAGCAACTGAACAACTGATTACAAACAAAGCAGAAGAAACTGTAATGATGGAAAAGGCAAGACTGCCCCAGAAGTGAATGTTGGTAATAGTTCTGTAATCTGTAGACTAAACCTCTGGCCCACAGCAAAGTGGGTAAGCTAAGTCTTAGACTTATCCATTATTAAAGGGGGCTGAGACATTCTTGGTGTCACCCCTAAGTCTTAGCAGGACCAGAAACAGTCTTTCTGGTTGAAAGAAATCAAATTTAGGCTCTTGGGATTCCCACAAGCCATGACTATACAGGCATAATATATATATTTTTAAATTTATTACTTTATTCAGTAGTCAGTCAGGAAAAGAAATAAAGCTTTTGATCCAGCTGTATATATTCCATGTAAGATTTAATGCACAGAGAAGTTTACACAATAATTAGTAAGATTGATGGAGCAAAGATACAGGAACTATTGCTAGGGTGTGAAAAATTAGGAAGGGCAGGAATCATGAGAACCATCACCAATTATCTTTGTTCCATGTGGCAGCAGATAAGTCTCAGAACATCCTAATGCCCAGAAGCTGCTGGCATAACAACTCATCTACCATTTGTTGAAAGCTACTAGGTTACTGCTGCTGAGACTAGTGGTTTCTCCTCTTCCTTTCCCTTCAGTTTTACACCAGTGCCTCTCATTAGTAGAACTTAGGTTGCAGTACTGCTGGCAACAGGGTCTAAGAAATGTCTGAGACAAGGGAGAGCTTAGAAGGGTGAGAACAACGCTGAATATCAACAAGTAACTTTTGCCAGTGTCTAAGTCATGTCATATATGTTCTGAGGTATCCCCAAACAAGGGAGAGAATAACTATATTTATTTGTTCATTTATCCATTCATTCACTGTATCTGTTAGATGTCAGAATTTTTGCACCTCTAAATGAGATTAAATATGTAAAAGCATTTGTAATTTGTTATTCTTTTGACTCCATTAACAAATCTCAATTGTGAGTTCCCCAAGCATCCTTCAGACTATTAAGGATGCATAGTAGTATCATCGAGATAGATATTCTGGCAGTGCCAAAGTCATCAAGGAAATATAGGCTTACGTAAGTGTCCATTCACTTCAACTTTGACTTCTGCATCTGGACTCCTAATATTTCTGGAAACTAGTGTCAAAAACATTTCTGAAAAATCACATCTTATTCTTCCCAACTTTTAAGCAAAATATATGTAAAAGGATCATATATCAAAGTTAAGGAGTGACTATTCTAGCAATTCAAAAGTAATTTAATATTTGTGAATAATGTGACTCACCCACAGCAACAAGTAAAAAAGGTGTAGATCATATGACAATCTCAATAGGTACAGAAAAAGCATTTGATAATTACTCTTAGCTAATTCAGTATAGAAGTAAACTTCCTTAATCTGTTCTAGAGTATCCTTCTAAATCTATAGCAAACATCTTACTTCATGTTGAAATGTTAAGAGCATTCCCTTAGAATGGGAAATGAAGCAAGGATGCCTGTTATCTTAACTTTCATTTGTCACTGTGCTGGTTTTAGCCAATGTAATAAGGAAAGAAAAGAAATAATAAGAAAGGACTGGGAAGAAAAAATTCTACTTTATTCACAGATGATATAGTTTTGTATACAAAAGTCTAAAAACATCAAAAGGTAATTTCAGAATTATTAAGTAAATTTAGCAAGGTCATTAGATCCAAGATCCAAAACCCTGCTCTTTTTATGTCAGAATAAGCAAATAGAATATGAAAAGTTTAAATGACCCCATTATGCTGGTATCAAAAAATTCAAAACTTCACAGAAATGAAAATAAAAAACCCAGTCTTACATGACTACCAACCCAATAGAATGGTTATAACAAAAAAGTCAAGTGATACAAAACAGTGGCAAAAATGTGGAGTAACAGTAACTCTCCTACACAGTTGGTGGGAGTGCAAATTATGCAACTACTTTGGAAAACTTTTCAGCACTATCTAGTACAGTTGAACATATATGCACTCTATGACCAGTATTACCACTTCTGGGCATATATCCAATATAAATGTATACACGAGTTCATCAAAAACGTGTAATAATGCTTACTATAACACAGTGTCCAACTATTAGACCGGCTATAAGTGCCCATCGACATTATTTTCATATAATAAATACCACATAAAAACAAGAAGGAATGACATATAAGTACATCAACAACAGGGATAAATTTCACAAACAGAACGCTGAACAATAACAGAAAGCCAAGTACAACAGAGAATACACTAAATAGTTACATTTACAGTCAGCCCTCTATGTCTGTGGATTTTGCAATGACAGATTCAGCCGACCATGTATTGAACATGAGGACACAAAAGGCTGATTGTAAGGGATTTAAGCTTCTCCTTATTTTGGTTTCCATGGGGGTCCTGGAAAAAACTGAAAGACAACTATATACAAAATTTAGAAAGAGACTGAACTTATCTACAAGTTTTACAAGTCAGAATAATAGTTACATTTGGTAGAAAGTAGTAAGCGGGACTTCCAGGTGGTGATAAAATTCTATTTCTAGATCTAAGTACTGGTTGCAGAAATGTGTTCACTTGTCAAACTTTTCACTAAGATTTCTGCATATTTTTGCATATAATTATATCTCAATTAAAAACTTTTTAGAAAGGAAAAGAAAAGGTAGAGCCTAAGAAACTGAGAGGTGAAAGGGGATGATACAGGTAAAAAGGAGGGAGGAAACAATGTTTTTATCTTTAAAAGTGGGGAGTCAATAGATATTCATGGAACAAATAATGCAGGCTTAACTATTTTGAGGTTGCAAAGGTGATGAACAGAGAAACCATGACTAGTGTCAAAACTATAAAATGAGGTTGTGTGGCAGGAAGGGGATGAAGTAATGAACTAAATCTTCATCTGTAATAGCAGTAAATTAATGGACAATCCCAAAACCAGAGAAAGAAACTAGGTACCTTAAAACAACAACTATTTGTTATTTCTCATAATTCTGTGGATTTGCTGGGCCCTTCCTCTACTGATTTTGCTTGGGCTCACCCATGGGCTTCATTCTCCCAGAGAGATGGCTGGGCTGGGCTGGATAGCCCAGTCCAAGGTGGCCTTACTTGCACATCTTGCTGTTCATGACGGCTGTCAACTAGGATACTTCAGTTCACCCCTATAGCCTAGACTGGCTTCCCTAAATGACTATCTCAGTACAGAATTTATCCAAAAGGCCAAAAGTGGAAGCTGCAAGACCTATTAAAAACTCAGATTTTGCAAAAACATCACTTCTGTCTTACGCTATTAAACAAAGAATGTACCAGGGCCAACCCAGATTCAAGAGGTGGGGGAAATACTTTGCCTCTTGATGGAAGAAGTTGCAAAGTCATATTGTAAAGGGATGAACATAACGGGAAGAGGAACTTGTGGCCACATTTACAATCTACTACCATATTCCCTCTGTTCACAGTTATTTACATTTCCCTCTCATGCAGAAGAACTAAAGCAAAGTTCAAATTGACTGTTTCTGGGAAGTATAATAGGGGGTAAGGAAGAGCAGGGGACATTTTTTTAAAAAATTCTAAGCCACATTATTATTATTATTTTAATTATAAGTCACATTATTATCCCACATTATTCTTTTAAACACATTCATGTTGTATAAAAATTAACATTTCTAACATTTATATAAGGTTCGGTACATATAAATTCCTTGCTTGGCAGAGAAAAACAGGAAAGGCAGTTTCTCCTATTCTCATTTAATAAACACTGAACAATATTTACTGAATATGTATTTTAAGATATGTGATGTCATTAAACTACTCAGAACCAACATCCTTCATTCTGTCCTACCTACTAAGGATACTGTTTAAAAATATGACTGTATGTATGAAACGTGTTTCTTAAACTAAAGATGTTTTATAGCTCACAATACATTATCGACTGCTACTGTTTCTATGCTGTACCTGGCACTTTATTAAGCTGTGCAGAGGCCACAAAAGGACCAGAAAATAAGATTCCTGCCAGCAAGGAATGAACAGTCTAAGTAAAGAGACAAGGAGGCACTCACAAACCAATTATAGGACATTGTGCTAGAATGTAAGGACACATGCAGCCAGGGACATTACTCTCTGTTCACTGCAGCCTCATCAGGACCCCACATATTATAAGATCTTGATAATCATGCATTAATGGAGGGAACGGATCAATTGCCAAGCATCCCACAATTCATAGCCCGGACACAGTACTGACGGGAGTGCTGGCAGAATCAACAAGGCAGAAATCAGAGTAGCTAGCTGTACTCATCCATGGCATCAAGGCTGGGTTTTATGTCCCATCAGCACGTGACAAACTCAGAGTGCTACAAGAGGAGAAGATGAATACTCCAGCCCAGACAAGGAAAGACTGGGAGGTGGAAAGGAGCTCAGACCACCTTGGATGGAAGCAGAGAACCTGAGGGCTGTAGGGTCTCCGAGACAGTCCACCTTCTGCTTCTGTGGCAGCTGAGCAGACAGGAAGAAGAGCGGGGAGAAGTAGGCAGGACGGAGTCGGCAAGGGATGGGAAGTATGCAGGACACCTGAGGAGGAGGGGAGGAACAAACCCGACCTCCCAGAGGCCCACAGCAGAGCCCCAGTCACAAGGGGCGCTGCCCTCCACAGAGAAGATGCCCCTTTTCCTCACACGCCACTCATACCAGAACTAGCAGAGCAAATGGGTGCGTCGGACATTCTCCCACTCATCAGGACGTTAAAGCCTTTTACCGTGCAAGAGACACGAGTTACGTGATGACTGAGGGTCTTGGAGCATTCCAGAACGGTGGAAAACCTAGGCCGTAAGTGCAGCACCCCTGGCTTCCTATCCTGGTTCCAGTGCTCACAGTTCAAGATCCTCAGGCAAGTGAACCTTCGTAAGTCTCAGTTTTGTCCTTTGAGATCAGTCTCTGCCTCACAGGTTGTGAGGATCGAAGGAGGCCCTCCATGTAAAGGGCCCTACAACTGTCAGGGAGAGTCAGCTGTGAGACCAGGGAGGCTACATGCAGGTGCTGACTTTGATCTAGGGACTCAAAAATGAGTGGAATTTATTTAGTTTTTTATGTGAACCATCTTTAAAGTCTTTATTGAATTTGTTACAATATTGTGTCTGTTGTTTATGTTCTGGTTTTTTTCTTGTTGTTGTTTGCTTGTTTTGTCATGAGGCATGTGAGATCTTAGCTCACTAAACAGGGACTGAACCTGCACTCCCTGCCTTGGAAGGCTAAGTCTTAACCACTAGACCTCCAGGGAGGTCCCTATCTAGAATTTACATATGTAGAGATGGGCAAGCCAGAGCATCCCACATGAGAGCCAGGAAAACAAAGCCCTAGTGTAGAAAAACAGTATATGGAGGGAGTCACAAAGCTTTCTATCTGACCAGCTGTGGAGGATGCAAGGGAGCTATATCTGGAAGGACAGATGGGTATCTTGGGGTGTCCAGAGCAAGAAACCTAGACCTTGTCCTCGAGCCAGTGGGGAACCACAAAAGGTTTAATCAGCAACGTGACAGGGTCAGAGGTGGGAGGTGCGGCAGGAGGATGGTGAGGATGAATTAGAGGTGAAGAGTCCATGTGGGTGGAGGCTCAGCTCCTGGATGGGACAGTGGATGGCTGCCTTTCAAAAAGATCACCTCTGACATGTTCTAGGAAAGACCTATGGTTGAGAAGTAATTCTTAGGACTTTATCACTTTCGCAACTGGCTTCAAAGGGGGAGAAGACTGGACAACAAGGTAGGAGATAAAGGGTCACGTTAATGATTGGAGAGGCCGTGTGGTTCAGGAAAACATCGATACACCTTTTTCCAGTCATTCGCCAAGAAGGTGTGTGCAAGGAGCTCATGGCGAGCACAGCTCTGCAGCGCAGACAAGAGCCGAAGTCTAGATGTGGTCTGGCCTCAGACAAAATGAAAAGTGGATTGCTCTCTACATCTCCCTCACATGAATTTAGGGTCCCATTGCATTGTCAGTACCTCTCCTCCCCTCAACTGCCCAGAGCCCATGGCCACATCCAAATATACTACGTCTCTACATGCAGTGTGCTGTAGACGTGAATCCCCACGATGCTGCTCCCCAGCTGTGCGACTTCGGGCAGGTCACTTGTCTTGTCCCTTGAGACTTCTGCAGTAATTTGAGATAAAGGCGAATCCTTCAGCAGTGGATTCTTGCCAGGGAGCCTTAGTCTCTTCCTCCAACACAGAGGGAAATCTATTGAAATGCACAAACCCTGTATGTCTCCGACTGCCAGGACTGCTGAGCGGTGTTCAGAGAGCTCATGTGGTTCCCTTTCAGGTTGATCCTAAACACACAAATGCTGTTTGTTCATAACACGAAGAGATGTCCCAACCTGTGAGAACATCTGACCTTGTAATAAAGTTCAAGTCAGGTCCTGGGGTAAATGTTCCAGAGACCTGTAGGTGTTCTCAGACCAAATTGTTTCTTATGAAAAAATTATAGGAATTACTGACACTAGTAAAGCAATTCCAAAATGAAATCTGATTCCATAAATTTTTTGTGCTGGTTTTAAAGTAAGACAGATTCATATAACATTATTTCCCTTTTGGATCTAGCAACAAGAGTATTATTATTGCTACTGATAAGTCTTCACAAATATCAAGCCATTTATATGATATATATGTGATTTAAAAAAATAGACCCTCTCATATTTTCTCATTGAAAAGACAAGGTTTATGACAACTTTTACTCTCACTAACTCAAATTCTGATTAAGGTTTTAGTCTAGAGTTTAAGTTTTTATCTTCATATTAAAGAGGCTATTCAATAATGAATGCAAACGTTCTAAGACTATGGAGCTCATATTTGTCCACAGGAAACACTAGAGAGAGTTAAACCATCATTTAAATAGAACATATTCTTATCCGTTCCATCTTCAGTGGGCTTTACCTGTGGCATTTTCTTAGCTCAGGTGAAGTTTTTTATAATAATTGAAAATAATAAAACCATATTTTAAAACATCTCTGAGTTAATTCAAGCTAGACTTTCTTGAGCAGTCTGAACATGTGAAGTTTTATATATTGGCATTAAGAAAAATTTTGAAAGCAGCCTTGCAGTTACTTTCAAACCATTCACGTCTTCCCCTTCATCACAATTACTTCATGAAGTGGGATAAATGTGAGAGAATCAGAGCTCTTCCTTGCTGAGAACTAATGTAGACTCAAGAACTCAGACAGAAAGGGACTATATTGAACACACATCAGAGAACATAAAGAAGTGACAGAATATATAAGAAAACCAACAGTTTGAAGGAAAGAAAAACTAGTATAAAACTAAAAAAACTTGATTTTAGGAATTAGAAATAATTCAAGGAACAGAAAGTATCAAATCATGAGCAATTAAGAAAGTTAATATTAAGACAAACCGTCTAATACCTAAAGGGAAATATTAAAATATATTTATTATATATATTTTATATACATAAAATTTTAATGCAAATACATAAATTATATGTACATATATAAACTCAGGGTTTTGTTCTATGTTATTCTTATGTAGATAAAAGTTTGTTACCCTTTAGCAAAAATAAAAAAACAAGGTTTGAAATTATAAAAAGTTTAAAAATTTAATAGTAGGGCTAAAAATAAACTAAAAGTAAGTCTTTTGTATTAGAAAGCCAAAACCCAAATAGATAAGAAATATGACAGATGTAGAACAGTCTTTTGGACTCTGTGGGAGAGGGAGAGGGTGGGATGATTTGGGAGAATGGCACTGAAACATGTATAATATCACATATGAAATGAATCGCCAGTCCAGGTTTGATGCATGATACAGGATGCTTGGGGCTGGTGCTCTGGGATGACCCAGAGGGATGGTATGGGGAGGGAGGTGGGTGGGGGGTTCAGGATGGGGAACATGTGTACACCTGTGGTGGATTCATGTTGATGTATGGCAAAACCAATACGATATTGTAAAGTAATTAGCCTCCAATTAAAATAAATAAATGTATATTAAAAAAAGAAATATGACAGAAAATATGAGACACAGAAAGAGTATTTAAAAATCTAGGAGGCCTACTATCCAACTAATTGGTGTTATTAAAAAAAAAGAATCTAAAGAAAATGGAAAGAAGGATTTTATCAAAAATAATAGAAAAAATTTCCCCCAAATGAAAGTTGTAAGTCATCAGACAATGACTTTTCCCAGCTCAATAAAACTTCTGAAAGATCTACAACTAGACATACAAAATCAAGACTAAACAAATATAAAAAGCCTCCATGGTGTTTGGTGGGGCATGGAGGGACACAGTACCTACAAAAAACAAGAAACACTCTGACACTGGTATCTCATGAGCAATACTGGATGTCAGAATAAAACTGGAGGGAAATGAATTTTGAAGGTAGAGTTGTATACTCAGCCAAGCTATCAATCAAATGTGACTTACCTAAACAAAGACTTTTGGACAAACAAGACCTCAAAAACTACTTCTGACTTTCTTAAGAAGTTTCTAAAGGACATACTCCAGAAAGAGAAAGATGCGGATTCAGCCTAGGAAGGTTGTATAGAAAAGTCCCAGGACAGCTGTCCAGAAGACAGCAACAGGTCCTAACTCAGGTCAGGGAGCCTAAGACCTGGAGAAAGACAGGGGCTCTTTAAGAGTTACCGTATCTGAAAGGCTTACTAAACTTGAGGCTCTGAGAAAGTCACACTCTTCTTTTGGTCAGAAGGAAAAGAAAAGAGGGTGGGAGGAAGAAAAAAGAATGATAAAAGATGAGAAATGGCAGGAAAAACAAAGCCTGTACAAGAAGGTAGTGATCCACATACAGAGCAAAGTAAAGTTACATGATTTTAAGTAACCAACGGAATGAAAGAAAAGAAAAGCCATTTGACTTTGATGTTATTGTGACTCTTCCCTTTCAAGTAACCTGACAAAGGACCCTTAGATTGGAATATATAACCCAAGGATACTCCCCCTCCCTGCAGGGGGCAATAATTAGGTAATCATAATAATGTGAAGGCCTTCTTTGTGAACTATAACTTTTAAGATCAACCATAGAGAAAGCAGGGAAGCCCTTATTACAATTGCAGAACAGAATGCAAATCTTACGAATGTTGATAACATAAGAGCAATGTGCAGCTAACAAAAAGGGTTCCAGATTAATTCAAATGAAATTGCTGGGGAGGAATCCAGATGAATCACATCACTCTGAAATGACAAAATCCTAAATTTGGTCAATTCAGCAAATTTGTTATTCATCAATTTGCGCTTTAGAGAATTGGGCTGCTTCTTACAGGAGATAAGAGATTAAAGAGAGAGAGAGTGATAACCTTAAGGGGACTAAAATACTCACTGAAGGTGATAGAATAAGAAATAGAGATTTAACCATAAAGTTTAAAATATTAGCTGTAGAGGAATTTTAGAAAATAATATAATTATCAAACATCAGGAAGGGAAGAGGTTAGGGAAGTACAGCGACGTGACCTAAATCCTCATCTATCATAACAAGGAGTCAATAGAATGTTATAAAGCTGATAAAACTAGGCAACAGCAATATAAGCTTATTGTTTTGAATTTCAGACTGAATCACAGAAGAATGAAAAAAAAAACAGCTAATAAAGTTTGTCTTAGAAGAAAGGGACTAGGGCTTGCGTGAAGTAGGCCAGGAGATGTTGCTTTTCATTCTATGCTTGCTTTTGGTGTTAGCATTTTACTTTTATACTGAGTGCATCAATTGTATTAATAATATTTCTAGGTGTGTGTATGTGTATTTTCCTTACAGGCAAAGGAATTTTATTTTCCTTAGCTGTCTTTGTTTTCCTAGGTCTATCCTAGTGGTTGGTACAATAGTAATAAAATAACAACAATAATGGTAAAATTATCTATTTGTTAAGTACCTACCATAATCCAAACATGTGTAAGTGCTTCACATATATATCACTATTCCTTACATAACCCTGCAAGGTAAATATTCTGTCTTTCAAATAAAGAAATGGATATAAAGCAGTTAAAAGAAAAAAACTGTCCAAGGACACACATCTGGTTAGTGGTGGAATCTGAACCCAGGTTCTGAAAACCAACAGGATTTGAATCTAAAAAATTGACTGTCTCTAAGAACTTTTAAACAAAATTTGAAGAAACTATTGTGAATGAATGTGAATAAGTGAATGCATACGAAACTAAAAATTGTCAGTTACACTGCCCCATGCCTAAAAAAAAATTACCATTCTATCTTGCTACATGAATCACCACCTAGAACCAAAACACTCTAGATTTATAAATTTCCTGTTCCTGAAATAACTTGAAAAGGCTATTATGTGAGGCAACAAATAAAGTGTGGTGGAAGCCAGAGGGAAAATTTAAATTCTCAGAAGTAAGTGGAGGGCTTCGCTGGCGGTCTAGTGTTAAGAATCCATCTGCCCAGCCTTCAGAATGGGAAAAAATAATAGCAAATGAAGCAACTGACAAACAATTAATCTCAAAAATATACAAGCAACTCCTGCAGCTCCATTCCAGAAAAATAAACAACCCAATCAAAAAATGGGCCAAAGAACTTAAATAGACATTTCTCCAAAGAAGACATACAGATGCTAACAAACACATGAAAAGATGCTCAACATCACTCATTATCAGAGAAATGCAAATCAAAACTACAATGAGGTACCATCTCACACCAGTCAGAATGGTTGCTATTTAAAAAGTCTATAAACAATAAATGCTGGAGAGGGTCTGGAGAAAAGGGAACCCTCTTACACTGTTGGTAGGAATGCAAACTAGTACAGTCACTATGGAGAAGAGTGTGGAGATTCCTAAAAAATTGGAAATAGAACAGCCATATGACCCAGCAATCCCACTGATGGGCATACACACCAAGGAAACCAGAATTGAAAGAGACACGTGTACCTCAATGTTCATCGCAGCACTGTTTATAATAGCCAGGACATAGAAGCAACCTAGATGTCCATCAGCAGATGAATGGATAACAAAGCTGTGGTACATATACACAATGGAGTATTAAAAGCCATTAAAAGAATACATTTGAATCAGTTCTAATGAGGTGGATGAAACTGGAGCCTATTATACAAAGTGAAGTAAGTCGGAATGAAAAATACCAATACAGTATACTAACACATATATATGGAATTTAGAAAGATGGTAATGATGACCCTATATGCAAAACAGCAAAAGAGACACAGATGTATAGAACAGTCTTTTGGACTCTGTGGGAGAAGGCGAGGGTGGGATGATTTGAGAGAATAGCATTGAAACATGTATATTATCATATGTGAAACAGATCACCAGTCCAGGTTTGATGCATGAGACAAGGTGCTCGGGGCTGGTGCATGGGATAACCCTGAGGGATGGGATGGGGAGGGAGGCGGGAGGGGGGTTCAGGATGGGAAACATATGCACACCCATGGCTGATTCATGTCAATGTATGGCAAAATCCACTACAATATTGTAAAGTAATTAGCCTCCAATTAAAATAAACAAAGTTTTTAAAAAGGGACTGAGAAAAGAAAGAAAGGGAAAAAAAAGAAAAAAAGGACATTGACACCAAACACTTACTGTTGGAGAAAATAAAGCAGATTTTCAGTACCTACAAAAAAAAAAGAATCCGTCTGCCAATGCCAGGGACACAAGTTTGATCCTGGTTACACATACCATGGAGCAACTAAAATCCGTGTGCCACAACTATGGAGCCCATGATCTAGAGCCCACAAGCTGCAACTACTGAGCCTACACCCTACAACTACTGAAGCTCACACGCCTAGAGCCTGTGCTCAGCAGCAAGGAAACCACCACCATGAGACGCTCATGCACCGCAACGAGGAGAAGCCCCGGCTCACCACAACTACAGAGAGCTCGTGTGCAGCAACAAAGCATGCCAAAAATGAGTAAATAAATAAATAAATCTTTTTTTTACAGACCAAATTATAAGGGAAAAAAAAAAAGGCAAGTGAAGAGATTTTGCCTAGTATTAGAACAAATTGAAGTAATACAGGCTGAAGAAACACTGAGTCATAAATACATATTGAGTCAACCTCAACATTTTCAGCCTTCTGAGTTAAGTATTATTTTCAAGGAGATTTAAATACCTTAGGGATTAGGGCTTAACACAAAATTAATTTGCCTAAGTGGCTGTGTCTTTGAGCCCAAAGAAGGTCACAAGGATGCAAGCGTGTACACTGCCTTAAGAGCACAGTACTGGTCCCTAGGCCTTTTTGATCATATACTCTAATCAAGATTGCCGGGAGAAATATCAATCACCTCAGATATGCAGAGGACACCACCCTTATGGCAGAAAGTGAAGAGGAACTCAAAAGCCTCTTGATGAAAGTGAAAGAGGAGAGTGAAAAAGTTGGCTTAAAGCTCAACATTCAGAAAACGAAGATCATGGCATCTGGTCCTATCACTTCATGGGAAATAGATGGGGAAACAGTGGAAGCAGTGTCAGACTTTATTTTTTGGGGCTCCAAAATCACTCCAGATGGTGACTGCAGCCATGAAATTAAAAGACACTTACTCCTTGGAAGAAAACTTATCACCAACCTAGATAGTATATTCAAAAGCAGAGACATTACTTTGCCGACTAAGGTCCGTCTAGTCAAGGCTGTGGTTTTTGCTGTGGTCATGTATGGATGTGAGAGTTGGACAGTGAAGAAAGCTGAGCACCAAAGAATTGATGCTTTTGAACTGTGGTGTTGGAGAAGACTCTTGAGAGTCCCTTGGACTGCAAGGAGATCCAACCAGTCCATTCTGAAGGAGATCAGCCCTGGGATTTCTTTGGAAGGACTGATGCGAAAGCTGAAACTCCAGTACTTTGGCCACCTCATGCGAAGAGTTGACTCATTGGAAAAGACTTTGATGCTGGGAGGGATTGGGGGCAGAAGGAGAAGGGGACGACAGAAGATGAGATGGCTGGACGGCATCTGAGTGAACTCCAGGAGTTGGTGATGGACAGGGAGGCCTGGTGTGCTGTGATTCATGGGGTCGCAAAGAGTCGGACATGACTGAGCGACTGAACTGAACTGAACTCGATCAATAAAGAAGACATATATTATACTGATATTAAGATATGCATTATAGCACATATACAGATCAAAACTCCTTAAAAGAATGAAATAAATCCAGCAAGTAAACAGAAGTTCTACTTTTTCTTCTTATCCTCCAATGGGTAGTCTTTTACAAGCCTCCATTCAATTTAGAAGAACACTTGTCTATGCAATTACCACACAGTGAGCAAGTAGCCATGGAGAACAAGTTGTATATAAAATAAAACAAAAATATTATAATTAGAGCTAACCCTCATTAAGCACTTACCTTGTACCAGGCACTGTTCTAAGCAATCTATGTGGTTTTGTTTTAGCTCATTTAATCCTTAAGTCCATCTTATGAGCAGTTGTATTATTAACCCCCATTTTACCAAAAAAAAAGATAAACCAAAAGACTAAATAAGTTTCCTGAGGTCATACAGCTGGTAAGTATTGGATCTGGGCTACTTTTTTAAAAGTAAATATTTTATTTTGGAATAATGTTTAATTAACAGGAAAGTTGCAAAGATAGTACAGAGTTCCCTTATACCATTGCACAGCTTCCTCCATTGCTAAAATCACATATAATCAGGATACATTCAGCAAAACTAAGAAATCAACAGTTGTACATTAACTAAATTCCAGGCTTTACTTGGGTTTCACCAATTTTCCCATTAATATCCTCTTTCTGTTCCAGGATCAATCCAAAAGTGGTATGCACGCTAAGTCGCTTCAGTCATGTCTGACCCTTTGCAACCCTATGGACTGCAGCCTGCCAGGCTCATCTGTCCAGGGGATTCTCCAGGCAAGAATACTGGAATGGGTTTTCCATTTCCTCCTCCAGAGGATATTGCCATACCCCTCTTGATTTGGTGCATCAGTGTTTTAGCAGAGAAACAGTCACAGTAGGATGTGGAGATGGACACGTATATATTGGTCCTTCCCTCTCCCTGATTCTGCAGGTCATCTTTCCTCTATGCATGTCTTTGTGTCCAAATTTCACCCCTGATAAAGACACAATAATATTGGATTAGGGCCCACCCTAATGACCTTGTCTTAAGTTGATCATCTACAAAGATCCTATTCCTGAAAAAGTTGACATTAACAGGTATGCATTTTGGAGGTAGTCACAACTGGAGGAGGAAATGGCAACCCACTCCAGTATTCTTGCCTGGAGAATACTATGGACAGAGGAGCCGGGCTACAGTCCATGGGATCTCAAGAGTCAGACACAACTTAAGCAACTAAACCACCACCACCACAATTCAACTCAAAACTAGGTACACCTGAAGTCAACAGGGCAGCCACCAGGAAGGGCAGACTATAGAGACTCTTAGGAAGGCCCTGAGCAGCTGTCTACAGGCAGAATTTCTTCTGCTTCAGAGAATCCTTTGATCTTAAGGCTTTTCAACTGATTCAATCAAGCTCACCCAGATTATCTAGAATAATCTTACTCATTTAAAGAAAACTGATTATGGACTTTAATCACATCTGCAGAATACTTTCACAACCATATCTATATTAGTGTTTGAATAACCAGCAACTGTAGCCTAGCCTGACACAAAAAAACTGATCATCATACCTTGTAATACGTTTAGATTCCTAAACATAAAACTTACTCCCTTAACCATGTTTAAGTGTACAGTTCTCCCTTTGTCTTTTGAGGTTAAACAAGTCTTCTACAAAACCCAAATACTCCTCTAAAGTTGACTGGTTTATTATTAAGGCTATGATGACACCTTCCCTTGCTAATCAGCAGAAAGGAAAAACCTGAAATAAATATTCATAGGCCAAGGGCAATAGGCCTTGCAAGGTAAGTGCAGCAGGTGGTCCAGGGTTCCTAGGGTTGTGTCTCCACTGGGGGAACGTCCAGATGGCAGCTCTCGGCTAGGGGTAGCAGAGGTCAAGAAGCCAACAGGGCCTAAGCAAACCTCTACAAGATTTTGTTGAGGGAAAATGTAGGTACTGTACAACTTTCTCTTCCTACCTTCCTGATCTTTAAATTACTGTCAAGTTCTCAAGTGAGAATCTTGATAATCAACCAAAAGAGAGAACAATCTTCGGCTGGGTGTGGATCACCAGAATGGTAGTTAAGGAAAAGCAATCCCCACCACCCTACCCACTGCAGGCAACAAAGAACTTACTGTCCTGAAGCTTCATCATTAACCAGCCTGGTAACCCCCAGCAATGTCCAAGGCCTACTGAGGTCACATTTTGTACCCTTCACTACTTTACACATGTTTTAACAGAAAGGAACTACTTTTTAGAAGGGATTACAAGATTGTTTCCCTAAAATAGCTGCAGAGACAGGAGGATAGAGTCTTGGGGTATTGAAAAGAGGCTCCTTAGACTAGGGGCCCACCCTACTTCAGTGAAAGGAGCCTTCATTCACCTATAGCTCTCACTTGTTCAACTGCAACATACCTGCAGCTGTCACCTGCTCCCCTACAACTCTCACCTGCTCACCTACAGCTCTGCTCTGCAGGATAGAGGCTGACATCAAAAACCAGGACAAACTTTGAGGACAGAATGAGTAATTCTACAATCCTGGAAATCCAGTCTACTCCAGGTTGCTCATACCATACAACCTATCCCACTGCACAGATGAGATCTAATGCTTTGCCCTCCTTGAGGTCCACAGTGATTGCTCAAATACTACTGGGTACAACAATGACCCAAAGCAGCCCCACAGACAGTGGGCATCTTCGGGAACTTCTCTCCTGCTTTCCAGCCAGAGTCTCAGACCCATCCCAGAAAAGCTGAACCAAACGTCTCCCCCTCTGCTACAGGAGCTTGTCTGGAGTCAAGGGTGTTACAATGTGAGGCTAATTATTGTAGCCTTTTAATATGCTCTCTTCTGAAGCCCTCCTGGGAAGGATAAAATAAAACACTACATAATAATATATGAAATGAACGGTGGACCTGGAACCTTCAGTAATTGTGTGACCTTGGACAAAGCAGTTGACCCAGACTTGCAATCTCATTAACATAAGAGAGAGAGGGGAGAGGCCGTTTCCTTTCCTTTGCCAGGTTGAGAAGGGTCAGGCAGAGCCAGAGAGTTTCAAAGTGGACCCGGGAGAGGCCGCTGCCTTGTGGGAGACACCGCTGCCTTGTGGGAGACACAGCGCCTGGCTATTCTTTGTGTACACCCTACAATTTTTGTTCAGCTGACAATCTCAATTTTATCTGCTGAAGTTGGCTTTTTTTTTTTTTTTTTTGCCTTGCTTTAACTGTGAACTATGTTATACACACAGAAGGGTATAAACAGCTTACCTACAGCTTTGCTCTGCAGGTCAGAGGCTGACGTCAAAAAACAGGACAAACTTTTAGGATGGAATGAGTAATTCTACAATCGTGGAAATCTGTCCAGTCTACTCATACCATACAACCTATCCCACTGGGTATAAAACGTTTAGAAACCACTAGCAACACGAACACCTGTGTATCTGTTTTTGGCAAAGTCCATTAACAATTCCCAGGAAATAAAAATAAAATCAGAGTGGTAGAACAAAATCTAACCTTCCTTCTTCTTTGGTGCTTAGTCTGGTTTCACTTGCTCATGCAGAAGCCCCGCACCTGGCCCTTCAGACCAGAGATCCTTCTGGGAAATGCCCAGCGGACACCCCAGCTCCCCAACTCTGTGCGGAAGCGCCAAGCACAGTGTCTCAATTCAAGATGGCCGCAGCCTCCCGGCAGCAACGCTGCGAACAGTCGCAATCTGAGCCCTGAGCAGCACAGCTGCGCCCAGCCCAGAGAACTCCACCCTTGCCTATCTTCACCCACCTCAGAGACACCTGGCCTTTCAGGGGGGACCTGTGCTATACAGCAGGGGGTCCCCAATCTCCAGGGCTTAATGCTTGATGACTTGAAGTGGAGATGATGTAATAGTAATAGAAATAAAGTGCATAATAAATGCAATGACCTGGAATCATCCCCAAATCATTCCCTTCCCCCCCACACACCCTGTGGAAAAAATTATCATTCCCTTCCCCCCCACACACCCTGTGGAAAAAATTATCTTCCACAAACCAGTCCCTGGTGCCAAAAATGTTTGGGACCCCTGCTGTAGAGCATGAGCTTGCACCCCTCGATTCTTGGATCAAAGCGTAAACCTTTATTCTGCTTCTGAACTGAACTGGATGTCATTCTGTTGGCTCGAATGACACCAGGCAGGAGAATCATAGCTGGGACCCAACTTGAAAGGCTCAGTAACATATTCATCATTGCTGCTGCTGCAGCTAAGTCGCTTCAGTCGTGTCCGACTCTGTGCCACCCCAGAGACGACGGCCCACCATTCAGGAATAGAATCTTCCCAGGTGTCTCAGCGGTAAAGAATCCGCCTGCCAAAGCAGAAGATGCAAGAGAGATGCAGGTTCGATCCCTGGGTCGGGAAGGCCCCCTGGAGTGGGAGATGGCAACCCACTCCAGTATTCTTGCCTGGGAAATCGCATGGACAGAGGAGCCTGGCGGCTACTGTCCATGGGGTCGCAAAAAGCGAGACACGACTGAGAGACTGAGCATGCGCAGCAGCAGGGATAGAATCTCACATACCTTAAAATCCCCACTCGGTTTCTCCACATCACATCTCCTTCTTCGCCTGCTAACCTTACTAGGCTGATTTTGTGTTAATGGTTCTCTCTTGTCTTGTCACCCATGAATGTGTCTCTAAAAAAATAGACTAATTAAATTTGCTTTTTGACATTTATATCAACCCAGTCATACTGTTAGGAATTGATCTGTGACTTGCATCTTGTGCTCAGTTTTATGTTTTTAAGATTCCTTCATGCTTTTGAGGGCAGCTCTTGAGTAGGGCATTCATTTTCACTGCTGTATCCTATTTCTTCATATATTGAATCAAGTAAATCAGAATGTATGTATTCATTCTTCTGTTGGGCATTTGAGTCGCTTCCAATTTGGAATCACTAAGGTCAATGCAGCTATGAACACTCTTGCATGTCTCCTGGCACACATGTGTAAGAGTTTCTTCAGCTAGGAGTGGAACTGCTGGACAAAGAGTGTGTGGATGTTCAGGTTTACCAGGTAATACTAAGTAATGCTATCTTGTTAATCAAAGTGATTGTACCAATTTATATTCCCACTAGCAGTTAATGAGCTCCTTGCAAACAACCTAAACACTCTAAATTACCAACTTTGTTGTTGCTAATTTATTAGTGTAAAATGGTTTATCACTGTAGTTTGAATTTGGAATTCTCTGGTAATGAGATTGGGCATCTTTCCATATGATTGTGAGTCATATGTGTATTCTTCTGTAAAACGCCTTTGCCTACTATTTTGTCATTTGTTTTGTTCTTATTGCTTCATAAGAATTGTTACATATTCTGTAGTTATATATACTTGAAGCTATATATTGCAAATCTCTATATGTTGTATCATTTGTTCACTATCTTAAATGTATCTTCTGATAACAAAGTTCTTAAGTTAAACATAGTTGAATTTGCAACAATTTATAGAAGTTTTGATCTGTAATAGGGCCTATCAACTTCTGCAGCTTCTTCAGGATTGTTTAACTATCTTTGGCCTTTAAATTTCTGTGTAAAGTTAAGAATCTTCTAGCCAAGTTCTACCAAAAAATAAGCAAATAAAAACTCCTACTGGAATTTCACTAAATCTATAGATCAAAAAATGAAATTGTTCATTTAACTTGTTCATTTTTTAATCTATAGATTTAGTGAAATTCCAGTGGTACACATGGTGTATGTCTGCATGGTTTTAGGAATAAAATCTTTCAGTAAAGTTTTAGAGCTTTATCTCTACTTCTGTCTCTTTTATAAATGTATTTACTAAGCACTTAATTTTTTATTGCTAATGTAAGTGGTGTCTTAAATTTGTAGTTTCTAATTACTGCTGGTATATTGAAATACAATTAATTTTTACATTAATTTTATTTGCAGACATCTTGTTGAACTCTTATTAGCCCTATAATTCATATATATTTTGGAATTTCTACTTCTACAAATAGTGACATTTGTTTCTTCCTTACAATTTTTAGACTTTTCATTTCTTTTTCTTGTTTTACTACCCTAGCTACGAACTCCTATACATTGTTGAACAGGAGTATTAGAAGTGGCCATCTCTGCCTTATCCCTTGAATAAATTTTTGACAATTAATAATGATGTTTGCTGTAGGTTTTTAAGAGGTTCTTTTCCAGATTAACAAATACCTCTTCCATTTTTAGTTTGCTGTAACTGCATTCCAGAAGTTTTAAAACATCATATTCAGTTCTATGTATGTAAATTTCCATTAGACATTTTCTTTGATCTAGGAGTTGTTTAAAGTGTGCTTTTCATTGCTAAATATAAGGATGTTTCTCATTATGTTTTGTTATTATTTCTAACTTAATTACATTTGAAATTTATTCATAGGAAATTCCATGATGCTTAAAAAGAAGAAATAATCTCCAACTGCAGAGTCCAATGTTCTCCATTTGCCCATTTTATCTATTAATGTGTACTTTAAATCTTCTGTATCCTTACTGATTTTTTAGTTTAGTTCTTACTGTTTAACTTCCCTGGTGGCTCAGAGGTTAAACCATCTGCCTGCAATGTGGGAGACCTAGGTTCGATCCCTGGGTTGGGAAGATCCCCTGGAGAAGGAAATGGCAACCCACTCCAGTATTCTTGCCTGGAGAATCCCATGGACGGAGGGGCGTGGTAGGCTACAGTCCACGGGGTCGCAAAGAGTCGCACCTGACTGAACAACTTCACTTTCTCTCTGTCTTTCTCTCTTATATTTAGTCTGTTAATTTCTGATACAAATGTGTTAAAATCTCCTTCTAGTGCAATAGATCTGTCTGGCTTCCATTTGTATTGTTTGTCATTTGTTTGCTTTATGTATTTTGAGACTCCATGTGTATATATGTAATATATATTATATACATTTTAAATATATACCTTATTACTTATATGACATGGTATTTCATATATGTTATATACATCTACATATAGCTATGTACGATATATATATATAAGACATATACCTATGTCTTACAAGTTTAGAATTATTATATATTTGGGCAAAATTAAGCCTTTTACCATTATATGGTGACATTGCTC
The DNA here is from genome assembly GCF_014754425.2 of Oryx dammah. Taxonomy (NCBI): domain Eukaryota; kingdom Metazoa; phylum Chordata; class Mammalia; order Artiodactyla; family Bovidae; genus Oryx; species Oryx dammah. The sequence continues at coordinate 50,696,074 of NW_024070210.1, forward strand.
ATAAAACTGTTTGGCTTAAAGTCTGCTTTTTTCTCTTTTTTAAAAAAAATATTTTGGCTGCACAGTTGTGGCGTGTGTGTCATATGGGATCTTTAGTTCCCCAACCAGGGACTGAACCTGTGTCATCTGCATCAGAAGGTGGATTCTTAACCATTGGACCACCAGGGAAGTGTCTGTTTTTTTCTGATACTATTTTTCCATTTTTCTTTTGATTAGTACTTGCTTATTGTATCTCTTTTCATCCTTTAACTTTCAATATTTCTATACCCTTAGGTTTTTTCTCCAAAGAAGACATACAGATGGCTAACAAACACATGAAAAGATGCTCAACATCACTCATTATCAGAGAAATGCAAAGCAAAACCACAATGAGATACCATTTCACACCAGTCAGAATGGCTGCGATCCAAAAGTCTACAAGCAATAAATGCTGGAGAGGGTGTGGAGAAAAGGGAACCCTCTTACACTGTTGGTGGGAATGCAAACTAGTACAGCCACCTTGGAGAACAATGTGGCAATTCCTTAAAAAACTGGAAATTGAACTGCCTTATGACCCAGCAATCCCACTGCTGGGCATTCACACTGAGGAAACCAGAATTGAAAGAGACACATGTACCCCAACGTTCATCGAACCACTGTTTATAATAGCCAGGACATGGAAGCAACCTAGATGTCCATCAGCAGACGAATAGATAAGAAAGCTGTGGAACATATACACAATGGAGCTCAGCCATTAAACTCAGCCATTTTTAACTCAGCCATTAAAAAGAATACATTTGAATCCGTTCTAATGAGGTGGATGAAACTGGAGCCGATTATACAGAGTGAAGTAAGCCAGAAAGTAAAACATCAATACAGTATACTAACATATATATATGGAATTTAGAAAGATGGTAATGATAACCCTATATGCGAGACAGCAAAACAGACAGATGTATAGAACAGACTTTTGGACTCTGTGGGAAAGGGAGAGGGTGAGATGATTAGGGAGAATGGCATTGAAACATGTATACTATTATGTAAGAAACGAATCACCAATCTAGGTTCGATACAGGATGCTTGGAGCTGGTGCACTGGGATGACCCAGAGAGATGATATAGGGAGAGAGGTGGGAGGGGGGTTCAGGATTGGGAACTCATGTACACCCGTGGCGGATTCATGTCAATGTATGGCAAAACCAATACAGTATTGTAAAGTAAAATTAAAATAAATAAATAAAAATAAATAAATAAGTAAATCTAAATAAAAAAATAAAAAGCATATCATGTAAATAGCATATGCTAGGTTGTATTTCTTTATCCGAGTTATTGATTTTTGTCTGTTAACTCAGGACATAAGTCCTGTTGTATTCATAGTAATTACTGATATATTTGAGTTTATTTCTATCATCCTACTATGTGTATATATTTGTTTCTCTTTATTCTTCTCCCATACCCCACATCTTCTGAATTAAGCAAGATTGCTGTTTGTATTTCATTTGTCTTTTATTTGTTTACAATTTATCATATCCATATCCTTTTTGTGGTTTGCCCTAAAAATTATAAAATGCATTTCTAACAATTTAATAATTCTATAATTAATAGCTTAACCCCCTCCTGAAACAGTCAAGGTCCTTAATTTTTTCCTTAATTCCAATTATCTGCCCACCTAATCCAGTGCTTATGTTGTGTGGTATTTTACTCCTAATATTTTTTTCCCTGAAAATAGGACATTTTAATCATGTTATATGTTAAGGTTTATTTAGATTTAAGTTAAGGGTTAGAAGTTAGGTTTGGTTGGTTCTTTTTCAAGTCTGTTTGCTTCTTGTTCAAATTTTCAAGGCTTGTTCATATTTTGCATAGCTATTTTACTTGTGTTCAATAAATCTAACATCTAATACTCTGGCTGACCTACTTCTAGTATATGTTTGTTTATTATTATTTCTATTTTTTGCTAGTTCTCTCAATCATAATACTTTGTTTCCTTGTGTGTTTTTTAGTTTGTTTGTTTGTTTTAACTATAAGCTGCTCATTCTCCTTGGATATTGTCTATGGAAATTCTGAGAGAACTGAGTTGTAGTAGGATTCCTCCAGAATATATTTGTGTTTATGCAGCTGGTCATGTCAGATAATACCAAACTGAGAACATGTTAAATGTTCACACCTAGATACTTAGGGCCACACATGTGGAATAAATTTGAACTGCAAATACAAGAGAGAGTCAGTTTATGCCTGGTCTAAGTGATTATCATGGTTGAGACCAATAACTTTTCTTGCTTCTCTTTCTGTGTTCACCATAAAACATGTATAATCTTTTCGGATTCCAACTTTATTTAAGGATCTCTTATGATGCACCCTACTTTGATCAAGCTCTGGATTTAAAATCCTCCATCCCATCCCCATCAAAGCAGAAGACCAAGGTGCCAGCATCTGGCAGAAACTTCCAGGGTGGAGGCAAGCTTTGGAATTCTTTTACCTCTCTGAGTTCTTGGTTTCAGTTTATTTAGGAGCTAAGAGGATTTCTTACCTCCATGTCAGCTCAGAGAGGCATTTTTAAAGATTTTTTAAAAATATACTTTATTCAATACTTCAGTTTTTTTTGGGGGGGGGAATTATTCTGGCTATCTAATTTACTCTATTGCTGGAAACAGAAATGATCAAGCTGGGTTATTTTTAGCCAAGGCTAATTTACAGATCAGTCTGCACCTGTGAACCGGAAACAATTTGCATGAATGTGCCTTCCTTTTCTAGCTAAAAAGAATTTCCAAAGATGATAACCAATGGACTTTTGTTGGAGAGAAACAAATAGCATGTCAGTCTGGGCTGATGTTGAAGCTGAAACTCCAATACTTTGGCCACCTGATGTGAAGAGCTGACTCATTGGAAAAGACCCTGATGCTGGGAAAGATTGAAGGCAGGAGGAGAAAGGGACGACAGAGGATGAGATGGTTGGATGGCATCACCCACTCGATGGACAGGGGTTTGGGTGGACTCCAGGAGTTGGTGATGGACAGGGAGGCCTGGCGTGCTGTGGTTCATGGGGTCACAAAGAGTCGGACACAACTGAGTGACTGAACTGAACTGAACTACCTCACTCAGAGGCTCCCAGAAATAACAATGCTATCCTACACCTGAAACTATCATGTCAAATGTGTTAATAATTACAAGAGCTAATGTCCTTCAGGGTAGGCTGATTATCATTTGCAAAACTATAGGTAATGATATGTATTACCTCATCCTTCACAATAACCAGCTGCAGGAGGCATTATCATTAGTTCCACTTTACAGATGAGGAAACTGAAGAGCAGAGTGGTTACGTAATTTGCCCAAAGAGTGTGGTGGAAGTGGGAGGTGCTTGGGTTCCAGAACACATGCCCTTAGCCTTACTAGCTCTGTTAGAAGAAAAACAATCAGAGAAAAACTAGCTTCCTGAGAAATACAGCCCATATCAGATTATTCAGGAGGACTGAATAATCTAATATTATTCAGGGGGACTGAATAATCTAATATGATTTCTCTACAACATGGTCCTTAATTGAGCAGCCCATCAGAAATACTCAGGGAATGTTTAGACATTCTAATCTAGTTGGTATGGGGTGGGGCCTCAACCTCTTTATTTTGTCAAGTCTCCCCAGACAGTTCTGGTCAACATCTTTGATTAGAACCAAACCTGTGGGACTCAACCAGGGCCACCACCCTGGATAGCCTCTTTTCTCCCTTTGTTCACATGTAAGAACACTTTACTAGGTCTCAACTTCCCAGAAAAAATGGGCCTTTGGCAGGAAAGAGAGTTGTCATCTTACTAGTCACCATCTGTATGTCCTTAGGCAGTCAAGATGCTCAGATTTCTGAGTGGGCATTGAATAAACCCTGTCTCTTTGGGGTTAGCACTGTGTAGCAATGGGTCATGCCTGGGGGAGGGGCAGCTCTGGCTTAAACTCAGGCGCGGGGATTATTTATGCATTTCATGTATCCATCCCTCCTTGCCTGTGAATATTTGGGAGTAAGAGTCACTGTGGAATGCTACACCTAAGTGATCCTGGATGATCTCCAGCACATTTCCCTCACTGACAGTCCATCTTCTCTCCTTCCTAGTTAAGTGCTTGAGAAACGTGAGAAGTACAATTTAACTTGGGAAGAGTCACTAAGGGACAAAGTCCTAAAAAAGAAGGAGAAGCTCAGATTGAGAATGCCACCCACCTCCACACACACACACACAGCCCCCTTCTGTCAAGGCTTCTGAAGCCATCTGGGCAGAAAGAAACTGCTTTTAAGGAATTTGGCTCTGTTGGGCCTGCATATACAATTCCAACACAGATGTTCCTTGGCAACCAGGCACCTGGCTTCTCTGGGACAACATGGCAACAATCCTCACTTCCTAGCTGGTTCTAGGCCCAGGTCTGCATCACCAACTTAGTCCTTCCATTCAGCACTTCTGGCCTGAGCCCTTCCAGCAGTACTGGGTCCCTCCCAGGAGGTAACTGATTACTTCACTGCAGGGCCGAGCCTGGATGCCCTACTCAGTGCTCCCTGCTGTGTGCTTTGTAGGGCTTCACGGCTCTGCCATGCACACTCACAGTCTTCCCAGTCCTCAGAGGTGATGGGCAAAAGCCACTCCATGTGCAAATAGAAAGGTGCCAGGGAGATGGGCTGGGCTTTCTGAGGAGCCTTGACCAGCCATAGACCCTGGTTCATAATGCAACTTCATCCACTTCAGGCAGGACTCCCCTGAGAGATGACTGGGCTCACCTGCTAGCCCTGAGTCTGTGTCAGGATCAGCAACGAGGCCTGGCCATATCCCCTGGCCACTTACGCTTCCTGCGGCTGCAGCTGTAGAGCCCAGACAGGTATCAGTTCTTAAGGAGATGGGGTAAGGCCCAAGTTCTGCTCTGCCGGGTGTTTCCTTAGAAAGGCCTCTGGGTGAGAGGTTGGAGGGGGGAGTGGCCGAGGGAACAGAGGCCACGAAGGCCTGGTTCTGTGTCAAGTGAGCTAACGTGCTCAGGGCATCACCTGCAGCACTGTGAGTGCTCATTACTCTCTGCTGTTACTGCAGACCGCTAGGCAGTGTGGCAGATCTCCCAGACACTCTGCATAGACTCTCCATGAGTCCTAATCAAGTTCCTGCAGGGCAGGTATTAGAAATTCACAGAGGTTAAGTAACTTGACCAGTATCACACAGCCTATGACAGAGTCTGAGTTCAAATACGTATGAGTCCAGCTCCAAAACTGGGCTCTTTCCTACTTCCAGTCTGTCATAACTCCCTTATACAATGGCAAATTTATCAACGCACTTATTTCTTAAAATGACTAATAAAGCGTTTTTTTAAAGGACTAATGAGAGCTACATGGTGGAGTGGGGGGAGTCCAAATGCCAGTCATTACAATCAATGTGGTTATTGTGTTTGAGCTTAAAGCTGCTCTGGCCTCTTGGAAACTCAAAGAGGGAAATAGATGAAGTTTGTCTTCCTGGGCCCTCCTTTTCTGATGATTCTTGCTCCCACAACCCCAACATCTACCTTTATCCTTCTTGCAGAAGAATCTAGTCTATAGTTCTTGATCACCACCTGGAGCAGCATCCCAGGTCGTTTTTCATCCCTTGTCCCTACAGCCTGCTACACATCCATGATCATTTTCTCTTTAATCTATGTAAGCATAAAAATCACAGAATAAGTCACAGGCAGCAAAGAACTGATCTGAGAGCACAGGTAATTACAGGGCAGACACCAATGAAGGGACAAATTTAAGCTTCACATAGGAAGAGCAGTAGGCATAGGGCAGTAGGCATGTCTCCAGTGCAGAGAGCACCTCCCCTGGGTGGCAGGGGTGTAAGGGATAATTCAGAGTGGAAATATCTTTGGGGACCCTACAATATTGTACCCTAGAGTCCCTGACTGCTCTACCATGGATTGGGCTGCTCATTCTCTTAACAAGGAAGTACAAGGTTAAGCAACTTTCACTAAGTAATCCTGGAAGAACAGAACTTCTTCCCTGAACATGTGTCTATTTCCTACTATTCTGGTGTGTGGAGCAAGGCAGCTAACGAAATCCTATTACTAAGGTGGAGCAGGTCAATTCATTCTTCCCAGTTCCTGGAGACTGAAGGTATTCTGAGAATTCACACGTGCACCAAGCATGTACTGTAGACTGAATCACCAGGTCTCCCACTACTATGAGCACCATTTCACAAAGGTAGTGGATACTACTGAGCTTTTGTGTAGGTTCTTTTGATTTTAAGGAACAAAGGGAGAAAGGCTCTTTGGTAGCAGTACCATGAAGTGATACAGAAGGTAAGAGTTTCAAGGGGTATCAGTCAGGGCTCTCTAGAGAAAGAGAAGCAAGAGTTGATACTGCCATCTTACAGCAAAATTTCTTCTCGAGGAAACCTCAACTTGTGCTTTTAAGGTCTTCAATTGATTGACTGAAACTTAACCAGAGTATTGAGACAGAACCCCCTTAACTTAAATTCAGCTGGTTTTAAATGTTAACCACATCTACAAAATATTTTCACAGCAAAACCTGGATCAGAAGTTGATTAAACACCCAGGTAGTGTAGCCTAGCCAAGTTGGCATAAACCAACCTTCACATATGCATACTCAGGAACAGGGGCCTACATGGCTCACGGAGCCAGGAAGGATAGATTGTCTAGATCTACTGGGAACCAAACATCAATGTGATTCAGCCACCTCATCATAACTCTTCTATTCCCAGGTAGCAAATTCTTTTGAACATTTGGTTAAGATTTCCATGAGAGAAAATCTGTTTATTGAGGCCACTTTTACATAGCAGGCTATATTAAGGCCATAGCAGGCTATGTGAAGACTGGTTGTCCTGGAGTCAAGCAACTTCCCATGACTGAGGCAGTGGTTTCTCCTGTGAAAGACCAGCTAAAAGCTCTCTGGGCCATAGAGTTTCTGCTCCAGAGAATGTGGAACATGGCAAGCCCCTGACTGTACACGTGCAACACACCATTTTGGATACACAGTTCCATCCCTGTGTATCTGACTCATCACACACACACACAGCTGCACACAACTCATCTGCTCCCAGCAAGGAGATCACCAAAGGCATGCATCCTGCAGGTATGACCAGGTCATGCATTCACTTATTAAGCTATTTTTCAGTGTTAAACCCATGATCTCCTGACAATACTCAATCCTCTTGTGTTCCCTCTGCTATCCTTTCTAGGGATTACCCCTCATCATTTTGCAAACTCAGGGCAAATAATAAATATAATCACCACCAACACACCTGATAAATATGGTGGGAGGAAAACAGAACACTCTTAAGTTAACAATAGCTAAAATAATAACATCCATCTTGTTTTAAAAAAATGTTGGAGGAAAATGGGGTCCCTCAATTTTCAGATACGTTATCAAAGAGGGGAGTGTATATATATCTGAAAAAGAGGTAGGGATCATGCCTTTAATTCTACAATTGCTCCTGAGGCTGTAACTAACATCTATTTCTCCTCTCTTCTAAGTTTCTTTTAGTTTTTTCCCAATGGGGTGACTCTAGCTTTTGCTATCAGGAGATCTTTTGGCTGCAAATAATAGAAAATCCAGCTAACAGTGGCTTAAATAAATAGGGATTCATTTTTCTCACATAACAAGAAATTGAAAGCAATTTCTGGGGTTGGTTTAGCTACAGGGTCAGATCTCTGGGTCACACCTCCATTCCACTCTTGCCCTTTGCCTCATGATCAGAAGATGTCACCATGGACATCCTGGCCACGTTCACGGCAGGAATCTAGAGAGGGATTGATACCAGCTACAACTGGACTTTTCATCAGCAAAGCCAAAGCTTTCCTTTGAGCTTCCAGCAATGTTTTTTCCATCTTCTTGGCCAGAACCACAACACAGGACCACTCCTGATACACTGCAGACTGCAAAATCAAATATCTAGCAAGGAGGAAGAGGAGGGTCATAATTGAGTTAAAGCAAATGTGATTCTTTAGCTGGGTCATGGCAGATCACCTTCCTTTAGTCAAGACGAGCATGAAAGGTGGGAAATGGATCCCTGGCACACCTGCTAATCCCTATAATCTGCCTCCGGGTCAACAGTTGGGCCTCCCCTGGTAGTCAACATCAAGTCCCTTTGCCAACGCCCAGTAGCCTCAGCAGTTAGCACATCTCCAGTTCTCCAGTGGCAGTCCTTGGTCTGTAGGATTTTATCGTGTCTCTCAGTGGAAGCATCTCTCCACTGGGTAGGGACACTTGCAGGCCAGCAGAGTCCAGCTGCATGGCGAGACTGCACTGCCAGGTGTGAGCATGAGCAACATCCCCCTCTCCACCTGGGGGTCATGGCTCCTTCCCCCTGCCTGTGGGAAAAGGTGGCATCATATAAAAGAAGTTAAAATTATTAACGAAGTCACAGTGGCTTTCTCTCATCACCTATTTTCTCAACCAATCTTTACCAAGCAAGAGTTACATGAGTATCTCTGAAATGGTTTTGACTTCCCAAAAAAGGATTCCTCACAACTGAAGAAAGATGAAGGTTCACTGATCCAGTGGGGAGATGTCCAGGAGTCAGGACACTTTCGTGCTAAGCCTGGTTCTGCAGCTAGCTATAGCTAACCTGCTGCACAACTCTAGAGAAACTACCTCCCCTCTCTGGACTGCAGTTGTACACACTGTAAGATCAGCAGATTGGACTAGAAAAGTCACCAAGGTCCTTCCAGCTTGCAACATTTTCTACAAATTCACTGGGATCTTGGGATTCTAAAATCCTAAGATCTGATTACTTTCAGGGTTAATTAAACATTCTTGCTCTTCTTAGTTGGCCTTTATTTTAGACACCAAAGATAGATATTTTCTCATTTCCCCTAAAGAAAAGGGCTTTCTCTCTAAACTATCTAGAATGCTACAGTAGCATGTGAAAAGCCTCCCAGTGGTCATTGGTCCTACTGTATTATTTACAACTTCTATTTTCAAAAAGAAAAAAAGAAAGGAAGGATGGAATTCAGTTTCAAAAAACTTAAATCTCCCCAAAAGAAAAAGAAAGCCAATTGACACTGTCTGGATATTACTGGGGCCTTTTACCTTCTAGGCTAATTGCCAATGCATCAGAAGTATCACAAGGTTCTAACAGAATTCATTAATGCCAAAGTTCATTTATTCACACATGGTGCAAAAATGATGATGTTCCATGGCAAAATAAATCTTCACTTTAAAAATAAATGTCAAAGCTGTTTGAAAATTTTTTTTAAAAAATTAATTGTTTGGGTTTTTATGCCCCTTGTTCTTACCCATGAGTGATTACATGGTATGCTACGAAAACACAGAGCTTGGGATCAGTGGTCAGAAATCTTTGGCTGTGCTAATTGTGTGATCCTCACCAAGTTCTTTTACACTCTTTAGCTTTAAAATAGAAATTATAATAATTAACATTCAAGGGCTTTGGTGAGAATAAAAATCACACCATAAGAAATATGGTAATGTGTGCCAAAGTTTTTATAAACCATAAAATAATAGTAAAATTAAAAACTCTTATGAGCTAACATAGAAATAATAAAAAAGAACAGTTTGTAGAATATGTGATTTGTGATTTATAATTTTGTTTGAAGTTTAAAAAATCCTCTACATCTGAGTTTTTTAAAGATATATTTGCCAAAATTCAAAGCAGTTAAACTCACATAAATACACCCACACCCACACATACACATACTTCTTTAGTAGGATTTTAGAAATTTGTGTTCAATTACTCAGAAAGTAAAGAAAAAAAATTCTTTTCATTACCTTAATTGCACTTATTGTTTTACAGGTATATATATGTCAAAACATCGAATTACACACTTATAAATGTGTACAGTTTATTATTTATCAATTATACCTTAACAAAACTATAAAAATATACTGATTCTAGAAGGCCATTTCCCTGCATGTTCCTTCATTCCTAGAAACTTTCTGAGGGACCATCTCTAGTACTGAACTATTTCCAGCTGGTGTTGACCTAGGGCCAAGACTTCACCACCACCTCTGGCAGTCATGAGGGAGAAAAGGAAGATGGGGACTCTGGAAGAACATTTGTTGCGGGCAGGAACCCAGCTGTGACCTAGCAGGTCAGGGTAGAATGGGCCACTGGCCACCTCTGAAATTTCTCACCCAAATGTTCAGCTTGTCTTTTTCTGGTAATTCAGCACCAAAGGTCAGGCTGTCAGCATATTCTTTAGGTAAATAAACAGATGGGGCCAGGGTGAGGGGGTGTAGGGGAGTGTTAGCAGGGCCTGAGTGGAGTCTGAGATAGAAGAGAGAAAAGTCTCTGTAGCACTATTTATGGAGAAGGACATGGCAACCAATCCAGTATTCTTGCCTGGAGAATCCCAGGGATAGGGGAGCCTGGTGGGCTGCCGTCTATGGGGTCACACAGAGTCAGACACGACCGAAGCGACTTAGCAGCAGCAGCAGCACTATTTGTAATTTCCAGGACATGGAAGTGACCTAAAAACAGCCATCAATATAGGAGTGGATTAAGAAGATGTGGTGTATATATACAATGGAATATTACTCAGCCATAAAAAATAGCAAAATAATGCAATTTGCAGCAACATAGTTGGACCTGGAGACTGTCACACTGAGTGAAGTAAGTCAGACAGATTTCATGTGATATCACAAATGCAGAGTCTAAAAAACATGGTACAAATGAACTGAGATACAAAACAAAGAGTTACAGATGTAGAAAATAAGCTTATGGTTTTCAGCGGGTAAGTAGGAGAGAGATAAATTGGGAGGCTGTAACTGTCATATACACACCACTATATATAGAATAGATAACTAATAAGGACCTACTGTGTAGCACAGGGATCTCTACTGAGTACTCCATAATGGTCTATATGGGAAAAGAATCTAAAAAAGAGTGGATTTATGTATAACTGATTCCTGTCACCTGAAACTAACATAGCACAGTAAATCAACTATACTCCAATGAGATTTTTTTTTAAAAAAAGAAAAGTCTGGTACTGACCCCTGTCTCCTAGCATCTGCCCCCTTGTCCTGATGTCTGGCTGCAAGGCATGTGCTGGGAGACCAAACCCAGGACAGATTTTACTGAAAGTCATTTTTACCCAGCACAGAGATCTCTAAACAGATAGACTATTTCAGGCTTAATAGAGAAGAAATCTACTTCTGCTTCATTGACTATGCTAAAGCCTTTGACTGTATGGATCACAATAAACTCTGGAAAATTCTTAAAGAGAGACAGGAATACCAGACCACCTTACCTGCCTCCTGAGAAACCTGTATGCAGGTCAAGAAGCAACAGTTAGAACCAGACATGGAACAATAGATTGGTAAAATTGGGAAAGGAGTACATCAAGGCTGTATATTGTCACTCTGCTTATTTAACTTATATGCAGAGTACATCATGCAAAATGCCAGGTTGGATGAAGCACAAGCTGGAGTCAAGATTGCTGGGAGAAATATCAATAACCTCAGATATGCAGATGACACCACATTTAAGGCAGAAAGTGAAGAGGAACTAAAGAGCTTCTTGATGAAAGTGAGAGAGGAGAGTAAAAAAAAAAAGATCATGGCATCCAGTCCCATTATTTCATGGCAAATAGATGGGGAAACAATGGAAACAGTGACAGATTTTATTTTCCTGAGCTCCAAAATCACTGCAGATGGTGACTGTAGCCATGAAATTAAAAGTCATTTGCTCCTTGGAAGAAAAGCTATGACAAACCTAGACAGCATATTCAAAAGCAGAGACATTGATTTGCTGACAAAGGTCTGTCTAGTCAAAACTATGGTTTTTCCAGTAGTCATGTATGGATGTGAGAGTTGGACTATAAAGAAAGCTGAGCACTGAAGAATTGATGCTTTTGAACTGTGGTATTGGAGAAAACTCTTGAGGGTCCCTTCAACTGCAAAGAGATCAAACCAGTCAATTCTAAAGGAAATCAGACCTGAATATTCACTGGAAGGACTGATGCTGAAGCTGAAACTCCAATACTTTGGCCACCTGGTGCAAAGAGCTGACTCGTTAGAAAAGACCCTGATGCTGGGAAAGATTGAAGGCAGGAGGAGAAGGGGACTACAGAGGATGAGATGGTTAGAAGGCGTCACTGACTCAATGGACATGAGCAAGCTCCGGGAGAGAATGAAGGACAGGGAGAACTGGCATGCCGCACTTCATGGGTGGCAGAGAGTCAGACACGACTGAGCAACTGAACAACAACAGAGAAGAGACGACATAGGACATTTGCAAGGTGATGGGAAGTCTAGGAAGGGACGGTCAAGAGAAGGCTATTCTGCCCACATTGAGTTCATTGAGCAGCAGTTAATGATTAATTCTTGGACTTTAAGGTTTTGACTTTTATACAAAGTAAATTCTTCTAGGAATATAATGTTCAGATAACATTTCTGTTTTCAGATAGGCTTGATAAAGGATCAGAAAGCCCTAGCAGTGGTTCTCAGGATATCTACCCATTGAAAATGACCTGATTATCTGATACCTGCATCACTGATACCTGGATCTTACCTCCATAGATTCTTATTTAGTTGGTCTGGGCTGCAGTCTTGGGCATAGGGATTATTTTTAAGTCCCCCAGGTGACCCCAATGCCCAGTCAAGACTGAGAACCTTCTCCCTGGGCAATGTACATACATCTGGCTGATAACCCCCTAAGTCAGAATTTCCAGACTTTTTGGCACTGGGGACCAGTTTTGTGGAAGATAGTTTTTCCACAGACCTGATGGCGGGCAGGGGATGGTTTGGGGATGATTCAAATGCACTGCATTTATTGTGCACTTCATTTCTATTATTATCACATCAGCTCACCTCGAATCATCAGGCATTATATCACAGAGGTTGGGGACCCCTACTCTAAATCCCCCCAGGAGCATGGTGAACATAGAAATGTGGGGACCCGCCTCAGACCCTCTGTTCAGGACTTCTGGTAGTTTATCAGGAAGCCATTGATTTGTCCTGGTACTAATGCCTCCAAGAAAGCACTTACGTCCACTGTTGGCCACTCTGATCTCAGCCAAGATTAAGGCCAAAAGCAGTGTTTCTCATTGTGCATTCACATTACCCAAGGATCTTGTTAAATACAGATTCTGATCAATATGGAAGAGGTCTGAAATTCTGCATTTTAACTAGCTCCCACCTGATGCCCAAGCCACTCGTGTGTGGACCACATTTTAAGGATAAGAGCCAGGTGCTGCTGTTAAGTCGCTAAATCATGTCTGACTCTTGCAATCCCATGGACTGTAGCCCCTGTCAGGCTCCTCTGTCCATGGGATTTCCCAGGCAAGAATGCTGGAGTGGGTTGCCATTTCCTCAGCCAAGGGATCTTCCCAACCCAGAAATCAAACATGCACCTCCTGCTTGACAGGTAGATTCTTTACCACTGAGCCTCCAGGGAAGCCCTGATGTCTGGGAAATTCTGATTCAGTTGGTCTGGAGCAGAGCCTGGGGTACACTGGGATTGTTTGAAAAGCTCCCCAGGCTATTCTTAGGTGCAGCCAGAGTTAAGAACTGCAAATAATCAAAAACAAAAAGTGATTTTAAAGGGATATCAGCTTCAGGATTTTGGCAAAGTTCAATGCTTTAAACTTAGAAACAAAAAATGTTAAAGGTATATATAATTTCTCTGCAGAGAATGGATCTTGGGGAAGAGTGTTTTGTTTGTTGAAAAAATGGTAAAAATGCAGAAGCTAGTGGTCAAAAGGGAACTCCTTCTACATAAAATGATCCCAATACTGGGTAACATCTGGAGAGACAGAAAAGGTAGCTGCTGTGAGGCTGGAACTTGGGTGAGAGGAAGAAACATCTCAAGAGCTTTAAGGAAGTTTCACTGTGTGTAGGCCACGTTTCCTCCTTCTTCAGTGTCCTCGAGAAACCTTGAATGAACACCTAGCCCAAATGCCAGACTGCAGTGGGTTTTGCTCAGTTTTTCCCTGCATCACTCCATCTAATAGGGTCTCATACCACATCTATATGGAAAGTACTGTCACTACCTGTGTATCACAGATGAGGAAACTGAGAATTGAAGGTCAATCATCTGCCCCAAGTCTTGCAGCTGCCATACAGAGCCAGAGCTGAGACCTGAGTCTAGTGACTCAACTGCAGAGCCCGGGGCTCAGGAGTGATCTGCCTGAGAAGAGAAAAGGCCTCCAGGCAGAGAAAATATGGAGCTGGATGCAGGAATGATGATTTTGCTGCAAGTGGGAAGTCTACCAGCTCAGCGCTGGCCTGTCACTCAGACCACACTCCAGGCCTGAAGACCAGGGAAAGAGGAGTTGGGGAGAGGACGATGGGAGTGAACAGTGAGAGAGCTTTTTTTTTCAGGAATCTCTGGGCAGAGGTGGGTTCACAGGACAGCCTGCCTTGAGATCCAAATAACAGTGAAACACAAAGGTAGGCCAGAAAATCTCCCCACTTTGGCAGGAAACACAGCTTCAAGAGCTCTGTGGAGCACCACCTTCACTCAGCAAAGCATTTACTCAGCACTTACTTTGTGCCAGCATTGAGCATTCAGTGAGGACCAATCCCAGTGCTTGAATAAGGGCACTTTTCCCTAGATGGGACCCTCACCAATCCTTGTGCCTGGCTCACCCCCGCCAGAGGTGCCCCCTAGGTTGTTCTGGCTACCCTCACGTCTTGAACTTCACTCATCTCACCAGAGAAAAATTATTTCTAACCTTCTTTATGCTTCAAATTTTCTGGAAGCCAAAGACGAGATGAAAGTGTCCATAAGATTTAAACAATGGCCCAGTGGCTGGGAAGAAGTATCTTTCTTGCTCCTTTAGGAATGCACAAAGCATAATATAATCCACAAATCAACAACAGCCTTATTACAAGAGTTTCAAGGGTTATTTCTTCAGTTGTTCACCAATAAAAGTTTGCATATCATGCCAAAGTGCAATTCAGCAGAACAATTCCACAGAGGACCATTCAGCAAGAGCATGCCCATGGAAGGTGGGGGGAGGGTGATGGAGCTTCTTCCAGGAAGATGTTAAAATAATAATTCTTAAATTTGGAGGTTGGGTGGGGCATGGAAATTCCCTTCAAGAGTCTGAAGAAAGCTGGGAGGAAATGGACAGTTCACACAAATAAACAAATTGCTGCCTGGGACTCCTGTTCCCACAGCCCTGAACCCCAGTCACAGACCTGTTAAAACTGGTGGAACCTAAAGGTGAGTTCCTCACCAGAGGAACGGGCCATCCTTCACAAATACACCCTCTTTTCAACTGGGCTTTGGAGAAGAACAAGGCAGCCCTGAGTTTGAGGTTATGTTCTCCACAGGAGGCTGACGCAGCTGCTACTCTACAGTGTCAGGAACACAGGGGAATCTTCACGACTCCTCAGGCTCAGCTAATCGCTGCAGTTAGGATCCCCACCTCCTAGCTCATCTCATGTCAGCTGGCTTTGAAGAGGCATCCCCTTCGATAACCCACACAAAGATATAAATGACTAAGAGCCCCAAGCCCTTCCAGGACCATTTCCATTTCAAAAAGTGGTTAACTGTTTACCCAAATGGTGACATTTCAAAACAAGTGACAAAGGAAAAGAAAGCATTTGAGCGGGAAGAGAGAAAGGAAATCATTAGTGAGCGCCTGCTACACGTCAGGCGCTGCATGTATCCATCTGATTTTCTCAGCTGATGAGCTGGGCATTGTCTGCTTTTCACTGAGAGGGACTCCTGTGCCCCCAAGGCATAATAACTAACTTAATGTCCGAGAGCAGGAGTCTCAACTTGCCTGCACATTGGAGTGTCAAAGACACTGGGTTCCAACCCAGAAATTATGGCCTGGGCTTTGGCATTTTGGAAAGGTCCTCTGGGGATTTTACTGTGCGGACAGTTTGGGGACCATTGCCAGAGGGTGGATAGTGGAAATCTAATTGGTCTAGTTCCTTCTTACTCTTAGGCAGTTATTCTGCTGGGACACAGCTGTGTGGTCACCCCAGTTGTATGAACTTTGAGCTGGTTTCATATTAGTTGGTATCTATCTGCTGACTCAAACCCCTGTCCTCTCCCGTGTCTCTCCTCCTTGCCCTGGATCACTTGTCCCTCTCCCGCAGAGCTAGAAGAAAACCTCTGACTAGCTCTGCCCAGGCCAGAAATGTTGTTAGATATCTTGACAATCACTCCTGGCAGTTTCAAGGCCCACTTTCCTTTCATAATACCTTAATACATGTGGGCAATGTCAGAAAGACAGTTTTGAGCAAACAGCTTTCCTGACATAAGTTACACAAAAGCTGAGAACCCCAACCCTACCTGTTCACATGCTGACAACCACTGGAAATGCCCATAGCAAATTGGAACCTTTGCTCAGGTTTTATAAGAGACAGCTCCAGATTTTGAGGTTTTGGTCACAAATGTACCAAGTCTATATCCACGTCAACTCCTTGAGTTGTCCAGAGAATTAGAGATACTAAGAAATAAAAAAGACTCAAGAAATCATCTCCTATTTCCCAGGCAACTACATTTTCCTATAAGATGATGAGTAGGCCAAACATATCTGAGATTTGAGCAAGAAACTCCTGTCCTCTTTGGGGCAAAGGGCAGGAGAGCAGTTTTCCATCATCAACCAGAGTAAACCACATTAAATGGGACAATCAGGCAACAGAAGACACACTAGCAACGTCTGGCCTCTGCAAATCTGGTCAGAGATAGTAAATAGAGAAAATTAAAACAATATATTTTACTATTAGATTTGTGGCTCAGAGGTAAAGAATCTGCCTGCAATGCAGGAGACACTCCGGAGACATGGGTTTGACTCCTCTATCAGGAAGATCCCCTGGAGAAGGAAATGGCAACTCACTTCAGTATTCTTGACAAGAAAATCCCACGGACAGAGAAGCCTGCTGGGCTACAGTCCATGGGGTTGCAAAGAATTGGACATGGCTGAGTAACTGAACACATTCTCTTTCATAATTAACTGCAGAAAAATACAAGTAGCAATAAAGGTCTTTATCTTCTTTGAGGCACCTCGTCTCTCTATCCATCCCCAGATTTATTGTGTGTAGAAAGTTGCTGTTCAGTTGCTCAGTCATGTCTGACTCTTTGTGAACCCATGGACTGCAGCACGCCAGGCTTCCCTGTCCTTCACTATCTCCTGGAGTTTGCTCAAACTTATATCCACTGAGTCAGTGACGCCATCCAACCATCTTAAAGCAGGGCCCTTGTTTATTCATTTAACAAACATCGGTTGAGCAGTTACTATTTGCCAGGGACTCTGCTAGGATCGAGGGTGGAATGCAAGCCTGAGTAAGACACAGTATTGGCTTCCAGGAGCCTACAACCCAGGAGACAGACATGCAAACAAATAACTATAATGCGCTCTGGGGAAAGTTGTAACCAATGCCTGTGCAAGGGGTGTGGGAGCTCAGAGCAAGGAGTAATTAGCTGGCTGCCAGGTTAGGAAGGACCTCATGGGGAGGCAGTATCTGAAATGATATTACAGAGGGACAAGTACAGGTGATTCCAACTGTTTATTCCAATTCTGCCTTTAATTTATGTAAAAGAATAGAAAGCATAGTTAAAGCACACACTAGGAGCAGACCTGGATCGAGCACGGGATATTTTTTAAAGGCTTAGACAAGGGTTGGAGACTCCTTATGCACCACTGAGATCCAAAAGACTGGCCTGCTAATATCTGCTGGGGGCTTGGAAATTATGTCATGACATTAAACAGTTGGTCTTCAGGGAGAAAATGCTGAATTCCTTTTCTATGAATCATGTATTTCCCAGAAGCCTCTGACTCCCTGAAATCTCCCTTGGGGATTCCCAGATGTACTCACGAGGTTTTCAAATGGGATCGTTTCCGATCATGCTTATCATGTTTGCTTTGGTGTCCCAGTAAGGAAACTGGGTTTACACTGAAGACTCACACTGAAGATTTGGCAGGCTTTCACTTCATCTCCCGCTACTTCTTTTTCTGGGCTGCCTTGGAATGGACATGTAAAATAAAATAAAAATTTAAAGGAAACACTTGCTATTCCTAAACAGAGGCCTGGAGAGGAGAAAACCTGACGACCCTTTGGTGTGGAGTCACTGGATGTTCTTCCCTAAAGAAAAGTCCTCTTTCCAGGCCCACTGTCTGGAAGCTGAAGGGAGGCCAGGCAGGGGAGGGAGGAATTTCTTCTAGAAGCAAACCTTAGAGCGGACCTTGGTAGAAGGGAAAAGACACAGATTCATGAGTTCTGATTCCCCTCACTCCCATCCAACCATCACTGCTGGGAGGGGCTCTTCCATCAATCTAGTCGGTATGTTTATTTCTCTGCACTAGCCCTACAGCCAGGTGCTAAAGATGAAGAATGAATGAAGTTCTCAATGGAACTTACACTCTATTTATAGACATGCACATTGATTTTAGTTTTTAAAAATCTTCAACAAAGCATAGGGCAGTGTGGAATATGAAAGTATCCTGTTTTGGCTGCTAGACTGGAGTCTGGCATGAGGTGTGAAGAGACAGAGGCACATTCTGTGGCTGAACATGAACTCAGGGAGTCCGCCCAGGTCTGGGGTGGGACAGTCTGCTGAAGAACCAGGAGTGTGGGGTGCTCTCTTTGATCAGCTCCTGGAGACTGCCCTCCTCCCAGGCTGTGGGTATCCATGGATTCAAGGCAGCACCCTCTGTGATGGGGCACACAGGTGCTTGCTACATTACACTGAGGATGGTGAGCCCCAAAGAAGACAAATGGCTGACCGAAAGCTTCATGGGGGATAAAAGCACTTCACAGGAAGTCAGGACACCTGGGTTCTGCTCAGCTTTGTCACCCTAGCTCCAAGACAGACAACCTGCTCAGCCTCTCGACCTTGGTTTCCTCACCTGTAACAATGGAGAATGGTCATATCTTCTCTGAGTTCCATCTCAGGATTCCCCAGGACCTGTGTGAACTGTCACTCCAGGGGCCGCCCTGGCCCTCACTGGGGCTCTCAGAATCCTGGGATAACTAATGAAGCTTCCCTGAGAAGGCAATGAATGCCATGGCAAGAAGAACGCCTTTCCTGTCCCTGCTAGAAAGAAGTAAGGTTGTTATCTGGTTCACAACCTTCATCTATCTTCTCCACTCTGGCCAGCCCAAGGTCACTGACAAGGCTGAGGGGATATCACTGGGGTGATACCACCCGGGTCCTCCTGCAGGCACCTCTGACGACTCCTCAATTAGTTCACTTTTTTCCATAAATTGCCAAGTACTTACTGAGACCCTCCTGGCCAGGATCTGCTGTCTAACTGGGGACAAAGACGTTGCTACAGGTTGAATTGTATCCCCTTTAAATTCATAAGTTGAAGTCTCACCCCCAGTATTCAGAATGTGACCTTTTTCAGAAACAGGGTTGCAACAGGTGTAATTAGCTAAGATGAGGTCATTAACATGGGCCCTAACTGACATTACAGGTGTCCTTACAGAAAGGATTAATTTGGATGCAGACAGGTCCACAGAAAGGACATCATGTAGAGACCCAGGGAGAAGGTGGCCAACTACCAGCCAAGGAGACGAGCCTGGAACAAAGTCCTCCTCACGCTGTTAGAGGGAATCGGTCCTGACAACACCATGACTGTCATCATGGGCTTCAAGAAGCCCCGCAGAGAAGGCGATGGCACCCCACTCCAGTACTCTTACCTGGAAAATCCCATGGGCGGAGGAGCCTGGTAGGCTGCACTCCATGGGGTCGCTGAGGGTCGGACATGACTGAGCGACGTCACTCTCACTTTTCACTTTCATGCATTGGAGAAGGAAATGGCAACCCACTCCAGTGTTCTTGCCTGGAGAATCCCAGGGACGGGGGAGCCTGGTGGGCTGCTGTCTATGGGGTCGCACAGACTCGGACACGACTGAAGCGACTTAGCAGCAGCAGCAGGTCTATCCACATCTCTACAAATGACCACATTTTGTTTCTTGTTTGTATGGAATCTAGAAAAATGGTACAGATGATCCTAGTTCTAGAGCAGGAATAGAGATGCCAATGTAGAGAACAGACCCGTGGGCACAGGGGGTGGGGTGGGAAAGGGAAGATCAGACGAGGGAGATTAGGATCGACATACCTACACTCCCATGAGTGAAATAGATAGCTAGTGGGAAGCTGCTGTATAGCACAGGGAACTCAGCTCAGTGCTCTGTGATCACTGAAGGGTAGGATGGGAGGAGGTCTAAAAGGGAGGGGATATATGTATACATATAGCTGATTTGTGGGCTTCCCATGTGGCTCAGAATCTGCCTACCAGTGCAGGAGATGTGAGTTCAATTCCTGGGTCAGGAAGATCCTCCGGAGAAGGAAATGGCAGCCCACTCCAGTGCTCTTGCCTGGAGAGTTCCATGGAGAGTGGAACCTGGTGAGCTACAGTCCACGGGGTCACAAAGAGTCAGACATGACTTACTGACTAAACAACAATAATAGCTGATTCACTTCACTGTACAGCAGAAACTAACACAACATTGTAAAGCAATTATACTCCAATAAGAATAAGCAAACATTTCTATGGTGCTCCGTTACTCATTTCCCTAGGAAACAAATAGAGATGTGTACTCGAAACTATCAAGCACAGGTAAGGCCAAGGCCAAGCTGAAGATGTGGCTGGTAGAGAAACAACTGACCTCTTTTAAATTCAGACAGGTTATTATTTACATAGACAGAGTAAGGAAGAGCACTCAGAGGAGCCAGCTCCCTGCAGCCCAGGTGCAGGGTGACACCAAAACAAACAGGGAGCAGAAGCCTGGGCACCTGCTGCTGAGGAGACTTGTTCCTCCTAGAACCCCGGAGATGAGAAGTGTCTCCTGAGAGGGGAGCAAGTGAGAAGCGCCTTGTGGCAGCTCCTCAGAGTCCGGCACTCTCGGGCACTGGAAGGCGCACAAGGTATTCTGCCAGGACTCAATCCACTGCAGGTCTAGCCCTGTCTGCATGGCCTCTGTGGTTACCTGCAGGGTCACCAAGGTGCCCCCAGAACTGTTCTCCTATAGTGACACTTAAGAGGAGAAAACAGTGAGGTGTCAGGGTCAGGAGCACAGCCCCCAAGCTGCACAGAAACTCAGGACAGGGAGGTCAATGAGACTGGAGGGTGAAGGGCTTGATGGACAAAGCTTCACATGAGTGGACGCAGACCAGACATGGGCAGACAAAGAATGAGAGCCCTGCTTTTATAAAATTTATTTTTTTATTCTTAGAATAGGGCAAGTGCAATATGCAAAATTTAGAAAATTAAAAAAAGGATAAAACTCACACATATAATGCTGAAGAAAAGAAGCCAGACACAGAAGAGTGTACTTTATGAGCCCATTTATGTGAGGTTCTAGAACAAGCAAAACACACCTAAGGAGGAAAAAAAGAAATTGAAGTCACCTCTTGCAGGAAGGACAGTGACCAGACAGGGTCACCAAGGAACTTTACAGAAAGGTGGAGACATTCTGTGCAGTAATAGGAGTGTGATATGTTCAGCCCAGTTCAGTCGCTCAGTCATGTCTGACTCTTTGTGACCCCATGAATCACAGCACGCCAGGCCTCCCTGTCCATCACCAACTCCCGGAGTTTACCCAAACTCATGTCCATCGAGTCGGTGATGCCATCCAGCCATCTCATCCTGTTGTCCCCTTTTCCTTCTGCCCCCAGTCCCTCCCAGCATCAGGGTCTTTTCCAATGACTCAACTCTTCGCATGAGGTGGCCAAAGTACTGGAGTTTCAGCTGCAGCATCAGTCCTTCCAAAGAACACCCAGGACTGATCTCCTTTAGGATGACTGGTTGGATCTCCTTGCAGTCCAAGGGACTCTCAAGAGTCTTCTCCAACACCACAGTTCAAAAGCATCAATTTTTCAGCGCTCAGCTTTCTTCACAGTTCAACTCTCACATCTATACATGACCACAGGAAAAACCATAGCCTTGACTAGATGAACCTTTGTTGGCAAAGTAATATCTCTGCTTTTCAATATGCTATCTAGGTTGGTCATAACTTTCCTCCCAAGGAGTAAGCGTCTTTTAATTTCATGGCTGCAATCACCATCTGCAGTGATTCTGGAGCCCAGAAAAATAAAGTCTGACACTGTTTCCACTGTTTCCCCATCTAGTTCCCATGAAGTGATGGGACCGGATGCCATGATCTTCATTTTATGAATGTTGAGCTTTAAGCCAACTTTTTCATTCTCCTCCTTCACTTTCATCAAGAGGCTTTTTAGTTCCTCTTCACTTTCTGCCATAAGGGTGGTGTCATATGCATATATGAGGTTATTGATATTTCTCCCAGCAATCTTGATTCTAGCTTGTGCTTCCTCCAGCCCAGCGTTTCTCATGATGTACTCTGCATATAACTTAAATAAGCAGGGTGACAATATACAGCCTTGACGTCCTCCTTTTCCTATTTGGAACCAGTCTGTTGTTTCACGTCCAGTTCTAACTGTTGCTTCCTGACCTGCATAGGGGTTTCTCAAGAGGCAGGTCAGGTGGTCTGGTATTCCCATCTCTTTCAGAATTTTCCACAGTTTATTGTGGTCCACAGAGTCAAAGGCTGGTCCATGTTAATAAATATTTTATATGTGCTTGAAAAGAATTGAATTCTGTCATTGCTAGGCACAGTGTTCTATGTCAATTAGGTCACCTCAACTGTGTAGTTCAAATTTTTATATCATTATTTTTTCCTGCTGTTTTATTTATGCTGAAATATACATGATAAAAAGTAGTATTATAATTGTGAGTTTTCTATATCTATTTTAATTTTCATTAATTTTTGCTTTACATACTTTGGAGCTATGTTGCTTGCTACATAGTTATGACATTTTCTGGTTATACTGATGCTTTTACCATTATGAATACCTCTCTTTATCTCTAAGTAATACTTTTGCTCTAATATTCAGTTCAGTTCAGTTCAGTTCAGTTCAGTCGCTCAGTTGTGTCCGACTCTTGGCGACCCCATGAATTGCAATACACCAGGCCTCCCTGTCCGTCACCAACTCCCGGAGTTCACTCAAGCTCATGTCCATTGAGTCCGTGATGCCATCCAGCCATCTCATCCTCTGTTGTCCCCTTCTCCTCCTGCCCCCAATCCCTCCCAGCATCAGAGTCTTTTCCAGTGAGTCAACTCTGTGATATGTTAGTCACTGTCAAATTTGTGAGGTTAATATGTGTGCCTTTCAGTGTATGTACTTCAAAAATGTATAAAGATAATAACTATCATCCCAAATCACACCAGCCAAAGATAATCTATTAAAATTTTTAAAATTATCTTATGGACTTTTTTTTCCTTGCAAAGGTAATATAGTTGAGATCATACTGAATATACAATTTTGAATTTTTTAAAGTTTATGTTAAAAAAATCTTCCTAGATCATTAAAACTGCTTAGTTAACATCATTTTTAAGTAACTGCCTGGGACTGTATTGTTTGGATGTACTATCATCTGAACACCATCCCACAGCCCTGGGAGTTTAGGTTGCTTTGTTAATAATAAATAATGCTGTGATTAACATCTGTGCCCATACATCTTTGTCTGCATTTCTGATTATTTCGCTAAAAGATTTCTGGTAGAGGAATTACTAGGTAAAGAGTATGAATATTTCAAGGCTTTGCAAAGCCTGTTGGCAAATTGCTTTCCTGAAGAGTGTGAGCACAGTGCTCCCCCCACACCCTCACCAGCCTTGAGTACTGCTACAGTGCTAATCTTGCACAGTGCAGCAGGGGCAGAAAGTATTTTATTGTCATGACTGCATTTCTGTGATTACTGGTAAAGCCAAACATGTCCCCATACATTTATAAGCCATTTTTATTTCCTTATCCATGAACTGTCTGTTCATGTCCCATACCCATTTTCCTATATTGATATTCTAGTTTGTTTTTTTTAATCAAGTAGAAACAGTTTAAAGTTCGAGGCTATCAACCTCTCCACCACAATTGTGACACACACTTATTCCTAGTTGGCTTTCAATTTTAGGGTTTTTTTCTTTTAACTTGTTCCTCGTTTCCTTTTCTTTCTTTGTCAGAGCTCCTGGTGACTCAGGGTAGCACATTCTAGGCGGAGATACCATGTGAGCTACCGTGTGAGCTACACCTGGAATCTGGAGAGGAGTAATAAGGCTGAAAAAGAGGGACTAAAGATATATATAGATATATCAATTTGAAGAAAATAGACATCTTAACAATATATACAGTGCTATGAAAAAGTAAAAAAAGTGAAAGTATTAGCCTCACAGTTGTGTCCGAATTTCCATACTGATCTATATATATGTATATGTGTGCTGTGTGCTAAGTTGCTTCAGCCGTGTCCAACTCTTTGCAATCCCAGGGACTGTAGCCCAACAGGCTCCTCTGTCCACAGAATTCTCCAGGAAAGAATACTGGAGTGGGTTGCCAAGCTCTCCTCCAGGGGATCTTCCCAACCCAGACATCAAAACCGTATCTCTTACATCTCCTGCATTGACAGGCGGTTCTTTACCACTAATGCCACCTGGGAAGCCCATATGTATATGATGTCAATTTTCTTCAAATTGATCTATAGATTCAAATCTATTATAATCAAAATTTCAGATGGCTACTTCAAATAGATTAACAAACGGGTTCTAAAGGGCATAGACTAATCAAAACAAATCTGAAGAAGAAAAAAATTAAGTGGCTAACACTACCTGATTTCAAAAATTATTACAAAGCTCTAGCAGTCAAGACAGTGTGGTATTATCATAAAGATAGAATAGATCACTGGAACAGAATAGAGCTCAGAGATTAACCCACACATGTATGGACAAGTGATTTTAACAAAGGCTCAAGGCAATATAGTGAAGAAATAATAGCCTTTTCAACAAACTATGCTGAGAAAATTAATTAGTGAAGTCACTCAGTCGTGACTTACTCTTTGCGGTCCCATGGACTGTAGCCTACCAGGCTCCTCCATCCATAGGATTTTCCAGGCAAGAGTACTGGAGTGTGTTGCCATTTCCTTCTCCAGGGGATCTGGCCAATCCAGGGATAGAACCCAGGTCTCCTGCATGGCAGACAGACTCCTTACTGTCTGAGCCACCAGGGAAATTAACTAGATATAAATAAAATAAATTTGAGTCCATAGTTCATACCATGTACAAAAATTAAATAAAATGGATCATAGACCTAAATGTAAAACTTAAAACAATAAAACTCGCAGAAGAAAGCATAGGATAGAATCTTCATCACCTGGGGTTAGAGGAAAAGATTTCAAAGGATATCATATAATGCCAGAAACACCAAACATAAGCAGAGCAAGCCAATCAACATTAAAAAAAAAACTTCTCTCTTTAAAAGGCAGTGGTAAGAGAATGAAAAGAGAAGCCAAAAGTGTGGGAGGAGCCTTTGCAAAGCATGTAACTGGTAAAGGACTTGTATCTACAATATATAGAGAACTCTCAAAATTCAGCAATAAGGAAACAAACAACCCAAGTCTTTAAATGGGCAAAAGAGTTAAACAGATATTTCATCAAAGAAGATATACAGATGGCAAATAAACACATAAAAATGCCCAATATCATTAGTCATGGGGATATACAAATTAAAATCACCATCAGATACTACTACATACACCAACTGGAATAGTTCAAATTTAAGAAGACTAGCTATACCAAGTTTCGCAAGAACATGAAGAAACTAGAGCCCTCCACACACCCCTGGTGGAAATGCAAAATGGTGCAACCACTTTGGCAAACACTATGGCAGTTTCTTAAAAAGTTTAACATACACCTACCATATAATCCAGCCATTATACTTCTAGAAATTTACCTTAGAGAAAAGGAAATATGTGTCTATACAATGGCTTAATAGCAATGTTCATAGAAGTTTTTTGTAGTAGCCAAAAAATAGAAATTCAAATGTTCATCATAAAAGAACGTGTTCATCAACACAATGAAATACTGCCCAACAATAAAAATGAACAAACTATGGATGCAACTATATGGATGTCTCAAGTATTCTGAAAGAACTAAGACTAAAGAGTACTCACTGTATATTCCATTTATATAAAATTCTAGAAATATAAACTAATATGTAGTGATAGAAACTGGATCAGTAGCTGCTTGAGAATAGAGACCTGAGCTGGGCAGATAGGGAGGAGGGATCACAAAGGAAACTTTTGGAGGTGATAAGCATGTTCATTTTTTCATTGTGGTAATGGGTTCAGGGTGTATACACATGCCAAAATTTCACCCTTTAAATATATGCAGTTTATTGTATGACAATAATACCTCAATAAAACTTTTTAAAATAATTAATGTCTAAAAGATTTTAAAAACCAAAGAAAAAGAAAACACTACCTTAGTCCCAGGACTCCTCTGGTGTGCAGGTTCAGTTTTTAAGAACTAGGGGCAACTCAGGTTGAATTGTGTTAAGGCTAGATCTTGACTTCTAGAACACCAACAATTCAACAACAAAGGAAATCCCAACCTAAAAATGGGCAAAGGGCTTGAATAGGTATTTCCCAACCAAAAAAATATACAAATGGCCAATAAGTATATGAAAAGATACTCAACATCTTTAATTAGTAGAGAAATGCAATCAAAACCACAATGAAATACCAGTTCTCACCCATTAGCATGACTGCTATCAAAAAATAAGTGTTCAGAGGATGTGGAGAAATTGTGACCTTTGTGCACTGTTGGTGGGAATGTAAAGTGGTATAGCTGCTATTTTAAAACAGTACAATGGTTCCTCAAAAATTAAAAATAGAACTACCATATGATTAGACTTCCCTGGTGGCTCAGACAGTAAAGCGTCTGTCTACAATGTGGGAGACCTGGATTCGATCCTTGGGTCGGGAAGTTCCCTGGAGAAGGAAATGGCAACCCACTCCAGTACTCTTGCCTAGAAAATCCCATGGACAGAGGAGCCTGGTGTCCATGGGGTCGCAAAAAGTTGGACACGACTGAGTGACTTCACTTTACCATATGATTAAGCAATTCTAATTCCAGGTAAACACCCCAAAGAATTGAAAGCAGCATCTCAAGGAAATATTTGTACACTCATGTTCATAGCAGTATTATTCACAATAGCCAAAAGATGAAGACAATCCAAATATCCATCAGATGAATGGCTTTGAAAAACAATATATGGTGTATTCACACAATGGAATGTTTTTCTGCCTCAAAAAGGAAGGAAATTCTGACACATGCTATGACATGGATTAACCTTGAGGGCATTATGCCAGGTGAAATAAGCCATTCACAAAGATAAATAAAAATAAAAAGATAAATATTGTTTAATTCCGCTTCTATGAGGTACATAGAGTAGTCAAACTCATAGGTACAAAAAGTACAATAGTGGTTGCCAGGGGCTAAGGAGAAAGGGGAATTGTTTAATGATACAGAGTTTTGGTTTTGCAAGATGATCAAGTTCTAGAGATTGTACAACAATGTGAATAGACTTATTACTAAACTGTATATGGAGAAATGGTTAAGACGGTTAATTGTGTGTAATATGTTAAGTATGCAGGAGTAAATCCAGAGGAATCTCCTGGAGGATGTTTCAGAAGTGTAGGTTAAGTATGAAGGTGACTTGACCAGATTTGACTAAAGGTGAGGTGGTTAGAAAGGAGAGGAGATAGAAATGGGTGGATTCGAGTAATATTTAGGAGTTCAAATCCACAGAACTTGGAAAGGGAGGAAATGTGGAAATCAAGGAAGAGAAAAATATAAATTGGAAGTGAGCAATTTCAACATGAATAACTGAGTGGGTGGTGGTGCCATTTACTGACTTGGGGACATCAGACAAGGGGCATCTGGGGAGAGAGGAGGTTGGGTTGGGGGAAGGGATGAAATTCCGCTTTGAGACGCCTGAGAGATCCAAGTGTGAAAGTTGGACTGGCAGTTGACAGTATAGATCTAGAGCTAATAAGAGTCTTTCAAGCAGGAAATGAACGCAAGTATAGACTTTCAGTCTGTGCTTGAGTAATAAGATGTGGTAGGTGTGAATGAGAAGCTGGAGAAGCTGGTTGTTTTGAGAAAAGAAAGCCTAGAACTGAGCCCTGAGTCATTTCTGGCAAACTGATATCAAGAATAGGAAAGTCAGCATTACTGTCCCACTTTATAAATGAGGAAAAGCAGAGATTAAGCATCTTGCCCAAGAAAGACTACACAAGTCATTAAGGGGAAGGACCAGAACTGGGACCTGAAATCTACCCTCCCACTATCTTCCTCCCACCACCACCACCACCAACAACAAAAACAAGGCAGGAGAAGGCCCCAGAAACTGTAGCTTGAGTTGGCCTTGGCTGCCTCTCCTGGCTCCTCACTGCCAGCTGCCTCCTAGGGCAAGTCCCCTTTGCTGAGACTCAGTTTCCTCACTGGCAAAATGGAGATGTGACCTCTCTTAGTGTACAAGGTTGTGGCGAAGGCCAGGTGAATCACAGATACTGATGACTGTCAGCTGTGAAATATTGTTTGATGGAGCTACAGCCTCTGTGCACTGGTCTCTGAATGAGGGAAGACCCTCTGCTAGATTGGCCTGCGATAATCTTAAAGGCAGAGGTCATTATCTTCCTGTGATTCTAGGCCAGCCATCCTGTTAATCAGTTCCACCTCAGATTCACTTCCTCTTGTTTATCTTTCTCTGGAAACCATCAGCCTAGTTTGCAGTCCCTGCCAGACCTATTCCTCCCCAACCTGGGGCCACTTGATCCTCCCCCACAGACCTAGCCCCCTCTCTGTAGGACTGGCCCACGGGCTTTTGTTTTCTACTCAGCCACACTCTTACCTGAGTTTACAGACAGGCACCATGTTAAACAAGCCCTGAACTGTATTATCCTGCGTAATCCTCCCAAAGAAGTGAGGTAGGTTCTACTATTTTCTCCACTTTGTGAAAAGTGAAATGAAAGAGTTAGTCACTCAGTCGTGTCTTTGCAGTCACATGGACTGTAGCCCGCCAGGCTCCTCCGTCCACGGAATTCTCCAGACAAGAATACTGGAGTGCTGGAGTGGGTTACCACGTGCTTAAGAAATAGAAGCAGGAGGTTAAGTGACTTGAGCAGGATCCCACAGCTCATAAAAGTAATAAAACTGAGTTGCTTTTTTTTTTTTAACTGAAATGGTGCTGCTTCATCTTTAAAATATCAGCAATTTGCCCACATGCTCAGCTTGGCTGAAATGTGTTATTTTCAAACCTAGCAATGAACTACAAAATTCTAAAGGTGGAAGAGCCTCTGAGATGAGTTAGTCCAGGCCACAGCCGCAGGAAAGCGGGGAAAAAGCTGAGCATACAGGACATAAATCCTTTTCTTCTTTGTCCCTCTGCTACTAAAATAAAATAGAACAAGTGACTAGAAAGTCTCTGGATTTAGAGAATTCAGCGTGTCCCTCCTAATTCCCTGAGATTTTATTATTCAAGATAGCAAGAAGTGCCTATTTCCTGGAGCAAAGCAAAGCTAAAATCCCTCTGCTGGTGGCTATGATCTTGAAAGTGGGTGACGCAGAGTGGTCCCTCCCTCCAGCTGCAGCCTTTCCCTCCAGCCCTCCTCCCCCAGGCACCCTGAGGCTGAGGGACTGCAGGTCTAGGGCCCTGCGGACTTGTCAGGATTGGCTGCCCCAGGAAGACAGCCCTGTCCTTCAACAAACTCTCGCCTCCCATCTGCATCCCTAATTGGCATCTTCTGGTGACTTCATTTTTCACTCTCGGCTAAAAATGGGACTCTGATGAATTATTCTATCCTGGGTGTTGACAAGCTCAAGAAGTTGTGCGGGGCCACTGCCAGGCTCTGGCGGTAATAAAGTGTGACTCATCACTCCCAGGTCAGTGGGGGTGGGAGACGGGAGACCAGCTGACAATAGTCACACTCCATCGCCGCCAGGCCGCCTGCCCTCTTCTGTGAGGGCTCTCCTCCTGGAAACGGAAGGGCCGCTCCCGAGCCCTGGGACGGGGACAGGGCAGGCAGCTTCTAGGTCTGTCACATCTCGAGGATGCTTCTGGTGTTTTTCCCGACTCCCAGTGCCAAATGCTAAGCTGCCTTTCAGAGAGAGATCTAAAAGGAAGTTACAACCCAGCCCTGTTTGAATCCACCCATCACATGTTCACAAAACATAAGCCCTGGAAGAAAAAAAATTTTTTTATCCTTACAAACAATTTAACTCTATTTTCTTATTTTATGGGAAATAATTTAAGGCCCAGAGAGGTCAACTTGACCAAGGTCACAAAGAGAGTTAGAGGTGAAGCTGGGACTAGAACCTGGGTCTTATGTCTCCCAGCTCTGTGCTCTGTCTATTGACCACAGTATTAACGAGAATTAAACCTGAGCTCATGAATGAGTGGAGGCTGACTTCTTTCTCCATGAACAGGAGCAGGAGGCACTAACCTTTAAGGGACAGACTGCTGGAATTTCAGCTCTGCCCTTTGTTTGTCTCAGATGGGACTCTCTATTTGGCAGTCTTTTCCTCGATTGTGGGAATCCCTGGAATTCTCGGGGCTCTCCCAGGAATGATATATTAATCACAGGAAGGTGAAAACTAAGGGTGACCCACATACAATTTCTTGGATTAGTCCAAAGCAAGTTGCCCTTCAAACATTTATTGCCTTCTGTCTAGCTGCTAAGTGACTCATTTCTCTTTTTCTCTCTGTTGATCATATGAGTAAACAGTTTGTTATCTCAGGAGAGACTCAAACTCATGGAGTCTGTAAATCAAAAAGGGCCGTGAAGTTCCTTCAATCTGAACCTGCTGCACTTAGTCCAGAGACCCCCTCCACCACGGCCCAGAGGGATACCACCAGGGCTAGAACACTTCTCAGGATGAATGCTTCTCCCTACCTCCCTCCCTCATGGCCCCTCTGCTGCTGGATGGACCCAACAAACAGAGATAACTGCCTAGACCTTCCTGGTGTCAGCCAATGTTAGGCTGATGCAGAACTATTGCTTTCTAGACTTCAATTGCCAACTGCCTTCTCTAGACTGCACTTATGACTCATGACCTAGAGGAACAGCTCACACTAGGCAGAACCATTCTTGATCCTCCAAAGACTGAGCGCCCACTTGGTAGACCAGGAAAAACTCTTGTTCAGTTTTCTCTTCCCATCTGATTTCAATGAGTTTGAGGGGGAAAGAAAAGAAAACAGCTTGCCCACCTTCTCTAGAGAAATTGAATAAGAAAAATAAGTGCTGAGCCTGCCCATTTGCTCCTTACTAGAAACTCTGGTAAAAGGTCTGACCAAAGAGAAGGCTGAACCTGTCCAAGGTGATCTGCATGGACAGCTGTGCTCTGCAATTAGCCTCTTTCTCTTCCCCTCACCATGTAAGGAGACCTGGATTTTCATGAAAGATATTATCATCATTTCAAATTCATCTGCCTTCTCATTCCTTTAGGAAACCACATGTGAATTTCATCCAATCAAGAAAATCAATTACTTACTATATGCCAGGCAACATTCCAGGGATATAACAGCAAATGAAACAAAGTTCTTGATCCCATGAAGCTCATGTTCTAGAGGAGAAGACAATAATAAGCTAATTAACAATACAGTATCATGTCAGGAACTGGCACACACTGAAAAGGAGAACAGAACAATGTAAAGGACAAATGGTGATGGAGCTGCTATTTGGGGTGAGGGTGAGGGAAGGCCTGGGAGGTAACATTCAAGCAGAGACTGGAGTGAAGGACTGGATCCCTCCTTGGGAATATCTGGGGAAGTGTTCTAAGATGAAAGAGTTGTAAGAAATCCCTGATGGGTGTGCCACTTGGATCAGTTAGAATGTTTCAACTGACTTTTCATAGATAACAATAATTTTTGAGGCAAGTATTGCCAATAAAATTCAACATGATATTACTTGTTTTTATGTCTTTAGCCCTTGTAACTTGATTTCCAGTAGGTGGGACCAACAATATATGAATGAAGTGGCCAAACAACTTTTGTAAAATTCTCCCTATCATGGTATCCTTTTAAAATAGTCACAACAACCCCACAAGGTACACATTATAATTCACAACAGTGTTACAGATGGGGAAACTGAGGCTGCAAGAAATTAATATCTTGAGTATGCAGAGCTAAAACCAATAGTATCTGGTATCCAAACTCTGGTCCTCACCCAAGGCATCAGTATGCAGAAGTGTCCTCTTTCTAAAGGAAGTTATCAGGGCTTTTCTTCACTGAAACATATGGGATAGAATACAAGAACACCTAAGCTTGTAATTTTAACTTTGAATCAGCACAGTATCTGATGTTGAAGATCAGTGTACCTCTCAGCTCTCCCTCAGGTGGACCTGCCAAGGGGAGTAAAGATGCCTGGTAACCCCAGTTAGTTCCCTTTAGACCCAACTCCCCACTGGTGTCCCCCAGGCTGCTCCCAGCCAGTGGCTGAGCACAGCAGTGGGGGTACAATTCTGGCCCATCCTGCTTGACACAAGCTGTCTCCAATAGGCAGCCTCTGAGCTCTGGGATTCCTCCTGGCCTGGCTGAACTGCACTGATGTCTGAGGCTCTTTCTGCCCAATTCTTTTTCCCTCTCTCCTTTCACAGGTGTCAGACTTGCATTATGATCTGAAGACTCTCCCTGCCGTCTCCCCTCTTTCTCCTTCACAGGCCATTTGTCTCAAGAAATCTCTTGCAAGTTCTAGTTCATCTTGGCCCCTGCTTCCTAGAGGATTCACACTGACATGATTTCTAATCTAAATAGTTTCATTTTATTTCTTCATAGAAGAACTACACTATTAGTTTATTACAGCTTTGTGTTTCTGGACTTGAAAACAATACAAATTTTTTTTCTCGAGTGTTAGTGTCAGACTTCTGGACTCATTAATAGTCCATTTTAATTAAAAATGTACAGGAAAATTCTGGAATTTTACTGGTGTTAACTGAGGTGAGGTTCTGGTCTGACTTTCTGGCCTTTTAACAGTTTCCAGTCAGCTTCACAGATCCGTGTCTAGGGCAAACACTTGCTGCTTCATTTGCTGGCTGTGAATTCCAAGCTTAGAGCTAATCAAAGCTGTCCATGTATCTTTGAAAGTATTTAAATGGTTCTAGCAGGCCACGACTGAAGCGACTCAGCAGCAGCAGCAGCAGCAGCAGCAGGTTGCTGGGAGTGCTGTAGGCAGATGTAGGGTTCTGAACCTGCACTGTCTAACAGAAATATATTGTGAGCCACATATGTATTTGTTAGTTTTCTAGTAGCCACATTGGAAAAGGAAAAAGAAACAGGCTAACTTAATCTTAATGATATGTTTTATTTAATTGAAGACATCCAAAATATTGTATCAACATGTAATCATATTTAAACACCACTCATGAGACTTGGAGAAGGCAATGGCAACCCACTCCAGTACTCTTGCCTGGAAAATCCCATGGATGGAGGAGCCTGGTAGGCTGCAGTCCAAGGGGTCACGAAGAGTCGGACCCGACTGAGCAACTTCACTTTCACTTTTCACTTCATGCATTGGAGAAGGAAATGGCAACCCACTCCAGTGTTCTTGCCTGGAGAATCCCAGGGATGGGGGAGCCTGGTGGGCTGCCATCTGTGGGGTCACACAGAGTCAGACACGACTGAAATGACTTAGCAGCAGTAGCATGAGACATTTTATATTTTCTTCACACTGGTTATTTATAAAGTCACATTTCAAGTGCTCAACAGGCACATGGAAGCCAGTGACTACTCTACTGGACATAGGAGATCTAGGTGCTCCTGAGTCTGAGGAATAGAACCCAGATGTGGGGCAGCTGACAAGCTGTTTCTCTTAGTGTTCCTCTAAACCCATTATGGATCCTCATTCACCCCCACCCCATTTTGGAATTTGTCAAATCATCACCCCAAGGGGTTTCTATTTAGAACTTTGTTTGCTAGGTAATAAAAAATTAATAATAAATAAAATGAAATATTCATTTTGAAATTATAATATTCCTGGGATGGAGTCCTTAGGCATATATGAAAGTGAAAGTCATTCAGTCATGTCTAAATCTTTGTGATCTATAATCCATGGAATTCTCCAGGCCAGAATACTGGAGGGATTAGCCTTTCCCTTCTCGAGGGGATCTTCCCAACCCAAGGATCAAACCTAGGTCTCCTGCATTGCAGGCGGATTCTTTACCAGCTGAGCCACAGGGGAAGCCCAAGAATACTGGAGTGGGTAACCTATCCCTTCTCCAGCGGATCTTCCCAACCCAGGAATCTAACCGGGGGTCTCCTGCATTATAAGTGGATTCTTTACCAACTGAGCTATCAGGGAAGCGAGGCATATATGAGATGTCAGCTTTCAACATGATTTTAAATAAACCTTTGCAGCTAGAGAATCAAGTGTACAAAAATATGAGATTATTTCCTTCTCCCAAACATCTAACTCTACCAGCTGCAGCAGTTACCACTCACGTGATTCTGAGGTCTTCTATCCGGTACCCGAAGGAGCTAGCTCCCACCTCACCTGGCAGTTTACGTCCCCAGCAGAGATGCATTACTACTATAAGAGAGCACTATGATACTCCAATTTTTTTATATGGGAATCATACATTTAATACCAACTTCACACGTGGCAAATACTGTGTATTTGCCTATGCATTCACTCACTCAGTTTTCAAACTTATATCATTATCTCCATTTTACAGTTTAAAGAAACTGAGTTTCAGAGACATAAGTAACTAGCCCAATTGTTAATCATTCTAAATGCCTTTAAGAGTTGGCATTGGGAAACCGATACCCTGAACCAATTTATAATGTTGATGGCATTGTAAATTGGTTCAGCATTTTCTGAGATTAACCTGGCAATATTTAACAAGTTATAAAACGGTCCATGCCCTTTTACACAATGATCTTGGAATTTATTCTAAGGATATAAATAAAATACACATGCACACACTGACATATCAACTTGTATAAGATGTTTATGACAAAAAAAATCTGTTACAGGAAAAAAAATTTATATACCCAGAATTTTTCACTTATTTAGCAAACATTTACCTGAATACATTCTGTGTGGTAAAGCACAGTTCTAATACCAAGGATTCAGCAGTGGAAAAGAAATAAAAGGGCAAAGATGATCCCTGCTTTCATGGAGAAGTTTCATATACAAATATCCTGGGAATAAAAAAGAAAAATGGATAATGTAAGCCAAATATATAATTTTAAGTTGTCCAGTGCCCACATTTAAAAGGGAAAAAGAAGTGAGAGAAATTACTCTTGATAATATATTTTATTTAACCCAATATACCTAAACTATTATTTCAACATGTAATAAACAAAAAACTAAGACACTTTACATTCTTTTTCATATTGTCTTAAAAATCCAGTTTGTATTTTACATTTATAGCACATCTCAATTTGAACACAATATTTTCATCAGAAATACTAGGTCTGTATTGAGATTTCATAAAATTTATCATTAAAAGTAGTCATATAACAAAGGTGTTCCAAACAAACTTAATGGTTTCCCAATAAGTTAACTAAATATTAAAAATAATTTTCTTTCAATATTTGTATCCACATTGAGCAAATTATTGCTTATTTTTTTTTAGGAGAAGTGATTTGACTTTGGAGCAAAATCATATCAGTTTCAAAATATTTTTGTTCAAGTTAGATAAATTCACTAATTTTGGGTCATCTCAGTCTTATTGACACAAATTCAAGAGAATATTATATTAACTGAAAAGCAACTGAATTTATTAATATCAGCAAAATATCCAAATTTTTCTTATAGTTTTTCCTAGTCAACCTATACAACACTGTTGACTACAATTAAAATCTTCTGTAATTGATTCATATTAGGAAAAAAGATATAAAATTATTATAGTTGACTTAAATCCTGATTTTAGTCACAGTTTTGATTTCAACCGTGCCTATCCAACTAGATCAAAAATAAACTTCTCCTTTATTTTGAACTTCAAATTTAGTATGCCCATGTGCAGTGTAATGTGAGTGAGAAAATATAAATCACACTGACATTTTGTGTCTTTGATTATTGACCATTTGGCAAATATTCCTTTTGTTCCAAGAAAAAAATCTTTGTAAAACTCTTCCACCACTCAAACAATGAGTATTAGCAAAGAACATTAGATTCGTTAAATCCATTGTATTCTATCTCTTTCAAGGTTCTAGACATTGAGGAATGGTTGGTTCATAGCATTAGTACATCTATAATGAACAATCTTAACAATTTCATCCATTACACTTTTCACAACATCTCCTTCAGAAAGCCTAAATATTTTCAGTATGTGTCAGAGTGAAATGAAGCAGTAAGGGAAACATCAGTCTCTTATATCAAAATTTCATTAAATTTGAATTTTTAAACAGATATAGCTAGATCTCAGTACATCATGATAAGACTAATTTTTTCATATCTAGCTGATATTCTCTGATAAATAAAAAAGATTAAAAAAATTCATGCCTTGTGTTCAACTTTTTAGGGCATAAATTGACATTTCTTTGTAAATGTGGAAGTGCTTTGAGAAAAATAAAATCTAAGTGTTACTGTTCTGCAGATGGTGACTGTGGCCATGAAATTAAAAGACACTTACTCCTTGGAAGAAAAGTTATGACCAACCTAGATAGCATATTCAAAAACAGAGACATTACTTTGCCGACTAAGGTCCGTCTAGTCAAGGCTATGGTTTTTCCTGTGGTCATGTATGGATGTGAGAGTTGGACTGTGAAGAAGGCTGAGCACCGAAGAATTGATGCTTTTGAACTGTGGTGTTGGAGAAGACTCTTGAGAGTCCCTTGGACTGCAAGGAGATCCAACCAGTCCATCTTGAAGGAGATCAGCCCTGGGATTTCTTTGGAAGGAACGATGCTAAAGCTGAAACTCCAGTACTTTGGCCACCTCATGTGAAGAGTTGACTCATTGGAAAAGACTCTGAAGCTGGGAGGGATTGGGGCAGGAGGAGAAGGGGATGACAGAGGATGAGATGGCTGGATGGCATCACTGACTCGATGGACGTGAGTCTGAGTGAACTCCGGGAGTTGGTGATGGACAGGGAGGCCTGGTGTGCTGCGATTCATGGGGTCACAAAGAGTCAGACACGACTGAGAGACTGAACTGAACTGACTCTGCCTCTCCACTCAATTTTAAAGCAGTAGTATGCCTTTGTTTTAAATTTAAATGTTTGTGATCCAAAGGGATACATGCACCCCAGTGTTCACTGCAGCACTGTTTACAGTAGCCAAAACATGGAAGCAACCTAAGTGTCCATCAGCAGAAGAACGGATAAAGAAGATGCATCTACGACGGAACGTTACTCAGACAAATAATGCCATTTGCGTCAACATGAATGGACCTAGAGACTGTCATACTTAGTGAAATAAGTCAGAGAAGGAAAAATATCGTGACATCCCTTATACGTGGAATCTAAAAAGAAATGATACTAATGAACTTGTATGTACCAAACTCATAGACTTAGAGAATGAACTTATGGTTGCCAAGAGGGAATAATAGGGGATGGGATAGTTAGGGAGTTTGAGATGGACACATACACATTGCTATATTTATAATGGATAACTAACAAGGATCTACTATGTAGCATATGGAACTCCCCTGGATGGGAAGGCAGTTTGGAGGAGAATGGATACATGTATGTGTATATAAGTCCCTTTGCTGTCCACCTGAAACTATCACAGCATTGCTAATAGGCTATACCTCAATACAAAATAAAAAGTTTAAAAATTTTTTAAGTATTTGTCCACACTTAATTTTTAACTAGAAAAATAATTTAATTATATTACATGAAAACAAATGCAATGTAAACATTTTAATGTGTAATCACCAATTATAATTTACATGAGTATCACTATAATTCATGTTGTTTGCAGAAAATATTCAAATAAACACAAGTTATATTAGATGCAAAGAAAACAATCATTCAAACCTAACACACAGTAGATGGGTAAAGTGTTTTGGTGTAGATCACCGTAAGATTTGATTTCATGAAGTGTCTTACCAAAATAACAAGGTTGTATTTAACAGAAAAATATTTTATACTGCTAATGCTTTTCAGTTAAGTTAGGTTAATTTCTATTATTAATAATTCCATTCCTCAGTCACCCCAGGCACAGTTCAGCTACTTAGTAGTCACACATGAGTAGTATCAATATTACAGTGAAGCCTGTTACACAAGGACAGGGTCCAGATTACTGGGCTTCTTTAGAGTTGCCTGGCAGTTCTCTGAGGTTCCAGGAGTTTGGAGGGGAGAAAAAGCATTTGGGGCCAGGCTCCTATCTCCCCTTTCACAGCAACCAAGGCGGCTCCACTTTTATCTGCTTTACTTATTAAAATTCGGTTGGAAGAAAGTATCCCAGCGTGTTTTTCTGTAAGGTTTGAAAGCTTTGGTCCTGTTTCCTTGCTTCTGAAAGTGGCTGCTCTAGCATAGGCACCCCCCGCAACCTGGAACTGTATGGAAATGCAGATTCTCAGGCCCTGCCCTGGGTGATTCCTGCACACTAAAGTTTAAGCAGCAGTGGGATACACAGTCTTTTCAGCCTTGTGTTGTCCTCTCCCTCTGAATCGTACATACACATATACACGCCCCCAACAGCATCTTAATGAGGAACTAACCCATAGTGCAACCACAGCTGAACTCCTGCATTTTAGAAACAATCACACAGGCCAGGGGACGTGGCCCTCAGCACTTGCTCTGGGCAGCTGTGACCTGTGTGCAGCTCCTGGATTCGAGTGACCGCCCCAGTACTTCCTTCCCACTGCTGCCGCTGCTCTGCCTGACGGAGCCCCGAGAGGACTATCACTGTGGCAGAAGCTTCATGCCTGTGTGTAAGAGGTATAGCAGTACCTCCTACTTAGCAGGAGTTACTAAGTAGTTAAATGAATGTACCCTGGAACACAACTGAGTGTATTTAAATCCCAAATCCACACTCCAGCTCTGTGACCTTGGGAAATTTTCTTAATCACCAAGTGCCTCAGTTGCCTCATCTGTAAAATAGGGATAATAGTAGAAAGTACATAATGAGCCATTATAATTATTAAATGAGTTAATATGGGTAAAGCATTTAGAATAGCGCTTTGCCTTCTGTATATCCTCAACCTTCGGTACTATCGCAGAGTAGGTGCCCTGAATGGTTTTGAGTCAGTGAATTAATGCGGGGAAATACTCAAAGTAGGACTTTGAGTGCTTGAAGGGCTTATACTCCCAGGTAGGTCTGAGGTCTTAGGAGCCAAAGTCAAACACAGGCAAGTATGGGCTGGCCTTCAGCAGTGGGAGGTAACGGAAGGGGACCTAGAAGCCATGTCTTCTGCAAAGGGTCAGAAATAGGAACAAAGAGGCCAATGGGTGGATTAGGGCCTCAGAATCGCAGACACCCAAAAGACACTGTGTGAGGAAGGAGCCTTCCTCTGTGCATAGCAAGCTGGGGGCAGGGAGGCAGCTGCTTGGGCTGAGGGCTCAGCCACCCACCAGTGTCTGTAAAGCTGTTGCTGCTGTTTCCTGTTAACTAAAATGCTGCAATGCAGGAGTGGGCCAGGCTGCATCCTTGGAGGTATCACACTAACTTGACCTCAAGACAATACAGGGTCCTGTCTGACCTGCCCCACTGAGTAATCAGGATCCTTCAGGCTCTTAGAGCTCCTCTCACTCCAGCGTTTTATCTTTTAGATTTCTGCATTGTAGCTTCTTCTAATTCAGGCCTCTCATACTCTCTAAATTCACATTTCCTGTTGCTATCTATTGAATACCTACAGCTTCCTGCCACTCCCTGAGCTGTTTTCAGTGGAGGGACGAAGGCAGAGGAGAGCAATGGGCACATCACTCACCCTTCCTCTGCTCTGTGCTTCAAGGAGGAGTTCCTTGGCTCTGGTCCTCACCAGCTGATAGAAGACAGCAGTGATAACGAATTATTTCTGAGGAAAACAACCAGAGAAAGACTGCTATCTTGTATATTAAACTCTGTGTGATCAACTTCATGCTGGAGAATATGGTCTAAAAAAGACCAGAGCTCTTGAAGGAGCCCCTCCATGCAGCTTCTGTATATTCCACAGATTCAGTGGTAAGAAGAATACTTTGTGCTGACTGAGTCGCTTCAGTCATGTCTGACTCTCTGCAACCCCATGGAATGTAGCCCTCCAGGCTCTGTCCATGGGATTCTCCAGGCAAGAATACTGAAGTGGGTTGCCATGTCCTCCCCCAGGGGATCTTCCCAACCCAGAGATCAAACCCGAGTCTCTTACATCTCCTGCACTGGCAGACAGATTCTTTACCACTAGTGCAACCCAGGAAGCTAGTTCTGACTTCGTGCTGATAGGGAAGCCATTCCCTATTTGAAGGGATGACACTCAAGGTCCCTGTCATATATTTTTTAAACCAAGCCAAGGTCCTTGTCTGCTCAAGGCTCTAAAACGCAAGCGAGATGATGGACTAGGATGAGGCAAGAAGAAGGTGATTGAGTTGTTTTCAAATGAGACCAAATTTGCTAGGTGATTCAGGATAAGGTAACAGGTGCCAAAGAGAAAGCAACAGTGCCAAGGAAGCTTCCTAGGTGGCGCTATTGGTAAAGAATCTGCCTGCCAATGCAGGAGACACAAGAGACACAGGTTCAATCCCTGGATCAGGAAGATCCCCTGGAGAAGGAAATGGCCACTCACTCCAGTATTCTTGCCTGAAGAATCCCATGGACAGAGGAGCCTGACAGGCTGCAGTCCATAGGGTCACAAAGAGTTGGACATGACTGAAGTGACTTAGGACACGTGCATTGTGCCTAGCATTTTCTTCCTTTCTGTGCAAGTGGTACAACTTCAGTCAGGGATAACTTTCGAATGTTGATGAGCTGGGCTTTTCAGAAGGATGAGGACTTTCTCATCAAACTCGAGAAAGCAAAGCTCCAGCAGAGTGGGCCCCAGGCTCTGGCCACAACGTCACACTGCCCAACCTGGGCTCTGCTCTGACAGCCTGCCTGACACTCAGGCCCAATGCTACCTAGAACTCCAGGGCCAAAGTTTGGGGATCAATTGATCCTTTGTTTTTGGTGGAGAAAGCAAGATATTTTAGCTCTTCTAAGTTGTTCTTATCAATTTTTAATTCATAAAGTAATTTATCTTCATTGTAACAACTAAAGCACAGGTTGATATATATCTTTCCTTAAACATAAATGGGAGGTGAGTTTGTTTGTTTTCTTAAAAATAGGATTATCTACACATATGACTTTGGCATCTTTTTCCACTTAACAATATATCATGAGCATTCCTCCAGGTCAATACATACAGATCTAATTTTTTTAAATAGCTGCGTCATTGTCCACAGTATGAATGAGTTCAGTTCAGTCACCCAGTCGTGTCCGATTCTTTGCGACCCCACAGACTGCAGCACACCAGTGCTGTCCATCACCAACTTTCAAAGCTTGCTCAAACTCATATCCATCGAGTCAGTGATGCCATCCAACCATCTCATCCTCTGTCGTCCCCTTCTCCTCCTGCCTTCAATCTTTTCCAGCATCAGGGTCTTTTCTAATGAGTCAGTTCTTTGCATCAGGTGACCAAAGTATAAGAGCTTCAGCTTCAGCATCAGTCCTTCCAATGAATATTCAGGACTGATCTCCTTTAGGATGGACTGGTTGGATCTCCTTGCAGTCCAAGGGACTCTTAAGAGTCTTCTCTAACACTACAGTTCAAAAGCATCAATTCACTGGCGCTCAGCTGTCATTATAATCCAACTTTCACATCCATACATGACTACTGGAAAAGCCACAGCTTTGACTAGATGGACCTTTGTCATCAAATCAATGTCTCTGCTTTTTAATATGCAGTCTAGGCTGGTCATAACTTTTCTTCCAAGGAGCAAGCACCTTTTAATTTCCTGGGTGCAATCACCATCTGCAGTGATTTTGGAATCCAAGAAAATAAAGTCTGTCACTGTTTCCATTGTTCCCCCATCTATTTGCCATGAAATGATGGGACCAGATGCCATGATCTTAGTTTTCTGAATGTTGAGTTTTAATCCAACTTTTTCACTCTCCTCTCTCACTTTCATCAAGAGGCTCTTTGATTCTTTGCTTTCTCCATAAGGGTGGTGTCACTGCA
Source organism: Oryx dammah (assembly GCF_014754425.2). Lineage (NCBI taxonomy): Eukaryota > Metazoa > Chordata > Mammalia > Artiodactyla > Bovidae > Oryx > Oryx dammah. The sequence goes on from NW_024070210.1 coordinate 50,737,907, forward strand.
TATCTGAGGTTATTGATATTTCTCCCAGCAATCTTGATTCCAGTTTGTGCTTCATCCAGCCCAGCATTTTGCATGATGTGCTCTGCATATAAGTTAAATAAGATGGGTGACAATATACCTCCTTGTCATACTCCTTTCTCAATTTGGAAACAGTCTGTTGTTCCATGTCTGATTCTAACTTTTGCTTCTTGATCTGTATACAGATTTCTCAGGAGGCAAGTTAGGTGGTCTGGTATTCCCATCTCTTTAAGAATTTTCCACAGTATGAATGGGCATAGTTAATTCCATTGCTCCAATTTAATGAATAGTCAAAATATTTCCTTTTCATACTGTTCATGGGGTTCTCAAGGCAAGAATACTGAAGTGGCTTGCCATTCCCTTCTCCAGTGGACCACATTCTGTCAGACCTCTCCACCATGACCCGCCCATCTTGGGTTGCCCCGTAGGCATGGCTTGGTTTCATTGAGTTAGACAAGGCTGTGGTCTTAGTGTGATAAGACTGACTAGTTTTCTGTGAGTATGGTTTCAGTGTGTCTGCCCTCTGATGCCCTCTTGCAACACTTACCATCTTACTTGGGTTTCCCTTACCTTGGTGTGGGGTATCTCTTCACAGCTGCTCCAGCAAAGCAGAGCCGCTGCTCCTTACCTTGGAAGAGGGGTATCTCCTTACCGCCACAGTTCCTGACCTTCAACGTGGGATAGCTCCTCTAGGCCCTCCTGTGCTGTGCAGCCACCACTCCTCGGGTTGCTCCTCCCAGCTGCCGGCCCTGGCCTCGAGGGGTGGGTGGCTCCTCCCAGCTGCCGCCCCTGGCCTCGGGCGCGAGGTGGCTTCTCCTGGCCGCCCCTGATCTCAGACGCGGGGTGTCTCCTCCCAGCCGGCACTGGCCTCGGACGTGGGGTAGCTCCTCCCGGCTGCTGCCCTGACCTCGGACACAGGGTAGCTCCTCGCAGTCGCCACACCTGACCGCGGACGCAGGGTAGCTCCTCTCGGCCGTTCCTGCGCCATCGCAGCCTGGCACTCTAGGCCACTGGCCCTGAACTCGGACGCGGGGTAGCTCCTCTTGGCCGCGCTTAGTGAGACAGCTGGTAGCCGCCTGCGCTTAGTGGTGCCCAATATGCTACTGGAGATCAGTGGAGAAATAACTCCAGAAAGAATGAAGGGATGGAGCCAAAGAAAAACAATACCCAGCTGTGGATGTGACTGGTGATAGAAGCAAGGTCCGATGCTGTAAAGAGCAATATTGCATAGGAACCTGGAATGTCAGGTCCATGAATCAAGGCAAATTGGAAGTGGTCAAACAAGAGATGGCAAGAGTGAACATCGACATTCTAGGAATCAGCGAACTAAAATGGACTGGAATGGGTGAATTTAACTCAGATGACCATTATATCTACTACTGTGGCCAGGAATCCCTCAGAAGAAATGGAGTAGCCATCATGGTCAACAAAAGAGTCCGAAATGCAGTACTTGGATGCAATCTCAAAAACGACAGAATGATCTCTGTTCGTGTCCAAGGCAAACCATTCAATATTACAGTTATCCAAGTCTATGCCCCAACCAGTAACACTGAAGAAACTGAAATTGAATGGTTTTATGAAGACCTACAAGATCTTTTAGAACTAACACCCAAAAAAGATGTCCTTTTCATTATAGCGGACTGGAATGCAAAAGTAGGAAGTCAAGAAACACCTGGAGTAACAGGCAAATTTGGCCTTGGAATGTGGAATGAAGCAGGGCAAAGACTAATAGAGTTTTGCCAAGAAAATGCACTGGTCATAGCAAACACCCTCTTCCAACAACACAAGAGAGACTCTATGCATGGACATCACCAGATGGTCAACACCGAAATCAGACTGATTATATTCTTTGCAGCCAAAGATGGAGAAGCTCTATACAGTCAGCAAAAACAAGATCAGGAGTTGACTGTGGCTCAGATCATGAACTCCTTATTACCAAATTTAGACTTAAATTGAAGAAAGTAGGGAAAACTGCTAGACCATTCAGGTATGACCTAAATCAAATCCCTTATGATTATACAGTGGAAGTGAGAAATAGATTTAAGGGTCTAGATCTGATAGATAGAGTGCCTGATGAACTATGGAATGAGGTTCGTGACACTGTACAGGAGACAGGGATCAAGACCATCCCCATGGAAAAGAAATGCAAAAAAGCAAAATGGCTGTCTGGGGAGGCCTTACAAATAGCTGTGAAAAGAAGAGAGGTGAAAGCAAAGGAGAAAAGGAAAGATATAAGCATCTGGATGCAGAACTCCAAAGAATAGAAAGAAGAGATAAGAAAGCCTTCTTCGGCAATCAATGCAAAGAAATAGAGGAAAACAACAGAATGGGAAAGACTAGAGATCTCTTCAAGAAAATTAGAGATACCAAGGGAACATTTCATGCAAAGATGGGCTCAATAAAGGACAGAAATGGTATGGACCTAACAGAAGCAGAAGATATTAAGAAGAGGTGGCAAGAATACACAGAAGAACTGTACAAAAAAGACCTTCACGACCCAGATAATCATGATGATGTGATCACTAATCTAGAGCCAGACATCTTGGAATGTGAAGTCAAGTGGGCCTTAGAAAGCATCACTACGAACAAAGCTAGTGGAGGTGATGGAATTCCAATTGAGCTGTTTCAAATCCTGAAAGATGATGCTGTGAAAGTGCTCCACTCAATATGCCAGCAAATTTGGAAAACTCAGCAGTGGCCACAGGACAGGAGAAGGTCAGTTTTCATTCCGATCCCAAAGAAAGGCAATGCCAAAGAATGCTCAAACTACCTCACAATTGTACTCATCTCACACGCTAGTAAAGTAATGCTCAAAATTCTCCAAGCCAGACTTCAGCAACATGTGAACTGTGAACTCCCTGATATTCAAGCTGGTTTTAGAAAAGGCAGAGGAACCAGAGATCAAATTGCCAACATCCGCTGGATCATGGAAAAAGCAAGAGAGTTCCAGAAAAACATCTCTTTCTGCTTTATTGACTATGCCAAAGCCTTTGGCTGTGTGGATCACAATAAACTGTGAAAAATTCTGAAAGAGATGGGAATACCAGACCACCTGACCTGCCTCTTGAGAAATCTGTATGCAGGTCAGGAAGCAACAGTTAGAACTGGACATGGAACAACAGACTGGTTCCAAATAGGAAAAGGAGTACGTCAAGGCTGTATATTGTCACCCTGCTCATTTAACTTCTATGCAGAGTACATCATGAGAAACGCTGGACTGGAAGAAACACAAGCTGGAATCAAGATTGCCGGGAGAAATACCAATAACCCCAGATATGCAGATGACACCACCCTTATGGCAGAAAGTGAAGAGGAACTAAAAAGCCTCTTGATGAAAGTGAAAGAGGAGAGTGAAAAAGTTGGACTAAAGCTCAACATTCAGAAAACGAAGATCATGGCATCCGGTCCCATCACTTCATGGGAACTAGATGGGGAAACAGTGGAAACAGTGTCAGACTTTATTTTTGGGGGCTCCAAAATCACTGCAGATGGTGACTGCAGCCATGAAATTAAAAGACGCTTACTCCTTGGAAGAAAAGTTATGACCAACCTAGATAGTACATTTAAAAGCAGAGACATTACTTTGCCGACTAAGGTCCGTCTAGTCAAGGCTATGGTTTTTCCTGTGGTCATGTATGGATGTGAGAGTTGGACTGTGAAGAAGGCTGAGCGCTGAAGAATTGATGCATTTGAGCTGTGGTGTTGGAGAAGACTCTTGAGCGTCCCTTGGACTGCAAGGAGATCCAACCAGTCCATTCTGAAGGAGATCAGCCCTGGGATTTCTTTGGAAGGAATGATGCTAAAGCTGAAACTCCAGTACTTCGGACACCTCATGCGAAGAGTTGACTCATTAGAAAAGACTCTGATGCTGGGAGGGATTGGGAGCAGGAGGAGAAGGGGACGACCAAGGATGAGATGGCTGGATGGCATCACTGACTCGATGGACGTGAGTCTGAGTGAACTCCGGGAGTTGGTGATGGACAGGGAGGCCTGGTGTTCTGCGATTCATGGGGTCACAAAGAGTTGGACACGACTGAGCAACTGAACTGGACTGAACAAAATATTTCCTATTTGAAATTATTTAATTTTTGGTTTATTGATTTTTGGTTTGGGCCACTACACACATTACTGCTTTAAACATCTTCATAGATACAGTCATACAAATGGATTTCATGTTTCTGAAGAAAACATGTACAAAAAATGGAATTGCTTGGAAATGGGGATGTGTTCTTTTTAAAATAGGTATTACCAAATTACTTTGCAAAATTAGAAATCTATCCACTCAAATGCAAAATTTTAAAATGTCAGTCTTCCCACATCTTCACTAGCACCCGCATTTTATTGTGACTTTTGCTGTTTTTCTAAAGATTATACATTCAGGGGAAAATAAGACAGTAGCTTACCTCCCTACCACAGCCCTTGTCACATCAGATTCCCATGGCGTCAGACATCTGTCCATCCCATAGGATGTACAGCACCAAGAACAAACCCTAATGTAAATGATGGACTATGGGTGATAATGATGTGTCAGTGCTGGTTTATCACTGGTAACAAATGTGCCACCTGGGTAAGGGAACTTGAAAATGGGAGCGGCTACCCATGTGTCGGGTCAGGGAGCATATGAGAAATCTCTGTACCCTCTTCTTAATTCTGCTGTGAACCTGGAACTGCTTTTAAAAATTACTTTCTTTTTTTTTTTTTGAAGCAAACAAGTATACATTTTATGGTGGAGGCTGTGAGACACCCCCAGATCCTGAGAATGAAACGCCTCCTTCTTAAGCTGCTGGAAGTGACACAGGGGACAGTCCTCAGGAGTCAGCCACTCTGGAGTTGCCTCCACTGAATGAAGGGTTACTTCCCCAGTCACACTGCATTCCTGATGGATAGAGGGATATAAACACCGGGTTTCCTTGTCTCAACTCTGAAGGGCCATCCATCTTTAGAACTGCCTGCAAGGTCACTGTCACAGCTTCCCTTGAGATTCCGTCACAGCTGGGCTTCTCCCTCTGCCAAATCCTGCTCCCTTCCCAAGGACAGTTCTGATAAACTCCCCACATGCTCATCTCATCTGAGTCTGCTTTCTAGAGAACCCAGAAATAGAGAAAGGAAGTCATGCAAGTCTTCAATCCGTTTCTAACTTGCAGAATTTATGACATAAAGTTCTTTTGATTTGGGTGGGCTGAATCCCTGTGATGCCTCCCACAGATGAAGCATCTGTGGCTGCTTTATACCTCTGTACTTACGGAGAGGTATATGTACTTCCTAGACAATAATTACACCTTCCCAAGTCCTGTGTTGCTCATCATTACTGTAAGAGAAACCTGAGAGCCAGGGATCATCTGCCAGAACTCTTCTTAGATCTTGCCAGTCATTAGGGTTGTCACCTGTCCTTTAGATTGGCATCTCCCCAGCTAGTGAGGTTGAGAATGTTCGAAGGCGCTTATTAGGCGGACGGATTCCTCTTCTGTGCACTGTCTATCCCTATACCTTTTCCCCTTTTCTTTTTGTTTCCCCTTTTCCATAATAACTGGTTTTTTGAATATATGTTTTTCATCACTTTTAAAGAACATTTTATGGTAGGTTTTTGGAGGATTATGAAATTGTTTGGTTTTTTAAAAATCCGTGTATATTAAGGATATAAGGAAGAAAGTAGCTGTCTTAGTCTATTTGGAATGCTGTAACAAAAATACCATACACTGAGTGAGTTACAAAGAACGTAAGTGTATTTTTCACAATTCTGGAAGCTGGGAAATCCAAGGTTGAGGCACCCTCAAGTCTTCCTGGTTCAAGACAGCTATCTTTTTGCTTTGTCCTCACACAGCGAGAGGCAAGAGACTGCTCAGGGGTCCTTTTGATAAAAGCATTAATCTCATTCATGAGGGCTTCACTCTCATGCCTAAGCAGCTCCCAAAGGCCCCATCTCCAAATACCATCACACTGAGGATCAGGTTCCAACATACAGATTTGAGCAGGGAGAGGATAAACATTCAGACTATAACAGTAACAATCACTTAAAATTTCTCCACTTAGAAAAATCACTTAGAAATTTTTCACTTTTCCTTGTAATTTTTCCATGCCCAGTTTTCCAGAATAATCTTATATCAGTCAATATATAGTTTTGAATTCTAGTTTTTTCATATAATATTACACCCTAAGCATTTTCTCAAATCATCAAGTCTTCATAAATAGAATTTAAATAACTGTCTAATAGCATCAAATGGATAAACCATCATTTGATGTAATTCCTTCAGAAGTAGCAGACATGTGGATCATTTCCAATTTCTCACTACTACAACTATGATGTGCTTCCTAGGCAGAGATATGTTTATATTTCAGATTTCCTTAAATACATTCTCAGAGTGGAACTGGTTTGTATTTCAGATTTCCTTAAATACATTCTCAAGAATGAACTGAGTTAAAAGAAGAACATTTAAAGATTTTTGTTATAGATCTGTTTGTTTTTGAGGACTCATTTGTAAACTAATGTTTTATATCTGAAGAGAATTACTGCAGTGAAAATATCACACCCAAAGTTAATCTAACCATTGGTGGTTCCAGCCAATGTCTTGAGGTCTGACATCAATTAAGCAAACATGTCTTACACCTATGGCTTATTTTAGACATTAGAGGGCTGTGGATAACACTGACCAGGATCCTGCTGTCAAAGAGCAAAGACCTGAGAAAAAGAGGAACAATGATTGATTAACCATTACAGGAGAAGGAGTGAAATAAATCTTCAACAAAATGCTAAGTCAGCATGTGTTGGGGGGAAGTGGTGAAATGACACAGCCAGGAAGACAAGTTGTTAGATTTTAGTCTCATAAACACCCTAGAAGGCACCGGGACTCTTCACATAGTCAATACTGGCAGTTATGAATGCCCAGTCTGGGACTTGAGACTTGGTTTTAGGATTTTACCTAATTACATAGGTTTATGGTTTTTACAGCTTTGCTTTTATGATCTACTGTTGGTCATGCTACAGTTTCCTTGATATAAGGTCCCTGGCATGCAGCCTCTGCCTTTTTCCTGAAGAGTTTTATCTGGCGGTAGTCCAACTCTGTATTGTGGCTTTGATGTTCAAGGCAAAGACTGTACTACTCCGTAGTTTGGGATACACTGCTCACAACAGTGGGCTCTGGTGAGTGGAAGGAGACCTGCCAGGCTGGCTTCCAGCAAAGCGTGCCTGTCCACTGCTCAGAAGCTGAAGAGACCCTAAACCCCATGACCCAACCCAAATCACCTAAGGGCAGAATGCTGGGATTGCTCTCGAGTCAGAATTTTTGAATGTGACCCATGCTTTCCCCACTGACCAGTCATCGAACCTGGACAATCTATTTCAATCTCTCACCTTTCTTTCCCAACTGTAAAAGAAGACTAAGAGTGATCATGAGAAAACAAAATGAGAATTAAAAGAAGGAAATTGTCTTTGAAATATCCGCATTTTATTATGTTTGAAGAAATCTAAAGGAAAGATTTTCTAGTCCCTCTTCTCCGAACAAACTTTTATGTTCATGGGGAATGGGAAGAGAAGGGTGATAATGCATTAATTTATTCTTTGTTTTTTAAAAGTTGTATCTTAAAGCAAAGTGACAGAAGAGCTATTTTCTTTGTTATATCACTAGAGAGGCAAACTCTGACTAGCTAAGAACCCATTGTTCAGTGTGCCTAAGATTTTGAAAGTTAAGAGGAGAGTTTTGTACAGATGTACCTCATTTTATTGTGCCTCACTTCATTGTGTGTTTTATAAATTGGGGGTTTTGTGGCAATCCTGCATTGTCAGATATTAGCATTCTTTAGCAATAAAATATTTTTAATTAAAGTATATATATATTTTAGATATAATGTGATTGCTTAATAGACTATAACATAGTGTAAATATAACATTTATATGCACTGGGAAACCAGAAAATTTGTGTGACTCACTTTATTGTGATATGTGCCTTAATCCAGTTGTCTGGAACCAAATCCAAAATATCTCCAAGGTATGCCTGTGGAAGACTAGGTAGGAAAGTTTCTGTAAGATTTACAAGTTGTTACCAGGCTCTACCCCATAACCCTGCAGACATTTGAGCCCTCAAGAATTCCCTTCTACTTATTTACAGAACAGAAATAGACTCACAGACTTAGAGAATGAACTTACGGTTGCTACAGGGAAGAAGAGGGGGAAGGGATAGCTAAGGAATTTGGGATCAACATGTATACACTGCTATATTTAAAATACATAACCAACAAGGACCTACTGTATATCACAGGGAGCTCTGCTCAATGTTATGTGGCAGACTGGATGGGAAGGGAGCGTAGGGGAGAACGGATACACATGTATGTATGGCTGAGTCCCTTTGCTGTCCACCTGAAACTATCACAGCATTGTTAATCGGCTATACTCCAATATAAAATAAAAAGTTTATTTTTAAAAAAGAATTACCTTCTACTCAATCATCTACAAAGAAGACTTGCCTGGGCAGATTTGCTTGGAAAGCAAATTCTAACTTGATGAGGGGAAATTCAACCAAGCTCCTGCACAAGTGAAGCTCGCAAGTGTTCTAGCAGAGACTTTCAGAGAAGTGCATCTACTTCAGTGAGCGTAGGAAGAAACTTGCAGAATTGCTGTTCCTCAGCCTTTTGTTGCATGGAGAAAATATACTACTCCTTCAAGAGCTTATCCAAAATAAGAAGGAAGCCTTGTTCTGGGTGATTTAGGCTCAGGTGGAGGCCAGCTAGAAGAGGCTACACCTTTATTCAGAGATGCTTAGAGAAGAGAGAGGTGACTAAACCCACTCCCCAATATATCCACCCACCCCCTCACCAACCAACCATGGAACAGCCCCTAGAGAGCAAGGTTGAGGCATCCCTTACCACCCACCACCAAGTCTCCATCCTGGACAGACAGGCCCTGTGCCAGCTTAACTAGGCGCTTCCCAGGGGCCACTTCCCTTGCTGTTCGCCCACCCACTCTCCCTGCCTGCTGCCTTCAACAACCCTCCCCCGCCCGCTGCCGCATCCCAAGCCACCTGCCTCTTTAGATGCTCCTTCCGCCTGATGTCTCCACTGACCCCCACCAGCTACCTGTCAGTGTTAGCCCAGCTTTGCTCTCCCCTTCAGCTTTCATCTCATCACTGTTCCCTAAGGATCCTCTTTCTACTTTCTGCTCTGAGATCCTCACACCTGCCTGTGCTTGAAAGAGAACCTGAGAAATTCTCAGGACACCCTAAGTATAACTCAGTTTCTGTTCTGTGAATCCTCAGCCCCGGTCAGAAACATGTGGAGCCTTGCCTCCACTCTCAACCCAGGAGAGGTGGTATTTTTAGAGGGAATGCAGAATGGGGAGGGTCAGACGGAGCCAAAAAGATGGGTCCACTGAACAGAAACCCTTGCTTAGATGGAAGATCATAATCATAAGAGGAAGAGCTATAATTTTCGGAGACACTTTCCTATTTACCTGCATCGTCTTCTGCATCACTCACTGAGGAAGATAAGCAGGTGCACTGGCTCCACTTTACAGACAAAGAATATGAATGAAGCTGAGAGAAGTTGAGTAAGTGGTTAGAGCAGAAGCCGAAACTGGGGGTTGGAGATATTTGAGGCCCCTTCAGCTTCTTACAGTGGAAAGTGAGCCCTGCCCCCTCTGGTCTGGCCACGCACCAGGACACCCTACCCAGCAGAGCTTACTCCGTGAGCCAGCCCACACAGCACAAGGCCTGTAGGAGAATGCCATGCCCCGAGAATAGGCGAGGGGCGGCGGCAGTCCTGAGGAGAGCCTCTTATCAAGTAAACGGTGTCTGCTGCTGACAACAGACTGCAAAGACAATGTCTGAAGAGCTATAAACCTCCAGTCTCATGTGAAGTAGGAAAACCACACTCCAAACCCACCAGACTGGGTGTGACACACTGACAAGACAAGTTCAGCCCCAGATTCCACCCCTCGCCCCGCTGCACTCCCCACTGCTTCTCCCTGGCAGCCTGAGAAGTGAGTTCTGTCACGTGTGGTTTGCTCTTTTCTCCGACAAATGGGAAGAACCTGAAATGGAAGGCCCTGCGTGCCACGAGCAGATGTAACACAAAAGCCACATCCGTGGCTAGGGCCCTGCTCCAGACCCTCTTCTGTAGGATCTGGGGAGGTAGAGATGGCCCCTCCAGCTCCTCGCCTCTGGCCTGGTAACACCTTCCCCACCTCCCCCACCCCAGGATGATGGAGGTAGGGATCAGGGGCTCTGAGACCTCCCCAACCTCATGTGGGCAAGGAGGGGACTTGCCCTTCACCCCGCAGGAGCCAGGGGTTCCAGCGGCAGAGTAATCTTGTTCTTTTCTCCTGCCCTTCCTAGCTCCAAAGTGGTTCCCTCTCTTGAGTACTGGCTTATCCTATTGGGAAGAGAAAGGTGGGCACTTATGGATTTACACAGAGTGCTCATCAAAGAAGATGATGCTGAGATGTTGTCATGTTTAGCAGCTAAGTCATGTCCAACTTTTTTGTGACCCCACGGACTGTAGCCCGCCAGGCTCCTCTGTCCTGGGATTTCCCAGGCAAGAATACTGGAGTGGGGTGCCATTTCCTTTTCCAGGGGATCTTCGTGACCCAGAGACGGAAGCTGCATCTCCTGCAATGCACATGGATTTTTACCACTGAGCCACCCGGAAAACCCCTGAGACGTTAAGGAGACCCAAATATTACGATACAAAAATCCAAATATTGCTTCTGTGAACAATGGCTCATCTAAGCCTTAGAGAGCCCTGAGAAACAAATGGACTAATACTAGTATTAGTATTCATATCAATGTTCTTATTGGTACTTGTACTGGAATTACTATTGCTATTCGTATCGCTATTTGTATTCATATTCACATTAACACTGGTATTTATATCTGTATTCACATCAGTATCCATTCTCATATTGGTGTCCGTGTTGATACTGGTATCAGTGTCGGTCCTTAACAGGAATAAATGGTGACGCACGGACCGCTAGAAAGGCCAGTGCTGCCGCATCTGCCTTCTATTCTCCATAAGCACTGGAGATCTTCTTGGGCAGTAATGACAAGTGTAGAAGCTCTTGAGTTCTCTTTAACCTGGGACAAAAACAAAATGGCCGTGCACCCTCGTGGAGCTCTGAGACAGGAGAAATTACATGAGCAAAATTGTAAGCACAGCTCCCAGATCCTATATGTGAAGGCAGGTCTATAGCAAGGCAGTGGGGAGTTATTCTGGAAATGAGTATGTAAGGGTACATTCTTTTTTTTTTTTTTTTTTGTAAGGGTACATTCTGAATGATATTATGGGTTATAATAAGGGATTTGTTCTTAAAAAAAAAAAAAAAAATGAGTCACCAGTGAGGTTCTAGGAGCTCTCTGAAGTCCCAGGATCCAGGGCCAAGATTTTCCCTTGCCTAGCACACCAGGACACTGCGCACACACACACATATACCACACACACACATATACCACACACACACACACCTACCACACACCACACATATATCACACATGCACACTACACATACCACACACACACACACACCACATACAATACATGCAAACATACACACACACATACCCCATACCACACACTCTGCAGAAAGCCTGACAGTCGTCTGTATGTGACTCTGGTGTTCTGAGAACCCTGGCAGAGCAGAGCCAAGCTTGTTAACTTAACCAGAGTAAGCTGGAGGCTTGTTCCACAGATGTCAGCCCCAGGACAACTGGTGATGATCTTGTTATTCATGGAGATTTCACACCACCCCAGTATTTCTTTGTGACAGGAAACCGAGGCCTCAGGCTGCCCAAAGCATCGAGAGGCCTGCTCTTTATGGTACCACTTGGCCCATGGCACACCTGTGGCACAGAGGCCTTTTGTGGGCTGCAGGACCCGAGGTGCCTGCATCACCTACAGCGTCACTTGTCCTTCCAGGAAGGGCCAACACTGCATCCCATCTTTCTCTCATCTCACATCACGTGGGAGGACACAGTTTAAGATCTCATATCTCTGGGACTTTCCACCACAGGATGCCAATGCAAAGGCATGGGCTTCCTCTTCTCATGTTATTTCATGACATAAAAGAAAGCACCCACCCAGGGAGCCAGAGTCTGAAAACTATGCACGTTCCCCGTAGTAGCATCCCTTTGATCTGCAGGGGCAGCTGGAGGGAGACACGCTGAGCTAGACTGGGGGCCTTCATCCTTTCCTGTTCATCAGCTTCCCTCCTGCTCTGGGAGCAGTGATGCTGGTGTGTGCCTGGAACGAGGTAAACATGGGAGCAAGAGCAATGTACAACTTCCTGAAGCACACTAACAGTCAAGGTCAGGATCAGAATTGAAGGTTTAACATCAGAAATGCAAGCATCCAGGGCTTCCCTGATGGTCCAATGGGTAAGACTCCTCACTCCCAATGTAGGGGGCCTGAGAACTAGATCCCATGTGCTGCAACTTAAAAAAAAAGTCTCACATGCCACAGTAAAGATCGAAGATCCCACATGCCACAACTACAACCCAGCACAGCCAAATAAATACATGTATGTGTGCGTACTCAGTAGCTCAGTTGTGTCCGACTCTTTGTGACCCCATGGATTGTAGCCCACCAGGCTCCTCTGTCCATGGGATTTCCCAGGCAGGAATTCTGGAGCTGGTTGCCATTCCCTCCTTCAGGGCATCTTCCCGACCCAGGGATCAAACCTGAGTTCTTCTGTGTCTCCTCCATCTCCTGCACTGGCAGATGGATTCTTTACCACTGAGCCACCTGCTGCTGCTGCTGAGTCGCTTCAGTGTGTCCAACTCTGTGCGACCCCATAGATGGCAGCCCACCAGGCTCCCATCCCTGGGATTCTTCAGGCAAGAATACTGGAGTGGGCTGCCATTTCCTTCTCCAATGCATGAAAGTGAAAAGTGAAAGTGAAGTCGCTCAGTCATGTCCAACTCTTAGCGACCCCATGGACTGCAGCCTTCTAGGCTCCTCCATCCATGGGATTTTCCAGGCAAGAGTACTGGAGTGGGCTGCCATTGCCTTCTCCTGGGAAGCCCCAAATAAATACATAAATAAGTATTTAGAAAAAAAAAAAGGAAGAAGAAGAAGAAATGCAAAGAATTGGAAAGAATTCTAGAGCTTTCTAACTGAAGGATACCTCAGAGCTCATCTAACTTCCACATGCCACAGACAAGGAAATTCAGGAAACTTTTTCATGTGTGACCTTCTGATCAGCTGCACCAGAGTCTCCTATGGGCAGATTTCTGAGTCTTTCCCCAGATGTGCTGAATCAAGATTTGCAATGGAAAGCCTAGGAAACTGCATTTTAAATAGACTCCCTAGAACATTATGCACCTGAGAATATTCTAGAAGTACAGCTGGAGACCATAACAATAATAGTAATAACAACCACGGGATTGAGGGGAGGTAAATCTGGATAGCTCCAAAGACCCCACTTAGGAGCTCAGTAAGAGCAAGCTCAGCAGTTCCGAGCAAACCAAAAGATTCCAAGCAAACCCCAGCCACAGAGTCTACAAGGTTGCCCCATTCTAATAAGGCTACTATCTCAGCTAGGAAGCCCACTACCCACATGTTCCCTGATGTTCTGTCTGTATAAGGAGGCAAGGTCAATCTACTGACGCCCTTTCCCTGGTATGTACAGTCCTGGCCCTAGCCGGTCTTTCATTACATTGTTTCCACAAACATCTATTGCAGGAGTTATGTGTCAGACACTGTGCAAGGTAACAGCAATATCATCATGACCAAATGTAGGTCTCCAGGTGACTGGTCCAGCTCCCTACCTGGTCTCCACTGATGCCCTGGCTAGCGATGAGATCAAGGACTTGGGAGTCAGGCAGGCCTGATCTACAATCCCAAGTCCACCTCCTCCTAGCTGTTACTTTGGACAGTTTTCTTAAGTTCCCTCAGTCTCCATTTTCACATGTTTCACATAAGGGAAAATAAGACCCCCCTCTACCTACCTCTCAGAGAAAAAGCTGGCTTAAAACTCAGCGTTCAAGAAACTAAGATCATGGCATCCGGTCCCATCACTTCATGGCAAATAGATGGAGAATCAATGGAAACAGTGACAGACTTTATTTTCTTGGGCTTCAAAATCACTGCAGATGGTGACTACAGTCATGAAATTAAAAGACCCTTGCTCCTTGGAAGAAAAACTATGACAAACCTAGACAGCATATTAAAAATTACTTTGCCAACAAAGCTCTGTCTAGTCAAAGCTATGGTTTTTCCAATAGTCATGTATGGATGTGAGTTGGACTATAGAGAAAGCTGAGCACCGAAGAATTGAGGCTTTTGAATTGTGATGTTGGAGAAGACTCTTGAGAGTCCCTTCGACTGCAAGGAGATCCAACCAGTCAATCCTAAAGGAAATCAGTCCTAAATATTCATTGGAAGGACGGATGCTGAAGCTGAAGCTCCCATACTTTGGCCACTTGATGGGAAGAACTGACTCATTGGAAAAGACTCTGCTGCTGGGAAAGATTGAAGGCAGGAGGAAAAGGGGACGACAGAGGATGAGATGGTTGGATGGCATCACCGACTCAATGGACATGAGTTTGAGCAAGCTTTGGGAGTTGGTGATGGACAGGGAAGCCTGGTGTGCTACAGTCCATGGGTTCACAAAGAGTCGGACACAACTGAGCGACTGAACTGAACTACCTACCTCTCAGGTTGTTATGTTGTGGGCTTGAGATAATCTTCATAAACACTAAGCACCACATCTGCACAGCAGGTGCTTGGCAAATGAGTCCATCATCATCGCTATCACTCTGTGTGCCCTCGAACAAATGACCTCAGTCCCACAAAGGACTGCTCAGCCAGCCAATATTTGTTGAGCACCTACTCTGTGCCAGGCACTGGAAATGCACAATGAACAGGTCAAGGCCCCTATCCTCACAGAACTTTGATCCAGAATAAAAAAGATAAGGGACTGTATTAGTTGTATTAGTTTACTAAGACTGCTGTGACAAAGTATCATGGACTAGCTGGCTTAAACAATGAAAATGTATTGTCTCACAGTCCTGGAGGCCAGAAGTCCAGGATCGAGGTGTCATTGGGGTTGATTCTTTCTGAGGCTGTTCCATGCCTCTCCCCCTGCTCCTGGTGATGTCTGGTGTTCTTGCCTTGCAGGTGCCTCACCGGGATCTCTGCCTTCATCTTCATGTGGTGCACTCTGTGTGTCTGTGTCTGTCTGTCAGTCTCTGTGTTCAGAGTTCCCCCATTTTTTAAGGATGTTAGATATTTTGGATTATGGGTCCATACTCAAGACCTCTTTTTAACTTAATTACCTCCAAAAAGACTCTACTTTCCAAATAAGGTTGCATTCTGAGGTGCCAGGGATAAGAATTTCAATATTATCGTTTTCTGGAGGAACACACTTCAACCCATGAGAGTGCCTCATTTCATCCACTCACTCAGTCTCATTTAATTTCTGAGTCAAGTTGATCCAGCACAGGCCTCCTTCTAATTCAGCTTAATCTCCTAGAATTGAGTGTGCCCAGCACATTCAGTGCTCTTGAAGCTTATCTCCAAGAACTATTTCTGTCTCTCTCTCCTCTCTGATCTCAGGAAGGTAAAACTTTGAGCTTTCCCTCCAGCAGGGGCTCATTCCTTGCCCAGTCCCCTTTCCCAGGTCTCCAACTCCAGTTACCTGCGCCACAGACATGGTGCACAAGCCTTAGATAGAGGCTACCACACCCTGCACCTGGTATTTCCTGCTTTGCACATAGTCATCTCATATAAGCAGAGAATTCATCTCTTTGTGAAATTGCCTATCTCCTGCAGCTTAAGTTGGAAGAATGTTTACTTATCTGGCCCCAGGGAATCATATACATCTTGCAGCATATGTTAACAGTCGCTCCATAACACCATTCATTTTTACTATCTGAAATTACAGAGTGATCCCCATGGGATTCACCTCCAGTGGTTAACAGACCAATGGGCTCTGTCTTCCTTGTCTCAGGCCTCAGAAGGACAATGTTTCTGGTTCTGGTTTGCCCCCTTCAAAAAAAAAAAAGAAAAGAAAAGACCAGCATCTCTTGAGGTGAAAATGTAGAGACCAACCACCACAAACAAGCCTCATCACAAAACTTCTATAAATGCCCAAACAGAAGAAAAGTGAAAGTGAAGTCGCTCAGTCATGTTCGACTCTTTGCGACCCCATGGACTGTGGCTAGCAGTCTCCTCCGTCCATGGGATTTTCCAGGCAAGAGTACCAGAGTGGGTTGCTATTTCCTTCTCCAGGGGATCTTCCTGACCCAGGGATCGAACCCAGGCCTCCTGCATTTCAGGCAGACACTTTACTCTCTGAGCCACCAGGGAAGCCCCAGAAGAAAAGTCAGTGACTATAAAGAATGATAATCTTTAGACTTGGTTTAAACCAGCAGTTTCTAAAGGCTGGTAAGTGAGCATGAGTGAACCGGAGTTTAAGACACTGGGGACCCTCATGGTACCCTCCCCTCAGGTCCACCAGCCCTTGTGCTCCGCCTTGTGCTCCACTACCACTTCCATCTCCTTTGCACCCCCCACAGTGGGCCCGTCACTCTCTCTCTAGGCCCCTACAGCACCCGTGTTCTGCTCTACAGTAGGACTGCCCACACTCACTGTGATCACTGTTCACTGCTCTGTCTCCCCAGTCAGACTGTGTGAACATGGGGAGCACCCAGCCCAGGTCCTGCTCACCCCATCCTTGCTGTCTGCCTGAACGGTAAACTGCATCCTCTCTCTGTGACCACCTGGTAGGCAAGCTTCCTCTCTCCCTTCTCTTTCTCTGTGTCTGTCTCTTGTCTCTTTCTCTGTGTGTTTGTGTGTATATGTCTCTCAATCCCTCTGCCCCTCCACTCCCCTCTCCCTCCCACCCTCTCTCTCTTCCCACCAACCCCTGCTCCCCTCTCTTTTCTCTCTCTTCCTCGTCCCCCTCCACTCTGACCACCCTGAACTCTCAGCACTGGTCCAGACCTGTTGCTGGGAACTTCCCCACACTGCTGTGAACTGGTCCTTGTCTTTTCTGTCCCTCCCTTTGTCTAGCACCATGCTTGCATCCAGTAGGTCCCTGACGCTGTTTGTGGATGACTGGTTGGTAGAGACACAGGGTGGTATAAAGGGGAGAACTCGGAATGTAGAAGACCTGATTCCAGTTCTGGCCTCACATCTGGACAGTGAATTTACTGTGTGATTCTGAACTCATGGCTCTCGGTCTCCTCCTGGGAGGTAGATGAGTTAGGCTGAGGGAACATTCTTGGATCTCTGATGAGCTCTAGCTCCCAAGTGAGCTGGTGCAGAGGGGCACTGATTTAGAAGTGCCTACCCACAGTGGCATGTCCCATGGAGCAGCATAACCACCCCCAGACTCCAGAGCAAAGGCGGAGAAAGATGAGGGAAAGGAAGAGGCAGGACTTCCCCACTCAGCCAGCAGACCAGCATCAGGGGCTGAAATCAAAGCTGGTCACCCTCTAGGCAGGGAGTCTCAGTCATGCCAAAGGACTGCCATCCTCAAATCCATGGCCCACCAGCTCTTCTGTTCAGCCAAATGTTGGTGGAGGCATCCAAGTCATCCTCCTGAAGCCAGACCTGAGTCCAATGCGCCGCTGGCCCAGCTAGCAAACTGCCAGGTAAGAGGCAGTGTACAGTGCAGGTCCGTCTCCACCCTCACAGCCCAGGGATCGAGGTGTCCACCACATCATAGACAGTAGGAAGGCATCAGTGCTTCCAGGAGACGGAACTGCTGGCTGAACGGCCCAGTGGAAACTGATGCCTAGCAGACACTAGGAACAGAGGCTGAGATGAACCAACTCTGCCTAGACTGCAGAAGGGAGGTTGATACCCCTCTCCCAGAAAGCAAGACTGTCTGAAGGAGGCTCCCTACACACTCCTACCAGGACCTGAGAGGATGCCCCTGCTCTTTGCCCTCTGGAGCAAAAGGTGAGTACACTGGGGGCTTTGCTAAACATCCAGACCCCACAGCTTTCCCAAGATGCGTGCAGTGTTCATCCATTGCTGCTAACCCTCCTTATCCTTCTTCTACTTTATATGTGGACTATGGGAGAAAAGCTGACAGAGTGGAGTTGGCAATGTATGCAACTACCTGTTTGCTATGATTTCATTCACTGGTCCTGCAAACACATATAATAGCTGTGCCAGCCTCCCAGGACTGGAACGCTCACTGACTCTCCTCTGCCAAAGATAGATGAACGTCCTGATTGGGAGAGATCTGGGGTTCCCTAACAAGCCAAACATAGAGTTACCATCCCCCCCGCCCCTGGGCATATATCCAGAGAAAACTTTAATTCAAAAAGATACATGTACCCCAAAGTTCATGGCAGCACTACTGACAACAGCCAAGACACAGAAGCAACCTAAATATCCATCAACAGATGAATGGATAAAGAAGTAGTAGTGGGTTTTTATCATAAATGGATGTTGAATTTGGTCAAAGGCTTTCTCTGCATCTATTGAGATAATCATATGGTTTTTAACTTTCAATTGGTTAATGTGGTGTGTCACATTGATTGATTTGTGAATGCTGAAGAATCCTTGCATCTCTGGGATAAAGCCCAGTTGGTGATGATGTATGATCTTTTTAATATGCTGTTGGATTCTGTCTGCGAGAATTTTGTTGAGGATTTTTGCCTCTATGTTCATCAGTGACATTGGCCTGCA
This sequence comes from Oryx dammah, assembly GCF_014754425.2. Taxonomy (NCBI): domain Eukaryota; kingdom Metazoa; phylum Chordata; class Mammalia; order Artiodactyla; family Bovidae; genus Oryx; species Oryx dammah. The sequence continues at coordinate 50,756,552 of NW_024070210.1, forward strand.
GTTTTCTTTTTTTGTGGCATCTTTGTCTGGTCTTGGTATTAGGGTGATGGTGGCCTCATAGAATGAGTTTGGCAGTTTACCTTCCTCTGCAATTTTCTGGAAAAGTTTGAGTAGGATAGATTTCAGCTCTTCTCTAAATTTTTGATTGAATTCACCTGTGAAGCCATCTGGTCCTGGGATTTTACTTATTGGAAGATTTTTGGTTATAGTTTCAATTTCTGTGCCTGTGATGTGTCTGTTAAGATTTTCTATTTTTTCCTAATTCACTTTTGGAAGGTTATACTTTTCTAAGAATTTGTCCATTTCTTCTAAGTTGTCCATTTTATTGGCATATAGTTGCTGATAGTAGTCTCTTATGATCCTTTGTATTTCTGTGTTGTCTGTTGTGATTTCTCCATTTTCATTTCTAATTTTGTTTATTTGATTCTTCTCCCTTTTTTTCTTGGTGAGTCTGGCTAGTGATTTGTCTATTCTATTTATCTTCTCAAAGAACCAGCTTTTAGTTTTGCTGATTTTTGCTATAGTCTCCTTTGTTTCTTTTTCATTTATTTCTGCCCTAATTTTTATTATTTCTTTCCTTTTACTAACCCTGGGGTACTTCATTTCTTCTTTTTCTAGTTGCTTTAGGTGTAAAGTTAGGTTATTTATTTGATTTTTCTCTTGTTTCTTGAGGAAAGCTTGTATTGCTATGAACCTTCCCCTTAGCACTGCTTTTGTTGAATCCCATAGGTTTTGGGTTGTTAAGTTTTCAATTTCATTTGTCTCTATGCATACTTTGATTTCTTTTTTGACTTCTTCTGTGATTTGTTGGTTATTCAGAAGCATGTTGTTTAGCCTCCATATGTTTGTATTTTTAATAGTTTTTTTTTCCTGTAGTTGACATCTAATCTTACCACATTGTGATCAGAAAAGATGCTTGAAATGATTTTAATTTTTTGAATTTACCAAGATTAGATTTATGGCCCAGGATGTCCCATGTGCACTTGAGAAAAAGGTGAAATTCATTGTTTTGGGGTGAAATGTCCTATAGATATCAATTAGGTCTAACTGGTCCACTGTATCAGAAAGCAGGCATAGAAGGAATATACCTCAACATAATAAAAGCCATATATGATAAACCCACAGCAAACACTATCCTCAATGGTGAAAAATTGAAAGCATTTCCCCTAAAGTCAGGAACAAGACAAGGGCACCCACTCTCACCACTACTATTCACAGTTTTGGAAGTTTTTGTCACAGCAATCAGAGAAGAAAAAGAAATAAAAGGAATCCAGATTGGAAAAGAAGAAGCAAAACTCTAACTATTTGCAGATGACATGATCCTCCACATAGAAAACCCTAAAGACACCACCAGAAAATTACTAGAGCTAATCAATGAATATATGAAAGTTGTACAATATAAAACTAACACACAGAAATCCCTTGCATTCCTATACACTAACAATGAGAAAACAGAATGAGAAACTAAGGAAACAATTCCAGTCATCATTGCAATGAAAAGAATAAAATATTTAGGAATAAATCTACCTAAAGAAACAAAAGACCTATATATAGATATAAAACACTGATGAAAGAAATCAAAGATGACACAAACAGATGGAAAAATATACCACATTCAAGAATTGGAAGAATCAATATAGTGAAAGTGAGTATACTACCCAAAGCAATCTATGGTTTCAATGCAATCCCTATCAAGCTACCAATGGTATTTTTCACAGATCTAGAACAAATAATTTCACAGTTTGTATGGAAATACAAAAATACCTCAAATAGCCAAAGCAATCTTGAGGAAGAAGAATGGAACTGGAGGAATCAACTTGCCTGACTTCAGACTATACTACAAAGCTACAGTCATCAAGACAGTATGGTACTGGCACAAAGACAGAAATATAGATCAATGGAACAAAATAGAAAGTCCAAGGATAAATCCACGCATCTATGGACACCTTATCTTTGACAAAGGAGGCAAGAATATACAATGGAGAAAAGACAATCTCTTTAACAAGTGGTGCTGGGGAAACTCTCTGTGAAAGAAGGTGAGGGTGGGATGATTTGAGAGGATAGCATTGAAACATGTATATTACCATATGTGAAATAGATCACTAGTCCAAGTTCGATGAATGAAACAGGGCACTCAAAGCTGGTGCACTGGGACAACCCTGAGGGATGAGATGGGGAGGGAAGTGGGAGGGGGGTTGGGGATGGGGGATTCATGTACACCCATGGCTGATTCATGTCAATGTATGGCAAAATCCACTACAATATTGTAAAGCAATTAGCCTCCAATTAAAATAAATAAATTATTTTTTTAAAAAAAGAAGTAGTGGTGTATGTACATATATGTATCTATGTCTATGCACACACACACTCATACATCCACAGTGGAATATTATTCAGCCATAAAAAAGAAATAATGCCATTCGCAACAATTTGGATGGACCTAGAGATACCATACTAAGTGAAATAAATCAGATAAAGAAAAATATCATATGACATCACTTATATGTGGAATCTAAAAACATAATACAAATTAACTTGTTTACAAAACAGAAATAGACTCACAGACATAGAAAACAAACTTACGGTTACCAAATGGGAAAGTGGGGGGGAGGAAAATTGGGAATTGGGAATTAACAGATACTCACTACTATATACAAAATAGATAAACAACAAGGTATATATGGCTAAATCACTTCACTGTACACCTGAAACATTGTAAATCAACTATACTTTTTAAAAAAGAGATTTAGCTATGATATCAGTATCATGCCTCTGAAAGAGAATGCACAGGAGGTCTCTACTAGTCATTTGAACTTCATCTAAATTATCTGCTCTTTTTCAAAGTGAGTTTTCATGTGGGGAAGGAAAAGAAAACAAGAAAACTCATCCTCACCTTTTAAGACATGGTTCAAGTGTGTCCTTGACAGAGGTTAGCTTTCTCCTGGTATGAAAACTGTATCTTAATTTTTTTCACAGCTTGTTTGTGTCATCTGAGTGCTATGTCTTCACAACATCCTTGCAAGTTAAGCATGGAATGCAAGTATCATTTCCACACTGGACAATTAAAAACAACCCTGAAAATGTTTGTCATATTTGAGAGAATCTGACACTTAATTTTTAGTAGAAATGTACAAGAGAATTTTAAGTCTATAAATAGCTGTGTCATGTCTAGTAGGACTTGATTTACTATAATTATTCATTTATTGGATACAAGAGTAATTTAAATGCTTAAGAGGGTTTTGCTTATTAATATTTTAAGTGTACCCTGCCAGGCATTTGAAGTGTTTAAAAAGAAAATATATTAAATTGATAAACATGGTTGAAGATGTTTAAGGGAATGTAATTAACTAAGTTTGTAAATAGGACTAATTTTAAACTGTGCCCATGACTTAATTGAAAAATCAATGAACAAGTGAAATTATTTCTTCTCATTTTTTTAAAAGAATAAATGTCTAAGATCATGGCATCCAGTCCCATTACTTCATGGCAAATAGATGGGGAATAAGTGGAAGCAGTGACAGATTTTATTTTCTTGGGCTCCAAAATCACTGCAGATGGTGACCACAGCCATGAAACTAAAAGACACTAGCTCCTTGGAAGAAAAACTTCTTGTCTAGGTAGATAAGATAGTAAACATCAGAGATATTAAAACATATAAAAAACCAGAGATATTACTTTACTGACAAAGGTCTGTATAGTCAAAGCTATGGTTTTTCCAGTAGTCATGTAGAGGTGTGAGAGTTGGACCATAAAGAAGGCTGAGTGCCAAAGAAATGATGCTTTTGAATTGTGGTGCTGGAGAAAACCCTTGAGAGTCCCTTGGACTGCAAGGAGGCCAAACCAGTCAATCCTAAAGGAAATCAATCCTAAATATTCATTGGAAGGACTGTTGCTGAGGCTGAAGCTCCAATATTTTGGCCCCCTATGTGAAGAGCCAACTCATTGGAAAAGACCCTGATGCTGGGAAGATGGAAGACAGGAGGAGAAGCACAGAGGGAGAGGATGAGGATGAGATGGTTACCATCACCGACTCAGTGGACATGAATTTGAGGAAACTCTGGGAGATAATGGAGGACAGGGAAGCCTGACATGCTGCAGTCCATGGGGTTGCAGAGTCAGACATGATTTAGCAGCTGAACAGCAACAGCAAAAAAGGGAGTAACCCACCCAAAGGAATCTTGGACAGCTTCACAAAGGAGGTGATAAATGATTAATTCTTTTCCAGAAAGGAAAAAGAGGATGGGTATTTTAGGGAGGAGTGACTATCCAAAGTACCCTGAGAGTGATGGGGAACCAGTGAGTGTTCTCAAACAAGAGAATGGCATGAACAGATGTGTACTTTAGAAGTTCCTGGGTAGCAGTTCAGAGAATGGACAAGAATAGTAAGAATTTGAATACAGGAAAATTATTTACAATGCTGTCAGTCACTCAGGGCAGAAATGAGAGAAGCATGGAAGGAGGCAGAGGGAAGGAAAGGCAGCAATGGCTTTGGAGTAAGAGTTGGTGACATATATGATGAAGGTAAGGGGAGGACCAGAATAGAAGGAAAGTGTTTATCTTCAGAATCCTCAAAGTTCCTATCAGGCCTCCTTCTCCAAAGCTGGCCAGGATTTCACCAAGTAGCCATCAGACCCTTGGCTGGTAAAGATTAAAGAAACATCAGACCCTCCCCTAAGTAAGGGGACTTTCAGAGCACATGATCAGATTCCCCGTGTCTCTGAAAGTAATTCCTGGTGCTAAGGAAGCAAGCAAAGCCAAACACAGGCAGGAAGTAAAGGAAAGTTCTGGGAAAGCAGAGAGACAGCACCCCTAGATACGATGATGAAAGTACATGCGTGCTCTGTTGCGTCAGTCCTGCAAGATTCTTTGCGATCCCATGAACTGGAGCTCACCAGGCTCCTCTGTCCATGGGATTCTCCAGGCCAGAAGACTGGAGTGAGCTACCATGCCAGGGTCTTTCTCTGGATACTTGCTCAGGTTCGGTAAGCACTTATCAGACATGAGTGAATCTCAGAGGTTGACCCAGAGGAAGTGAGTAACTAATAAAATGTAAGGGAAAAAGACAGGTCTCCTCCAGTCCTATCCCTTGGCATTTGCTCTCAGCTCCTCAAAAACTAGGACTGCAGGACACAAATACCCAGTGTACCCAGAGCCAGGGGCTTTATCACCAGCCAATCTCATTCTGTTGCCTGAAACTCCAAGGGAATGTCTAGGAGTGCTCTCAAAGATCCATCACTCAACCACATCACACATGCCAGGGTTATTGTTGTTATTTGTTTTTTGTAAATCTGTCCATGACAAAACCCAAATGTTAACTATTAAACCCATAGATCTATATTTCTCTGTTGTTGTCATTGCTGTTGCTGTTCATAAGTGCCAAATACCCCAGTCTCCAAATATCTGAACACTACGACTCCATGTATAACTACCCTTCAGACTCTAAATAAGGTTTCCATCTAGAACTTCCCCTGGTGGCTCAGATGGTAAAGAATCTGCCTGCAATGCAGGAGACCTGGGTTCTATCCCCAAGTCAAGAAGATCCCCTGGAGAAGGAAATGGCAACCCACTCCAGTATTCTTGCCTGAAGAATCACATGTCCATGAGGTCACAAAGAGTTGGACATGACTGAGTGACTATCACTTTCACTCTCTAAAACTTTCTTATGTTATTGAGACGTCAAGTCTGGGAGTTCCGAGACCAAGAGTAATAAAGATGCCGAGTTTTTTTAAGACTATGGCTGCCCAGCCACTGCAAGGAACCAGAGTATGGCTGGAAGTGTCTGCCCCTCTCAGCCCCAGCTTGTCTCCTCCACTTAGAAGAGAGGTACCTGGTGGCCCTGGGGGACTGACTGCTCCACCATTTCCTGCTGCAACTCTCAGCAATGATTTTTTCACTCAAATTTACCCTGCTCTGGCCCTGCTTTCTGGGCTTCCTCCTTCCTATGAATAGTTTAGAAAACAAGCAAAAAGCAAACAAACAAAATGCAGAAGTACTAGAGATTTTCACAGTCCAAAGAGAGACTGGGACAGCGAGTCTCTGGTGTCCAATCAGTCCACCTTGTCACTGTTGCTCACTGCCCTTTGGTGACACTACTGAACGTGGTCTTCAGAATGTGGAGAAAGATCCCACACTCCTGCAGAGCTCAGTTTAGCCAGTGAGGCTGCAGCTCAGGTTCCCAGGGGGCAGCTCCCAATGCTCTGTGACTTCTGGTCCTGCACACCCATGTGCCAAGGACTCAGTTGCCCAACTACTATGCCAGAGATTCTCACTGCTCCCCTACCTCCACTTCACTCTCTATCCCCCAAAATCACACTACCTTTCAATCTGTGAAACTCAAAGGATGTTATCACAAGCTCTCTTCCCAAACAGGTTTCCCCAAATAGGACCACCAGCCCAACTCTTAAAAATGACTGGAACAATAGCCTTAAGGGGTCTGTCTCAGTCAACGTGGCCTGCGACACAATGCACCATAAACTGGGTGACTTAAATTTTGAAAATTTACTTCTCACAGCTCTGGAGGCTGGGAAGTCCAAGGTCAAGATGCCAGCAGATTCAGTTCTTGGTGAGGGCCCAAGCCCTGGCTTGCAGATGGTTACCTTCTTGTGGTGTGCTCACAGAGAAAGAGAGAAAGGGCTCTATTCTCTCCTCCTCTTCTTCCAACAGCACTAATCCCATTGTGCCCCCTGCCCTCACCTCCATGACCTGATCTAATTTACCTCCCAAAGGCCTCACTTCCAAATACCATCACACTGTGGGTTAGGGTTTCAATATATGAATTTGCAAAGAGACAAACATTCAGTCCAAAACAGGATCTGAGATCAAAAAAGGTCTAGTTGTCTCCTTCCCCTTGGGAAAGGAGCTTCTTCAAAGCTAAAAGATTTTTTTCCTCCAAAGCTGGCATGATTGACTTGTAGGAACTTCCTCATGGAACAAATGGGAAACATACACATAACACAAGCTAAACTTTCAGCAGGATGAACTGCTGCACATCTTGATAAACTCTGTAGTGATATGGGCCATGGGTCTTGTTTTCCCCAATATCTACTCCACTGACTCTTTGCATTCATGGTAGAGCACATTGGTGGAGGATCTCACGAAAAGGGAAATAGGTGCACATTCTGCTCACACTTTCACAGAAGTTGAATACAGAGTTGAAAGGAATTTTGGTATCACTCTGTTCACCCCCGACTCAATGTTTTAACCCCCTCTGTATCTCTGCCAATATTTATTCAGTTTACTGTAAATACCTCCAGTGCCACAAAATTCACTGCTTTCTTTCTTTTGTTAGGTGCGTTTTTGCTTGCTTGTTTATTTGTTAGCTTGCTTCGGAAAATACACATACATTTTTGGAAGGTTGTGAGTTAACTATAGCAGACAAAGCTTGGGCTTTGATATTAAACAGACCTAAAAATCCCAGGTCTGCCGCTTGCTGTCTGGGTTTAAGGAAATGTTTGAGCTTTAATGTTGTCATCTGCTAAAAAAAAGGGGGGGGGTGGAAGAACAATAATACCTACTTTCTGGATTCTTCTGGGAATGTATTAATCATAAAGTCCCCACTGTAGAATAGGTGTTACTGTGAGTTCCTCTCCTATCTCCTCATCATCCTCCCTTATAGCCTTTCATTCATTTCCTGCAATATAGATATGTTGACTGGTTATTTGGGTTAATACAAAGACACTAAAGCCAACATACTGTTGATAAAAGCATCACAAAAAGTCATAAAGGAGTCATGATGTTGAAAGGGAGACCCTTGCCTGACAAGTAGACTTGTAAGTCTATAATAATAATGAATGTCCTCACTTGACTGCAAATTCTTCAAGGGCATGTATCTTGTCTTATGTCCCCTGTAGAATCTACTATAGGTGCTTGTGTATGGTAGAAACTCACTAAATGTTTATAAATTGAATTATGTTGTCTTTTATAAATTTCATTTCAGAAATATATACATATTTTGGAAAAATCACAGATAACATTTGGACATGTTATTTTTGGATTATCAGCTCATGCACGGGGATGTAGTGGCTCATTCCTGCATTTAAACAGACAAGAAGAAAACTTATATTCTCCAAGATTGGCTGTAGCTCTGAGGGCTATTGCCTTAATAAGTACCAGTCAAACTTCTGCAATATTTGGTCATTTTTCACTATATGCATGACTGAACTGCATTTGTCCTTTTAGGAGACTGGAGTATTTGAAATATCTATTCTTAGCTACCTCTATATTCCTAGTGCCTAGCACAGTGACTGACAATAGATGGGTAGATTTACAGATAGATTCCTCAATTTCTATTCTACTTTGAGTCTATTTCCTGAAAAACATAATGAAAGTAGAATTTAGGATTATATTAAATGATCTGGTATATGCATTATGTACCTAAAATAATTTCAATATCTGCATCATAATCTAAGTTTTAATACTGAATTCTGTATGGTTGATTGAGTTATTTTACAAGGTATGGTTAGAATGTAATTTACTCCAAAATTATAGCGATGTCACCCTCTGTGAATGAATCTGGTACAAATCAACATATATAATGATGAGCTTAACCACTGCAGAAATAACTTCCTGAGACATAGTTTGTAAATGTATTACTTACAAACCTAAGAATAACCTAAATCCAACTAGGATGATTTAAATGTGGCTTCAGAGAAATCAAACTCAAAAGGAAGAAAATGTTAGACAAAAGGATGTGATCTGCAGGCAGTCATGTTGTGCTGCTCTTGAAACTACATATTATCTTCTTATATCTGTTCAGGCTCCCTTCCCCCATTAACACTATCAGCTACAATACAGCGGGGACCTTTCTTTTTCACAGTGGCACTCTCAGCTTCTAGTATAGAGCCTGGTACTCAGTACAAGCTGGGATTTCTAGAAGAACCTAGATGTTCCACTCTTGTCCCTCCAGATTCTAAACCACTTGGGAAAAGCCCAACCAGGAATCAACACAGCAGCTTTCTTAAGGACAGAGCTGGAAAGCCAAAACAGTTCTTACTATATATACTCTTGCAATGAGATTGTGGAGTAGGGAGAGTTTGGTCTCCAGAATAGACCCTCTTTGCATGGAGGAGGAAGGAAAGGCTAGGAATGTGAAACAAATACATGTTGGCTACAGGGAATCAAGGCCTCTTACTGTAAAAAATTGTACAGGGTCTGGGATTTTTATCCTAACAAGCTAACAAACTCCCCTGCAACAGTTTCAGGGAGGCTGGCAAGAAGATACGAGACAAATGACTAGATCAGAGACAAAGGACTTTATTACTCACAGTACATGCAATAGCCAGAGTGTCAGCATGATGTTCACACTAGTTGCCCCCCAGGTCCTAAGGGAACAATGCAGGTATTTCTAGATGGACCCTGAATATGCAGAGGATTATTATAGGAGAGGAAGTCAGAGCTTGGATGTTTCACCATTTTTATAGCAAGTAGAGGCAAGTCTCCTCTTTGTCCCAGGAAAGTCATTACCTCCTTTCTTAAGGTTGCTCACTGCCAAAGCAATCCTGAGTAATGGCCTGAGTGAAGAGCAATCAGGCTCTTGCATTCATGGCTTACACAGAAAGAACACCTAGAGATGCTCAGGGCCCATAACAGAATGCCTCTTCCAACACCAATCAAATCAGGCCCCTTTCCCCATGAAAGTGAAAGTGGTTTCCCACTCTTTGTGACCCCATGGACTACACAGTCCATGGAATTCTCTAGGCCAAAATACTGGAGTGGGACCTTTCTAACCCAGTGATCAAACCCAGGTCTCCTGAATTACAGGTGGATACTTTACCAGCTGAGCCACAAGGGAAGCCCAAGAACACTAGAGTGGGTAATCTATCTCTTCTCCAACAGATCTTCCCGACCCAGGAATCGAACTGGATTCTTTAAACCAACTGCAATGCAGGAGACCCCAGTTAGATTCTTGGGTTGGGAAGATCCCCTGGAGAAGGGAATGGCTACCCACTCCAGTATTCTGGCCTGGAGAATTCTGTGGACTGAAGAGTTCAGTCCGTAGTGTCACAAAGAGTCAGACCTGACTCAGTGACTTTCACTTCACTTCACTTGCCCATGAAAGGGGGAAAGGAAGGTGAGTATTATTCCAACATGTCTCCCTCTTGGGGCTAGAGCAGCAGTCTCCTTGTGGGGATACTTCAAAGATTTTGCTAACAACCCACTAGGATTAATAAGCAGGTAAACAGGCTGTGGCTGCCCCTCTTCGGGGAGGAGAACAGCAGTTTATCAGATAATCCTGCCGCTACATTTGCCAGAATTTGCCCAAACTCACGATTGTTCCATTATATTATCCTTCTGGGACAGATTGTGGGCAATTCATATTTCACCTGCAATGATGGGTCAGTTCAGTTCAGTTACTCAGTCGTGTCTAACTCTTTGAGACCCCATGGACTGCAGCACGCCAGGCTTCCCTGTCCATCACCAACTCCAAGAGCTTGCTCAAACTCATGCCCATTGAGTTGGTGATGCCATCCAACCATCTCATCCTCTGTCGTCCCCTTCTCCTTCTGCCTTCAATCTTTTGACTCATAGGATCTTTTCCAGTGAGTCAGTTCCTTGCATCCGGTGGCCAAAATACTGGAGTTTCAGCTTAGTTTTTTGTTAACCTGGCTAGGCTATAGCACACAGTTACTTAACCCAACACTAATCTAGGTGTTGCTGTGAAGGCATTTTGTTGATGAAGTTAACATCCACAATCAGTTGACCTCAAGTAAAGGGAATGGCCCCTGATAATGTGAGTTAGCCTTATCCATTGAGTTGAAACCTTAAGAGCAAAACTGAGTTTTCCCTGAGGAGGAAGAAATTCTCTCTCCAGACTGCATCATTAGCTCCTGCCGAGGAGTTTCAGCCTGCTGGCCTTTCCTACATGTTTCAGACTTACCAGCCCCCGCAGTCGGGTGAGCAAATTCTTTGAAATACATCCTACTGGTTCTGTTTCTCTGGAGAAGACTGACTGATATACCCACATACAGAAATAGGTCAGAAAAAACAGTAATTAAATAAACCCACAGCTCTGCTACATCTGTGCTCACCACACGGCCCTCTTATTACTTATTCAGGGTCTCAAGTCTCTGACACCCAGGAGAACACAGACCTCAGTAGTCCAGCCACAGCGAGATAACAAGTCAGCGTCTTTGCTGCACTGTGCATATTTTCCAAACCAAAATTTCAGAGCATGAAGCCTGACAGATAAAAATGTACTTAGAGGAAAAACTGGAGAGAATATTTGAAACGGGGTCTGTTCCAAAAAATCTGGGACATAAACTCACTGTATGTATATATCATTCAGGTTTGACCTCAATCAGTTCCCCTGGTCCACATAAACTCTAAATGTACCTCACAAAGCCCAGCTGCTAGACACTGCAAGACAGAGGATCTCCCCAATTGTTTAACAAATACTCAATGAATATGAAGCAGGCCAGAAACCATCTTGACATTTGAGATAAAAAGAACAAGATAGCATTCCTAGTCATCAACAGCTCAGAGCCTGCTGAGCAGATGGGCAAGTTAGGAGGTGATTACAAAACAGGTATACTGGTGTCCTGACAAAGCCAATCCCCAGGTACTGCCCAAGACTGTACATCCCACCCTCAAGGCCCCCATAGCAAGGCCTCCCTTCTGTGCCATTTCATCTCTTTGTAAACTCAACAAAGGCTAACTGTGGTGTCCAACAAAACTAAATTCATCTCTCCGCAGGGCCGTCATTTCAGCTGTCCACGTCCATAGCTCTTGATCACCTGAGAAGAAATCAGGGGACAAGGCCCACCTCAGTGATAAGCCATCCACTGTCAGCCTGGCCCTTTGACCTGCTCAGGCCAGCCTCATGGTCACCAAGGGTTATCCCAGGCCTCTGGGGCCAAAACCCCTTTCTTTACACATTGGTTTTGAGAAAGACTAGCCTACTGAGAGTCCCTTGGACTGCAAGATCAACCAGTCAATCCTAAAGGAAATCAACCCTGAATATTCATTGGAAGGACTGATGCTGAAGCTGAAGCTCCAATACTTTGGCCACCTAATGTGAAGAGCTGACACATGGGAAAAGACACTGATACTGGGAAAGATTGAAGGCAAGAGGAGAAGAGGGTGGCATAGGAGGAGGTGGTTGGAAAGCATCACTGACTCAGTGGACTTGAGTTTGAACAAACTCCAGGAGACAGTGAAGGACAGGGAAGCCTGGCATGCTGCAGTCCATGGGGTTGCAAAGAGTCAGACATGACTGAGCAACTGAACAACAACAAGGCTAAGAAACATTAGCTCCTACTTTTATCTCTCCTAGACTGGCCTCCCGCACTAATAGCTCTGAACTACAGAAGCTGCTAGCTGCTTTCCCAGAGTCTGGGATGGTGCCTGGTCTAGGCTAAGTGCTCAGTGGCCCATGCTGAAGGGAGGAAGAGAAGAGGGGAGCAAAAGAATGAAAGACCTTTACAGATGAGGAAATTCAGCAGCAAAATAAGAAACACACCAGATTGCTGAAGGCATTAGACTTGAGTAATGTCAGCATTTCGCTTCCAGTATGATCAAAATTTCCTGACTCCAGTTTCCTGGTCTGTGGTTATGGGATCATAACAGTGTCTGCCTCATTAAGATTGAGATGTGATGTCCATAGAGCACTCAGCCAAGTGTCTGACAGACAATTAATACGCCATTGAAGTTAATGTCACTGTTAAAATTCTCTTATCACCACTCTGGACTTGCAATTCCTCATCTACACAATAGGGAGTTATATCATATAACCCCCTTCACGTCCTACAACTCTGCCACGTGGTAGGGCAGAAACTGACTCTTTTTACATCAGCTCCATTTCATAAATGACAATAGCTGACAAGGAGAGCAGAGGTGCTGGAGCCCAACTCTGAACTCTGCCCAAAGTGCCCAGGCCAGCTCCAGCATCCAGTTCAGTACGATGTTGTTCCTAAATCCAGCTGAAAGCTTTCCACCCCTGGCTCTACCCTCCCCAACTTGACTTGTATCTTGCCTCTTGCTGTAAAACTAATATTAAGTTTTACTGTTCAGCACATACTGTATTGCTATTGATTGTCACATTGTGTCTCAGATTAGCTTTAATACTTTGTATATTCAGCCATGCACAGCTAACTAAAACCAGCCCAGAGTCACCTCTCAGTTCCCTACAGGCTTATGAATGTTTTTAAGACTGTGGATTTCTTAGAGAATTGAGCCAAATTTTCATTGAACAACTGGCAACTTTCATTGGATAACTGACATTGAACAACTAAGGAAAAGAACCTCAAAAGCTCTGTCTGCGAAGAATATAAATTACGAATGATCAATTTCAGTGACTCCCAGTGCATGAATCATTTCTATAATAAAACTGTTTGGAGAAAGACTGAAGGATTGTGTCTCTTAATCTTACTCTCCCAGAATTCTGTTATTAAATGTGTCCAGAACCGACAATGGGTTATGGATTCATTTGAAGAATCACATAATCCCTCAAAAATATCAGGACTCAAGAGGAATTTATAAGTGGAACTGCACAGATTTTGTGCTCACTAGAGTTAGTCAGTAGAGCTGAGGCATGTAGGTAATTTTTCTCTCATTAACAAATCTTTCAATACTTGAAAAGTAATTGCACTTATCTGGCACAAACAGCCTACAAGCTTTTCTTACTTTATATTCCACAAGATTTTCCTTCCCCGATGAAAGAAACCGTCCATATTTTTCTGTAAAGTTTGCCGTCATTTCTCTCAATTCCTCCCTCCAAAACAGAACGTCAAAAGTTTAGCTAAAATTGAGATAGCAAAATGTTTCACCAGTTAATAGTTAATTGTCCCGTATTCACTTCTGACTTTTACTGCTGACTCCTAAGCATGCCTAGAGCAGTGGTTCTCAACCAGAACAATTCTGCACCCCAGGGGACAGCTGGTAGTTTGTGGACACATTCTGATGGTCACAACTAGACTCTGGTGGGGGCTACTTGGCATCAGGTGGGTGGAGGTCAAGATGCTGCTAAACATCCAATGCATAGGACAGCTCCCTCAAGAATTATCCTGCCTGAATTAGTGTTCTCCAGAGGATGCAGAGTACATCATAAGAAATGCTGGGCTGGAAGAAGCACAAGCTGGAATCAAGTGAAATATCAATAACCTCAGATATGCAGATGACACCACCCTATGGCAGCAAGTGAAGAGGAACTAAAAAGCCTCTTGATGAAAGTGAAAGAGGAGAATGAAAAAGTTGGCTTAAAGCTCAGCATTCAGAAAAAGAAGATCATGGCATCTGGTCCCATCACTTCATGGGAAATAGATGGGCAAACAGTGGAAACAATGGCTGTCTTTATTTTTCTGGGCTCCAAAATCACTGCAGATGGTGACTGCAGCCATGAAAGTAAAAGACGCTTACTCCTTGGAAGGAAAGTTATGACCAACCTAGATAGCATATTGAAAAGCAGAGATATTACTTTGCCAACTAAGGTCCGTCTAGTCAAGGCTATGGTTTTTCCAGTGGCCATGTATAGATGTGAGAGTTGGACAGTGAAGAAGGCTGAGCGCCGAAGAATTGATGCTTTTGAACTGTGGTGTTGGAGAAGACTCTTGAGAGTCCCTTGGACTGCAAGGAGATCCAACCAGTCCATCTTGAAGGAGATCAGCCCTGGGTGTTCTTTGGAAGGAATGATGCTAAAGCTGAAACCCCAGTACTTTGGCCACCTTGTGCAAAGAGTTGACTCATTGGAAAAGACTCTGATGCTGGGAGGGATTGGGGGCAGGGGGAAAAGGGGACGACAGAGGATGAGATGGCTGGATGGCATCACCAACTCGATGGACGTGAGTCTGAGTGAACTCCGGGAGCTGGTGATGGACAGGGAGGCCTGGCAGGCTGCGATTCACGGGGTCGCAACTGAACTGAACTGAACTGAGAGGAACTGGATGAGTAAATACCAAATTCATATTTATTTATATTTTATTATGTTTCATCTTAGTTATAATATGATAATATTTAGTATGCTTATATTATAATAATATTAACATATAGCACATTTATTATATTATCCTATGATCACATTATATATTAATCATATAGTAAAATATAAATTCATTATATATTATATCAATTATAAGATATAATAAAATTTAATATAGTATATTATTTCTAATATAGTATATTTCTAATATAGCATATTTATACTATAGTATAATTATTATATATTATTATTATTATAAAATATTGTAATGTTATAAGGAAATGGATTGCACTCTTATGGAGGCTGACAAATCCAAAATCTACAGAGCATATGTCCCAGTCCAAGTCTGAAGGCTGGCAGGCTGTTATTGAACCTGGAAGAGCTGATTGATGTCCCAGTTCAAAGGCCATCATTCAGAATGATTCTTTTATTCAGAGAAGAGTAAGCCTTTTGTGCTATTCAAACCTTCAACTGGTTGGATAAAGCTTATCCAGCATTAGGGAAGACAATCTGCTTAACTCAAAGTTCACCAATTTAAACATTAATCTCACCCCAAAACACCCTCACAGAAACACCCAGAGTAGTATTTGCCCAAATATCTGGGTACCCTTATACTCAAATAGACACATAAAAGAGTGACCATCAAACCACTAAAAATGTCAATAGTGCTGTGGTTGAGAATTTTTGATCCAGAATCATTCTAGGCATGTAATAAATGCTCAAAAATGTTTGTTGGTGGAATACACCTGTCTTGTGTTCATGTTAAGACAAACAATGGCTCAAAGTGGGGTATGGTGCTCTGGGGATTCATGGAGGAGATGGGCCAGATAGAAACGTGTAAATATGGATGGAACCTGGGTGGACATGGAGGTACATTTCAGAAATGGGAGAAACCACATGAGCATGGTGCATGCAAGAAGCCAGGAGGACTAAATCCCATCAACTAAAATCCTAAAGAAATACTCTGGGATCTTAGTAGAATAGAACCCATCATGCATGAAATTTGAATGAATGATGTGGTCTTGTTTTTAAACCAATTGAAATTATGTGTTTGGGGGAAGGAGAGTAGAAGAAAATGCATCTTGAGCACCATTTATATTTATATAAATAGCACCGCTAATTTATGGGGCTTCCTAGGTGGCTCAATGGTAAAGAATCTGCCTGCCAGTGCAGGGGATGCAGGTTTGATCCCTGGGTTGAGAAGATCCCCTGGAGGAGGAAATGGCAACCCATTCCAGTATTCTGGCCTTGGAAATCCCATGGACAAGGGAACCTGGCAGACTACAGTCCATGGGGTTGCAGAGTCAGACAGGACTTAGTAACTGAGCACACACACACACAAATTTATATTAGCACATTTTACACATGAAGGCATGAGACAGCGAGACATTAACCACACAGTTTGGGAATTTTTGCTTTACAAGTTTGGTAAATGTGCTTACTTCTGACTGCTGACATGAGTTGTGTGTTACTAGAGACAATACCATTAATGTATGGGCTCTGGAGCCAGGGCATGTGGGCTCAGACTGGCTCCACCACTTAGTAGATCACAACTTTGGGCAAGAGGCCAATCTTGTGAATATTAAACAAGTTCATAAATATAAAGCAGGCAGAACAGGGCCAGACAGGCACATAGAAAATGCTCAGTCATGTTGGCTGTTCTTATTATCATCATTCATTTTAATCCCAGTTCCTTAGCCCCAGAAATAAGGTTCTGCCGGATTCCTGCCCGTTTAATAAACACCAAATCGTCTGGTGACAAAACTGAGAAGGCATTAGCAAGTCCTTTTCAGGACTTTCCTAACTGATTTCAATAGAAAACTTTCACAGATATCTCAAAATGAAGTGATTTCAACTGCACTGCTTGGGTTTAAAACATTTTCTCCTGCAGCCTCCATATTAAGCCTGTAGTTCAGACAAGCAAACAGTAAAACAAGCATATACAAGCTGCTGCTCTGACTAGCCAGCTGAGAAATGATGCTGCCCAGAGGGGTGTGTGTGTGTGTGTGTGTGTGTGTGTTAGAGAGAGAGAGAGACAGAAAAAAACACAGATGTGGGGAGGGGGAGAAAAGGAGGATGTGTACCAGACACGTTGGGGTTTCTGAGCACAAAGCAACAGGCTACAGGTGGCAGAGACTCTTACACATCCCCAGCAATTGACACCTTTAATGTAACTTCTGTGTCCAATTTTCAAAACAAACAAATAGCAACAACAACAACAACAAAAACCCCCACAGTTTGTAGGGAAGATGGGGGGACTCGCCATCAAAGTTAACTCCATGGCTTTTTCAAAGGCTCATCAAATAGGGAAAGATCCACAGAGCGGTCCTAAGCTACTGCGGAGGCTGGAAGTCATGCCAATGAGAAGAATTGGGCAGACTGAACCTAGAAAATAGACACCAATGGGAGCCACGATGGCTGCCTGCAAACAGCTGAAGGGCGATGGTATGCATGGGAATTAAATATGTCATGTGTAGAATCCAGTTGCAGTGAGCAGGTACAAATACTATCTTTCTACTACTTAGAATAGTATAAAAATGCAATTCACCATCTATGGGTAGAGAGTTCCCTGTCATTAGAGTGATACAGGAAGAGGGTGAATAATCATTTGGGGATAATCATTATGGGGTAGTGATTTCATACTTTAAAGTGATTTCTAATTATATAGAGTTCCCAAATTTAAAACTTACATTCCCTATTTGGATGTGAGGTTTAGATTTTCTTTACCTTCCTTAAACTTAATTCTATACTAGTGATAGAAAAGAGTTCTATTTCTAGATCCAGCTCTTGTTGGTTATTCCTGGCTGTCTAGAACACTGTGTAATGTGATAGGTTGGTAACATCTGCTAAGAACAAAAGAAAAAGCAAAGGAGTTTCATTTTTCATTCTTATTGTATATGCAGCAGCTATAATATATAATAAGGACAATATTTTTAAACTATTTTTAATCTAATTCTCAACAAGCAAAAATATTCCCTTCCCATCTTTTCTTTCCATTATGTGGGTTAGGGCATGTGGTTTACTGCCTCAGAGAAAGGGCAGTAGGCTGGACCCATCTAGATCAAAGAGTCCTTAAGTAGGAAAGAAGAAAGTTACAATGTAGAACAATTCCCAACAGACAAAAGAGAAAGTAGAGATTTTTCTGGGAGAAAGTGGAAGGTTCTGGAAAGGATAAACCTGGGAAGAAGTAGCTGCCTGAGACACCCCCTACTTCTGAGCCTAAACTCAGGGCAGGGAGTGGGGACAGACAGAAACTCTGAGGGGAAAGAAGGAAAAGCTGAATGCAGAGCAGGCCCAGTGCCCTTCCCATTTAGAATTCCTGGGGAGAGCACCTTGTCCTGCACCTGGGTCACCATGGGGCAGCCACAATATGCAGGGATGACAATGTGGGATGTGCAGAAAGACAGCAGTCTGGACTCGGTGCCCTGAACATCTCTGTTCACGCAGTGTCTGGAAGTTCCCACCTCGCAAGGGTTAAAGAAGGATGCAGAGTTGAGAGCAAGGGGCCTGCCTGGGGTGGCCATTGTGAGAGGCCAAGTGACCAGATGGAGAGTGTGGCTGATGATCAGAGGATCTATAAGGCCAGTAAGGTTTGAAACAGGGTCAAATAAACAGGGGGCACCACCAAGCCCTGAGGGTGCCAAGACAGCAGAGCCCAAGTTACACCACTGTGGTTGTGTCTACATAGATACACTAGGACGGAGGCCAGGTGGACTCCAGATGGAGGTGAGAGGAAGCCGGTAGAAAAGCAGTGTTCTGGCCAGGAGCCTTTCCCTACAGGACGTGAGGATGGTACCCCTTGCTCAGAGGCATCGGGGGCTGGGGAAGGGAGGGGACACCCACTGAAAGCTCTGCCAAGTGAGCCTAAACTTTAAACTGACTAATTGCTCCAAAGGTCCTTATAACTCAGGAAAGGCTGAGTTCCCTTCCATTAGCAAGTGTGGAAGACATGGTCAAGATGGAACTACTTTTTCCAAACCTGAGCTTGACTATTTCAGCATCTCTGCCACCTCCCTCATATATATACACACACACATACATATGCTCACACACACATACACCCACACTGGTAATGTCTATGCAGTCAATCACTCAAACCTGACAAGATTAGCTAGAACAAAGGTCTGGAAGACTTCTCAAGAACAGAGGGAAAGAAATGAAAGGACTGGGTATGCAGGAGCAATGGCAGGAAAGAATAAGGAGAGATCCACCTGAAGGATAACAACTGGCACTGCTAAATGCTGCCCATGGAACAGGCTCTTTGCATCATCACTGCTCCAAGCATCACCAGGAGACAAGCAATGCAGCTGTCAATGGAGCCTGCTAGAAATCCAGTTAGCAGCTCTACTGCACCTCTATTTTACCTTTTTTTTTCCAGCTTTATTGAGATAAATAGACATGTAATACTGCATAAGTTTAAGGCATACAATGTAATGATTTGATGTATATATTGTTTACCATATACATATTCATATATATGTTTACCACAATGTTAGTTAACATATCCTTCACGTCCCATAATTACAATTTTGTTATTGTTATGATAACATTTAAGATTAATTCTCTTAGTAAGTTTCAAGTACACAATATAGAATCATTAACTATAGTCGCTATGCTGAAATTAGCTCCCCAAACTTACTCCTCTTATAACTACTGAAAGTTTGTACCATTTGCCCATCTTCTTCTCCCCATTTCCCCTGCCCTGCCAGCACCTGGCAACCACTGCCTACTCTGCTTCTATGAGTTTGGCTTTTTCAGACTCTACGTATAAATAAGATCAGACAATATTTGTGCTTCTCTGTCCCTACTGCATCTTAGCATGATCCCAACTGATCTGTGTTGACATGTAAGTTTGAGAGGTACTACGAAACATGATTTAACACAATCAAATCAACAATTCTATGAATTAAAGAATATTCTCTCCATTTTCCAGATGAGCAAACTGAGACCCAGTCAAGATCATATATGCACTAAGTGGCAGAACCAAGACACCAACTCAAGTAATCTGACTCCAGAGCCCACCCCCTTCTCTGTATCAAAAACTTAGGCTTCTTCACTGTTTTATTTTCTGGTCAAATGAGTGTTTACAATCGCACTGATGCATGCCTAGAATATTTTGGATTGGTCCGTGGAGTTGCAGCAGTGACAAGATTTCCTGTTCCAATACATTTTCCAAAGAAAAACACCAGATATTCATGATTCAATCCATGCCCAGGATTCTGTATGATCAGAGCCCCCTGTATTTTAAGCTTTTGGGCAATTCATAGCTATCATGTCTAAATTGTTCTGCTTGTTCTAAATTTGCCCTGCATGTGTACCTTTCAAGAATAGTTCTTTTAGCTGATAAACCCCTGTTTTTAAATGCAAATGTGTTTTAAAATATATCTGTTCAATCATTTCTCCCTCAAAATCATACTATAGCTGAATTACTCCAAAGGAATCTGTACTGAAGCAGGGAACATTTTCAAGCATAATCCTGTGGTGCTTTTCATCTAGAAAGGTGACTAACAGCTTGCATAAACTTATACCCAGACTTAAATCTTAAAATCCCTGTGGAGTTTGTAAGGGGCCTTGAGAAAGCAAGCCAAACCTGGGAAACAGAAATGTCTTTGCGTGCTGACTTATCTACCAGTCACGAAACCAGTCCAATTTAAAATTTCTGTTACTCCTTTCAGCTCCACAACCTCTATTTTCCTGACAGTGAGCTTAAAAAGCACTCTTTCCTCTGTTAAGAAAAATAAGAAATGGCTCCTGGCCAGCACATGTTAATTAGATCACGCAAGGTGACGATAAAGGAACTGAAGATGAAACCCATGCATTGCCACCTGATATGAAGTGAGTAATTATAAGCATATGTTTGGAAAAATGAATGAAATCTAGCCTTGGGTCTGGAAATTATCCAGCCCTATGACCTTGGGGAACTCAGTCTCCTCTCCAGGTTCATTTTTTGGGGAGGGCCTCAATGATTTCTTAAGACTCCTTTAAGCTTCACAGTCTCAGATTTTAAATCAGACCTTAATTATGTGCTAAGTAAAATGTATCATACTTAATTTGAAGGATGGCATACTGACAAAGATAGTTAAAAAGATGACAAGGCAGTGTGGAAACTAGTCATTACATAATACAGGATACAAAATGTTGCTTATACTCTTTAAAGCTATATAAGATTCGGTGTGCATGTGAACAGAAGCTGGAAGGAAAGAGGGAACAAAAAGAACAGCATGAGATCATGGGTAGGTGAAATTTCTTTATATTTTGATATCCATTAACTTGCTGTTTGATGTTTAAAAAAACCACACTTCATATTCTATGGAAAAACTACTTGGTAGTTTATTTTCATTTATTTTCTCAGCTTCAAAGGGGATGTTAGCCCGGTTGATCTCATTGTAATCTATGGATTGTGTCACTTTTTAGAGCTCAACAGTGTTTTCAAAGTGGTCACATACCTGTGCTGCCGTGGGTAGATCCCCATCTTCTCAGCCCAAACCTACAAACAAGTCCTGTGCTTGCGTCCACCTCCACTGCTGGCTGAGAGAGGACAGGTATTGCACATGAGGGTTCAATCCGAGCAGCGCTCAGCTGCTTCAGGCATGTCCAGTTGCGCAGCCCCATGGACTGTAACCCGCCAGGCTCCCCTGTCCATGGAATTCTCCAGGCAATAATACTGGAGTGGGTTGCCATTTCCTGCTGCAGGGAATCTTCCTAATCCAGGGATCAAACCTGAGTCTCCTATGACTTTTGCATTGCAGGCGGATTCTTTACCATATGAGCCATTAGGGAAGCCCCTCAATCAGCACCGCAGATGGAAGCAGACCGTGCAGTTTGCTCTGCCCTTCCTCTGAGGTAGTCCATTTGGAGTGTCTACCTTGTTCCTAAAGAAGCCCTTCACTGTCCATCCTTGATCCACAACCAAGGGCCCCAGTAGTCACTCAGTGTATCTCTGCGCCCCACCATGGCAGCATCTGATTGGACCAGTGCTGAGCACCTGATCCATGATGGCCAATCAGAGCCTCTTTGCCAGACACCTGAAACCGGGACTAAGAAATAGTATCTCTTGAGATGGCTAAAACCAAAACCTGTCAGCATGTCAGCTTGGGTGTTTTGGAATACAGTAAGTCCCCTACATGTGAACCTTCAAATTGTGAACCTTCAAAGATGTACACGAGCGTTCCATCAATGTCAGGCCTAAGTGAAACTGCAGCTTGCCCTCCATCTCCTATGGCTGATGACCCTCCAAGTCTACTACCCTTGTCTCCTCTTCCTCCTCCAGTTAGTAAGTCTTCTTGACTGTTCATTCAGTGCCAGCCCTTAAATGCCAGCTATTTTACTGTACTACTGTACTTTTCAAGGTGCTGTACTATAAGATTAAAAATGTTTTCTATACCTTTTGTTTTTGTTTATATGTTATTTGTGTGACAAGTATTACAGTATAGTACTATATAGCTGATTGCGTTAGTTGGGTACATAGGCTTACTTTGTTGGACTTAAGAACAATTTGAACGTATAAACACACTCTCAAAATGGAACTTATTCATACGTAGGGTAAGTATTTATTACGATAAACATTTTTGTTCACCCAAGTAGACTGTAAAAGCAGAGGAAGCTCATATAGGGGACAAAATGTCAGTGGGGAGAGAATGAGTTTATATGCCTTTTTGCTTCAGTCCCTTCCTCAAGGATGCTGCAACTTGCCCTTGAGATCCTTAACTAAAGACTCCTTTCAGCTTAAGCAAGGCAACTGGTTTCTATAACTTGTAATGAAAACTGTCCTAATACAGTTGCCCTCCATTTATCTGTGGGACCCTCCCAGCAAGTCATACAAGTCCCCGTATAACCTGCTGCTGCAAAGCCCCAGCTTTGTAGCCTACTCACACCCTGGCCACAGGGGACCTCAGCTGATACTGCCCAACACCTCACTGCCTGTGATCTCTGGGCCTTGCTGTCTGCTCTGCCTGAAAATGTCTTCCAGTCACTGTGCTGCATCCCTAGCCTGCAGGAGTAAGCAGGTAAAAAGCTGTCTGCAGGGGGTCTGGTTGCTTCCTGCCTTTCTTCAGCCTTGCATATGATTAAAGCACTCATGCTGAGTGCTTCCTGGGATGCTGGGCACTGCTCTTTCTGATCACGCTAGCCAGAACAGACTGAGATTTCAGAGAGAGGGCCTCCCTGGGAAGTGGAGGGAGACAGCTCTTGTTGCTGCAGCCTGATATGATGCTGTTCTCATTAGGTTTTGCTGCACCCTTCATTTATAAGGATTTCCTGGGCATCCAGGTTAAAGGCTGGCAGTGCCCAGCATCCCCACGATTAATGAAGAATCAACAGCATGGTGAAAAATGTGTATCTGGGGAGGTTTCTGCATTCCAGGGAACAACAAGTGAAAGAAGAGAGCTTCCCTGAAAATGTCAGGGGAGAGGAATAACTTGCTTCCCAAAAGATTTTCTGAAGAGTAGCAAATGTGCACATTTCAATTCTACCTAGTTGAAAGGAAGGGCAAGTCACGATTGTAGACATTATACAGTATAGGCACAGTGCACCAGAAAAGCCAGCTAAGGTAGGAAGCATTATCATCCTTGATTTACAGACAAGGAAACTGAGGTTCAGAGGTTAAGTAATTTGCTGAGCTTATGCAAGGACCAAGTGGGCCTCTGGGTGCAAAGCTAGTCACCTGGTCCCAGTGACGATCATCTAGTCCAGTTCAGTTCAGTCGCTCAGTCGTGTTCGAGACTCTTTGCGACCCCATGGACTGCAGCACACCAGGCCTCCCCGTCCATCACCAACTCCTGGAGTTTACTCAAACCCATGTCCACTGAGTCAGTGATGCCATTCAACCACCTTATTCTCTGTCATCCCCTTCTCCTCCTGCCTTCAAACTTTTCCAGCATCAGGGTCTTTTCCAATGAGTCAGTTCTTCACATCAGGTGGCCAGAGTATTGGAGTTTCAGCTTCAGCATCAGTCCTTCCAATGAATATTCAGGACTGATTTCCTTTAGGATGGACTGGTTAGATCTCCTTGCAGTCCAAGGGACTCTCAAGAGTCTTTTTCCAACACCACAGTTCAGAAGCGTCTGTCTAAGGCACTGGTAATCAGAATGTTCCCCAGATCAGCAGCGTCAGCATCACTTAGGAGGAACTGGATAGAAAGGTAGATTCTTGGGCCTCAGCCCAAACTTACTAAATCAAACAGTCTGGTGTCAGGGCCCAGCAAGCTGGGTGTTAACAAGCCCTCCACAGGATTCTGCTGTGCTCTAAATCCCCCTGATTCAATGTGAGTCTCAGTGCAGCTGTGACAAGAACCACTGACTGAAACCACCCACCCTGGCCAGGCCCAGTTGTAACCACATGCATGAGTTCTCTTACAACAGGAGGTGCTGGTAACAAACAGGGAATTAACAAGCTACCACCAACCGGAAGAATTCGGGAAAGCTCAAAAGAAAGAGGAAATGCCAGTCCATATGTCCTGCCAACCTCCCCGAATCCTCCTCACTGGAATCCATCTTGGCTGAGTGATGTGCACGCTACCAAGAAGAATCTTGAGTCAGAATGATTGATCAAAGACAACCTGGAAACTAATCCCATCATGAAACCTGAGGCTGTGAGCCATGTGGCAGAGCAGTCCTCCTGGGTTCTCTTACCCTGCTGCTCTCCACCCAGGCGCCCCTTCCCAACAAAGTCTCTCGCTTTATCAACATGTGTGTCTCTTCGGACAATTCATTTCCAAATGTTAGAAGACCCCACTGTTGGGCTCTGGAAAGGGTGCCCCTTCCTGCAACATAACCACATTAGCATCGCCTGGGAGCTCATTAAACGTGCAGACTCTCAGGCCCTACCCCAGAGCAGTGAGTGGGAGTCTTCATTCTAACATCTCCAGTGACACACATTAGAGCCGAAGACTTAAGGAGCAAGCAGTTACCATTTGCTACCATGTCATTTCTATCCTGTTCGAAGTCCAGAAAATGAGTAGGGATGGGGGAGACTACTCTGGGAGGGTAAATGATGAGATTGTTAAGGGTTCCTTGGTACATGGGTGATACTTCTTTTCTCTCTTTTACTTCATCATGTAAGGAGATAATTTAGTGTGATAGCTTTTCTTGTTTGTTTTTTATACTCCCTTTCTCGAGATGCTCAAAGTGATTTTATTTTGAAGCACTCTTTTTACTAAGCTGGGGCCATACTTACTTGGACGCAAACACAGGGGCTCCTCTAAACCCTGATGAAGTCAAGGGAAATCAGAAATGACATTCACTCATGCCTGCTTCCTCCTTCCTAACAGAACCTGCTCTCTACCCTACTCTGTGCAGACATGCTTCAGAGTGGCTCACTGCTCCCAGACCCAGAGTATGCACTGCTTGGTCTACAGAAATGAATCAAGGACTTCCCTGGTGTTCCAGCGGTTATCAATCCACCTTGCAATGCAGGGGACATGGGTTTGAGCCCTGGTCAGGGAACTAAGATCCCATATGCTATGGGACAACTAAAGCCCATGCGCCATACCTACTGAGCCCACATGCTCTGGATGCCATGCGCACTGCAACTAGAGAAGCCTGCATGCCACAACGAAATCCTGCATCCCACAACTAAGACCCAACACATCCAAATAAAGACATAAATACTAAAAAAAAAAGAAAATGAATCACAGTTCCATTTACCAGTGATTGACTTAAAAGTAGATATGTGAGCATAATCCTAAACAATGGGACAGGAGAAGTGAGAATAAATGTTTCCTCAGTTTTTAAAATAAACATATGAACCATCTCACACCCATTAGGATGGCTATTATCCCAAAAAAAGGAGGGAGGAAGGGATGTAGAGAAAGACTAGAACATTTTTGCACTGTTGGTGGGAATGTAAAATGGTACAATCACAACAGAAAACAGGTTGGCAGTTCCTCAAAAATTAAAAGTAGAATTACCACATGATCCAGTAATTCCACTTCTGGGTATATAAGCAAAAAGAACTAACAGCAGACTGTTGAAGAGATATTTGTACACCCATGTTCACAGCAGCATTATTCATAATAGCTAAAAGATAGAAGCATCCCAAGTGTCTGCTGGGCTGATGAATGGATAAATAAAATGTGGTTTATAAAGGCAAGAGAATATTATTTAGTCTTAAAAAGGAAGGAAATTCTGACTCATGCTACAACATGGATGAACCTTGAGGGCATTATCAGAAATGAAATGAGCCAGTCATCGAAAGAAACAGACATGTAAGGCACATAGAGTAGTGAGATTCACATAGTAAGATACTAAAAGGGTGATTATGAGGAAACGTGAATGTACATAACAGTGCTGAACTCTGCACCTAAAAATGGTCAAAATGGTAAATTTTATGAGATGTGTATTTTGCAATTAAAAATAAAAATTTTTTTAAGAGAGACCATCCCTGGTTCTGCCTCTGCATATTATCATCTCTTTGTGTGGTACCTGGAATAGCTGCCCAAATTTTGGGACCTCCTCCTAAGGAGAGAAAAAAGATGGGAAAAACACAAATTTTCGGTGCTGCCTTTGAGTCACTGTGTTAACAGTCCTGGATCTGCCTTTCTCCCCAGGACTTCTCTAATGTGAAATAATATTTTTTATTACTTAGCTGCTTTGAGTTGGGTTTTCTGTTTCCTTGAAAGGCATCCTAACAGATACAGGGTTCTAAGTATCCAACAAGAAGCAAGTAGCCAGCATGACTCGCCTTGAAGCTTTAAGCCCTGCTACCACCATAGTGAACTGGCAGTAGGGGTTAGAAAGGAAGTCTCTGTGCCCTACTTGCTCTTGCTGATCGAACTTTGTTCTGTTTCCCAGATATTGCTGTGCAATATGCTTTTATAAATAACCGTTGAATTATTGAAACCCCTTGGATAGCTACCATCGCATGGACTACAATACCACAGAAATGATGCTGAAGGGACTTCCCTGGAGGTCCAGTGGCTAAGAATTCAAACTCCCAGGGGGCCCAGGTTCCATCCCTGGTTAGAGAACTAGATTCCACATGCTGCAACCAAGAGTCTGCCTGCCTCAACTAAAGATCCCACATGCCACAGTTAAGACCTGGTGCAGTCAAATAAATTAATTAATTTTTTTTAAAGAAATGATACTAAAGAAATTTACTCATTAACATGAAAAGCTTCTTATTTGTGCATTAAGCAGGGATAAATAAATACTAGTTACAAAATGGTATAATTTGATTTCTTATGTATTAACTTATATTTTCTTATGTATTAACTTCAACTAGTTAATAGATAGGCAGGCAATGACAGAGAGATAAATGGATACAAATATACAAATATATGTGGACAGAAAATAAGAGCAAACAAAAATTAACACTAATTATATCTTGGAAGTAAAGATTATAGCTATAACTTATTTCCTTCTTTTTGGTTTTGTAGTTTTCTAAATGAAATTATTTTTCTTCAATAAATTATTTTATGATTAAAAATATTGGTCTTTTAAAAAACTTATGTAATATTTTAATTCACTTAACTCATAGACATATGAATTTTCTCAGAGCTGAGTTTATAATCTTCTGTGTGTGCAACCTTTTAATGTTAACCATTTAGAGAGGACATCTCCATATTTATGACATGGGTCCCAGACCCTAAAATGCTATCTACCAATCGTAATTAACAGTGATGTCAACAAGGGTTTATTATTCCAGACTGCATTACTGTACTGTAGTGTTCTTGGGTAGTATTCCAGGGCTGAAGCATAATTTGTGAAGTGAAAGTGTTAGTCGATCAGTCGTGTCTGTCATTTTGTGACCCCATGAACTATAGTCTGTCTATGGGATTCTCCAGGCAAGAACACTGGCGTGGGTAGCCACTCTTTCTCCAGGGCATCTTCCCGACCCAGGGATCAAACCCGGGATTCCTGCATTGCAGGCAGTTTCTTTACTATCTGAGCCATGCAGACCCGGAGCTTTGCATGGCTCCAGCCATGCAAAGCCTTACCAAACAACTTTGAGTTGAGTCTTACCAAACAACCCCGGTTTGCTGTGTTTTTACTTCTTATATCTGCTTTTAATCCTTTCAGCTTTTTCAGTATTCTTCATTATCTGTCAAAGTATGTGTCTGTTCCACACCCTCTCCTATCCTCACTCTGCAGCCTCCAATATACTGAATCCTTGGACATGAGATGAACTCCCATACGTATCACTGAGAGTAAATAAGAGTAAAGGCTCAAGGAATCGTTCTTATGAGGGAGGCCTATGAGCCTTAGTACGTGAGCTTCCTTGTCATCTCAGCTGCACAAAGCCTTTTCTGGCTTGACTCCTGGTTCCTGCATGTATTCTAAACTGGTGAAGAAACTGGAGAGTGGAGTTCTGCATAAGTGAAGTGGGAGGGTCTCTGATAACAAATGGCTACTCCATTAAGAAATAGCATGACTGATTCTCTGGGCATCTCGATCCAAAAGAAGGAGGCTGCAGATGGCAAGAACAGAAGCAACTGGGGTCCCTTCTACCCCCCACCAAAGTGAGGTTATTTAGGTTCACCACCTGGTTATTAGATTCGCCAGATGGCAAGCTTGAGTAACCACTCAGAAAGAGAGTAACTAGCCAATCCATTACCCCAGCACAGTCAATACTGTTAATTTAGCATGAGCTGCACATACTACTACATAATATGGGTAATGAGGCATCAGGAGCCATCATAAAGGCAGCCATCTGGGCTCGTGGGGCACAGCCTTTTGCACAGTGTCCATGGGAGAAACCCAGCTGAGCTTCGTACAGCAGGATGAGAACGAAGCATGGAGGGTGGCGGTGGAGACTGGGTGGGGAGGCAGGAAGTAGGGTGTGTGCCCACATGAGCCGCTGTCCACCATATTAAAATATGTTGCTTGTTATCTCTCAGTCATTGCTGCCTTTTGCCCAGGCTCACCTAGTTCTCAGGTTCTCTTTTGTTGTTATTTTCAATTTTGATGAAAAAGTAATGATATTTTTATACCAACCCCGGAAAAATAGAACTGTGACTGACTAGAGGTGGTTTTGAATACTTCAACAGTTTTAGTCCAATTCTGACTGTTACAAAAATGACTTTCCTTTAGGAAATGACATGTGTGTGTGAGCGGGTAGGGGATGGGTAGACAGCGTTCACACACTCTAGCTCGCCTCTGGAAGAGACTTGCGATGGAAAAGCTTCAAGTGTCCCACTGGGGCTGATGCCCATAGGACCTGGGCACCCCAGAGGGTGAGGCCAGATAGAAGAGGTGAACCAAGCCATGCTTGAGTCAGGCACGGAGCACGGGGGCGGGAGCATTTCCTGCCACAGCTCCTTCTCATTACCCCACAGTACCCAGCACAGCACAGCCCAAATTTGTCATGTTTGTGTTTGTGGAAGTCAATACACTTATTCAGAAAATGTTTACTAGATGTAGGGCACTAGGGGAAACCAGGTAAAGGACACATGAGATTTCTTTGTATTATTTCTTAAAATTGTGCACAGATCTATAGCTATCTCAAAATAAAAGTTTTAATTAAAAGTTAAATTCAGAAACCTTGAATCCATCTAAAAAGAGAGTGGCTAGGGACTTCCCTGGTGGTCCAGTGGCTAAGGCTCTTGCTCCTGATACACGGGGCCTAGGTTCAATTCCTGGTCAGGGAACTCAGTCCCAAATGCCACAACTAACAGTTCACATGCCACAACTAAAGATCTGGCTGCAACAAAAACTGAAGATCCCACATGCCACAACTAGGACTCAGCAAGGTCAAATAAACATTAAAAAAAAAAAAAAAGAAACTATACTTCAATTTAAAATTTTTTAACAAAATAATAATAAGAATAAAAAAAAGAGTGGCTAACAAGAAACAAATGAGGAGATCCAGAAATATTGTTTCTAAAGGGAGAAGGAGAGAGAGACCATGAGAGATAAACATTCGATAGACGTCATGTGGCAAAGCGCGTAAGCGTGTGTAAACGCTGGGGGCAGGGGGCCCCCGTTCCTTCAGGCCCCAAGCAGCCGTTCATCAGGCACCTTCTAGGTTTCCTCCCAACTCTAAGAATGTAGGAGATGTTGACCTATTTTCAAACCAATTTGCCTCACTGCTCACTTTTTCCCAAAATGACCTGTGCGTGTAGATGAAGACCATCTGTCTGTAACCCAGGTCCTCAGAAGCTGAATACATTTCACGACTGAACTTCTGAGCCGCCCATTGATATGCGGATCCCTTGTGACACCCTGCAAGGAGCTGTCACCATTCCGGCTGGCGCCTAAGGAATGTCCCCCTCAAGGCCATGCCCATCACTCTCGCCATGGCCTCGGGGAGGAGAGGTGACAACTTCAGAAGTGACAATGGAGGGCCTAGGAAACACCTTGCTCCTGTTCCAAAATAAACCAAGAACACAATCTGCCCCGTGTTTCTGTTATACTGTCTATACTATGATCATGTTGGCTTTAGATCATCAAGAATGTACAGCAACCCAGTGAGGCCAGAGGGGCCAGGGTCTCCCTTGACAGGTGAGGAGACTGAGGCACACAAGGCTCCTGGTTCACGGGAGGAGTACGAGATGGAGTGGCCATCTTCTGACCCTGGGGTCCACTCTTCACTCTCAGCCCCACTGCTTCCAGCTTGTGGTTTTGCTCCTCAAGATCAATGTGTCCTTTCCCTCCCCTCATCTTGGCTGCACAATCCTGTCATTGACCTGTTCCTTCCCCCTTACCCCACACACGTCCTGTATCATCAATGCTACACCATCTATGTCTTGGTACATAAATATTTTGTTCAACTTCTCTCTGCCATTGTTAAGTCATCTAGACATCAGAGTCTCTAAACTGTGAAGAATCTTGTCTGCTGCCTTACTGCAATATAGGTCCTTTTGGGGAACAACCTGAAAGAAGTCTTTCTCAGATGCCAGCCTGTCTGCCCTCAGCATTGTTTCTGTGTGTTTCATATGCAGTGTAGCACAGAGCACAGCGAAGCAAAAGCATGGTGGCAGAGAATGAGACAGTTCAATAGCATTACCAACTCAATGGACATGAATTTGAGCAAACTCTGGGAGATAATGAAGGACAGGAAAGCCTGGCATGCTGCAGTCCGTGAGGTCTCAGAGGGTCAGACACAACTCAGTGACTGAACAACAATGCGTCAGAGAATCAGCAGCACGCCAAGGCCCCGGGAGTCCATCTCAGGGAGGCCAGGGGTCAGTGAGATCCACAAGTGGATGTGTGAAAATGAACTATGGATGAGGACCTGGAAAAGTGGCTGATGGTACAGCAGGCAAGCCTGAAGGAAACAAACAGGTTCCTGGTTTGTCTGGCATAGGGAAACTCTTAAAGGGCCAGGTGTAACTGTCTTCTTTGGCTCCACAATGTCTTAAAGGCACCAGCTGTCACCTGGCGGATGACTGATTCAGCAGCCTGGGAGTTCACGGGGGGCCAACCTGCCTTGGACACAGCTTTGTTGATTAGAGCCAAAGCATCTCACACAACGGTGATAGGTTAAAGCCAACAGATGTCTTCACACCCTAAATCATAGAGAAAGTCGGAAAGGGAGAGGAATAATTGACAGCATCCCTGATCAAAACAGACACCTCGTCATAGCATATTTAGTGGAAAATACATAGAAAACAAAAGCTGAATTCTCCATCCGGGCTGCAGTATCTAATACATCAGTGCTAAGAAGAAAACATTTAGTAAAATATTCCTTTAAGCTTCCCCTGGAATAGGCACTATTAGGAGCAATTAGACAGCAGTTCATAGTCTGGGGCAAACAACCCCAGTGGGGACAAACAGGCACAGCATATCCACCCAACAAATATTTATTGAGCATACATATCAATACTACGTGCCAGGCACCAAGTGAGGCTCTGACATTACACCAGAGCTCCCTTTTAAATTTCTGAAACAAGTTCATATACAGAGTCAAATCTGATCTCCATAAAACCAAGTGACATAGGCGTTATTATCCTCACTTTGAAGATGAGTAAACGAAGGTTTGCCAAGATTAGATGAATAGTCCAAGTCCATATGACTAGTGTTACTGGGGAAGTGCCACTTTTCTGCACTGGGGAAAATTCCCAAGCAATATTTACTTTTCCTTCATGCCCTGGGATACCATGTACCCTTTCCTATCTGAGCCAAAAGCCTGATCCTCGACCTCTACGTGCACTGTACCTCAGCAGTCTCTGCACTCTTTTTAGAGTAGGAAGCATATGTAATGATATGCTCAGCTTCAAGCAACAGAAAACCAAAATAAGAGTGACTTAATCAATAAAAGAAAATTATCTTATATAACCACAGATCTGAAAGTACACAATTCCAGAGTTGACACCTTAGCTCAAAATTGTCACAAAGTAAATAAATAAAACTACATGGAAAGAATCATGATCTTTCCTTCTTTCCACTCTACCATCCTTAGGCTTCTCACCTCATGGCTACAAAATGGCTGCTACAGCTCTCACCTCATATTCTCATAGGACTCTATCTGAAGGCAGAGCCAGGTCACATGACTATCCAGCAGGATGGGTAGGGGGAAGGAAAGAATCTGGTATTTGTGACTTTCGTGGGGGTATCAGGGAGGTGTGGGCACAAAGACAAAAGCTGGGAGTGGCTATTGAACAATCACCAGTCTCTGCCACAGGTCACTTGATGATTTCTAATTAGGGTCAGAGCTGAAAACTACTGCCTCCTGAGCATAAATGTGAATTTCTTGATACTGTTGGTTGCTTTATTAGTTTTCTGTTGCTCCATTAAAAATAACCATGGGCTTAGAGTTTAAAAGGACTTCCCTGGTGGCGCAGACAGTAAAGTGTCTGCCTACAATGTGGGAGACCCAGGTTTGATGCCTGGGTTGGAAAGATCCTCTGGAGAAGGAAATGGCAACCCACTCTAGTACTCTTGCCTGGAAAATCCCATGGACGGAGGAGCCTGGTAGGCTATAATCCATGGGGTTGCAAAGAGTCAGACAGGACTGAGCGACTAAACTTAAGAGTTTAAAACAATACCCATTTATTGTCTAACAGCTCTATAGGTCAGAAGTCTGGGAAGTCTTAAGAGTTTTAGGGACTTGGGACTTGGGTCTTAGGGACTTGGCTAAAATCAAGGTGTTACCTGGGCTGAGCTCTCATCTAGAGTTACTAGGAAGAATTCACTTCCAATGCATTCAGATTGTTGGCAGAATTCAGTTCCTTGCAGCTGTAGGATTGTCTCTATGGCCTTGCTGGCTGTCCACCAGGGATTGCTCTCAACTCTAAAGGCAGCTCTCCATCCTTACACATGGCCCTGTCCACCTCCAACACCAGTAACAGTGCACTGAATCCTTATGCTTCCAGTCTCTCCGATGCTTCCTTCTACCAGCTGCTAAAGACAATTCTGTTTTTAAAGGGCTCCTATGTTAGATTTGGAGAAGTAAATGGCAACCCACTCCAGTACTCTTGCCTGGAGAATCCCATGGAGGGAGGAGCCTGGTAGGCTACAGTCCATGGGGTCGCAAAGAGTCGGACATGACTGAGCGACTTCACTTCACTATGTTAGATTAGGCCCATCCAGGCAATCTGCCTTTTGTCGTGATCACTGAAGTAACAGCAGAGGGTGAAGATCATGGGAACCATCTCAAAATTCTGCCTAGCTTGGTCACCATTGAAAAGCAAAAATCAGGATTTATTCTTGGGATTTCAGGTAGGTTCACCCTTCCCTGAATCATGATAAAGGCAAAATGACTCCCAAACAAAACTGGGGCTCTACAGGCAAAAAAAATAAAGAAAACAGGGACTTCTCTGGTGGTCCAGTGGCTAAGACTCAGCGTTCCCAATGCAGTTCAATGATGTACAGGTTCAATCTCTGGTCAGGGAACTAGATCTCACATGGTACAACTAAGAGTTCACAGGCCACAACTAGAGATCGGAGCTGCCATGACTAAGACCCGGTGCAGCCAAACAAACAAATGAATAAATATTTCTTACAAAATGAAAGAAGAGAATGGCTGCTGGGTTTGCAACCAAGAGTGTCTGATTCGATTAACTTTTTCTCTGTGAAACTGAGATTCCTGATTTAGTTACATAGTGGAATACTATCTAGCTTATGGGCATTTTTTTTTCTTTTTATGAGAACACGGTGTGTAAGAACCACCGACCAGGACAACGATTCCTGCTTTAACTTCTCCCACCTTTCCAATGCTCACAATCTCCCACCAGCTGATCCTCAGCCATCCTGTGCCCCCAACATGGACTCTGAAGAATGCTGACCAACAGGGAGTTTGATAGAGTTTCTTATGATAAAAGGAGTTTGCCTACATGTCTCGAATGTCTCTTTTTAACTGGTTGTTTCTATCAGGAAAAAGAGAAAGACAAGAGTTGATGGAACGAGGAGGCCCCTCTCTCAGAATTCACATAGAGCAGGTTCCAACACTGCCCGTGGTGTTTGTAATGAGCCTTTGAAGACCTTTCCATGGCCTTCTAAAGAGAAATTGCTTGCCCTCTCTTCTACAGAAATGCTTCATTACAAGCTTTTTCAATGCATTGTTTTCTGTTTCACTGCCTTAAATCCAACTCAGGCTGCCTATGTTTTTTATTTCAATTAGTTTTCTCTGTTTTATGACATCTATTTGGATTTAAATTTTTTCCTCCACCAAAAAGCATAAAACCCCAAGTCAGATGTCTCCACAGAGAGGTTAAATGCACAAACACAAGGAGATCATTAAGAACTGCCAATTATCAACTCAGAACAGCTCAATGCCTTATCGAATGCTTTACTTTCATAGAGGCTTGTGTTTACCTTTTATTTTAAGTGCTTTCAAGCCCATTCTCTTGAAGTACCTTGCCTTACTAAGGGCCCTGCGCGTTTGTTCTCATCGCCTCCTTCATTCGGAAGAGCCATCAGTCAGTTTCTGAAACAAGGCAGCTTCTTTGTAGAATCAAAAGCCACCACATCACAGCTGGTGGCAAGAGAATGCAATGGCATTGTTGCTTGTACACAGGCCTTCATCTCTTTGAGAAGTACCTCGGTTTGAAATGAATGAGGCAGACAAGAGTAGTGGCTTCAAAAGCAACTATCCTCTTTTTGGTTTTTCTTGTTGAAGGTTCTGTACAGCACTATTACTAGGAAAAAAACAAGACTAAAAGGCAAATCTAAGAAAGCTACAGGTTTCCTACACAAGAGACACTCACCTGGCCTCAGCCAGGCTGTGCGTCTGGACATTTGCCTTTACTTTGTAGACTGGTTTGAAAGGTTAACATGAAAGAGGCTCTTTATTTTTCCTAGTAATTTGGCATAAAAATGACATGAACTTCCCTTACCAGGAGCCTAGCCCGGAAATATAACAGGCTCCTCTCTTTACTGATGCCTCTTAAGGGTGTCATTGCTGATAGCAGTACAGCAGCCATCACTAGCATTGCTATGGTGATGACTTTTGGACCAGGGGACTGGCTGATCCTTGGCCCAACTCTTCCATCTAGCTAACATCAATTCTACAGCAAGAGATTTCCTTATGCCCTGATTCATTTTATATTTGGCTGGGATGTTGGAAAGCACTAGTTTTCTGTAATACTACATGACTCTTATGTAGGTTCTTAATGATCCTGATGTTAATTAGGACATAAAGTCTTAGGCTAGTGGAAAACTTAAAACAGTGTTCAAAGCTTATATAGACGATTATCCTAATAACTAGCTTGAGGATCATCCCTTTCATTTTCTGTCTGCAGAGGGTTTGTAATGACTGCTTAAGAGTTTAGCACAAATACCTGGCCCATGACCAGGAAGGGAAAGGAACAGTACAACATGTATTTGATGTGTAATTTCAATCATGAGCTCATCTTATTTTTCCCACCTTGTGTCTGAATTCTTTTGAACAATGCAAAATATAAAGGAAATATAAATGTATTCTCCAGAAATCCATTGGATTTCTTGCTATTAGGATGGGAGAAAAAAGTACAAAGGTTTTTCTGGCCAGGAAGAGGAAATTGCCAATGCAAAGCACTTAGAACATATTCTGTGTAAAAGTCAAATGGAATAATTTAAATGTATATTTTCTGTTGAAGGAAAAATATATGTACATATGTACACATACTAAAATTGAAATGATACAGAGGAGATTAGCATGGCCCCTGCTCAAGGATGATGTGTAGATTTGTGAAGCATTCATATTTTAGATGTTGGTCAAAGGGTGCAAAAATCCTGGCTAAAGGATAAATAAGGTCTGGGGATCTAATGTATAGCATAGTGACTATACTGAAAGTTTTTAAGAAAGTAGATCTTAATGTTATCACCACACAAGGAAAAACTATATATCATAATTATGTCAAGAGATGAAGATGTTGGTGCTTCCCAGGTGGCATAGTGGTAAAGACTCTGCCAATGAAAGAGACGTGGGTTCAATCCCTGGGTGGGGAAAATCAGATCCCCTGGAGAAGGAAATGGCAACCCACTACAGTTTTCTTCCCATGGGAAACTCCCATGGACAAGGGAGCCTGGTGGGCTACAGTCCACTGGGTGGAAAGAATTAGACACAACTAAGCAACTGAGCATGCAGGCATGGAGACTAAACTTATTGTTGGCATTGTTTTGCAATGTGTGTGTGTTAGTCGCTCAGTCATATCCAACTCTTTGCCACCCCATGGACTGTAGCCCACCAGGCTCCTCTGTCCATGGAATTCTCCCAGCAAGAATACTGGAGTGGATTGCCATTCCCTATTCTGGGATCTTCCCAACCCAGGAATTGAACCTGGGTATCCTTTATTGCAGGCAGATTCTTTACCCTCTGAGTCACCAGGGTTTACAATGTATACATGTCTTTAATCATTACACTGTACACATTAGACATACTTATATCAATAATATTTCAGTAAAGCTGGGGGAAATTGCCTCAACTGCAGAAAGAAATATATATACACATATGCATGTGTGTGTATATATATATATATATATACACACACACACGTGTATATACACATATGCATATAAATAGATATATACACATGCATGTATATATATACATACATGTATGTATATACACACATATATGATTGGATTCAAGAAAATTGGAATTTCTGGTACAATGGAGGGGTAAGATCATGAGACTCCTAAACACCGGGGACCCCTAAATAATTAGGAGCCTGCCACAGAAAAGTCACACACACAAGAAATTTGGCAGTCCCTTCAAAAGCTGGGCGTGTGCTATGTTGACACATCATACTATCAAGAAGGTATTTCGTGGGTACCAGGAACCCCAGTTTCTTAAGCACAATAAAAGCTTTACACAGAGTCCCCTGGTGGTCTAGTGGTTAGGATTCAAGGCTTTCACTGATGTGGCCCAGGTTCAATCTCTGGTCAGGGAACTGAGATCCTGCAAGCCGTGCAGTACAGCCAATAAATAAACAAAATGAACAAATTGAAAAGATAAGTAAAATATGTATATATATACACACTATATATAAATATATGTACACACACTATATATATATACACACACACACATACTATATATATATATATATATACAGATATATATGCATATATATCAAACCACTGTGCCTGTGGGCTAAATAAGTTCACAATCTGCAAACTAACCCAAGAAGAAATGATTAAGCAGAATGCAGAAAAGTGGATACTATAAAGTGCTTAAGTTTCTTTAATCCTCTCACAACTCTTAGAGTTAGATGTTTTTATTTCCACTTTTTTTTTTTCAGATGAGATTAAGGAAGGTTAAGTAATTTGTGCAAGGCCACATAACTAGGAAGGGAAAGATATAGGATTTCAGCTCAGAGCTGTCTGATTCTAAAAACAGACTATTCCCTCTACTCTGATTTTTCCCAAGCTTTTCTCATGTTAAGAACACAAATCTGAGGCACCATCCCAGATGGACTGAATCAGAATCTCCCGGGAGGGACTTGGGAACTGTGTTTAAAAGAGATGAGATGATTATTATTATCAGAGGAGGTTAAGAAAATTGCTCTATTGTATCAGGTAGGAAATGGACCCATATCTCCCTCTGACTAATCAAATAGAAGCCAGCAGAGACTTGAAACTACTGAAACTAAAATAGATTGAGGTTTTTCTGGAGTTTATCAGTTTATAATATTATAGGATATTTGTTTCTCAGTTTGGTAATACTGCATTGTCTGATTTAAGGTTATCTGGATCTGAAAATACCAAGACCATTTTGGAAAGTTAAAAATGGACTGTAGTTGAAACCTCAGACTTTCTTCCCTTTTGTCCCTGTCCTTCTTTGATCCTTAGGAGCTGAAGTAAATAAGAATTCAGTTTCAGTTTCTAACAACTGTAACTGATGCAGAGGTTTCCGTTGTGCAGGGGTTGGAGCACAGCTAGAAGGAGAACCAAAGGCTGAGAATCGGTCCTCATGCCTGGGTGCCCACCAGATGGCTTTCATTGGGCGTAGTCAAGTTACACAATCCAGGAAGTAGAAAACCCAGCCTGACTTGGTTTGTTTTCCTGTTTCAGTTTTTCAAAGCCTGATGAAAATAGCCTGGCCAGCTAAGCCTGCAGCTTCGATATCCATTATGGGAGCAAATAACGTATTTGTACAACCTATACATTTGCTTAATTAAATGCAAAGCAAGGCAGTGATTCCTGACAGGGCTGAACTTAAGTCAAGTTGTGAAACTCCACAGTGCAGCCAGAAGCAGAGACGGACAATTGAACTGAAAACTGGGAACACATCAGGGGCGCTGGACCACTGCTTCTCAGCCACTTTATTGTAAGTTATTCCTGTTATCTCAGAGAGAAGTTTGAGACATGGTTAGAGAAAAGGATGGAGCTGATTAGCCCCATTTTGAACAGAGATCTTTGTTTTAAGAACTTGCTTTATGTGCTATTGCCAAGAAACTTGCTTTGAATGATATTTCCAGACATGATGACAACTACCTTCTACATATAATAATTTAATATGCTTTAATATATTTCTATTCCTGAATTTTCCTGATCTTATTTACTCTTCACAACAACTCCGTGAGGTTAGCACTCTTAATTAACACAGTTTTACAGATAAGGAAACAGGTAGCCTCCTCCCAGAATCATTAAGTAACTAGCAAAAGTCCACAGCTCATAGCTGCAAGACCATCTCATATCACTGTTACCTGCATCCCAGAAGACTCCATGTAACTAGGCCATTTACTTCTCAAAAAAAAAAATTCCTGTGGATTAAAACACAAGACCCAACAATATGCTCTTTGTTTAAAGATGATATATAACAAAAAAGATGCAGAATGCTAAAAATAAAAAAGTATTATCAAGGAAACTATAAAACTAAAAGAAAACAATTGGTAAAGTTGATATCATACAAAAGAGATTTTGATGCCAAAAAGGCAGAGGGAGGATGCTAGGAGGCTTCTGATTATAACGAAAAATATAAAACCCACAGTGAAGACATGGATTACCAAAGCTAGAAATGCAAAGAGAAGGGATAAATACTACACAATTGCCGTATCAGAACAAGTAGATTTATATTAAACTCAATGACAACATAGACTATACATTTTTTTCAATGTATTGGGCATTAGTAGATACATACGAACTCTCAAATAAGGCCCCAAAACTAAATCAAGAGAAAATTTATATAGAACATTTCTGATACTGTTGTATAGTCACTAAGTCACATCTGAATCTTTTATAGTCTCATGGACTATAGCCCGCTGGGCTCCTCTGTCCATGGGATTTCCCTAGGAAAGAATACTAGATAGAGTGGGTTGTGTTTCCTCCTCCAGGGGTTCTTCCTGAACCAGGGATCGAACCTACATCTCCTGCATTCGCAGGCAGATTCTTTACCCCTGAGCCACCAGGGAAGCCACAAGGAAAGTTATTTTCTCCCCACAATGCAATAAAACTCAATGTTAATGATATAAGTGAAATCAATGAAAGTTTGGGGCAAAATAGTGATCTACTCTATAGCCTTAGAAGCAGACAGGGCAGGATTTGGATTATAACTCCATCCCTTACTGCTGTGTGACCTAAGCAATTTATTGAGCCTCTCTGAACTTTGGACTCTTCATCTGAAAATGTGGCTCTACTTTGCAAAGTTGTTATGAACATTAGCTATAAAGTATTAAAATAATAAAATATATATCATATAATATGATACCATATTTTTAATGTACTTATATTTTATTTAACAAGAAAAAAATCCAGAAATTTTGTTGATTGAAAGCACACGTCTCAAATATATACATCTAAATACTAATGATGGTTTATCTCTAGGCTCTGAAATTTGAGTGATTGTTGTTATTTTGCATTATTTTTCTACTCTGAATAAATACTAACTTCATAATAAGACAGTAATAAATATGAACTTCTTTAGATCATACTACAAGAAGAAAATAAATACTCATATATTAAGTGCCCTATCTGGAGTAGTTTCTGTAAGTATACGGCCACTTCAGTTGTCACCACTGTCACCTTCATTATTATCTCTCAATTTCTCTCTCTATATATATATATAATATATATTATATATAGCAAATAAAATAAATTCTAAATTTAAATATAGATTATATACATTTATTTCTATTTATTATTCATATTTTATATTATATATAGTATTTCTATTTATTATAACTATATATAAAATACAACATTGTGATAACTGACAATTATGGACTACAGAATTAGAAAATCATATTGTATCAACATGAAATTTTCCAATTTTATTAACCATTAAATTTCCTATATAAGGAAAATGGGTTTTCTTTTTTTTTTTTACTTTAAATCACTTTATTTATTTTTTTAATTTATTTTTTATTTTACTTTACAATTCTGTATTTATAAGGAAAATGGGTTGTTGTTTTTTTTTTACTTTAAATCACTTTTATTTATTTTTTTTTATTTTACTTTACAATTCTGTATTTATAAGGAAGATGGGTTTTCTTATAACATTTTCTTATAAGGTTTTATAAGAGAAAATGTCTGCCCCAGGAAATAGACATCGAAGTATTTAGGTATATATATTACATCTGCAACTTATTCTCAAGTGGCTCAGAAAAAGAATTCATATATAGAGAATGAATTATAAAGTGATCAGAACAAAATAGAAACAAGCAAAATATAAACAAATGGTCAGTTCAGTTCAGTTGCTCAGTCATGTCCGACTCTGTGACCCCACAGACTGCAGCACGCCAGGCCTCCCTGGTTGTCACCAACTCCCGGAGTTTACTCAAACGTATATTAGTCAAGTCAGTGATGCCACCCAACCATCTCATCCTCTGTCATCACCTTCTCCTCCTGCCTTCAATCTTTCCCAGCATCAGGGTCTTTTACAATGAGTCAGTTCTTCGCATCAGGTGGCCAAAGTGTTGGAGTTTCAGCTTCAGCATCAGTCCTTCCAATGAATATTCAGGACTGATTTCCTTTAGGATAGACTGGCCGGATCTCCTTGCAGTCCAAGGGACTCTTAAGAGTCTTCTCCAACACCACAGTTCAAAAGCATCAATTCTCTCCATCAAAACAAATGGTGAATCTAGCTAAAAGTTAATCTGGTTTTCAACATTTCTCTAAGTTTAAAAGTATATGCAAGCAAAAATTTATAATAACAATAAACAAATACATGGCTGACAGCTTCTAACAACAAAAACAAAAATTCTCCCGAGCAACAGGGTCAAGTTGAAAATTAAAAACATGATCATAATTTCCAAAGTACTATAAAAAATGAAAACACCACCTATTAAGAGTGTGGATAAACCAAGAGGGAAAGGTATAGATCTATGTGATTTTATTTTAGAAATAAGAAATAAATGAACTAAGCACTTGATTTAAAATCTTATGAAGCATGTCAACGTAAGAGGAAACATAAAAAAATGACAGATATAAACTAAAAAATAGAAAATTGGTAGAAGTAAATTTAAATGTTCATTCTCTGAAAAGAGTATAAGATATATTAAAACCCTTGTAAATATAATAAATAAAAGGTATTAGTCAATAAAATTAAAAGACTGGTGATTTAAAAACTGATATAATGGATTTTAAAATATAAATCATTGCTGTCACAATTTAGGATAATCAATTTGAATTGTTTAGCCAAATGGACAATACAAATACAAAATTAAAAGTTAGCAAAACAAAATACAAAAAACATGAAAATACTGATGGAGAAGGAAATTGAGAAAGTTGTTAAGAATTATCTCATTCACCAAAAGAAGTATGGCCTAAACAAATACTCTGAATAATATTTCTATGAGTCAACAAAGAGATTTTCCAAATCACAGAGAAACAAGACTTGATACTTAGTTCATTCTAAGTATTATCCTCATCCACGGATTTGTGAAAAATATCACACAAGCACACTCACACATAAACACTAGGCTTAGGATTGTAAATATGCACAAGTGTCAATTGCAATACAACTGGTTTGAAAAAATTAGGAACAGACTCAGGAGGATAGCAGGCACATAGCAGATTTTTCAAAGACAGTTGTTGAATAAGTGAATAAATGAATGCATGGGGACACACATGAATGAAGAAATTACTGTAGCCATTTAGCATTATCTCAGTAATATCAATAACCTCAGATATGCAGATGATACCACCCTTAAGGCAGAAAGCAAAGAGGAACTAAACAGTCTCTTGATGAAAGTGAAAGAGGAAAGTGAAAAAGCTGGCTTAAAACTCAACATTCAAAAAACTAAGATCATGGCATTTAGTCTCATCACTTCATAGCCAATAGATGGAGAAACAATGGAAATAGCGACAGACTTTATTTTCTTGGGCTCCAAAATCACTGCAGGTGGTGACTGCAGCCATGAAATTAAAAGATGATTTCTCCTTGGAAGAAAATCTGCAATGAATTAAGCATATGAAAAAGCAGAGACATTACTTTGTCAACAAAGGTCTGTCTAGTCAAAGCTATGGTTTTTCCAGTAGTCATGTATGGATGTGAGAGTTGAACCATAAAGAAAGCTGAGCACCAAAGAATTGATGGTTTAGAACTGTGGTGTTGGAGAAGACTTCTGAGAGTCCCTTGGGCTCTCAAACCAGTCCATTCTAAAGGAAATCAATCCTGAATATTTATTGGAAGGACTGATGGAAGCTGAAGCTCCAATACTTCAGCTACCTGATGCAAAGAAGAACTGACTGATTGGAAAAGACCCTGATGCTGGGAAAGACTGAAGGCAGGAGGAGACGTGGACAACAGAGGAAGAGATGGTTGGATGGTATCACTGACTCAATGGACTTGGGTTTGGGCAAGCTCTGGGAGTTAGTGATGGACAGGGAGGCCTGGTGTGCTGCAGTCCATGGGATCCCAAAGAGTCAGACTCAACTGAGCAACTGAACTGAACTGATTTAGCATTATAAATTATATCCAATAAGGGCATGCAAAGCAGGAATATCTTGTGCATATCACTTATCTGCTTTTATTGAATATCATGTCAGGCCCAATGAGCACAGGCAGAAAAATCATTTTTAGCTGAACTTAGAGATTGTAGCTGTAGCAAGAACCCTTGCTGACCAATAAAGTTAAATTCTAGGAATGCAAAAATAGTGACAAATCACAGAATACCTTTGTATTGTTTTAAGCTACAGGCACTTGAAAAGCATCATGTGAGAAGGGCATTCTTATCACTCCCTTTCCTCCTAAAACAGGAGATTAAAATCCCCATGTGGAAGATGACTTCCCAGTAACAGGAGAAAAGAAACATTTTTTAATGGGGAATCAAAACCAAGAAAATCCTGTACTAACAGACCCTGTTTAAATAATTTTTATCTGCCTTTAGCCTCTCTATATGATTTACTTTTCCACAATTGCCTCTCTTTGTTCAAGCCACTATAAAAGCTTGTAAGTTTCACAATTTCTTTGGGTCTTATAAGGGCTCCCATTGTCACATAATACTTGGATAAATTTGTATACTTTTCTCTTGTTAGTCTGTCTTCAGTTCAGTTGCTCAGTCACATCCGACTCTTTGAGACCCCATGAATCGCAGCACACCATGCCTCCCTATCCATCACCAACTCCCCGAGTCCACCCAAACCCATGTCCACTGTGTCAGTGATGCCATCCAACCATCTCATCCTCTGTCATCACCTTCTCCTCCTGCCTTCAATCTTTCCCAGCATCAGGGTCTTTTCAAATGAGTCAGCTCTTCACATCAGGTGGCCAAAGGATTGGAGTTTCAGCTTCAACATCAGTCCTTCCAATGAACACCCAAGACTGATCTCCTTTAGGATGGACTGGTTAGATCTCCTTGGAGTCCAAGGGACTCTCAAGAGTCTTCTCCAACCACAGTTCAAAAGCATCAATTCTTTTCCACTCAGCTTTCTTTATAGTCCAACTCTCACATACATATATAACCACTGGAAAAACCATAGCCTTGACTAGATGGACCTTTGTTGACGAAGTAATGTCTCTGCTTTCAATATGCTGTCTAGGTTGGTCATAACTTTTCTTCCAAGGAGTAAGTGTCTTTTAATTTCA
Organism: Oryx dammah; assembly: GCF_014754425.2. NCBI lineage: Eukaryota > Metazoa > Chordata > Mammalia > Artiodactyla > Bovidae > Oryx > Oryx dammah. The sequence goes on from NW_024070210.1 coordinate 50,800,791, forward strand.
TGGCTACAATCACCATCTGCAGTGATTTTGGAGCTCAGAAAAATGAAGTCAGCCACTGTGCCACTGTTTCCACTGTTTCCCCATCTATTTGCCATGAAGTGATGGGACTGGATGCCATAATCTTAGTTTTCTGAATGTTGAGCTTTAAGCCAACTTTTTCCCTCTCCTCTTTCACTTTCATCAAGAAGCTCTTTAGTTCTTCTTCACTTTCTGCCATAAGGGTGGTATCATCTGCATATCTGAGGTTATTGATATTTCTCCTGGTGACCTTGATCTTATATCAGTTTAATTATTAGGCCCTGCCAAAATACTCCAAGAGTATAAAGGTAAAAATTTACCTCTTCTACAGAATGTTCCCGAAGGAAAATCCTGATGAATCTGACTATGTGAAAATTTTAAATTCTATTCAAAAAAAGGTATCATAAGCAATATGAAAAGACAATGCAAATGGGAAGGAGATATTTTTCTTACTGAAAAACACTAATGAACTAATAGAAAGATAGATAAAAGATATGAACAAGCAATGTATAGCAGAGGAAATTTGAATGACCAACAGCACATATAAAACTATGCTCAACCTTAGTAGTAATCAGAAAGATGAAAATTAAAACAATGAGATACCATTTTATATCCATCAAACTGGTAGAGATTAAATAATCCAGTACTATCAAGTACTGGTGATGATGTGGAAAAATTGGAGAAATATTCAATTTTGTTGATGATGTATTCATTGGAACAACCATTTTGGAGAATAAATTGTCAACATCTAGCAACACTAAGGACACACATGTCTCACAAGCCCTCAATTTCACTCTTCTAAGAGAAAACCCTGGAAGTTCACTTGTAGAAGATGAAAGTCCATTGCAACATTGCTTGTAACAGCAAAACACAAGCACAAATTAAACCACACAAATACCCATCAAAAGAATGAACAAATTGTGATATACAATGTGACTATTTATAGCAATTTTATCAGCAGAGGTAAATCCCAAAAATAAAATGAAAAAACAAATTATACATAGTATAGTAATTTCTAAACATACAAAATAATGCTATATAGTTATAACCATATACCTAGGCTGCAAACATATACAAATAAAGATGAGAATTATAGGTACCAATTCAGGATGGAGTTGCCTTTCAGGAGAAAATGAAATTAGGTTATGGTAGAGAGGTATACAGGTATTCTATTTTTTAATAAAAATAAGAAGCATACACAGCAAAATATTAGGATTTGATGAATCTGGGCATAAGGTGCTATACTCACAAACATTCGTTATTTGTCTAAAGTGGCTATCTCTGGATGGTGAAATTATGGATCCTTTTCACCATGTTTCTATTTTTGCTCTTAATGTCCTTATTTTTCAATAATCAACATTTATTGATTTTTATAATAGAAAAAGTAATTAAAAATAAAACATTCACCAAAATAAGCTTTGGTTGATTGAAGATTGAAATATAAAATCTAATTATAGAACTTGCAGAAAGTTGAAAACAAGTGTTTATCACCTCTCTTTGGAGAAGGAAATGGCAACCCACTTCAGTATTCTTGCCTAGGAAATCCCATGGACAGAGGAGCCTGGTGGGCTAAGGTCCATGGGGTCACAAAGAGTCGGACACGACTAAGCGGCTAACACACCCACCATCTCTCTGAGGGAATTTTAACTTTCTCAGCTTTGAGGCTATTTAAATAATTGCACTATAAGAATTAGCATTACTGAAGATTTTTTTTAAACAGGGAAAATATTTTTATCAAACATTACAAAGAATTAAGATCTATCAAAGCCAGCTGATTCAAATTTGTAAGATAAATGTCAAGATTCCAAAAGACAAATAGGTAAAAGACAGGGCCATTCTCATAAGGGAATATAATTAGTAGACAAACAGTGGGAAAATGTTAGAGTCACTAGAAATCAAAGAAATGTAAATGAAAGCATTCTGAAGATTACAATTTACATATTCTAAAAGAACAAAAAAAAAAGTTGAATGCTAATATTCAATGATGGTGAAGCTGCCCAGAAATCGGTTTATACATTCATTTACAGACTCTTGTTCCCACTCTTTAGCCAGAAATGTTACCACTAAGAACTTGTTCTTAAGAAATAATTCTGCAAAAGCAGAAAGGTCCCTCCTCACTGTCCTGACTTCTAAATGCTGCAACTCCCAGAGCTTATCCCCTTGACATCTTCTCTTTTCCATCCACATGCATTGCTCAGAGGATCTCACCTGTATACCCAACCTTTCTCCTCATGGGTCTCCAGGGAGAAAGCAGAACCAAGCAGTAATTTTCCTGGGGAATGGGTTGGGGGGCAGGGGGCAGGGGGGCCGGGGATGAAGGCAGTTCAGGGGCTCGGAACTCAGTAAAGGAGGGGGCAGTGAAGATAGGAAGGGCCAGCAAAGAGAGTCAGAGAGACAACCAAAGCAAGCTTCACTGCAGTATTAATTCCTTACCATATTAATAACTGGAGGAGGGCATGGTAACCCACTCCAGTATTCTTGCCTGGGAAATCCCATGGACAGAGAAGCCTGGTTGGCTACAGTCCATAGGGCCACAGAAAGAAAGTGAAAGAAAGTGAAGTCGCTCAGTCATGCCTAACTCTTTGCGACCCCATGGACAGTAGCCTGCACCAAGCTCCTCTGTCCATGGGATTTTCCAGGCAAGAGTACTAGAGTGGGTTGCCATTTCCTTCTCCAGGGAATCTTCCCAACCCAGGGATTGAACCCAGATCTCCCGCATTGTAGGCAGACGCTTTACCGTCTGAACCACCAGGGAAATCCATAGGGCCATGGAGTCAGACACAACTGAAGCAATTTAGCATGCACGCACCTGGTTAATAACTAAGTGTATCAGGCTTTATTCACTAAGGAGTAGGGGTGAGGTCCCCAGTACTTCCCGCATTGCAATAGCCCTCAGTTCTCCTGCAGTCCACTAGATCTAGTCTGCCCTTGACCCCCACCTCCTAAGTCTGCAGGAATTATTTTTGCAAGGTAGCCCATTCATGTTTTGCCTTCCTCTCTGAAGCTCATGTAGGGGAGCAAAATTTGCCATTCCAAAACATCTCTTTGGCAGGCAGATTATTTTGAGCTCAAAACAATCAAAGCCCAAAAGACTCAGGAAGAAGTTGTGACCTTATCCCTAACTACCTAAAAGAATTTAGATAGGTGCCCTGTTTCCAGAATAGAGCTATCACCAGAGATCTCTGCAAAGAATATGGGTTAGCACTAGTTGGAAAACTCAGCAGGAGCTAGAGATCAGAGTCCACTCTGTGTCCATTGTGTCTCTACGGTCCAGCAAATGACTGTTTTAACATATGTTGCTTTTTTAATCTTCATGTGAATTGCATTCCTCTGCTTTGAAGCCCCAAACCACTATCCCAACATCCTCAAGTGTCTTTACCTGAAGATGGTATTTAAGGTAAGGGCTTTGGCCATTTTGGCAAGTTACTCAGTTTTCCTGGATCTCTCCAGTGTTATTAAACTTCTGTTTCATTTTTCTCCTATTAATCTGCTTCATGTCATTTTAATTTTTAGACCAGCCAGAAGAACCTAGAAGGGTAGAGGAAATTTTCTTCCTCTTCAACACTCATAAACCACTTAGAGTGGGCATTTCAGCATTCCCTCTGCCTTCTAAGACAGTCCTGACCTGCTAGGAACCAGACCTTTCCCTGTGCTGGTGTCTGCCGGCTGCCCTGGGACTCTGTGGTAATGATAAGTATCCTGCTCCGAGGTCAGGAAGCAGAACCGCTTGGACCCCCAAGTCTGCTAAAATTTCTATGTTCCACAAACACACTCACCTACTCAACATCCCAGCCTGGGGTCTCTACTTCATGTGGGTTCTTTTATTGCTTAAGAATGTTTAGATATTTACCATCCTTCATTTTCATGGCCTTGTGAGGTTGGAATCACGGCTTTCATTATTCTCATTGTAGTAATGTCATAACTTACCCAAGGCAGAACTGGACTCAAACCCAGATCTTCTTCCCTCAAATCCACCTCCCTCTCTGTGGCATATGAAAAAGTCGGTATTGCTACATATGACAGGCTTTCCACTTTCTTCCTGTTTTATACATTGCCTGTGAAAAAATGGACAAGGGAAGTTACTTTTCTATCAAGAGCTAAAACAAGCCGTTTTGCTCTATCAGAGATAATATGATAGCAAAAAAAAAAATAAAAGAATCCCTAGAGACGAGAAGCCCTGTGTAAATCTGACTGTGTTCTCCTAGCCCCGAGATTCCAATTACACACCGGCTGACCTCCGAGATCTAATCTTCACTGTTTCCTAAGGCATCGATATGATGGTTCACTCTCCCAAAATCCCCACCCTCCACTCAGCCTGACAGTCAGATTAAATGATAGGAGTGGAATTGTAGAGTGAAAAATGGCTCTCTTGGGGATATCACTCCCGTAGCCATGCATTCAAAGGAAGCTTAGACACAGCAGTATTTTCCTTCTCCTTTCCTTGAAATTAACCTAGAGGTAAAATCCTAACCCAACCTTGTTCACTCATATCAAGCGCTTACTGGAGAGTCTTGTTTCCTGCAAATCTCAGGCCGCTAAGGAAACGGGAAGGACGCCTGTGGGCCTCACCTGAAGAAACTGGCAGTTTCTCAGGGCGTGAGAAGTGAAACTGGGGCTGATGGCATTGGGACTTTCCTGTTGGGCCCGTAATTGTTCTCCTGCCGGGTGTCATTCGAGCCAGTAGAAGGAGATTGACTTTGGTTCAGAAGCAAAGAAAGGCAGAGGAGTAAGAGCTCCTGCTGCAGAGTCTGTGGTCTCCCAGAAAAGCTTGAGCGGGGGCTGCTTTCTAGGAACCTCCTCAGCAACGGCGGGGCAAGGAGCTCACGAGAGCGAGGATCTCGCGAGGCTGGCCCAGGGTGTGCAGCTCACCTCCCCAGGTGCAGCATCTCTGCACACGGCCCACCACTGCCACCATCTTGAATTGCAGTGCTGTGCGCAACACCTCTGCACGCACCCCAGAGCTGAGATGTCCGGCACTACAGCCATTTCACACTAAGAATTCTGGTCTGAAGGGCTGGGTTCCAGGCCTCTGTACATGACCCCCTTTGAGCAAGTAAAACCAGACTAAGCACAGAGGAAAAGGAAAAAAAAAAAAGAGTAGACTTTGTTACCCAGATTCTATTTTTATTTCTTGGGACTTGTTAATGGGCTTTGCTAGTGACAATGGGGTCAAATCCAGACAGGTATTCTGACCCAGAGACATCCAGGGCTTTGAAAAGTGTCCCTCCTCTACCCAACCCAAGGGGAAAAATAAACTTCCCAAAGGCAGGTTTGCACCACCTGTTCTGGGCAGAGCTGTGTGGTCGATTTTCTCCTTTGCCTGCGACCCGCTGTGCCTCCCCCAAGAAGATTCTCTGGGCCTCAGATGTGACCCCTGGGGTCTGAAGAGTCAGACAGGGAGAGACTCAACCACAGAGCTCTGAGTCCTGACTCCCATGAGTCAGCCTCCAGGTGGTGGGTCCTGTCCTCGCCGCCCCTGGAGGGACCCCTCTGAGGGCCTTTCCCACTCTAGAACCTGCTTTCTCTGGCCATTAACCTGAGAAAAGGAGCCAATTGAAAAGGAGTTTTTCAGTTTAAATTCAGGATTAGCTGTTCTAAGACTGATGGTGGAAATCACTCAGAAAACAAAATTTTTTTTTGGAGAATGCTTTTTGTTTTTTTAAAAAATACAAAGGCATACATAACAACTTATGTAGTTAATTTTCAAAATCAAGACCAAGAAGCATAAACCCTATCTATACATTTTTCAAAACCACTATAAGTAGTTTTCCTATTCTTTATCATAGTTAAATGGGCAGAAAAAGAGAAAAGGAAAGAACATATAAGTGTGGGAGAAATAAAAAGCATGATGAAAGACTGTAATAATAAGGATGGTGGGCACTATGCTAAGCACTGTTCACAGACTATTCTTATTTATTCATCCCCAACATTGTCCCTATTTTAGAGTACGGAAATTGAGGCACAAAGATTTTAAATAATTTGCTTGCTACTGAGGCTAAAAAAGTGGAGATGCCACCAAGAAAATCCAGTTCTCTATTATAACAAAATATGCTCAGTCATGTCTGACTCTGCAACTCCATGGACTGTAGCCTGCCAGGCTCCTCTGTGCATGGGATTTTCCAGGCAAGAGTACTGGAGTGGGGTACCATCAGTCAGTTCAGTTCAGTCGCTCAGTCGTGTCCAACTCTTTGTGACCCCATGAATCGCAGCATGCCAGGCCTCCCTGTCCATCACAAACTCCCAGAGTTCACTCAGACTCACGTCCATCGAGTCCGTGATGCCATCCAGCCATCTCATCCTCTGTCGTCCCCTTCTCCTCCTGCTCCCAATCCCTCCCAGCATCAGAGTCTTTTCCAATGAGTCAACTCTTTGCATGAGGTGGCCAAAGTACTCGAGTTTCAGCTTTAGCATCATTCCTTCCAAAGAAATCCCAGGGCTGATCTCCTTTAGGATGGACTGGTTGGATCTCCTTGCAGTCCAAGGGACTCTCAAGAGTCTTCTCCAACACCATAAACAAACACAATTCAGTTTTCATCCCACCACTTACTGGAGTGTGGATATGGGTGACTGAGTAACCTCCCTAAGTATCAGTTTTCCTCTCTGTATAAAGGGCATAATCATACATGCATCATCACAGGGTTATTTTGAGGTTTCAGTGAGATCACATCGGAGAAGGCAATGGCACCCCACTCCAGTACTTTTGCCTGGAAAATCCTATGGCGGAGAAGCCTGGTAGGCTGCAGTCCATGGGGTCACTAAGAGTCGGATACGACTGAGCGACTTCACTTTCAATTTTCACTTTCATGCATTGGAGAAGGAAATGGCAACCCACTCCAGTGTTCTTGCCTGGAGAATCCCAGGGACGGGGGAGCCTGGTGGGCTGCTGTCTATGGGGTCGCACAGAGTCGGACACGACTGAAGTGACTTAGCAGCAGCAGTAGCAGTGAGATCACATAGAGAGTCTGGCATGTGGAAGCAGGCCCCTGAACTATTAACCCCTGACTTCTAGACCTGCCTAGGAATTGATTACTAACCTTGACAGTAAGACACTATGTATTAAAATGATGAGTCATTGGCAGCCCTTGAATCAGATCACTGTTCCTGATTTCTTGCAGCCAAGAAATTCATTTGCTAAGCTCAGAAAACTTCTGTGAAATGATTGTGTGACATGGAGCAAGTACCAGCTGCTGTAGAGAGGCTTGGGCCATTTGGACCTAAGTGACACCCCAGAACTGCCTGCTACTCAGAATAAGGACAGTGCCCCCTGGCAATCCCATTGTCAGAAGCACTGGTGTAACAGGAGACAAAGGGGCAGGGCACAACTTTTGAAAGAATGACATAGGCCCAAGGACATGACATTAACTGATTAGAATCAAATGGGACCCAAGACAGCAGACATGACTATCCCTTGATCCTCAATCAGCAAGTGAAATGACACACCTAGAGGTGCCATGACAGTTCCAAGGCACTGTTAAAAGACCAAGGAGCGGGCAGTGGCCCAAATCCTGGAAATCTACCCCCTTCCCCAAAATCGTTGGAATAATCCTCCCACTCATTAGCATATGAAATTACCCAGCTTATAAAAACTAGCCACGCCACATTTCACAACTGTATTCACCCTCTGTGATGGCCTACACGCTGTCTGTGGAGTGCGCTTCTCTCTAAATCTGAATAAATCCTTTCTTACCTATCACTTTATCTCTCACTGAATTCTTTCTGTGATGAGGCATCAAGAACCTGAGCTTCATTGAGTCCTGAAACCAAATACCATAGTCTAAGCCACATGGGTTCAAGTTCCAAGCAAGATTTTGGCTGGCTTCAAGTCCCAAGCAGAGTTTTGACTGGGTTTGAGTTCCACCCACATGGGTTCGAGTCCCAAGCAGGGTTTTGACTGGTTTGAGTCCCAGCCACGTGGGTTCAAGTCCCTATCTGAGGTAAACGGTTTCACTGGGACCCAAAGAAAGGGAGCTGCCATGCTGATGGCCCAACTTCCCAACTTGTGCCCTTAGTTTACTGCAATCAGTCAAGTCAGCTCATAGCTCGGTTGGCCTCCCTTAGGAGCACAGTGTGACAACCCTTCACCAAGGCCAATCAACACCCGAAGTGGCTGCAGGATGCAGGCACAGAGTTTATTCTAGGCTCACCCTCTTTCCCATGGGGAAAAAACCCTTGTCAAACTTGAAAGAGCCAGCAATGGTCCGTGTCTACCTAGTTGCTCAAAACCAACTTACATCTTTACTTCCTTTTGCTTCCTAGCACAATGCAAGCAGAGGAAAGGGGGTTTTCCATTCTACTGGAACTACTAAAATCATAAAGCGCACTATTGGTTCCAGAGTATCCAGTCACAAAAAAAGACAGCTTTGGTTTCATTTGTTGTTGTTATTCTTTCTTTAATTGTTCCACAAACCAGTAGCTATAATTCTGATAGAGAGAATAAGTGGGTCAGCCCAGAGCAGGAAACATAAAAATAAGTGTAAAAGGAGATCTCAGTTCTTTGTTCCCTAGTTTTTCAGTTCAGATCCTGCAATGAGAGAGGGTCAGAGTTTATAGGGACCCAGAAGTCCTCAGATCCAATCTACGTGTCTGATGTGTGACCTCAGACAAGGACTCTTAGGGTCTCAGCTTCCTCACTCGCAAAATGGAGGAAGTAATTTTTGTCTCATTTGTTACAAATAAGAGCTGATTGTGCCAAGCACATTTCACGTGATACCATTCCACCCTCACACTTTCATTTTACAGATGAGAAAACTGAGGTAAAGAGAGGTTGCATTATTTGCACAAGGTCACACAACTAGCCAGAGGCAGACCTCATGGAGAAGTTAATCTTCAAATGTTAATCAATGCAAACGTGATTATCTTGAATGCATAAACACCTGCTTGAAATGCTTGAAACACTTCATTCTTTCAGATAGTCTAAAACAGCATCTGCAACCTTGTGTTCATCTATCATTTGTTTACCTGTCTTAAAAAGAAACAGATAAGGAAACGGTTAGATTCCAGTTCAACCCCTTTTCAGATAAGGACATGTTCCAAGCCAACTCAAAGAAGCGCCCCTACTTGCTTTGGTCATATTTCTGATGCCAAAACTTGGCCTCTGTGTCGCTGAATTGAATCTCAGAGACAGGGTTTGGGGTGAAGTAGAAAAAAATAGCTTTATTGTTTTGCCTGGCAAAACACAGAGGGCTCCTGCACTCAAAAACTGTGTGTCCCCAACCCTGGAGGTTTTGGTGAGGAGTTTTATAGCAATAGTTCAAGGATGATGCTGTTGATAAGATTAGAATGTGGGTAGAGCCTGCACTCCTTTAAACTGCTCTCAGATAATCTCTTGATGAGCTTCTCTGGTTCCTTTAATCTGACTTCTCTGATGATCTTCCCTGAAGAAGAATGCTAAATCTTCCACTGGAGGTTTTAGTTCTATAAAGAGCTTAAAGTGAAGTTGCTCAGTTGTCCAACTCTTTGTGACCCCATAGATTGTAGCCCAACAGGCTCTTCCATCCATGGGATTTTCTAGGCAAGAATACTGAAGTAGGTTGCCATTTAAAGATACTGTTATATGTATCCACTGAGGTGCAACCAGGACCCTACTCCAAGGCTGCACTATTGTTTCTTGGCTGCTCCCTCTCTTGTCTTTGCATCCCTTCCCTTCCTTTGCTGCTGCTGCTAAGTCGCTTCAGTCGTGTCCGACTCTGTGCGACCCCATAGACGGCAGACCACCAGGCTCCCCCGTCCCTGGGATTCTCCAGGCAAGAACACTGGAGTGGGTTGCCATTTCCTTCTCCAGTGCATGAAAGTGGAAAGTGAAAGTGAAGTCGCTCAGTTGTGTCCGACTCTTCACACCCTCATGGACTGCAGCCTACCAGGCTCCTCTGTCCGTGGGATTTTCCAGGCAAGAGTCCCTTCCTTTATTACTGTTCACATCTGCCATTCGGAACTCAGCGAAGGTCATGGAGGCCGAAGGTTGTTTCCTACAAATAAGGAATGGGGGACACAGAGAGTCTTCCATGCCCAGAAGCCCAACAGGGTCCTGCTCAGTTTCATTCCCTAATGGTACAAAACTGTCCATGCAGATCAAGCTGTATCAATAAAAGCTTGAGCCTTTTCCTGGTGGTAGTCTGGCTCTAAGCAGGCATAAGAGAGGTGGTCATTTTCCAATGACATGGTCCTACAGATTTCATAAATTTAATCTTGGAAGTGGAATAGTGCTGAAGAAAGTTCAGTGTGGGGCTGAGAAAGGCCAGGGATTAAGGGCTTGTGGTTGAGAAAAGTGATCCTGGATTCGGGTGGTCTTGATTTCCCTGCTGTCAGCCTTTCTCTGATAAAGTATGGTTTTGTCCTAGTTCTTCATCTCTTAAATCTCAACTATGAAGTGAGGGAAATAATAGCACCAATCCAAAACTTACTGTTTTGATTATTTTTCCCTATAATTCTACCAAGAGACTACCATTCTCAGGTATCCCAGTGTCTGATGATAAAAGCAGGAAAGTCTGATTCAGAATAGAAAACCCTGCTTCTCTCATCAGAGATTTTTACCTGATACCATGGTTTCTCCCTCCTCTAGCTCTCCTTATCTATGTAAAATATTTTTCCTTCTGAGTAACTTTCTTATTACCATTACACTAAAAGGAAAGTTGCATTCAGGTCATTAATACCCATCCTCTTGAAATCTCCATTTCTTCAAGAAGCTCTTCAAATTAAAAGAAAGCAAATACTGAGCAACTTTTAGGGATCTAACTATAAGATCATTATTATTTTAGACTGAGGCTTGCAAAACAAAGTAAGCACTGGGTTCTACCTCTATGTACAATGCTGATAACTCTCTGGAGGCTTCAGGCTCTACAGGATCTAGCCTGCTAACCTTTTCAGCTCATGGGAAGTGAAGGGTCCCCCATGGACTGCTGAGCTTTCCAGGGTGCTTCCCAAAGTATATGAACATTTATCTGCTCATAAATTATATAGCACTAATATATCACATGAGCTTCCCTTGTGGCTCAGTAATAAAGAATCTACCTGCCAATGCAGGAAACCCAGGTTCAATCCCTGGGTCAAGAAGATTCCCCTGGAGAAGGAATGGCAACCCACTCCAGTATTCTTATCTGGGAAATCCCATGGACAGAGAAGTCTGGGGGGCTACAGTCCATGGGGTCGCAAAAAGTCAGACACAACTTAGCAACTAAACAATAACAATACATTACATAGTGCTATATACAAATGATACAGTGTAAATATATAATAAGCATTGTATTTACACAAACAAAATGTTCAAAGGTGATGTGTTGGTCTGTTGGACTGCTATAATAGAATACCATAGACTGGGTGGCTTATAAAAAACAGAAATGTATTTCTCACAGCTACGGAGGCTGGGAAGTCCAAGATCAAGGCACTAGCAAGTGTGATGTCTGATGAGGGCCTCATAGATGGCCATATTTTCACAATGTAACCTCACATGGAGGAAGGCTCATGGGATCCATCTGGCTTTCCTTTCATGTGAGCACTGATCCCATTCATGAGGGCTCTGCCATCAAGACCTAGTCACCTACCAAAGGTCCTATACATCTACCATCACCCTGGGGCTAGGTTTCATGTACTAATTTGTTAGGAACCCAAGCATTCAGCCTGTAGTAAGTGATATGAGAAAAATTAGAAGATCTATTATTTTCTTCTTCCTCCCCAACAGATCTCTCAAGCACCAGTCTGAGGCAATGGTTCTCAAACTTTGGGTGAGCAAGAACAATCTGAAGAACTCGTTTAAAATTAAGATGGTCCAGGCCCCAGCCCTAGAAGTTCTTGTTTACTCTTTCATAGGAGGGGCCTGAAGTTTTTCCTTTTCCTGAGCTCAGGCTGACTCTGATTCCAACCCTCAATCATATTTTGGAACCACTGATCCAGACCCTTCTGTTTTCCTCCCCTTTTAATTTTCTGCTAAAATTTTAATCCTGTGATCTTGCTGGTACCTACCTCCTGGACACCCTCATGACTCCCTACGTGAATTAAAACAATAAAAATAACCATAGCTGCTATGTATTATTTCCTGCTTGGCAAGACTGCCTAGGGTTTACCTCTCCTTTAATCTAATCAAGTAAATATGCTTAGTCCCACTACACAGATGGAAAAATTGAAATCTCGGAATGCTAATGTCTTGCCCTAGGTCACCCAGTTAGTAAGCAATAGGCCAGGGACCTGAATCTAGATCTGTCTGATTCCAATGCCTTGACTGCTTCCAAAACAAGCCACTGTATTTTATTGAACCTCTACTATGACCTGAGGCTTCCCTGGTGGCTCAGTAGTAAAAGTCCACCCGCCAATGCAGGAGAGGCAGTGGTTCAATCCCTGGGTCAAGAAGGTTCCCTGGAAAAGGAAATGGCAACCCACTCCAGTATTCTTGTCTGGGAAATCCCATGGAGAGAGGAGCCTGGCAGGTTACAGTCCCTGGGGTCACAAAGAGTCAGACACAGCTGAGCGGCTGAGCACACACACTACTATAAACTCGGCACTTGGCTGGGCACTTCACATATAAATCTCTAATACTCATGACAGACTTGTGCTTGCAGAGGTGTGACTCTCACTCCACAGATTCTGATGTAGAAGAAATAGCTTTGCTTTCTGTAACCCACCCAAATTATAATTTTAAGCTCCTATTTTTCAGGCCCTCCTGGGTTTTCTTGCTCCAATACCACATACCACCAGTTCTAGGTCAGACACAATACCAAGGCCTGGAGTTGGGTGAGCACCTGGTCCTATCCCATCAGTCCACATAGACGATGTCCCATCCTCCCCATCTTCATGACCTGTTGTCACTGGTAGCTCACTGCTACTCCCAACCTATACCAGGCACAGGGGTATATTTTGCCCCCCGCTGACAAACTCACAGCCATTTCCTCTTTGAGTTCTTACTACCTTCTAGAAGCAATGTACTGTCCCCTCTGCCCTCTAGACAAATCTCCTTTTCCCCAACCTACTTACAAAGTCCAAGAGACTCTCTTTCTAGTGATAGGAAGGTAGGAATATTCTCCCTTCACATCCCTTTAAAACATTCTTAGCCTTTTGCTTGCTTTTGTTGTTTAGAATTCACTTATGCCAGGTCCTAAGCTTTAGGATGTTCAAGCTGGTTTTAGAAAAGGCAGAGGAACCAGAGATCAAATTGCCAACATCCGCTGGATCACCAAAAAAGCAAGAGAGTTCCAGAAAAACATCTCTTTCTGCTTTATTGACTATGCCAAAGCATTTGGCTGTGTGGATCACAATAAACTGTGGAAAATTCTGAAAGAGATGGGAATACCAGACCACCTGACCTGCCTCTTGAGAAATCTATATACAGGCCAGGAGGCAACAGTTAGATCTGGACATGGAACAACAGACTGGTTCCAAATAGGAAAAGGAGTATGTCAAGGCTGTATATTGTCACCCTGCTTATTTAACTTATATGCAGAGTACATCATGACAAACACTGGGCTAGAAGAAGCACAAGCTGGAATCAAGATTGCCAGGAGAAATATCAATAACCTCAGATATGCAGATGACACCACCCTTATGGCAGAAAGTGAAGAGGAACTAAAAAGCCTCTTGATGAAAGTCAAAGAGGAGAGTGAAAAAGTTGGCTTAAAGCTGAACATTCAGAAAACAAAGATCATGGCATCTGGTCCCATCACTTCATGGGAACTAGATGGGGAAACAGTGGAAACAGTGTCAGACTTTATTTTGGGGGGCTCCAAAATCACTACAGATGGTGACTGCAGCCATGAAATTAAAAGACACTTACTCCTTGGAAGAAGTTATGACCAACCTAGATAGCATATTCAAAAGCAGAGACATTACTTTGGCAACAAAGGTCCGTCTAGTCAAGGCTATGGTTTTTCCAGTAGTCATGTATGGATGTGAGAGTTGGACTGTGAAGAAAGCTGAGCACAGAGGAATTGATGCTTTTGAACTGTGGTGTTGGAGAAGACTCTTGAGAGTCCCTTGGACTGCAAGGAGATCCAACCAGTCCATCCTAAAGGAGATCAGTCCTGGGTGTTCTTTGGAAGGAATGATGCTAAAGCCGAAACTCCAGTACTTTGGCCACCTCACGCAAAGAGTTGACTCATTGGAAAAGACTCTGATGCTGGGAGGGATTGGGGGCAGGAGGAGAAGGGGACGACAGAGGATGAGATGATTGGATGGCATCACCAACTCAATGAACATGAGTTTGGCTAAACTCTGGGAGTTGGTGATGGACAGGGAGGCCTGGCGTGCTGCGATTCATGGGATCTCAAAGAGTCAGACATGACTGAGTGACTGAACTGAACTGAAGCTTCAGGAAGACAAAAGATTTCTAGACTTCTGTCTACTTTACTCTTCTTAGATGAGAGGGAGGGTGTGAGGGAGAGTTTGGGAGAAATATATTATTGATATCTCAAAATATTATCTCTGGCTCATGTTCTCTTATTTTACAGATGAAGAGATGGAACTCATGAAAGTTAAGTAACATTGTGCACAGCTAGTTGGTAGAAGACCCAGGATCTTGGAGGCACGTGGATTCACCAGTGTCTTGGTAAGTTAATCTGCAGAGTGAGGTCAGGAGTAGAGTTGGTTCCTGGCAGTACCCAGAAGACAAGAAATGAGGTGGGCTCAGGGGAGAGGAGCTAAGTAGATAGTCAGCTGTTTTAGGTTCCAGCTTTCTGGGAAATTAGTAAAGTGGCACCTTCAGATCCTGCTTAACAGTGCAGGTAGGACAGAGCCAGCCAAAAAGCCAGCACAGAAGCCTCTGCTCAGGAATCATGCATCCAACTAGAAGGTCTCCATGCCATAGACCTCCAGAAGGAGGTGCAGCCACCAGACAGCCCAGTCTTAAGCTTTGCCCTGGGCTCAGTCTGTCCAAACTAATAGGACCAAATGAAGGTCCTGCTCAGTTCGTTTCATCCAGGCAGTGATCATCAAGTTAGCTAAATACCCGCCCAACATTTCAACTTGGATGTCTAAGAGGCATCTCAGACTCCACCTAGCCAGAACTGAATTTTTGATCTTCTACCACCAACTCTGCTCCACTCACAGCCTTTCCCGTCTTAGCTAATATCAACACCACTGTCC
Source organism: Oryx dammah (assembly GCF_014754425.2). NCBI lineage: Eukaryota > Metazoa > Chordata > Mammalia > Artiodactyla > Bovidae > Oryx > Oryx dammah. Next base: position 50,815,872 of record NW_024070210.1, read on the forward strand.
CACCTGCTCAAACCAAAGTCCTTGAAGTCATCTTCACCTCTTCTCTCTCTTCACCCCAGTAGTCAGGAAATCCTGTTGCATCTACCTTCAAAATACATCTACCATCCATCCATCACTCCCCAATTCCACTTTGACCATGCTGAACTAAGGCACCATCACCTCTCGCTAGATCACTGTAATAGCCTCCTAGCAGATCTCACCACTTGCATCCTAGTTTGCTAGTAATCTGTTCCTAGTCTTGTAAACTAGAATGATCTTTTACAAATATTATAAAAATTATATCACTCTTCTGCTCAGAGTGAGTCCCCATGTCTCACAGTATAAAAGCCAAAGTCCTTTGAATGACGTTTCCCTAGTCACCGGCCTCCTTGCTGTTCCTGGAACATTCCAGGCATGCTCTTACTTCAGGGCCTTTGCACTGGCTGCACTGGCTGTTCTAACTACCTGACGCTTTCCTCCTCAACATGTCCCCAGGGGCAACTCCCTCAAAGCCTTGCTCAGAATTCAACTTCCCAACAAGGCTCACCCTAACCATTCTATTTAAAATCACTACCTTCCCCAACCCCCTTAACTCAGCCATGCTTTTCCTTCTCCCGTCACTCAGATCGTATTCTACCAATCTACATAAATCTCTTATGTATTATACCTGTTGTCTCTTATCTGACTCCTCCCATCTCCTGTGGTACATAAATACCACATGGACTGGAATCTTGGTCTGTTTTGTTCACTTGCTTATCCCAAGTACTAGAACAGTGCCTGGCATGTAACAGGTACTTTTTTTAAAGTTGAAAAAAGTGAATAAAGTTTACCAAGGAATATTACACGAGAAACATGGTAGCATTTCCCCTGTCTGGTTTTGCCAAGTGGCCTTACTTCTCAGTCCTCTACACAGTTAGAGTTCATTAATACACAGGAGGAAAGAGTGTGCTTACTCATTTTTCAAAGCGGCCCCCAGCAAAAGCATCCAGTTCTGCATCTTTGCTCCTTTACCAACTCCTTTTCACACTGACATTAGAGGTTTTCTGCCCCTTTCAGTTATAGAAACTTTGCCCATCACTCTTTGACCACAGGACCAGTAGTTTTGCTAAACTCAACGGAAAACAGACCCCATGGGGGCTCTCCTCATAGCAGAGTCCTTTCCTTTCTCTTTGAGTTTAGTCTGCATTTGAAATACCACTGCCTGTATCCCCTTTACAGTGCTGTCAGAGAGAGACTTAGGCAACTCTGTGGAAGCCACCTATCCCTGACCTTTGACAGAATTTCCAAACATATTAACTTCAAACTGATGCCTTTGGAACTGTGACCTTGGCCCTGGAAGGCAAGAATACATGACAAGATATTTTATTTTCAAAATGTATCAGGATAAAAAATACTTCTGTAAATCAATCTTCTTCTTTTGTATGAGGCAGATTTAGATTTGGGGGTTGGGTGTAGGAAGGAAAGAGTCTGAACACTAGAGAACATGTTTAAAAGGTTAATTATTAATGGACAGTCTTCCCTAACAAAGTATCAATAGGCAATCTTGTCTCTTTAGCTTCAGAAATTAGCAAGAGGACCTCGGACCCCAGGTGAAACAGGAGAAATGGAAAAGCCCCTGTATGTCTCTATCTTCTTGTTTTTGTGCATCTTGATCCAATCAAGTGCCCATGGACAAAGCCTGAGACCAGGTAAGAGCCTGCCTTTTCTCCAGAGATGGGCATGGACTTTCTTCTTTAAATGTATATTGCAGTGAATCCACGCCTTTTGACTATGTCCGATAGAGTTTGCTTCACAGTGTATTAGGTGATTCTATGATCGGCATCACAGGTCATAGGGACGTGTAGCTGTTTGTAGGCGTTTCGGAAAATTCTGAAATTTAAATTTTGAAACCGCTCTAGGCGTAGAAGTCTTCTCAAAGCGATGGAGTCTCTCTCATATCTGATTCAGAAATAGTCAGGCTAAGACTTCTTTGTGGTGGCAAATAATCTGAAAGAGTCTCAGATCTTCCTGAGAGTTAATTTGGTGTCTAATTTGCAGTTGAAGAGAACAGCTTGTAATGAAACCTTCTATCTTGCTGAGGTTTTCTAATTGCTGGCTTTCTCAGAAGAGAGGAATTTGTAGAATCTTCTTTCCAGTCAGGTTGAACACGGAGCTATCATTGCACATTTTCTAAACCTCACTTTTTCTGTCAAAGTTTTATTCTGAGACTAAGCAGTCACACCTATTTGTTCTGGAAATTCATAGGCTGATGGTCAAGGTGATCCAAATGCTTGATTAGGTAGGTGGATCACAGGTTTCTGGCTAAAGAGTGCATTGGATCAATACATCATGGATCTGAAGTGAACTGAACACTTTGGCCAAACGAGACAGGGCTTTGGGACTTTATATTTGTGTTGCTTACTGGTTTTTCTTTCCTCTAAGACTATGACTGGAGGGAGCTCCAGAAAGAATTAGAAGCTTACTACCCAAAGACATACCTGAAAACTCCAGAATATTTTTTTTCTCCTTGAAGAAAAAAAGGCTATTCTTTGTATTTAATTATTATTTTGTATATTAGGTCAGTTAATAACTTATTAGCAGTATTAATTATTACCATTCATTGAGCATTTTGTATGTCAACTACCAGGTTAGTTATTTCGCATACATCATCTCACTTACAAAACTGAGTCCAAAAATATTAATAATAACTTAGAGCCATGCAGGCAGAATTGTTCATGATTTTTCCTCCCTGTGTTCACAAGGATATTGGTGAAGGGCCTTTCCTGCCCTTTGGCCCAGAATGTTTTTAATTTCTTATCGAAGCATAACATATATCTCAAAAAATACCTATATCATAAAGTGCTCAATGAATTTTCACAACCTAAGCCAGCATCCCAGGAGCCTCCCTTGCACATGCATCCCTGGAGGCTTTACATAGATTATTTTGACTTTTTGGAGCTTTTCAGTAATGGTTGCATAAAATATGTGCTCTTTTTGTTCTGGGCTTCTTTCACTCAACATTATGTTGGTGAGACACCCATGCATTACATGTAGTATGACACATTCACTCAGGTCACTGTAGCATCCTGCTGTATGAATATACCGCCTTTGGTTTATTTGTTCTGCTTCTGATCAGACCAGATGTTTCAGTAGAGACTTGGGGGTTGGACGCCATTAGAGTCAAGGTGAGGGATGAAAGGCAGGATGGCCTCCCCCGGGGTTGCTGGGTATTAGCCACATTTCCCTCAGCAAAGCCTGTGCTGGTCAGCTACTGCTTCCCCAGGGTCCTGGCTTGCCAAATGCTGAGGGAAGTTTCCATTAGCAGGAAGGTTCTTCAGAGAAAAGGATCAGAGACAGGAAGCCTTTTGTTTCCTTGAGAGCAGAACATCTTGGCAGAATTTTTTCTGCGGGGAGTGAGTCAGATCCGTGTACACTAGGCTGGTGTGACATCTTTCTCTTCCCGGGGCACTGCAGGCAACCAGGTACCCCACAGCGGAGCCCTAGAAGGTTGAGTATCTATGCCTTGTAGGACAGTTTCCCAAACTGCCCTCCCAGGGGATGTTTTTGGCTGTCAGAACCAGGGAGACAGTGCTATTGGCAAGCAGGGCTTAGAAGCCAGGGATATTGCTAATCATTCTACAGTGGACAGGACAGCCCCCACAGCAATGAATTATTCAGGACCAAGTGTCACTATACCAGGAAGAACTCCCATGGGATCCTTCCTCCTTAACCCCAGACCTCCCAGCTTACTTCTTTTTATCATTATTGATGACATTGCTAATGGACCCACTAATGTATTGTACACCCAGTATATGCCAGACATTGCACAAACATTTTACCCAACTTTCACCTTATGGTGGAGTCAGACAGCAGAAAAACGACTTTCTGGAGATTCCACAAGAGGAGCAAGAGGTCCCTAGACTGGATCTATCTGCTTAATGCTATAGGGTTCTGGCCATTGTGCTCCCACCTCATGGTTTAACAGCCATGGATCCCTAGAAATCCATTCTGCTCAGTTCCTCTCCCAGGAGAGGAATATTGGGTAATTCCTGTCCACCGATGCCAAGGGAAAAAAGATACAGTGAGCATCCCGAAGATCCCAGGACACAGAGCCTCCATTACCCTCATCCCCAGACCCCACTCCTAAGGCCAACACTGCTTAAATGGTAGCCAGTGCTCCTAGACCCTGGCAGCCCCCACCGCCCAGTGATATCCACCAGCACTGCCTCAGGGGCCTGGCACCTCCCTGCAATTCCTGCCGCAGCCTCCACATCCCAGAAGCAGCTGAAGCCCATCCATCAGCCCCTCACTCATTTAACCAGTGTACATAGGCATCTGCCACACTGAAGGCAGTGCGTTAGTACAGACATTCTCAACTTCCCAGCAGGTCCCATTACACTCTCAAAAATTAGTCACAATTCCAAAGAGATCTTTTTTATGTGGAACACAGCTATCAGTATTTACTGTATTAGAGACTAAAATGGAGAACACTTTTTAATGTTTTGAATAATAACAACAAACTCATCACGTTAGCATATGAAACACTAAATTGTGAGGGATAACTGGTATTTGCCAAACAACAACGAAAAATGAGTCAGAAGAGTGACACTGGGTCACAAAGAAATTTTGCTACTTTTTCATGTTTGGCTTAATAAAAAGGGCTGGGCTCTTTTTCATCTGTTTCTGTATTGAATTTGTTGTGAAATGTTACTTTGTCTGGACTACACAAAGAAAACCGGCCTCAGGTAGAGGGAAAGAGAGTCAACCTTAGACGTCCCGCCAAGGCCCTCACTCAGAACTGCTTTGTTTGTGCAGCAGACACTGTACAACGTGGACTGCACGGCTGCCCCTGCTCCCCACAAGCTTACTGACGAATCAGGTTGACCAGGGGCAGGAAGACAGGAACCGCCTGCACTGCCAGAGGGCAGTAAGGGGGCCATCATCCATAGAGAATGTGACAGTAATAAAAACTTCTCATCATCACGATTCTAAATAATGCCAGTGATAAAAATTAACACCTCCTCCAAAACAGTTCTTTTGGTCAGAGTTGTAAACAACTGCTATGGTTACTACTGAGTTTTATTAATGTATACAAAAACTTCAAATGATCACAGTTTCATATCACTTCTCCTTGAATATATGTTCTCTGTTAATGTCAATTTAGAGACCCCCCAGTTACATAGTTGTTCCCTGATGTTCATTGACCACGATGTATGCTCATTGCAACTGTCCAATTGTTCAGTATCCTCCCAACTTATTTTGTCATCTCACGTCCCAAATTCCATGGTATTTATTGCTTGTTTTTGCCTTTAAATAGAAATAGTAGATTTAAAATTAAAAATGATATCATACTGGTTTAAAAAACAAAGAAATAGAATCTGACTTCAATTCTGTTATCCTGTGTGACCACTTAGACTTTTGGGTTTAAAACCTAAAACAGAAAAAGAGGTTTTACAGTGAACTGTGAGGTATAATATTTTGTTTGGGAAGTAAAAATTTGGGTTCTTCCAGGAAATATCTTTAATGGATTTGTACATCTTTAAAGTGGAAATATATTCTTTTTTAAATTGTTGTTTTAAAACTAAATAACAAATCAAGAAAATAGTGATTATTACTGGTTTTTGCATATATGGATACATATAACTGAAAATAGTTCTTATAGAACAAATGGTATTAAAATGATCCGTTCTGGGTTTTACGTATATAAGGTATAAACAGTCTAATAAAGGAGATAAGATGTATATATAAATTTTTTTTCAACTGGATCATAAAATGTGATGAGTACCACTGGAGAGGAGGACAAAGGGGTGAGTGTTTGTGTCCCCCACAAAATTCATATGCTGAGATCCTAACCCCCAACAGGATGGCATCTTAGGAGGTAGGGACTTTGGGAGGTGATTCAGTCGTTAGGGTGGAGACCTTATAAATGGGTTCCTTCTAAAAGAGACCTCAGAGAACCCACTGGCTCTCTCTACCATATGAGGAAACCTGGAAAAGGGTTTTTACCAGAATATGCTGGAACCCTGATCTCAGATTTCCAGCCTCCAGAAATGTGAGAAATAAGTTTCTTTTGGTTACAAGCCACCCACTCTATGGTAATTCGTTACAACAGCCTGAATTAACTCAGTCAAGGCACAGGTAGAGATGAAGAAGCGCTCACTTCCAAGTACAGGTAGAAGAAAGGCTTCTGGGAGGAGTCAGCCTGTGAGCAGAGTCTTACAGGATAGAATCTGGACAAACAAGAAGGAGGCTTTCCTTGTGCATAAGCGAAGGGACAGAGACAATAAAGTACACACGTTTTCCAAGCCCAAACATCTTCCAAAAACAGGCCTTCTGGGAAGGAGAAAAAAAACTATAGGAAGGAGTTGACAGCAGCAGTGCATCACCCCTGTCAAAAACTAGAGACAATCTGAGTGCCCGACAATAAACCATCAAGGAGGGAGCGGGCGGCTATTCCGAAGTCCTCCTTTAAACAAGCATTGTGTTGGATACCTGCTACTCGGAGTGCCCAGAAATTTGCGGAGCAATAATGACAGGAATCTGAAATAAAAGCCTTGCTGCTAACACTTAGGCATTTATAGTGGCAGATGATCAAGAGATCGGTGACCTCCAAAAGCTTGCAGAACAACTGGTCTTGGAGCTTTCAAAAACAAGTATGAGGAAATTTCATATGCGATAAAATGGGGGAGAAAACAGGACTAAATGAATTATATATCGAATCACAACTACAATAAAAAATTCTTATACTTGTATATCACTAGGGATTAAAAGTATATGTAAAGATCGATAAAGAGTTTTAAGGCCATGGAATCTGCATGTGTGTGTGTGTTTTAAGTATTTACGTGTAAAAGAAAAAATAAAAAAACAACCTGATTAGCGGCAATTAGATCTGTCCTGGATTTGCTGTCCCTCGGAGACCACCTCCATCTATCCCCACAGGCTTGCAAGGCCCAGAATTACATCCCCAGTGGGGCCTGCAAATTCCTAACAGGCCTCCACAACTGCAGGAAAGGTCATTCATGAGTAACATCTGAGGTGGGATCCAGAGATGGAACTCACCCAGGCGAGTGCATGAAGTCGAATCAGCAGAAAGTCAGTCCATAGAACTCTTGTGAAATCGTACCTGCCCTCTGCTAGAGCCCTTCCCACCATACTGCCAGACTTCCTGCCCTGTGGCTAAGCCAGTCTGGAGCCCTCCTGAGGGCATGGTACCCAGAGAGGAGAAGTCTGGGGAGACAGGACCGCAGGCCATCTCCCACCCTGCTTGCCTTTCACAAGGGGCTCAGGACTTGAAGCCATATTTAATTCTGGGCCAGGTGAACAAGATCCCCACTACCACCTTTCCACTGCCCTATTTTCCATACCAGCTGCCACACTGCTATGAGGCATGCTGTGTCCCTGCAGATGAGTCAGCAGGGAAAGGGGAAGGAGAAGCAGGGCTGGGCCAGAGGCTTGCTCGATTTTAGGCCCGGTGCACAAGACACGGCTGAGCAGTTCCAGTTACATTCTCCAAGGGCCTGTGACCACCTTGACCTCAGCCTGGGGTGTCTCTGACATCCCTGAGGTCCACATAGGACACGAGGCACAGCATTTCTCATAGGTGTATGCTGGTTCTTAGAAGAGTGTTCGTTTTAGAGTAGGGCCCTGTCAGCCAGGGATTGCAGTCCAGCCCACTAGGGCAGGGGGCTGGCCAGGAGCAGGTAAAACATCTGCTGCTGCTGCTGCTGCTAAATTGCTTCAGTCGTGTCCAACTCTGTGCGACCCCATAGACGCCAGCCCACCAGGCTCCCCCATCCCTGGGATTCTCCAGGCAACAACACTGGAGTGGGTTGCCATTTCCTTCTCCAATGTGTGAAAGTGAAAAGTGAAAGTGAAGTTGCTCAGTCCTATCCAACTCTTCACGACCCCATGGACTACAGCCCACCAGGCTCCTCCGCCCATAACCCCTGCCAAATGCGCTGGGGATCCTAGCCAGACTCTAGCCCCAGGGTTAAAACTAGAACAATGGGTCAGAGCCCAGCTAGTCCTGTGGAGAGTGGGGTCTCTGTTAAGGCAGACAGCAGGTGCACCCAGCTGCTAATACTTGGGCACCCAGCTTAGGGCCAGGAGACAACCTGGATTCAGGTCAGGGGGCAGCTGTACTGCTCAAGAGAAATATCATTCTTGGATGTTGCTACAAGGTAGCGTGGCGACTTCTTGGCAGCCTCAGGGTTTCAGGAAAGGATTTAGGTAAGGGAAAACCTGTGTTTCTGGATACCTCTGGAAAACTCAGGGCTACTGACTGACATTACTTTCCTCTCTGTTTATGACTATTTCCAGAAACACTCATAGATTGGATGTTTCTTCGGGATCTCGGGGGAGGGGCAGGAAGAAGTACAGAGAAGGGGAGGCCTCCTTGTTTGTCCCAGCACTTTCTCTTCCATGTGTGCCAGTTCACCTTCAGGGTCCTGGCGAGGTATACTTTGGCACAGCTTTTAGATAATGTATTGTGGAACTACTAAAAATAGTTCTCATGACCAGCGGTCCCCAACCTTTTATGTCACCAGGGACCAGTTTTGTGGAAGACAGCTTTTCACGGACTGGGGTGGGAGGAGATGGTTTGGGGATGATTCAAGCATGTTACCTTTATTGTGCACTAATCTAATCTAATGTCACCGCTGATCAGACAGACAGGAGGTACCAATCTGTAGCCCAGAGGTGGTTGAGGCTGCTTATGATGATATGAAAGTGGCACACTGAATAATATTTTCATTCCAAGGCTAAGTGGGACAAAAGTAGCATGCCTAATTGTGTGTGTCTTCTGATTACAATTCCATGAAAACATGTGTATTTGAGGAAAAAAAATTACTAAAGAAAACGAACAAACATGTTCATACTTCAGTTGAGTTTACACCTAAATTTCTGTCTTCCAAATTTTATGTAATGTTATAGTTTGTATATACTATTTTGCTTGAATGATTTGAATAATTTGAAAATTTATATCAAAATGATAAAGCAAAGGGATTTGACTAGTCAGACTCAAACTTTAGTGTGCACTAGAAGTCTATTAAAATATGATTTTATTAAATCTCATTTATTTATAAAATAAATGAATTCTATTAAATTTGTTAGCAAGTTCCTAACTCAGTGAGCCTGGGTGGATCCAGGAATTTGCATTTCTAAAGGTCCCAGGTCTTGCTTCAGGTCTGGGGACTACACATGGAGAACCACTGAAAAACAAAAATAACAGTTAATGCCAAAACATTAACTTGACTTGAATCCAGGTCCCCTGACTTCCTGGCTTAAAGTTCTTCCCTCAGAAATAATGCAAACCCTGGGGCAAAACTGGTTTTCATTTCTCAGTATCCTGCAGCAGGTAAATGGAGGGATATCAGTGTTTATGATCCTGAATATTGACTTCCCTCAAGGGAGAGTATGAGTGTTAGTTCCTCAGTTGTGTCCAACTCTTTGTGACCTCATGACTGTGGCCTGCCAGGCTCCTCTCTCCATGGAATTCTCCTGGCAAGAATACTGGAGTGGATACCCATTCCCTTCTCCAGGGAAGTCTTCCCAATCCAGGGATTGAACCCGGGTCTCCTGCTTTGTAGGCAGATTCTTTATCATCTGAGCCACCAGGGAAGCCCAAGAGTAGCCATATCCCAAATAATATAAAACCACTAAATATTCATGACAATTTAAATTGTTTTATTCTCCAGAATAAAATACTATCATGCTGAAAAGGCAGTGGTTCTTTAATTGAAAACAGCAATTCCCAAGTTGAGATTTAGTTGTAATTGGTAGAAAAATACTAGTTGTAATAATGAATTAACCATACACAGTAAAGCATGCCTTGGCAGGCCTGAAAATAGGATCAAGCAAATTCTTTTCCTATGAGCTGGGCATTACCATGAGTTGGGCAGAGTCTGTGATAATCCTAGCTGACTAGGACCAGCCTTTCCATGACTGCGAAAAACTTTCCAGTGACAAATGTTCCAGTCTCCTTGTCCCAAGAGAGACCAAAAGAGTGAAAACAATATACTTCTTCTGAAATTTAACAAGATAAACAACAACAAATTACAGCATTTATTAACCCCCTACTGTGTACCAGGCCCCATGGTTTGTACAAAAAGGTGTTCCTGAGAATACAAAAATGAAAAAAGCATACTTCCATTCATCAAGGAGCTTCCCAGCTGATGAAATCTGAAGTCTCCTACAACTGTGTGTGTGTGTGTCTGTGTGTGTGTGTATTAGAGATTGGAAGAGGTATAATTTCAACATGATGTGATAAGTGCACAATTAGATACAAAATATCACAAGGCAGGAAAGGTTAGCAGAGGAGGCTTTATAGAGGAACTGATATTTGAGATGAGCCTTGAAGGAGAAGTAAAAGGATATAGCAAGCAGAAGGAAAAGCATGAGCCAGCCTTGGAGACTTGAAAGCATAAAATGAAAGTGGGAATCCCTGAGATGTTTGCTGGGCTTCCCTGGGGTAAAGAATCTGCCTGTAATGGCAGCAGATGCAGGTTCAATCCTTGGGTCAGGAAGATCCCCTGGAGAAGGGCATATAGGGTCATAAAGAGTCCAACACGACTGAAGTGACTAAAGTGACTGAGCACACACACACACATTCTTAAATATAAATTGAGGACATGCACACAGACAGTTGCTATAGCTCAGGGTATGGCACAAAAGAAGTGGTCAGAGGTGAGGGCCTCAGAGGCCACGCTGACGAGTTTGGCCCTCACCCTGGAGGCAGTGGGGCTGCCACTGAAGCTGGTATTTGGAAAGGGGAGGGACTCTATCACTGGCTGCCTTTCCTGCTGGGTGGATGGCTCTGTCTCACAGCCTGGCTGAAATTCTAGCCACTCCCTGATGGAAAGCCATGTTATCAGCAGGAAAAGACAGGGGTGGGGCTCAGAAGTTACAGGCTCTGCAACCTCACCTGACTGAGGCCGACCAACACTCAGACTTACCCATGGGCAAGTCTGTTTGAAGTTTACATGTTAATTGCTATTCCTAAACACTAAATGGTAGGAGAGATTTATACCAATGAAACTGAGGCAGGTACACACAATAGAACCTTCAATAGGAACCTACAATTTAAAAAATATAATACCTTCTTCTGAGCCTCAAAAGAGAACCATCTGCAAATTCCACATCACACTAGTTTATAGACCTATAGCAATTTCAATGGTAAAAACTCCTGAGACTTCCCTTGTGATCCAATGGCTAAGACTGCACACTCCCAACTCAGGAGACCCAGATTCAATCCCTGGTCAGCAAACTAGATCCCACAAGCCACAACTAAGACCCAGTGCAGCCAAATAAATAAGAAAATACTCATTAAAAAAAAAAAATCTTGTTCCTACCTGCATGATATCACTTGATTCACACAGTATCCTGGGTAGGTATCATTATGCCCATTTTACAGATGTAAAGATTCACCAGCCAAGGGTACAGGGAACATACTTGGAATCAGATGAAAGTTAGGATTATTTGGCTTACTGCAGCTAGGGAAGACATACTCCAGAGAAACTCGAGAGTATCCCTACATGAGGAGTTGAGAGGGGCTTCTTAGAAAATCTGGGCTTGTGCTGGGTGAGACTACAGAAAGGCTGGGGAAGCTGGGGAATTCTAGAAGGCAGCTGTGCTCACCACTGCACCACCAATGCTGCACGGTAGTAGCCGTTCTCAGTGGGATTCTGTCAAAAGGGGAGGAGATCATTCAGCTATCTGGTATCTTAATCTAATTAATTGTTGTGAAATCATTAGTGCTTAATTTAACATTCGAGCAGCCGAGGCTAAAACTGGCATTGCTACAGGAGTAGCAGTCACTCCTTGTTAGCTGGAAGCAGGCAATGTCTGGTCACGTTTTTGGAGTCAGAGTGGCCTCCTATCTGTCCTGTTGCAAACATAGATGCAGAGGGTTTTTGTAGCATGTTGCTTCTATGTTGTGGGCATTGTCTATGTTCAGTTGGGAACATCATGGTCTGGCTGCCAGCAAGGCTCATTTTTGTTGCTGTTGTGTTTGTTTTCCTTTTCTCACTTACCCAGTAACCCAGGTAATGTCACTGACATCTCTTGATACCTCTGCCCTAGCCAAACAGCCTTGGGTGCCTGCCTTCACCTCCTGAGCCTACAATCTCTCACCAGTGTTGGCCCTTCCAGCACTGACAGCCTGAGTGTCACCAGGGCTCATCAAGAGCCAGCGTGGTGCCCTAAGACCTTTAACACCTACCTCATCAGCTGTCAGCTATTTAACCATTAACAGGAGAGAGAAATATGAACACAAAGTTCTATCCACTTTAAACATGAAACATTGACCCTGCCTTAGCCCTAGTGCAACGCAGTTGCCTTGAGCCATTCAGAGATTCCCAAATACCAGAGGGATGAAGGTGCAGTTCTGTAAGAGCAAGCCAAGCAGTAGATAACCATTAGACCTTTCCTTTCCCAAGGCTGTTTTCTACTGGTCCAGACACGCATTTATTTTTGGTTTGAGTAATAACAGTGAAAAATATACATTTGATGTTTACATTGTTTTGAGTAGAAACGAGGTGTATGAAATAATGTGCTTAGTTGCTCAATCATGTCTGACTGTTTGCAACCCTATGGACCATAACCTTCCAGGATCCTCTGTCCATGGGATTCTCCAGGCAAAAATACTGGACTGGGTTTCATTCCCTTCTCCAGGGGCTCTTCCTGACCCAGGGATCAAACCCTGGTCTCCTACATTGCAGGCAGATTCTTTATCTCTGAGCCACCAGGTAAAGTCTATATGAAATAATAGTAACTACTAATTTTGAGAACTTTTAAATGTGCCAAATGCTTTGTCTATTTGTTTTCCTTTATCCATGCAACCTTCCTGGAGATAAGTATCATTGTCACTACTTTACAGGGGAAACTATGGTTTAGAGGGATGAAGCAGTAAGCGCAGCTCCAGGATCCCTGGGATTCTCACTGGTGCTTATTTCTGGTGATGCTGGCTCCCTTCAGAGCCCACATGGGTACATTTGCTTTCAGAGGTTTCCCACTTTGAATGTTGCTCAATGTCAGGGGAGCCTCAGATGTACTCGGAGCCTCTCTGGGCCTGGCCCCTTCTAACTAGAAGTTTGCACTCATCTTACCCATTGTGAGTGATGTCTGCCTCTCAATGGCCCAAGAGAAAATCCATGCCTGGACCAAGTCCTGGTCCCCTTGTGTCTCAGCTCCCATCACAGCCATTGTTTCCCCAAAGTCAAGCTCAGAAACGAGGTGTAAGCACAAATCCAGGCAGACAAAAAAAAAAAGAAGAGGCCTCATGACATCAAGCCTGAAAATTCTGGGCCAATTTAAGGCAACCAAGGATGCTGTGAAAAGGTTAAAATATTTTTTTCTTCACCCAAGAATGCTCTAGGAACAGAGTCATTTTCGCAAGCTGAGCCAGACCCTCCACAGAGAGCTTGGTGACATCACCAAACAGCACCTGAGAAGTCTCCTTTTGTGAGGTCTTGCCACTGTTCCATGACGAGGTCCTCTTGGTGTGTTGTCATGGCCTGGCCACCTCCTTCAGCCACACAGAGGGGCTCCTGTCCCTGAGATTTATGATCAGAATGGGTGATATCAAAGTGAAACCATGTAACTCACATTTGGACTTGAACTCAGTCTCACACCTGGTCTCGGGAATTAATGAAACTCGGGTTCTTGATGTCTCATCACAGAAAGAATTCAGTGAGAGACAAAGTGATAGATAAGAAGTTGATTTATTTAAAGAGAAACACATTCCACAGAGTTTTGACTGTCTCAGAAAATGAAAGCAGCCTTGGAATATGGCATGTTTAGTTTTTACGGGCTGAAGTTTCATAGGCTAATGAGTGGGAGGAGTATTCCAACTATTAATATTTCAGGGAAGGGGCAAGGATTAGAGGAATTGGGCCACCACCTACTTTTTGACCTTTGATGGTTGGCCTCAGAACTGTCAGAGCAATGTTGGGTGTGCCACTTAGCTTGCTGATGTGTTTCAATGATCATATTTTTGTTGTTCACTTGCTAAGTCGTGTCTGACACTTTGCCACCCCATGGACTGCAGCACTCCAGGCTTCCCTGTTCTTCACTGTCTCCTGGAGTTTGCTCAAACTCATGTCCATTGAGTCAGTGATATCATTCAACCATCTCATCCTCTGTCACCCTCTTCTCCTGCCTTCAATCCTTCCCAGCATCAGCGTCTTTTCCAGTGAGTTGGCTCTTCACATCAGGTGGCCAAAGTACTGGAGCTTCAGCTTCAGCATCAGTCTTTTCAATGAATATTCAGAGTTGGTTTCCTTTAGGATTGACAGGTTGGATCTCCTTGCTGTCCAAGGGACTCTCAAGAGTCTTCTCCAACACCACAGTTTGAAAGCATCAATTCTTTGGCACTCAGCCTTCTTTATGGTTCAACTCTCACATCTGTACAAGACTACTGAGAAAACCATAGCTTTGACTATACAGACCTTTGTTGGCAAAGTGATGTCTCTGTTTTTTCATATGCTGTCTAGGTTTGTCATAGCTTTTCTTCCAAGGAGCAAGCATCTTTTAATTTCACTGGTGCACTCACCATCCACAGTGATTTTGGAGCCCAAGAACACACTGAGACTCAAACTCTAGTGAAAGTTGACTTGTCCACCATCTTGGACCTATTTTGTTCTAAGCAGTTTATGTCATGTCCTGGGGCTGTCATCCTTTTAAAGTTTGTACCCTGCCTCCTTCCTCCTGTTTCAAAAGCAGGAAGAGCTGGAGAGAAGATCTAGAAGGGAGGGTGGGGCTCCACCTATCCACTCACACCTGGAGACATCCAGATGACCAATTCAAGCAGTGGTGCCTGGGCCTGTATCTACTCACAGATGTACCCACACACCAGCTCTGTGCGGGTCTCGTGTCTCTACCACATCCAAAATTCATCAGTACGTTCCTTTGCTGGGGCTGCCATAACACAAGACCACAGACTGGTGGTTCAAACAACAGAAATTTATTTTCTTGCAGTCCTGGATGTTAGAAGTCAGAGGTCAAGGTATCAGCAGGGCTGGTTTCCCCTGAGGCATCTCTGCTTGGCTTGCAGATGGCAGTCAGGCATGGGGAACCCTGGGGCATCATTGTTCTGTCTGAGTTTCAGCAATTCCCTGGGAGTGGTGGCACTTCAGGATTAGAAAAAGAAGCTTATAAATACACCTGAGACTGGATAGTAAGTATAAGTCTATACCCTCCAAACCAGGCCCAAACAGGCGGCTTTTGCTACTGGTGGTGCAGAAAGCTATGGCTAGCTCCGGTGCACAGGAGCCAGCTGGCAGCTTGTGGGGGAGGGGGCTCGGCCCTTTCCAACAGCATGATTAAGAGTTTCTGGCAACAGGAGCAATAACTGGCTAGAGACCAAGAAGCAGCCGTTTATCTGGCTGCTGGTGGAGGTGAGTGATAAAACTCACCCTCTGGCTCAGCGCCCGAGGCAGGGTCATCCTCAAGGGAGGTGCTCGCTATGAGCCCCCCTGGCCTCTCTCTGGCTTGGGAGGCGATTTTCCCCACACAGGCGAGCTGTCCCCAGCCAGGCCACTGCCTAGACTCACCCTGGCCTCAGTCAGGGATGGCTGCCATCCTCTCCCAGGTGTCTGCTTTCTCCCTTCAGGCCCCACAGACTCCGAAGGAGGAGAGGATGATCGCCAGCCGGGAGACAAAGCAGGATTGGCAAGATAAACACCGCAGCTTCTCTTCGGGGAAGTGAACCACAGATCGTGAGGGAGACTGGGTAAAAGAGACCTGGATCTGGAGTCTAAAAACCTCATCTCCATCCTGGCTATGTCACGGACTGCAGGTGGCCTCGAGCAAATCACCATAGTCTCTAGGCCTCTGCTTTTCAGTAGTGAGTGAGGTTGGTATTAGAGACCCAATAGGGCTGTTCTGAGGATGAAATGGGTCATCTATGTATGTGAAACTATGTAATGCAACTCTGCATGACTGGCCATAAAACATTTGTAAGAATGTCCTCTTTACTAAGTCGTCCTCCATCATAACGCTCATCTGATTCACTGAATACTCCCATTGCTTCCCCCACTCTTTATTACCAAAGTATCCCAGTATAGAAAAAATTGAAAGAAGAGCACAAAGAATTACTGTATACCCTCCAGACAGATTCAATAACTGTTAACACGTTAGCATATTTATTCTCTCTCTCTATGCATATTTATATGTGTATGTGACACAGAACCATTTGATTTCTATCTCTCACTGTATGTATATATATGAAAATGAATGTCTATAAGTCTCTGTTCTCTTTCTTTCCCACATATATATTTGAGCCCAGTCTCTCAGGCCTCCAGGGGACCTCTCTTGTTCTTACATTACCTGCTGCATCTCTCTCTCCCTACTGGACTAGGAACACCTCAAAAGCAGGGACAAGGTAGTCACCATTGTATCCCCAGGACTCACAGAAGCTGGCATGGAGTAGGCATGTGACAAGTGACCATTGAGTAAATCCCTTTTCAACTATCCAACAGACACTTTTTTTTTAAGTAAATGAGTTTTAAGTCATTTCATCTGGCAAATTCCAGATCCCTGCTGGTGATAATGGAAAAAAACACCCAGAGGTGCAGGATGGTCAGGGCTTGCTGTACTTCTCCCTCTACAAGCATGGGGACTGAAGTCACTTGGGACTCATAGGGAGAGGCTGTACTCTACAGCTACGATGCAGCTATCTATTTGCAATATGGAAATACTCTCCAGACCACAATCTACTCTGGAAAACACACGTGCAGGGACAAGCTGACTCTGTCCCCACAATGGACCTCACAGAAGTGATGTAAGTCCTTTAGGTTTTCAGGGAACAAGCAACCCACTTTCAGACCAGTAAGGGTGGGAAGAGGGTATGTTGTTTGGCCTATAAATTCCCTACAATGCTCACAAAATTCACGGGAATTTTAAGCTTCCCTCAGCCTCAGATGGGGCTTCTGAAGTAACACTAGTGGCAAAGAACCTGCCTGCCAATGCAGGATATATAAGAGACATGGGCTGGATCCCTGGGTTGGGAAGACCCCCTGGAAGAGGAAACGGCAACCCATGCCAGTATTCTCGCCTGGAGAATCCCATGGACAGAGGAGCCTGGCGAACTACAGGTCATCGGGTTGCAAAAAGTAAGACACGAATGAAGCAACTTTGCATGCAGGCAACTTCAGATGGCTCTCTTGAAAACAGTTTCTCAGACTTTAATGTGCATATGAATGACCTGAGGAGCCTGATAAAATGAATGTTCTGTTTCAGTACATCTGGGATGGGCTCCAAGATCTTACATTTCTACCAAGTGTTTGGGTCATTCCAATGTGGCTCCCCCCCAAAACACACTTTGAGAAACAACGTTCTGAAGAACACAAAATAGCTCCTCAGTTACTTGGTGAACTAGTAATTAGCACCTACTTCCAGATATAAGAGCTTCCCTGGTGGTTCAGAGGTAAAGAATCTGCCTGCCAAGCTGGAGACATGGATTCGATCCCTGGGTTGGGAAGATCCCCTGGAGAAGGAAATGGCAATCCACTCCAGTATTCTTGCCTGGGAAATCCCATTGACAGAGGAGCCAGGTGGGGTACAGTCCATGGGGTCGCAAAGAGTCAGACACAACTTAGCGACTAAACAACAACTAGATATAAGGCAGTGTGCCAGCGCTGGTTGTACCAGAAAATGGGAAGAAATGCAAAGATGGACAAAATGCAGTTCTTTGCCTCAAATCCAGCTGGATCTGCCTCATTACTATGTTCAGGCCTTAATTCTTACAACCTATAATCTGTACAGTGGATATTGTTGTTCTCATTTTGCTTGTGAAAGTGGGGTTCATTCAGTCTGTCTTACCCAAGCCAGTGAAAGGATACTGTGAGATCTGAGCTGAGGTCTCCCTGACTCCGAGACCTGTGTTTTCCATGCACCTCTCTCACACCTGGTCTTCATGCACGTCTCACTAAGTGCTCAGATAGAAGGGCACAAAGCACACCTCGGTAGCCCCTGGGGAAAGAAAGTGTGGTAGCAGCAGGCAAGAGACACTAAGTGACCACCAGAGAGGGGAGTTAGGACCCAGCGGGTACCTCGAGGGTGCCTTGCCTTGGGTCTTTGTCTGTCTCAGGTAATATATTTCCTCATGCAGTGGGTCAAATGCAGCCTACACTAGTAAACTTCAGCCATGAATTATGGCTGGAACTTTGGATAAATCACTGCCCTCACCTGGACTCAAAATTGGAAGCTGTTTAATTTCTTTTCTCTCTGACAAAAGGTCTTCCGGTCTTCCCTTCACCCTCAAGTCAAGGTGAATGTCTTTTTAGTATGTCCCCACTTGGGGTCCCCCAATCCCAACTTCTTAGCTCAGGACTGGGAGTTTCTGGGGCTCACTCTGCAGTCTTCCTGCTTTCCTTCCTAATTTTACCGTGTTTATGAGCACAACTGTGCCAGATGCTGTGCTGAGAACTGGGGATGTCAAGGCGATGAGATGACCACCCCCACACACATCAGTGTGGCCCAGGGTTGTGGAGGATAGCAACTAACTCAGCATGGGTGGGGACAGGCAGCACTGAGTGGGCAGCTTCCCCACCTGCCAGGGCTTCATTCCCCAGCAACCCTGTGAGGTGAGTATGCATGAAAAATCACCCCCATTTTAAGATGAAGAAACTGAGGCTTACAAAAGTCATCACACAATTATTAAGGATCAAATGAAATAATATATGCAAAACCACTTAGCAGAGTGTCCAACATGTAGGAAATAAATGGTACCTACAATGCCTTCTTTAGGTGGAAGAATTAGGGGAGGAGACATTTAGGGAGTTTGAAATTGACATGTACACACTGCTGTATTTGAAATGGATAACCAACCAGGGCCTACTGTGTTGCCCAGGAAACTGCTCAATGTTATGTGGCAGGCTGGATGGGAGAGGAGTTGGGAGAATGGAAGCCTATATGTATGGCTGAGTCCCTTCCTCGTGCACCTGAAGCTACTACAACATTTTTAACCGGCTATACTCCAATGTAAAAAAATATTTTTAAATAATAATAAAAAATAAAATGCCTTCTTTAAACAGCAGAACAGAGAGGAGGAGCCAGTTAGCCTTGCTCTCAGTCACAAGAAACTGGAGAGTTGAAAAAAGGCCTCTTGACTCCCCTGGAGGACAAACAGCAGGCTTGGGACTGGCCACACATAATGAGAAAACTGCTGAGGAGCAAAGTAAAAGAGCCATCGAGAAAGGGCTTGGCAGGGTCCAAAGTGCCCCAGCGCACCAGTGAGGGCAGTGTGAGCTCTGATGGAGGGGTGGCAGTGATAAGTCACTCTGCGGGCAGCTCAGACAGCAGTGGCAGCCCCACGGCCCTCTGTCCTTCTTAGACGGCTGCTCACCCCAGGCTCAGCTGGTCCACGTTTCAGCTGTCACGCTCCCCATCTGGGTAATGGAGTGTTATGAAGCATGTTGGAGGCCATCAATTAGCGCTTAACTCCGTGTCTGTTGGGTCGTATTTCCAAGGATGCTCCACTCAGATTCACGGCAGAGGTAAATCTTGCTCCTTTTCATTCTATGACTTGGAGTTAAAATGCCGCCCAACAGTTTCTCCCAAAGAAATTGAGATTTATGGGTCACTGTCAATATCAACACATGTTGACCATTATTTGAAAGCCTCCTAGGTCCTCAGGACTGATTGCTATTTACTTTGAAAGATGACTGTGGCTTTATAATCCACTCAGGTTGCTGCATTTGTTTCTTTCCTTGGAGACATTTTTATTCTGCTTCATGCTGTTTTGCCTGGTGGCATAAGCCCTCTTCCCCCCACCCTCAACCCCATGGATACTCTAATGTATTTGAGGCTCTGGGACAGACACAAGAGGGACCCACTCACCCTCAGTCCAGATGCCAGTGTGGCAATAGGGAGAAAACACCTTAGTAACAAAGTGCCCCTATTTTATGGACTGAAGCCACTAGACACAATCTGAGGTTACCAAGGAGTTTGCTTGAGGGGCAATAGGTGGGGTCCCCTCATTAACACTTCTGGCCTTTGGTGTGGCTGGGCAGGGTGTGGATATTGATACAGGAGCTGAGTCACTTAGATCAGTGATATTGACATTGGTTCTCAAACCAATAAGCCAGCATCAGAAATGCCAGGAAGGTTTGTTAACAGAGATTTCTGAGACCCACTCCAGACTTCTTGGTTCAGAAGGTCAACGGTAGGGCCCAGGACTTTGCATTTCTAATGAGATTCCAGTTTAGTTCAGTTGCTCACTAGTGTCCAACTCTTTAAGACCCCAAGGACTGCAACACGCCAGGCTCCCCTGTTCATCACTAACTCCCAGACCTTACTCAAACTTATGTCCATCAAGTCGGTGATATCATCCAACCATCTCATCCTCTGTCATCACCTTCTCCTCCTGCCTTCAATCTTTCCCATCATCAGAGTCTTTTCCAATGACTCAGCTCTTCGCATCAGGTGGCCAAAATATTGGAGTTTCAGCTTCACCATCAGTCCTTCCAATGAACACCCAGGACTGATCTCCTTTAGGATGGACTGGTTGGATTTCCTTGCAGTCCAAGGGACTCTCAAGAGTCTTCTCCAACACCACAGTTCAAAAGCATCAATTCCTCTGTGCTCAGCTTTCTTTACAGTCCAACTCTCACATACATACATGACTACCATAGCTTTGACTAGACAGACCTTTGTTGACAAAGTAATGTCTCTGCTTTTTAATAGGCTGTCTAGGTTGGTCACAGCTTTGCTTCCAAGGAGTAAGCGTCTTTTAATTTCATGGCTGCAGTCACCATCTGTAGTGATTTTGGAGCCCAAAAAAAGAAAGTCAGCCACTGTTTCCACTGTTTCCCCATCTATTTCCCATGAAGTGATGGGACCAGATGCCGTGATTTTTGTTTTCTGAATGTTGAGCTTTAAGCCAACTTTTTCACTCTCTACTTTCACTTTCATCAAGAGGCTCTTTAGTTCTTCTTCACTTTCTGCCACAAGGGTGGCATCATCTGCATATCTGAGGTTATTGATGTTTCTCCCAATCTTGATTCCAGCTGTGCTTCTTCCAGCCCAGCGTTTCTCATGATATATTCTGCATATAAGTTAAATAAGCAGGTTGACAATATGCAGCCTTGACGTACTCCTTTTCCTATTTGGAACCCGTTTGTGGTTCCATGTCCGGTTTTAACTGTTGCTTCCTGACCTGCATACAGATTTCTCAAGAGGCAGGTCAGGTGGTCTGGTATTCCCATCTCTTGAAGAATTTTCCACAGTTTATTGTGATCCACACAGTCAAAGGCTTTCACATAGTCAATAAACCAGAAAGAGATGTTTTTCTGGAACTCTCTTGCTTTTTTGGTGATCCAGCGGATGTTGGCAATTTGATCTCTGGTTCCTCTGCCTTTTCTAAAACCAGCTTGAACATCTGGAAGTTCACGTATTGCTAAAGCCTAGCTTGGAGAATTTTGAGCATTACTTTACTAGCATGTGAGATTGAGTGCAATTGTGCAGTAGTTTGAGCATTCTTTGGCATTGCCTTTCTTTGGGATTGGAATGAAAACTGACCTTTTCCAGTCCTGTGGCCACTGCTGAGTTTCCCAAATTTGCTGGCATATTGAGTGCAACACTTTCACAGCATCATCTTTCAGGATTTGGAATAGCTCAACTGGAATTCCATCACCTCCACTAGCTTTGTTTGTAGTGATGCTTTCTAAGGCCCACTTGACTTCACATTCCAGGATTCTGGCTCTAGATAAGTGATCACACCATCATGATTATCTGGGTCATGAAGATCTTTTCTGTACAGTTCTTCCATGTATTCTTGCCACCTCTTCTTAATATCTTCTGCTTCTGTTAGGTCCATACCATTTCTGTGCTTTATTGAGCCCATCTTTGCATGAAATGTTCCCTTGGTATCTCTGATTTTCTTCAAGACATCTCTAGTCTTTCCCATTCTGTTCTTTTCCTCTATTTCTTTGCACTGATCGCTGAAGAAGGCTTTCTTATCTCTTCTTGCTATTCTTTGGAACTCTGCATTCAGATGCTTATATCTCTCCTTTTCTCCTTTGTTTTTCACCTCTCTTCTTTTCACAGCTGTTTGTAAGGCCTCCCCAGACAGCCATTTTGCTTTTTTGCATTTCTTTTCCATGGGGATGTAGTCTTGATCCCTGTCTCCTGTACAATGTCACAAACCTCATTCCATAGTTCATCAGGCACTCTATCTATCAGATCTAGTCCCTTAAATCTATTTCTCACTTCCACTGTATAATCATAAGGGATTTGATTTAGGTCATACATGAATGGTCTTGCGGTTTTCCCTACTTTCTTCAATTTAAGTCTAAATTTGGTAATAAGGAGTTCATGATCTGAGCCACAGTCAGCTCCTGGTCTTGTTTTTGCTGACTGTATAGAGCTTCTCCATATTTGGCTGCAAAGAATATAATCAATCTGATTTCGGTGTTGACCATCTGGTGATGTCCATGCATAGAGTCTTCTCTTGTGTTGTTGGAAGAGGGTGTTTGCTATGACCAGTGCATTTTCTTGGCAAAACTCTATTAGTCTTTGCCCTGCTTCATTCCGTGTTCCAAGGCCAAATTTTCCTGTTATTCCAGGTGTTTCTTGACTTCCTACTTTTGCATTCCAGTCCCCTAGAATGAAAAGGACATCTTTTTTGGGGTGTTAGTTCTAAAAGGTCTTGTAGGTCTTCGTAGAACCTTTCAACTTCAGCTTCTTCAGCGTTACTGGTTGGGGCATAGAGTTGGATTACCGTGATATTGAATGGTTTGCCTTGGAAACGAACAGAGATCATTCTGTCGTTTTTGAGATTGCATCCAAGTACTGCATTTCAGACTCTTTTGCTGACCATGATGGCTACTCCATTTCTTCTGAGGGATTCCTGGCCACAGTAGTAGATATAATGGTCATCTGAGTTAAATTCACCCATTCCAGTCCATTTTAGTTCGCTGATTCCTAGAATGTCGATGTTCACTCTTGCCATCTCTTGTTTGACCACTTCCAATTTGCCTTGATTCATGGACCTGACATTCCAGGTTCCTATGCAATATTGCTCTTTACAGCATCGGACCTTGCTTCTATCACCAGTCACATCCACAGCTGGGTATTGTTTTTCTTTGGCTCCATCCCTTCATTCTTTCTGGAGTTATTTCTCCACTGATCTCCAGTAGCATGTTGGGCACCTACTGACCTGGGGAGTTCCTCTTTCAGTATCCTATCATTTTGCCTTTTCATACTGTTCATGGGGTTCTCAAGACAAGAATACTGAAGTGGCTTGCCATTCCCTTCTCCAGTGGACCACATTCTATCAGACAGTCCATGGGGCTGCAAAGAGTCAGACACGACTGAAGCAGTTAGCATGCACATCCGCAGCTCTACCCAAACCTGACTGAGCAGCATTCACATGAGAGGGTGCATCCTCTGATGGGGAGATGTCAGCCTGAACACAGGGGACTGGCTGTGAATCACGAGGATGTTGGGGGAGGCAAGGATGACTCCTGCTTCCTCAGGGACAAGCAGAACAACTTCTCTGTTCCTCACACATTGGGCCCCTGCTCAATGTTGTGCTGTAGCAGCTCATCTCCATGGCAGGGCTGGTGTGTGAACATGGGGAGGATCCTGGATAACCTCACAGACTCAGCTGTTTGTAGAGCAATGGATTTTCAATTCATTCTTTCATACAATGGAGCCCTAATGCAACTTTTAAGCCTTCCTTCCTCCAGGGAAAGTAAATGGGTGAAATAAATAAAATTAACATTTTTATTGGCTTCTTCGGAAGTTCAGGAGCCTATTTTCAAAGCTGTGTTAAATACACACTTCAGTGATGCTCTAATCCATACCACAGTGATTCTCAGATTATAGTCCCCAGACTAGTAACATTAACATCACCCAGGACCTTGCTAGAAATGCAAATTCTCAATCCCACCCCAGACCTACTAAATCAGAAACTGGGTGTGGAGCCAACTGTCTATTTTATCAAGCCCCCGGGCAATTCTAATGTGTGCTAAAGTTTGAGAATCAATGCTCTATACACGTGTTTGATTCAATTCACCAAGTTCAAAGGGACTACCTAAGATAAAAACTAAGGCTTTATGTTACAGGTTTATTGTTCAATCTGAATTTTCAGTTCAGTTCAGTCACTCAGTCGTGTCCAACTCTTTGCGACCCCAAGAATCACAGCACGCCAGGCCTCCCTGTCCATCACCAACTCCCGGAGTTCACTCAGGCTCATGTCCATCAAGTCCGTGATGCCATCCAGCCATCTCATCCTCTGTCGTCCCCTTCTCCTCCTGCCCCCAATCCCTCCCAGCATCAGAGTCTTTTCCAATGAGTCAACTCTTTGCATGAGGTGGCCAAAGTACTGGAGTTTCAGCTTTAGCATCATTCCTTCCAAAGAACACCCAGGGCTGATCTCCTTCAGAATGGACTGGTTGGATCTCCTTGCAGTCCAAGGGACGCTCAAGAGTCTTCTCCAACACCACAGTTCAAAAGCATCAATTCTTTGGTGCTCAGCCTTCTTCACAGTCCAACTCTCACATCCATATATGACCACAGGAAAAACCATAGCCTTGACTAGACGGACCTTAGTCGGCAAAGTAATGTCTCTGCTTTTGAATATGCTATCTAGGTTGGTCGTAACTTTTCTTCCAAGGAGTAAGCGTCTTTTACTTTCATGGCTGCGGTCACCATCTGCTGTGATTTTGGAGCCCAGAAAAATAAAGTCTGACACTGTTTCCACTGTTTCCCCATTTACTTCCCATGAAGTGATGGGACCAGATGCCATGATCTTCTTTTTCTGAATGCTGAGCTTTCAGCCAACTTTTTCATTCTCCACTTTCACTTTCATCAAGAGACTTTTTAGTTCCCCTTCACTTTCTGCCATAAGGGTGGTGTCAATATCTGAGGTTATTGATATTTCTCCTGGCAATCTTGATTCCAGCTTGTGTTTCTTCCAGTCCAGCGTTTCTCATGCTGTACTCTGTATATAAGTTAAATAAGCAGGGTGACAATATACAGCCTTGACGTACTCCTTTTCCTATTTGGAACCAGCCTGTTGTTCCATGTCCAGTTCTAACTGTTGCCTCCTGACCTGTATACAGGTTTCTCAAGAGGCAGGTGAGGTGGTCTGGTATTCCCATCTCTTGAAGAATTTTCCACAGTTTATTGTGGAATTTAGAGGAATACAAATGTGAAACAGTTTTATATTGCTCCCATCCATGCCTTTGACCATGTAAAGTCATACTTTTTCATCTCTTAATAGCATCTTGAGATTTCCTAACATTTGGTCATTAAGTCTTTTTTTTTTTTTTGTCTCACTTTATTCTAAAGCCTCAATCTCATCATCTGATTTTTTGACATTCTTCCTTTTTTCCCTTAGGAGCTAGACTCAGCAAGGAAGTGGGATTTGAAGTGGGGAGAGGATAGTTGTATTCTTTCTATCCTTTTCTCACTGGGGCAACATGGGGTGGGGTGGTGGAGCAGGCCTGGGCTGAAGTTGCTCCCCCTCCCCTGCAGGGCCCACCCTCTCTGGGGAAGATTAATGAGGTGCCAGTGGGGGACACAGAAATTCTAAGTGCTCATTGGCTGTCTGGCCTCACTCAGGTCCAGTCTGGGCCCATCTGCCGCTGGTGGCGTTGGCTTTGAGGATTTGTGCATGGCTCTGAGGGTCCTGGCACTGTGAGCCCAGCTGTTCTGTCACCAAGAAGGACAGCTATGGCCCCTTTTGGCTTCTCCAGTGGTCCATGCCCCTGCCACTCTGTCCTCACATACAGAGCCTCAGAAACTGCCAGCATCTTCTTACTTACCCTCTGAGGGCTGAAGGGAACCAAGCTGAGGATCCCCCTCAGACACACCACATTCCAGGTGCTTCTCTCCCTTGGCTGAACTGCCTGTCTTCACATAGGTGAAGCAGGCATGATCTCTGTGTTCCCACAGAGACCCCAAAACTCTCTCCATCACTGTATGTCCACCACCAATGGGGCCAAGGGTCTCAACACCCCAGCAAGCATCTGGCCTGAGCAGTGTGACTACTGCTGCCTCCTAAAGGCCCTGCACCCAGTCACCTCCATACATGATTCTGATAGATGCCCCCGATTTGATCTTAAATTATCCTCCCACAAACTCCTACCTCCCTTCTCCCACCTGTCTCCCTACATGGAGCCAAGGGAGGGCAATAATGATAGTTGGGCCACTTCTTGGGAGCCCCAGAGTTAGGGAAAATCTGGCCTTAATTGCTGACTCTCTTTAGAGAATCTGAGTTACTTAGCACCTGGTGTTTCCAGCAAGGTCCCAGTGCAAGCCCTGTTCACTGTTCTCTTTGCTATTTGCTATGTGTTTGCACAAGTATTGGGCTTCCCTTGTGGCTCAAATGGTAAAGACTCTGCATGCAATGCAGGAGACTTGTGTTCCATCCCTGGGTGAGGAAGATCTCCTGGAGAAGGAAATGGCTGCCCATTCCAGTCTTCTTGCCTGGAGAATTCCAGGGACAGAGGAGCCTAGCAGACTACAGATCACAGGTATTATCTGAGTTGACCACACAGTGATCCTGTGAGGCATTTAACCTAAAAGAAGCCGGCTTGAGGGGTTAAGTCACAAGCCCAGCGATACAAGCTTGGTCACAACAGTAGAAGAGGAGCCAGCCCTGCAGCTCCTGGGCACCTGTCCTCTCCCTACTATTTCATGCAAATGCCTCAGCAACACTTGTTTTTCAGCTCTAAACAAACTCAAAGCGACTAAGCAGAAAAATGCTTGCTTTCAAAGCCACTGAGCAGCTGACAGTGGAGGGTTTAGGGCATGCTGTTTCCTTAGAAAAAATACAAATGTTTCACATCAGTGATCCTAAGGGTTGTCTTCCCAGGCAAGGCCATATGACCCCAGGGAACCTCTAGTTGGCTTTAGTTAGCCAGCCCCTCCTGCTTTTCTGGGGTTAGGGAATGGGCATGGAAGGGGATGTAAGTTGGTATTTCTAAAGTAAAAAGCTAGGCAGCAGCTGATAGCACTGACTGGCCAGACCCTATGCTCTGGCCTCATCAAACACCCAGCCCAGGTCATACAGGGTCAGGGTACCATCTGTCCTTCTGGACGGCCCTGTCCAAAATGACTCATCTCCTCACATGGTGGGTGGAGGTTCATGGTTAAACTCCTTGCAATGGCAGAGTGCATGGCAATTTTCTAATCAACAGATGGTGTTGGAGCCCCTGCTACACACACAAGAGGCTCCTTTCATTCAAGTTTAAGTAAGTAAGGACTCATGGTGAACATGAGACCCTCACATGCCCTCGTCTTGCGCACAACTTCCCCCAGGGCTGAGGTTCAGTGAGGAGCCACCCAGATCATATTTCCCCACCAAAGATCAAAGCCCTTACCCTTGATAGAAGCAGTTATTTTATTTTCAAGAATTCTGTGAGATTATTGCGAAGCACAGCCATTATTTTAATGTTAAATCATAAAACCTTAAGTTACGTTAAGAACAACAGTAGCACTGAATCACTTTGATGTACAGTAAAGATAAACACAACATTCTATATCAACTATGCTGCAAGAAAATAATTTTTTCTAAAAAAAGAACAATAGTAAATACTCAAATTCCTCCACTCCTAATTATTTTACTGCATTTTAATATTATCTCTGTTCTTAAGGTTATTGACATTTATGATGGAAATATTATATAATGATGTGCTAAACTGCATGTCTTCTCAACTCCTCATTAGTAACATCACACTGGTAGCTAAGTAGAAGCCATGATGGCTGTATTCATACATGGAAACTGGCAAATACTACATTGTATTTTACATAAATAAATACATAAAAAGAAAATGAATATAATTAATCAGGGTTTGGTTAATTGTTTTGCTGACTATGTAGAGCAAAGGCCAGCAGACCTTTTCTGTTAGGGCCAGGTAGTAAATTTTCCCCTTTGTAGGTAATGTAATCTCTATTGCAACTACACAATTCTGCTATTGTAGCTTGAACACAGCTACAGACAATAAATGAATGAACGTGGTTGTGTTCCAATAAAACTTTATTTATAAAAACAGGTGGTGGGCTGGATTTGACAGGCCATAAATTGCAGGGCCCTGGTCTAGACTTAAGAAAGGCATGGAGAAAATGTTAACTATGTAGATTAAACTTAAAAGTATATTGTATCTGTCGTTGTTCATTGTAAATAGCACTAAAAATTGAGGAAATGTTCTTCTAGGATTCTAAAACAATTATCTGATACAGTATCTGATACAGCGAAGAAGTAGCCTATGTCATTGTTGAATACCTGAAGTTCTGAAACAGGTCTTCATTGTTTAATTTTTGTCCTACTCCACGTATATAACAATATCAACTAACACTCCTATCTGAATTATCCATGTTCATCATTTGCAACCATGAGTTGGCTAGCAATACAGAAGCTCAGCAAAAATTGACAAGAATGTTCTGTAAGAATCAATTGACTATATGAAGTTTACAATAAAGAGTATTGGATGTTTTATATCATATTATTTTCAAATTGTGTGATGAGTATCTTTGATGATAAATTATATAACAAATTATATATGTATATATATGCATAATTTTTTTCCAGTGAGTCAGTTGTTAGATATTTCCCATCACAATACTGCCTAAGGGGCATTTACATAAAAAGAGATGTTACTGTCCAGAGTAGCACATGTGAAGGACCAGAGGCACAGTCCAGAGCCCAGGGAAGGGGAGGGGTGTCAGGGATGGAGGGACATTCAGGGCCTCCCTCCAGGGTGTCCTGGAAGGCTTCATGGAGAATGTAGCACCCTAAAGAATGACAAGACTGAAAATGAATGGAGGGTGGCTACATTTCATTCTGTTGCATGAGCAAAAAAGCAGAGATTGGAATGCCTTGACCTGGTCAGGATGACCAAGAGAAGAAGGTCAGCACTGGGGAGCAGTGGGAGATGAAGTAGGTCCAGATATACTTAATGACATGGAAACCTGCCATGAGGTTGAGCAGAAAAAAAGCAGGTTACAAAATCTGTGCACTTGTGTTAAGGGAAAAAGAAAAAAAACATTTGAAGCAAAGGCGCTTAATGCAAATAGCTCTGGGTGACAGGATTATAGCTGATTTTGTTCTCCTGCTTCTTAACACTTTTCTGTACCTTCCTTCTCTTCTGAAGTGGTGTGTATTGCTTTGATAATCATGGGCAAAAAATGAGGTTTCCAGGTAGGAAGCTCAAGAAGCAGGCAGCCCTCCAGCACTGAGATAAACCTGCATCCATAGCATGGAGAGGGCACATTTGCCCTGAGGCAGCCCAGAGGCCCCTGGAAGGAGGTGCTGGGGAGGGGTGCAGTAGAACCTTGGGACAATCCCCCTCTCCTGGGAAGATTGCAGGAGCACAAACACCACAACCTCGGATTCCCCCTGCCCCCTGCCCTCACAACCCCACCCGCACCCCACATACGCCCACCACCACCCCCCCACACACACCCCACCCCGGCTCCTGGGCCTGAAGTACTGCTGTCCATGAAGGGGATCTGCCCTGCCTCTTAGCCTCAGGGGAATGTCTTCTTTCTATTTTCTCCCCCAAGCACTAGTTTGCAAAGTTTTCCCCTCCATGCTCACAAAAGCAGAACAAATTGAAAAAAACAAGAGATCCTCTGTTTTTTTTTTTAGGGCTTCACCACTGCAGTTTTCCCAACTGAAGGAAAAAAATTTTTTTAAGTACACCAGATTGATAAAATTGGAAAATTAGAAGGGATCCTGAAAACGTCTAGTTCAACTCACTTTACTAATAAGGAAACAGAAATTAAGGAGGTCAAGTGGCATAGCCAAGGGCACAGAGCTAGGTGGAAACTAGTCTCCAGCAGAGGTGACACCCAGGCATGACACCTCTTTTCTCAGCATCTGAGTCCTATCAAAGGAGCCCAGAGGCTCATCACCAGATGTGCTGAGCAGCCATGGGCTTCAGAGCATGGCCAATTCTAATCCTTTCTCAAGCTTATCCATGGATAGCAGGAATGCCTACAAGGCACCCGAGTTTTTTGTATTATTTTGTTTTAATTTTTATTGGAATATAGCTGCTTCACAACACTGTGTTTGTTTCTCCTGTACTCAAAGTAAATCAGTTATGCATATACATATATCCCTTCTTTTTTAAGATTTCCTTCCCATTTAGGTCATCAGAGAGCATTGAGTGTGTTACACACTCAATGAGCATTCCCTGTGTTACACAGTAGGTCCTCAGGTTCTCAGTTATTTTATACATGGTATCAATAGTATATATATATCAATCCCAATCTCCCAATGTATCCCACCCCCTTTCTTCTCTTGATATCCAAAAACCTGTTCTCTATGTCTGTGTCTCTATTTCTGCTTTGCAAATAAGCTTGTATGTACCATTTTTCTAGATTCCACATACAAGCAATATTACAGGATATTTGAACACAACACAACCTAGAGGAGCTCCTCAGTGCACTGGACTATCCTCTCCCCACACATGGTAGATAAGACCATCAAAGCTGTCTTCTCCATAATGCCTTTCTTTGACTAAGGCCTTGTTATTTTGTGATCAGTCACCTTATTGTTATTATGTTTACTTACCAAACTAGCCAGATAATTTTGTTTGGTAATCAAAAGGTCTTAACACATTGGTTTGGTCATTTTCTCCACATAAATTTGGCCAAACTGGGCATAAGATGGGGATTTTATCTTGCACCTAAACACCTATCTGCCTCCATAACTCACACAATTCCTTTTCCTCTTCTTCCTGGACCAAAGCCCATGTCTCCCATGGGTATTGTCTTCACATCTCTCTGTATACATGCCATGTTGTTACTCTTAAATTATACGC
The DNA here is from genome assembly GCF_014754425.2 of Oryx dammah. Taxonomy (NCBI): domain Eukaryota; kingdom Metazoa; phylum Chordata; class Mammalia; order Artiodactyla; family Bovidae; genus Oryx; species Oryx dammah. The sequence goes on from NW_024070210.1 coordinate 50,846,603, forward strand.
TACTAGAGCACAGGGAACTTATAAGCTTATGCTTTTTCTGTATCAGGAGCATCTGTAGCTCCTGGAGGATTAAGAAATACATTTTCATGAGCTCGATAATAACAAAAATTAAATGGCAAAAGTCCTTGCTGTTCCCAGTAGCTAGAGAGCTTTAAAAAAAATAATAATAATCACCTATTTCAGATTTTTAATACTACAGAGACAGGGAAAATTCTGGAGAAAAACTTGTGCCTGTATATCTCATGCCATGCCTCTTAAAAGAAGAATAAAATTTTAAATGGGGTTGTCAGGAAGAACTAAGTCAATGTGAAGTTCAAACACTGACCTTTGAAGTTTGGAAATGGACTTCTCTGGGCAAGACAGACGTTTGCTATCGTTAAAACAACAGGTGAAGCTCTCCACCACATCCTCCATTTGGTGCGATTAAAGCATAACCCAGGCTAATGAAGGAAAACAAGGAGAATCACTCCGACTGTCCTTTGTATTAGTCTACACACTAATCCATGTGTATGCTGTTGTTATCATATAGCAGAGAGATTGTCCTCATTCCAGGCTCTTTCCTCCAAGTCATAACATCTGGGATGACATCTTCCAAAGAGCAAGTCAAATGTGAGGTTTTTCTACCTAGTCTAAACCCTCTGTCTTAGATGCTTTCGGTTTTTAGACCAGCTTTCCATCAGAGCAAAAACTCAGAAACCAAAGATTCCCTGTTTCCAAGCTCTTCCCAGTAGAATCTGGGTCACACTTATGTCCCAGGAATTACACACAGAGGACCATCCTGTCCCTTGTCCTTCATACCAGTGACTCAATAGAATGAGGAATAAATGAGGTTCTAGCACCTTCTGAAAGGGGCCCCATGTCAACCATCTCCCTGGTCTTTAGGAGATGGATTAAATTATGCATTAGCTCAACCCCAAAGCCTGCTATCAGTAACATCACTCAGATCCTTACATCCATGCTGTATTATTTTTAAGAGGAAAGGAACTAGATTATAGAATGTTCAAAAGGCTATAAACCTCCCTTTGGCTATGAATGCAAAATGTTCTAAAAGGAGGGATGGGGGAATCGCTTTGTATTTTTCAGGTGAGATATGTATTTTCTTGTTTTGTTGGTTAAAAAAAAAGCTTTTGATCACTAAAAGCTAATGGCCTAGTAGACATGAGGTCGGGCAGGTCCCTCTTAAGCACAAGACTACTGGCAAGCTTTGTCACACTCTAGAGGCCGACCTTTGACCTATCCTAGTGAGCAGGAAGTGACACAGAAAGTGTCTTCCTGGACCCTGATTTGGATGATGCCCACTGAGGAGGCAAGTATTTCCTGGTGAGGTTGTATTTTAGTCCTTCACTAAGTTTCAGTAAAGCCACCTTCTCAAAGCTTTTAGAGAACTGGCTTCATTGTTTTTTCCCCTTTGAGGGCCTCTTTTAGAGATTTAACAATAAATACATGCACACATTAAACCAAATAAAAGATAAAAAGACATAACAAGTCCCAGGCATGGTCCACGTTTTCAGGAAAAAAGCAGTTTCTGCAGGAAGTCCCACCCATTCCTAAAAAATGGAAAAAAATAAACAGGGAGAGTCCACTAGCAAACAGGTGTTTCATATCCCCTCAAGTCAGATAAATAGATTTTATATTTATGAGAAAACAAATAAACATTCCCCCAAATTGGGCTTGGCCCATTTCAAGGTAGGAAACCAGCCTGCGTTCTGCACACTGAGTTCTGGCTGTGTCTACAGACGTCACAGGAAGGAACTGGAAAACCCACCCCTTTCCCAAGGATGCCTGAACTGGTCGAATTTCTTCTCCATTTACTCGCTGGGGAGGGACAGAATTATTGTGGGGCCTCACAGGTCCCGTGCAAGCAGCACACTTTCTCCTTGCCTTATAGGTCCCCAGCAGCCCTGGACAGGTTCCTCTAAGATCAGAACAACAGCCAGGCGCCGGGGTCCAGCCCCCGCAGGATCCAGGGAAACCTGAAGGAGAAACGGCGTCGGCGATTGCGATTGATAGAGAGAGAGATAGATAAGAATGTTGTAGATAAGAAACTAGAGGAGAGAAGAAAAGAGGCTGGAGTTCCTTGGTTTATACAGAAAATCAATAAAGTCTCAAGACAAGAGACTTGCACCGTCTACGTGAGGCCACAGGTGCCCTCCAGGTCTCCCTGGGGAGTGAAGGCGCAGGGCGCCTTCCCGTTCAGGTCTTAGAAACCCAGGCAAATAAGTAGACACGGCGGATCTCTGTACTCCAGATGGGAACTAGCCTGAAAGAGAGAGTAAGAGGAGGAAAATGATTGACACGAGGAGATCAAGCTGCTTTGATGAGCGAGATCCATAGCTTTATTTTTAAACGGTACTTATATACCTTTTTTGTACATAGAGGAAATGAAAGATGCAAGGTCATACAGAGTCAGCCCAACATCCCAGCAGTATTACCTTTATCGAAACCATGATTTTTCTGCATACCTTTTCCACAAAAGATGTTGTGTACAGTATCTTCTGGCCTTGGAGGCCTGTGAACATTTTATGACCCTCTTTTGATAAAGGCTGCTCAACCAAAAAACTTGTTTTCCCTCAAAGTGTTTTTTCTTTATATTTCTAATCTATGTCAGCCTCAGAAAATACCAAACAGAGTTATGTTTTTCACAGAGCAAAGGTGCAATGAGTTACAAGAAAGAACCAATTAGCTCAAAAGTTTGATATGGTTAAATTCAAGGCTACACTTGTTTTTCTAGCATTCTCACTATGTTAACTAATGCATTCCCAGGTGCACAGTGGATAAGAGATATGGGAACTTAGCAACAAGCATTGGCCCAATAATGAAATCCTACATCAGCACTAGCACTACTCTAATAACTTTTAACTCTTTCAAAGGCTCTATGTTTTAGGCTTTCTGTGCCTCTCACAGTTGGGAGGCTGTAAATAATCACATGTGTAGGTGTAAGGGTCTGGATATACCTGCCGAGCAAGCTAGAATGCTAACAGAGGGGGTTTGATTTGAAATATTCCTCTCATGTCCAGGAGACTTATTAGCTATAGCCCTAAGTTGATTTTCTCCAGAGAAAAGTGGTCAGGGTTAGCCCCCTGTTAATGTCAGAGGAGTTGGTGAAAGTCATGAAACAGTAAAACAGACAGATTCTGGTTTTGGGGTAGATGCTCGAGAAAGCCTAGGGAGCCCCTTGAGTTCTGAAGCCTTGCTTAACAGTTCTCTTCCACATGACTTTGTCATGGGTGGGATCTCCCATGGAGGCTTCCAGCAGCCAGGCATAGCCTCTCCCTTTTTCCTAAGAAGAGTTTCGTCCTGGGACTCCCCTGCAAGGCCGTGTAGGTCCTGCCTCTCTGCTTCCAAGCTCACCTATAGGTATCAGAGTGCAGCCCCTTGAGGCCTGATCCCAGAAGTCTTTTCAACTCCTAATGAGCACCACTTCAAGTAAAGTGTTAGTCACTCAGTCATATCTGGTTCTTTGCAACCCCATATTCTGTAGCCCCCCAAGCTCCTCTCTCCATGGAATTCTCCAGGCAAGAATACTGGAATGGGTTGCCATTCCCTTCTCCAGGGGATCTTCCTGACCCAGAGATCAAACTTCCGTCTCCTCCATGGCAGGCAGTTTCTTTACCATCTTATCTACCAGGGAAGCCCAGAAGTCTGCTCTGGAAGTCTTTCCACCTCCTAATGAGCACCACTTAACTGGCTCTACAATAGCTGAAGACACAAACACCTGGCTTCTGTCTCTAAGGACACTGAAAACTGCAAACTCAAAGGGACCGACAGCTGAGTACATCAGATTTATTTTCTGCCTTCTCTCTGTGTCTCCCAGGGAGGGTCTGGAGAGGCCGTGGAGCTGAGAAATAATAGGGTCCCAGACTAGGGAGCTGGGGGAAACAGGACCATCTGAGAGAGGGAAGGAGTCAGACAAAGAATAGGAGGACCAAGCACCAAATGGCTTGGAGAACGGCCACCTCATTTAGCCTCTTGGCCCTTGCTTTCCTCATCTGTAAAAGGGCAATGGGCCAGATGGGTGCTTCTCTGAAACAGGGAGCATCAAAACTCTTAAACAAAGGAGTGACTACAGCATAATGCTTAAGGGAGCTGTTTTTGGGGCTGGTGCACAGGCTGGTTACAAGGGAAGAAAGCAAGACTTGCCTCACAGATGTGCAGACACCCAGATGTGAGTGAAGCGGGTAACACTCAGGCGCAGAGAAGGAGGTGGTCCCTGCTGCAAAAGAGAGGTTACTGCTTCTCCCTGTGTGCTGAAGCGAAGAGCTCCACGCTCACCTGAGCCTCTGGACTTCACTCACATTGACTGACCTTCTTAGGATGCCTCCTCCTCTCCCTGGTCCAAATTCCCTTTAAATTCCAGATTCTGCTTCTCCTTAAAACTTTCACACCCCGCTCTGTCCACCCATCCACACCTACCTGCCAATGTTTCCCGCTTAGTACCCAGGCCTGCTCCTGGAAGTCCCAGAAAGTACTATGCTGGCCTTGCATCCCCTCTCATACCCAGCCGACATCCACACCTCGTCCAAGCTGCATGCCAAGCCCATCCTTCTGCCCCCAGAGTTAGATTCCTTCTCCTCTTGGCTTCTATCATCTCTTTACCTATTTCTTGCATGTATCACACTGTATTTTACTAAATATTTTTTGCCTCCTTGCTAATGTTTCCACCTTCCCTATAACAGTGTGAGCACTTCAAAGAGAGGAAGAGGCTGCATCTTAGTCCAATCTGTGCATGTGTGCTGTGCTAAGTCGCTTCAGTTGTGTCCAACTCTTTGTGACCCCATGGACTGAGGCCCACCAGGCTCCTCTGTCCCCGGGATTTTCCAGGCAAGAATTGTGGAGTGGGTTGCTACACCCTCCTCCAGGGGATCTCCCCAACCCAGGGGTTGAACTGCATCTCGTGTGTCTCCTGCATTGGTAGACAGGTTCTATACCCCTAGTGCCACCTGGGAAGCCCTAATCTGTGCGTGTGTGCTCAGTAGCTCAGTCGTGTTCGACTCTTTGCGACCCCATGGACTGTAGCCTGCCAGGCACCTCTGTCCCTGGGGTTTTCAGGCAAGAATTGTGGAGTGGCTTGCCATTTCCTCCTCCATCTGTGCATAGTGCATGGTATATAGTAGGTGCCTGATAAATGCTGATGAGTGTTTTAACACAATTGATTGAATAAGTCGATAAACATCTAGGTCCAAGAGAGGGGTCCTTCTGGCTCCAACTCATCCCACAAAACAAGGCACATTTTGTGTTTATCCTAAAGGCTTTTTGAATTAGGATAAGAGTTTATCCTAAACTCTTAAAGAGTTTTTATCACTGGTCCACTTTCTACATCATTTATAACCCATTCCATTGGTTCATACACACATATGCACACACACACACATTCACAATCACACACACACACATATGCACACATTTCTTCCCTGAGTAGATCCCAGACCAACACCAAAGAAAGAAATATCCCTCCCTGTTCTGTCCCCACTCAGACAAATCAATTCTAAGCACAAGAGAGAGCCCAGGCTGTGCAGGAATGGGCGAGATGAACCCAAACCTGTGCCTTAGAAGTAAGGCTCTGTGGAGCAGGGTAATCACCAATTGGGTTTTCTCACCTGCCTGGCAGCTCTTGGCTTCCCCTCATATGTGAGAGGGGCACAACCTGGCTCAGAGGCCTCCCACATTATTCGCCCCTCCCAGGCAGTCTGAAGGGAGCCCACTGGCTAAGCTCTGGCCTCTGCAGGCCCAGGCAGAGGGAGTGGGCCTACAGAACCACTTCAAGGACCAAGCTCTGCTCCTCTGCTGGGTCCTGCCTGCCAAGACAGGTCCGTGGAGTCATTTGTGGTACTCATTAGCTCTTGTGCAGCTCTTCAATTATTCCTATATTACTCAGTAGCCCCCGGAACACTGCAGGAGAATCCAAAAAGTTGACTCCAAGCCCACCCTCTGAGCAGGGACTCCACTGGAGCAGCTCCAGGTTATGGAGGATGGAAACCAGGGACCATTTGTCCCCCAGGGATAGATGAGACCCACTGTGGCAAAGGGCCTCCCTGTCTGCCTGTTTTGTTCTCATCTTCTGTGGATGACTGAGATGGGAGGGAAATCCCACATCATTTACTCCAGGTCTTCCAGTCACTAGCTCAGTGCAAAGAAGGCTGGTGGAGCCCGAGTTTGAGTGCCAGCGTCAGTGTGCTCCATGACTGGGAAAGGGGCTTAGTCCCTCTAAACACTGGTCTCTAGTCCCTGTCCTGCCTCCTGAGTGGTGAGGACTAATCATATACGTGAGTGGACTCTGAAGTATTAAGGGGCATGTCAGTGTGACTCGGTGGGTCACAGAAAGCTGTCTGCGCTCTCCCTACAACCAGACAGTTCAGAGAGAGGGACAGAAGCCAGACCCTGGCTCCAAAGACCTGGTTCCTCTCTACTGCTTGCCAACAAGGTAATCAGGGAAGACAGAGAGCGAAGGACAGACTTCCAGACTGAGGTCCCCCAGGGGCCTGAGCAGGTGTCACCACTGGGTCAGGAGAGAAAGTGTCAAGTAGGTTGGGTCAACACCTCCTCACAAGCCAAACAAGCAAAGCCAGAAGATCAAGAGCATGCAACCCCCGAGACGCCTGGTTTTTAAATATGTGTCTGAGCAGGCCCCGTGCTAGTCTGTTCTGTGTGTGAGAGAAAAGACAGAAAAGTAATGGAAGTTGGTAATTACAGTTTCTAACCCACCGAGAGCATGGCAGAAACTCATCTAGAAACATCACCCTCCCCCGCACCATACTCCTTTACAGCTTCGATTATTATACACGTGGACACACCTCCCAGCGTCCTTTACCCTTTCTCTCGGGATGCACAGAGGCTATGCCAGGCTTGCAGTGGCACCCTGGTCTTCCTAGGGAGGCAGGCAGACCCCCCCCAGCCTCACTACACTATTTGACCTGAAGGTTAGTTTAAAGCAGGCAAGGAAGCAACCAACCAGCCTGCAAACACTAGCCTTTTTCTGCCTTACTGTTTCCTCTGTCCATCCCTTCTCCCCTTACTCCTTCATGACACGCTCATGGTGGGCTCACCCCACTTTGCTCCTCTGAGCTTATTTCCGTCAGGCCTCATCCCCTTGCTCAGGTCTGATTCAAGCCTCCCCTCCCCCATGGAGGCTTCTGACACTCTCTCTTCTCTGAATACTGGGCTACTTGCAGCTAACCTGTTGTTCTTTAAATTAATTTTTATTGAAGTACAGTTGCTTTACAATGCTGTGTTAGTTTCCACTACACAGCAAAGTGAATCAGCTATTTGCATACATACATCCCCTCTTTTTTGGATTTCCTTCCCATTTAGGTCACCACAGAGCACTGAGTAGAGTTCCCTGCGCTTTATAATAGGTTCTTATAGTTATCCATTTTATACACAGAATCAATAGTCAACTATGTGTTTTGAACACTTACCATGTCAGGCATTCATTGTGCTAAACCCTATGAATGAATTTTTATTTCATCTTCCCTATAATCCTATGATCTTTATTCATCAGATGACATAGCTAAGGCTCAAAAGATTACGTAACTCACTCAGGCTCACACAGCTAGTAACTGGCAGAGCCAGGATTCAAGACCAAGGATCCTAACTCTAAGCCAGTGTGGCCATGTGCAAAGAGAGTGGCTCTCCAGTCCACAGACCAGAGTCTGAACTCAAGCTCCAATACTGACAACCTTGGGGAAGTCTCAACATTCTCTGAGACTGGGTCTCTTCATGCAACTGCACCAGCTGTGGTTAGCCTGAAAGGACCTCTCCCATAAAGTCCATGCCCCTCTCCTGGTCTGTCCCAGTGCTATAACACTCCTTCTGTTCACTCTGACCAAACATCTCACAAGCAGACTGGGCGATCTGTCCTGTCTGTTCAGCCAAAACACCCTGAACGTGGCCAGTCTGATCTGATCTCAGAAGCTAAGCAGGGTCAGGTCTGGTTAACACTTGGATGGCAGGGAGATCAGTCCCTTCAGTGAGACACCAAGGTTTATGCTTTGGGTTCCTACAACCTACATAGCTATCCCAAGGGAAAGTTACACAAATGTTTAAATTGGTGAATCGAAGTCTTTAGAAGGATGCTTCATCAAAAACATTTTTACCTCTGTAGGAGTCTATAACCCAGACCAAGTCAAGCTTTCAGAATCTGCTCTGCTCTCTCCCGTGTGCTCTCCCTCTCCCCTGCAGCCCCTTCTTGCTGTGATGTATCCACAACATGCCAGCCCAGGCGGACTCCGGCTTCCTGCCCACTGCTCACCTTCCAGCTACAGCACCAACCCTCTTGTCCCAACTTGTCTCCTCCATCTGAACCCCTGCAACCAGTCTGGGCCAGCCATGCTTCTCCTCTTAACAGGAAAGAGAGAAAAATGCTTCAGGTCTCCTCTCTGTGAGATTGAGCACATATTTGTCTTATCCAGTCCTGTCTTTCCAGCCTCTCTCCTGCTCTCTCCCTCAGCAGCCCAGGCTTGGGTACTTACCACCTTTTCCAGCTTCCCATCCAGCCCCTTAGGATTCTCTACTGTTGTTCTCATCTAGGGGAAGAAAACATCAAATAAAGGTACTCATTATTTTTGAACATTTGACTTCACAAGACCTCTTACATGACTCTCAAATATTGAGGTCAATACACAAAAAATCATTTAAATTGCCTGATATTAAAAACTCTGACCCAGAGAGGAAAAAGCTTCTTGAATGATGTTACATTGATACAAGAGATACAATGACAGGTTTCCAAGATGAAAGTAATGGATCAGAAAATAGAACAGTAGAGAAAACAGATGAAAGGCAAATAACCGCATTTGAAATCCAAAGCTTTCATTTTGGGGGAAAATATTGCCAAAAGCACTATTTTGTGTTAAATAGATCATGATGAAAGGAACACACACTTGCCACCTTCTCAAGCTTTTATCCCCCAATATACATGTCCCTCGGAGAAGGCAATGGCACCCCACTCCAGTAATCTTGCCTGGAAAATCCCATGGACAGAGGAGCCTGGTAGGCTGCAGTCCATGAGGTTGGACACAACTGAGCGACTTCACTTCGACTTTTCACTTTTATGCGTTGGAGAAGGAAATGGCAACCCACTCCAGTATTCTTGCCTGGAGAATCCCAGGGACGGAGGAGCCTGGTGGGCTGCCGTCTATGGGGTCACACAGAGTCAGACATGACTGAAGTGACTTAGCAGCAGCAGCAGCGTACATGTCCCTTTCTGTCTTTAAGTACCGTGGCCTTTGTTGTGACTATTTCCTGGACTGTGATGCTGGCAATGTAAGTACTGTGGGCACCTGTGGTTGGGCAGTGCCACCTGAGTGACAGAGCCAGGCTCATCAGACCCCAGCTTCCCATCCACAGGGTTAGCTGAGCCAAATACCAGCCTACTCTCTCCTACACCAAGAGCTCAACACGGCTTTTCAGTAGAAGAGCACATAGTGACAAATACTTAACTAGTACAAAGAAAGCATTTTATTTAGCCTGAGATTTAAAGAGCATAAAGCCTCTGAACCACTCTTCTTTCATTGCTATTTATCACAGCCTAAGCCAGTCTTGAGCTTCTCAGGTTTGAGAAGTAATGCAATTTTCTTTTTTTTTTTTTTTTAATATTTATTCATTTATCTACTTATTTCTTTGGCTATATTAGGTCTTAGTTGCTCTATGTGGGACCTTCATTGTAGCTCATGGGCTCTTCTCTAGTTGCAGCTCAAGGGCTCTAGAGCTCAGGCCCAGTAGCTGAGGTGCATGGGCTTAGTTGCCCCATGGCATGTGGGATCTTAGTTCCTCGACCAGGCATCAAACCACTTCCTCTGCATTGGAAGGCGGATTCTTAACCACTGGTTGGTTGCTCAGGTTCTAAGTCATATTTGACTCTTTGTGACTCCATGGATTGTAGCAGGCCAGACTTCCTTGGCCTTCACTGTCTCCTGGGATTTTGCTCAAACTCATGTCCATTGAGTCAGTGATGCTACAGGCTCTATGGTAGGGCTAATGATGACCTCCTCCAAGAGGACTTATGCCAATATGCCACGCCTCCCAGGACTGCTGCTGCCAATGCCCCTGGACTCACAGCAGACCATTACTAACCCATGTGTCTGCACGAGACCCTCAGACGCTCACAGGCAGGTCTGGCTCAGTCTCCTGTGGGGTCATTGCTCTTTTGCCCCGAGTCCTGGTGCACACAAGGTTGTGTTTGTGCCCTCCCAGAGTCTCTGGTGGGTATGGGGTTTGATGTTAATGTGACTGCACCCCTCCTACTGTCTCATTGCTGTTTTGCCTCTATCCTTGGACATGGGGAATCTTTTTTTGGTAGGTTCCAACATCCTCCTGTCAATGGATGTGCAGCAGCTAGTTGCAATTTCGGTGTTATAGCTGAAGATGAGTGCACGTCTTTCTTCTCCACCATCTTGAAAATACATGTAACCAGTGGACCACCAAGGAAGTCCCAGAATGCAATTTTCTAACTCACCTTCAATCTTCTTGGAGTTGGTCCTAGAACTTTCAGTGACATCACCAGGCATCAAAACAGTGGGGTCTTTCTTGTACTTTACCTTTAAAGTGCAAATGAAAGAATAGTACTGTTACCGGTTTGCTCTAGAGTAAATGAAAGCCCTACTTTTTCAGCCCTATCACATCTCTGGACCTTTGGAGTTTCTATGTCTCATCACTTCAGAGACCAGAAGATTCTTGGTCACACATGGCCCCCATGTGCCCACGTCACTCCTGTCCTTCCCATCAGAAGAGGTCAACTTGCCTCACTTCACTGCCTCCCTAACCTCGACTCTTTGCCCTGTGGAGCAGGATGTGCTTACTGATGGACTAGGTGGCACCAGTAGTAAAGAACTCACCTCCAATGCAAAAGGTATAAGAGACACATGTTCAATCCCTGGGTCAGGAGGATTTCCAGGAGGAGGACATGGCTCTTCCACTCTAGTATTCTTGCCTGGAGAATCCCATGGACAGAGGAGTTTGGCAGACTACAGTCTATAGGGTTGTAAAGAATTGGACATGACTGAAACAACTTAGCATGCATGCACAATTGATACTTATTTGCTCCAACGGTTTTCACACTGGCTTCTGACATAGCCTGCTCTTACATAGTACTAATGAAGAATTAAGGTTTTAAAAACCATATTTGGAAAGAATTCTGTGAAATTCTACAAGAAAATGGGGAAAGTTTTAAATGTGAAATTAAAGTGATTGAATAAATAAAGATAACAGGAAATTACTGAATGCACGGCTGGGTTTGACAGAAGAGAAAAAGACCAAATGTCCAACTGAGAGCAGAGCTGAGGTATGAGCTCTAATGGTGGAGTTCAAAGATGATACAGTGAGCTGGAGGGAGCCAATGAAGGGCTTGGGTCAGACATTCATGTGCCTGGGAAATCAGCTACAGCACAAGATTCAGACAAGTGTTGAGAGTCAAAGCGGCAAGTTAAGTCACAGAGGGCAATCATCACCAGTAACACATCCTAGAGTGCCAAGCTCTCTGTCCTCTGCCATCTACTCTGTGTGTGTTTGTGGTCAAACCAGGTACATATAAGTACACAGGAAACTAGAGATCGAGAACCAGAGCCCTGATGTCAGTTGCTTCTAATTAACATAGGGGCCAAGGAGTCAGATGTTCTGTTGTTTATCTAGTAATCCTCTGAAGTTCTATCAAGCCCCATCTCCTGATGGTTAAATGCCAGTTCCAAAATAGGGAGATTTACTCTCAAAACCAACAGATGTTTGGGCTGTCATCATTATGCTTGTTTTAAAGTCATTTGTGATTTTACTGTGAAGTCCTGTCTGTATGATTTATTAGAAATCACTTATATAAGATTATTTGGAAAATCATACTAGTCATGAGGTATCTATCTGTCTCAATGATTTGTCTTTTCACAGCAATGCAATCTGGCATTCTGTAGGAGCATTTGGTCAACTTTCCATCTCATCAAACTAAAAATGTTCTAGAAATCTCCCACACTTTTTAAGGTGGCCTTAATCAGATACCTTAGTTTCATGAAAAGTAAGATTAATGTTTTCCATCTTAAATACAATGCATTCTCTAATTAGTTATGAGGTTAGCCACTTAGCTCTCTGGACCTCAGTTTCTCACATATAAAATTAATCAATAAACTACATCATTGCCATGGCTCCTAAGTTCTAAGGATCTAGTTATTTTAAGTACTTTGTTAGCTATCTTGACCAAACTCTCATCACAGGAGACAAACAGGCTGCAAGACCAAAATTCTTCTCTGGTTTATACTGTCAGGGAGAAAGAAAATTTCCTATCCTTTTAGGTTCTTCTGGCTAGTCTAAGAATAAAATTGATAGGAGAAACATTAACAGAAGACAATCAAATGAAAGTTTAATAATGTGTACATGGTAGAGACCCAAGAAAACAGAGTAACTCACCAAAATAACTAAAGTCCTCACTTTAAAAACTGTCTTTAATCAAAGATAAAAAGGTATGTTGGGTTTAGTGGTTTGGGACTTCAAAGGACAAGAAGGCAATTCACTTGAAAATGGAAACGCAAAGGTCTGGTAAATAAATGTTTGCTGGGCCACCACAGAGACAATGGGTGGAGCGGACTCTGGTCTGCAAGCCCTGCTGAGTCTCCCCCATCACACTTAGGCGGGTCTCTGGTGTTAGCCCTATTTCAGGAATAGGCCTCTATCTAAATTCTTTTAGGCAGTTAGGGAGAAAGTTCAAGTTTCTTCCTGAATCTTTGGGCATTGATTGTTTTCAGCTCAAAATAATCTGCCTGCCAGACTTTCGGGGGTGGAAAATTTTGCTCCCCTACAACACCCATTAGGTCAGAGCCAACCAGTTCATCCGTTGTTTGGGTTCAGTTCAGTTCAGTTCAGTTCACTCTCTCAGTCGTGTCCGACTCTCTGCGACCCCAAGAATCGCAGCACACCAGGCCTCCCTATCCATCACTAACTCCCGGAGTTCACTTGGACTCACGTCCACCAAGTCAGTGATACCATCCAGCCATCTCATCCTCGGTCATCCCCTTCTTCTCCTGCCCCCAATCCCTCCCAGCATCAGAGTCTTTTCCAATGAGTCAACTCTTCGCATGAGGTGGCCAAAGTACTGGAGTTTCAGCTTTAGCATCACTCCTTGCAAAGAAATCCCAGGGCTGATCTCCTTGCAGTCCAAGGGACTCTCAAGAGTCTTCTCCAACACCACAGTTCAAAAGCATCAATTCTTCAGCGCTCAGCCTTCTTTACAGTCCAACTCTCACATCCATACATGACCACTGGAAAAACCATAGCCTTGACTAGACGGACCTTAGTCGGCAAAGTAATGTCTCTGCTTTTGAATATGTTTGGGTTACTTGCTGCTAAACACATCATGATCCTGTCCACATCAAAGGTCATCTTCTATTTTTCTGCCCATTCACATGGCCCCATTTCATCATTACTGGAGGCTGAGCATCTTAACTCCTAAGATGCATATGGATTCTCGCTTCTCTTACCAGATCAAATAAAACTCTTATAATTGTTGCAAGTAAGGTCATTTTTCATAGCTCTTTATTCAGAAAATGATCTGAGTTTTTGTGATGCTTTTATTCCAATGAATAACAGTTACAGATTTCAAAGCACTTTTTAGGCATCTGTTGCCTTATCAGACCCCTCACATAATCCCATTTCCTTTTTATCATAAAGTAGTTTAGGTTTCCCTGGTGGTTCCATGGTAAAGAATCTGCCTGCGATGAAGGAGACATAGATCCGATCCCTGGGTCAGGAAGATTCCCTGGAGAAGGACACAGCAACCCATTCCAGTATTCTTGCTTGGGAAAATCCATGGACAGAGGAGCCTGGTGGGCTACACTCCAGGGGTTCAAAAAGGGTTGGACACGACTTAGCAACTAAACAACACGTTTGTTACACAACATTCCTGTGAAAAGTCAGAGTATTAGCCGCTCAGTCGTGCCCTAGTCTGCAACCCCATGGATTATAGCCCACCAGGTTGCTCTGTCCATGGAAATCTCCATGTGTAAATGACACAACATTCCTACCTATGTGTAAAAGTTATAACAAATTTTCTTCTAATAAACTTTAGCATGAAACATTATCAAATTCTTTCTGATAATCAATATATATATTTTTTTCATTCATTGTACCCCTACCGAAACAACTTACCTGGGGAAAGAAATCTGGTACACCCTTGAAGCATGGATCCAGCTTCCAGGTCACCCCTGGATCTAAGAGCTGCAATGATCTTCAAGGATCACCTGTCCCACTCACCCAGCCCTGAACATGGGGTCTTGTTCCCAGTGACCCAAAGACACCCATCTCTCCAGGGCTTCCTGGTTCGAGATGCAGAATCTTTGATTATAGGCTCCTTATCTCTGCAAGCTTCCCTGAGTAGCACCTCAGCTCACGATTTCTGATTTGCACATATTGGGTCCCACTGGATGACTTTTCCTGATGTCTCTCGTAAGCATTCTTTTCTTGCTTCAAAGAGCCCTTTCCCCACGATGGCTGCTTTGACTTAATGAATTGGTGCCAGCCTTTGTGATCTGTTGCCAGGTCTCCAGGAGGCAGCTTTCCTGGGCTTCGGTCAGCCTGTTACAGAGGCCTCTGGGCTTCCTGCCGGCTGTTTGTTCTGCTCCTTTTTTCCTCCTAATTAATGCCTATGTCTTAACTGAGTGTCCCGCTCTCAAACAGAGTCACAGAGTGATTGATGTGTTTTGTTGTGTTTTCTCTTGGAACCCCTCCCAACCTGCCCAGACTTGAATTAATTGGGGTTTGCTCACTGTTGCAGAGTGATTCGCCCACCAGGTACCCCTTACATCAAGCCCTGCTCACCACTGAGAAAAACCACAGCTAGATGCTGCTTGGCAGATCTTAGTGCTCACAGGGTTTCCAACTGAGGGTCAAGGATAGCTCAGTGGTTGAGAGCTTGAACTCTGAGGTTGGCCAGAACAGCCTCTCACTCAACGCTCCTAACAAGGTACTGAAGCTGCCTAAACTTCAGTCTCTGAGCCTATAAGAATAAGAGGACCTACTTCATAGAAATGTTGAGAAAAATAATCAAAATCATGCATGGAGAATGTTCAGTACCTGGTAAATTCCATATGAAATGTATTATTGATTATCCCACTCAAACCTTGGAGACAGGTAAACAGTTCATCTTATCCCCAGATAATGGACAAAAACACTGAGCTCAGAGAGGGCACATGCTCACCCTAGGCCGCACAGTCTGTGCGCAAGTCATGGCAAAGCCAGGGCCTGAATCCAGGTCCTCTGCTTCCTAGGCTCACACTCTTTCCACTTCACCAGCAACACCTCTCAGGGCCAAGACCTGTGTCCTCTACAACAGTGGTTCCCAAAGTGTGGTCCCCAGACCCATTGCATCAGCATCACCTGCGACATGTCAGATGTGTTGGTTTGGGGGTCCCAGACCTAATGAACCAGAAACTCTCAGGGTGAGGCTCAGTAACAGAAGCTTTAGCAAGGCCTCCAGGGGACTCACGCACACTCGTGTTTAAGAACCACTGCTTTGGAATGTCTCTCTTGATCTAACTCCTGAGATGGGTGGTCCATAAGTCCCAGTGTGATCCCCAACCTGAGTTACCCTTTCCAGCTCTGTGATATTATCCTCGCCAGGAATTTGTGGTTAATACCTACTGACAATGTTCAACTGTGTTGTGGTTCTCACGTCTGGACAAACATTAGAATCACTTAGGGAACTTTTAAAATGACACAAAGGCCCACCGCAGAGCAGTTAGAGTTCAGCCTAGATTGAAAACCCCAGCAAAAGAGCTGCCCTGTACAGACTCCATGGAACTGTGCTGGGCTTGGGACATTAAAGCACCATTAAGGCTTGTGTGCTTTACAATCCACTTTCATTAAATTGGTTTCTTTCCTTCCTATGAACCTTGGCTCCTCTGCCTGGTCAAGCCCTCCACCTTGCACCCACTTATTTGCACAGCTGCTAGAATTCACACAGAGGTGTTGACTTAGTATATCTCAGCTGTGCTGCCCCTGTCCACACCCAGGGCTGTCCTGCTTGATCTAAAAGGTCATGACAAGGTATCATAAACATTAAGCATTGACTCACTATTATTCCTATTTTTCTTCTAATAACTTGGATCAGAGAAAATTGTTTTATGATCATGTTGGAGTATTAAGGATTCTAAGCTCATTTCCAGGCCGACCAGAGTCACAACCATACACACAGTCATGGTTACTAAGAGCACAGTATAAGTCTTTTTGACCCTCTCATTGGACAAGAACATTTGACTTGGGCCCAAGGCTATAGTAAGGCCTTCTCGTCCAAAACTCTATGGATTGAAAATGAGTTGCTTTCTAAAAGGACCAGCCCTATTGCCCACCTGGCTCAGATAAGGAGGCTGAGCATCTTGGGGGTGCATCACTCACTGCAGGAGGCTTGGCCACCATCTTTACAGCCCAGAGCAGAGAAAGATGCTAGTCTTTACAGGAGTCCCTCCATAGAAGTGACCCACCCACTAGTAAAATTCTAGTTATTATCATAGAAGTAGATTCTAGTTATTAATGAATAAGGCTTCTGGAGAAGAAACAAAAAAATAAGAATAGGGAAAAAGGCAGGTACTCTGTTCCCAGCATATCCCAAGGAGAATCAAGGAGCTGGTGGAACTGAACACTGTACAGACCAACGAGAAGAGCACCTCTCTCCCCATAGCAGAGCCTGGCTATATGAGGCCAAAGCCCCAGATTGTTGGAGACAGGGAGAAAATGCTCACTTTAAGAAAAACAAAACAAAATTACAAATATAAAATTAGACATGAAAGTACAAAAGACACCTTGTAAGTGAGGGCCTAAGCTTAAATTTCATTTGCTGGGACTTCCCTGGTGGGGAGTGGCTTCCCAGTGGCTAAGATTCCAAGTCTCCAATGCAGGGGCCCCAGGTTCAATGCCTGGTCAGGGAACTAGATCCCACATGCCACAATTCAGAATTCACCTGCTGCAACTAAAGATCCCGCATGCCGCAACTAAGACTGAGCACAGCCAAATAATATTTTTTAAGTTTCACTTGCTGCAGGATAAATTCACCTCTACCTAGACCTTATTTTTTAAATTGCTCTGGACTTTTATAAATCACAAAAGTGATTGAGAGCACTCAAATAATGGAGTTTATGCCAGTTACATACAAGGATCCTGCATATATCAAAGACCCCAGTATCATATCTTGATCACCTCTCAGTAAACATCTTTCCCAAATGCTAGATGACTTTCCACCTCCTCAGTTATCTTCAAGGAATCTATTCTTTGACTTTGAAGAATAAAGGCTATTCACAGGTGCAAACACAAAGACAAGCTTTTAATTTATTGACTTTATTTTTATTAGGCAATATAGTCACATGGTTCACTGTTCAAAAGGTACAAAAGGCTATACAGTGATCAAGTCTGAGTAAATAAAATGCATTTTTATGGACTTCCCTAGTGGTCCAGTGGCTAAGAATCCACCTGCCGAGACAGGAGACACGGGTTCAATCCTTGGTCTGGGACGATCCCACATGCTATAGGATCACTAAGCCCATGCATCAAACTACTGAGCCCATGTGCCCTAGAGCCAGAACGCTGCAACAAGAGAACCCACTGCAATGAGAAGCCCATTCACTGCAGCTAGAGAAAGACTGCACACAGCAACGAAGACCCAGTGGAGCTAAATAAAAGAAAAAAAATGTACTGTTTCTGTAAAAAAGTAAAACTTAAAAAAACAAAAATACAGAAAGAATCACATTTAACCCCATGATCCAAAGTCAAAACTTTAGATCTATCTAACACAGTCCAACTACAGGTAGATAAAGGTGGAGGTTTATCCTTTTGTCTGCTTGCCTTTCAATTTCCTACTACCTACTCCAGTACTCTTGCCTGGAAAATTCCATGGATGGAATTCCATGGTAGGCTGCAGTCCATGGGGTTGCTGGGAGTCGACACGACTGAGCAACTTCACTTTCACTTTTCACTTTCATGCATTGGAGAAGGAAATGGCAACCCACTCCAGTGTTCTTGCCTGGAGAATCCCAGGGATGGGGGAGCCTGGTGGGCTGCTGTCTATGGGGTCGCACAGAGTCGGACACAACTGAAGCGACTTAGCAGCAGCAGCAGCAGCAGCAGCAGCAACAACACCTCTCTAGTCTTCTAAGCAAGGGGGGAGAAATGGGCTTCCATAAAGAAAGGCAGAAAGAATTGAAGCATGGCAGCATTTTGTGGGGAAAATCATAAACTTCTGAAATGTACAGAGGCCTCAGTACATGTCCAGTGATCTAGGAGTCTAGGCCAAAGATACAGATGGCTTTCAGTTCAAGTACCAATTCCATTCCATCAGAGATGACTGCTGTATGGAGGATTTTAAGATGATACTAGGCGTGGTATAGAAGAATGACTAACAATCCATTAGCCATATCAATCATGGTCACAGAAGGGCAAACAAATTATCTGAATGCCCCACATATGTCATAGTGATGTAGAGGTGGGTTAAACAGTGACTAAAAAAGTATTTAGAGTAGAGTCAGTCCTCCAAAAGTTTAACTAAATGAATGAATTAAACCAAACAGAGAAGACAGACCACCCAATCCTCACTGTGTAGGGAGGCTTAGGAAAGGCAAGTTGCCTAAGGGTGGGCCTCCAGCCTCCCCATAACCTCACCCAATCCTATCTGTCCTTGGTAGCTCTCTCCCTGTATCCCTTTCCCTCCTCTGTCTCTTTGGGCTCCCCTCCTGCTGCTCTTGCCCACCTCCCCACTGAAGCTCCCTGGTGGCAGGGGCCCAGTTGTGTGCATTTCCTTAACTTCCTTCGTGCCTTGCACAGCATCCCTGACAGACTATGAACTTTCCTTATTTGCTCAGTGCACTTAAGCTCTTTTTCATGGAGAAAGCAAGAGAATTCCAGAAAACCTCTACTTCTGCTTCACTGACTACACTAAAGCCTTCGACAGTATGAATCACAACAAATGGTGGGAAATTCTTAAAGAGATGGGAATACCAGACCAAGTTACCTGCCTCCCAAGAAACCTATACGCAGGTAAAGAAGCAACAGTTAGAACCTTACATTGAACAATGGATCAATTCAAAACTGGGAAAGGAATACAACAAGGCTGTATATTGTCACCCTGCTTATTTAACTTATATGCAGAGTACATCATGTAAAATGGCAGGTTGGATGAATTATAAGCTGGAATCAAGATTGCCAGGAGAAATATCAACAACCTCAGATATGTAGATTATACCACTCTAATGACAGAAAGTGAAGAGGAACTAAAGAGCCTCTTGATGGGAATGAAGAAGCTGGCTTGAAGCTCAGCATTCAAAAAACTAAGATCATGGTATCCAGCCCCATCACTTCATGGCAAATCGATAGGGGAAAAGTGGAAGCAGTGACAGATTTTATTTTCTTGGGCTGCAAAATCACTGTGGATGGTGACCACAGCCATGAAATTAAAAGACACTTGCTCCTTGGAAGGAAAACTATGGCAAACCTAGAAAGCATATTAAAAAGCAGAGATATCACTTTGCTGATAAAGGTCAGTATAGTCAAAGCTATGGTTTTTCCAGTAGTCATGTACAGATATGAGAGCTGGACCATAAAGAAGGCTGAGAGCCAAGAATTGATGCTTTTGAACTGTGGTGCTAGAGAACACTCTTGAGAGTCCCTTGGACTGCAAGGATATGAAACCAGTCAATCCTAAAGGAAATCAACTCTGGATATTCATCGGAAGGACTGATGCTGAAGCTCCAACACTTTGGCCGCCTGATGCGAAGAGCCAGCTCATTGGCAAAAGCCCTGGTACTGAGAAAGATTAAGGGCAGGAGGAGAAGGGAGCAACAGAGGGTGAGCTGGTTGGATGGCATCATCGACTCAACAGACATGAGTTTGAGCAAACTCTAGGAGATGGTGAAGGACAGGGAAGCCTCGTGCTGCAGTTCATGGGGTCACAGAGAGCTGGACACAACTAAGTGATTGAACAACAAACAACAACAAAGAAGAGTGAGTGTTTCTGGTAATTTTGAAACAACCACCACCCTCCAACTCTCCAACACTGGCACAGGGGAGCTGGACAACCAGCTGGAGGGGCAGGGCCGCAGCTAAAAAAAAAGTATCCACCCAAGTCCCAACTACTCAGACCCAAGGCCTCAACCAAGGACAACCCAGCCCTGGCTTAGGGCCCCAGCGCCTGAACACATGGTATCAGCTCAGAGCAGAGAAGGCTGCTGGGAGCGTGCGGTTCCTGTATTTCCTGCACACATGCTGCTGGAGTGGGTCTTATGTGACCAGAGAGAGGCAGAGGAAACTGATGAGAAATCAGAGATCTGCCAGACCGTCAGAGATGAACCACAGGAAATGCTTTTGTCTAAAAATATGCCATTTCTGAAGGGAAAACAGTCATTAGAGGGTGTGAGAAGCCCCCGTGGTGAGAAAAGCAAAACAGTACGACTCACTGGGAGGCCAGTGGAACAACAGAGAAGCACATTACCCACCCACTTCCTGTGCGATTAGCAAGGCTTCGGGAGGATGAAAGGCAAGCAGACAAAATGACAACCCACAGACAAAACTCCAGGGGAAATGTCTGGGGACAGCATGTGAAGATGCAGCCGGGAGGTAGGAGGAGAAGAAACTGTTCCAGTTAATATTTTTCTCACATTAGCTGGTTCAGCTGTGGATGATAGTTTCCTGTGTCCTTACTGTATGCCAGGGGCAGTGAGGGGCTTTGCCTACATCGTCTCTTGCCTTCCTTGAAAGAACACAGAGGAGAAGGCACATGAGTCTAAGAGGTTAGATGACTTGTCCAAGATCACAGAGCTCATAAGGGACAAAGACAGGCTTTCATGCCAGGTTCCCTGACCCCAAATCTCTTGCTCATTCCAGTGTACCATGCTGCCTCCCGAAGGATTAAGTGTCCTGATTATCTCCAACCTAGACAAGTCAGGTTGGCCTGACTATGGCCATTTGACAGTCTCTATCTTGTCTCACCGGCTTCCCCACTGGTTCAGCAGTAAGGAATCTGCCTGCAATGCAGAAGATGCAGGAGACATGGGTTCGATCCTGGGTCAGAAAGATCCCCTGGAGGAAGGCATGACAATCCACTCTAGTATTCTTGCCTGGAGAATCCCAGGGACAGAGGAGCCTGGGAGGCTACAGTCCATGGGGTCACAAAGAGTCGGACATGACTGAAGTGACTGAACACAATGCATGCTTCTTGTTTCACATTGAAGCAAATCTGGGTAAAAGGAAAGCTGTCCCCTTTTTGACTCACTGTCAGCTAAAACCATGTTGTAGCCACACCAGAGCCATCTGCTCACCCAAAAGTGGTGGGAGTAGTCTTGGAGTGGGAGGGTAACCCTTGATCTGAAGCCCTTCTACATCCAGTGTGAGGCAACCGTCCCTCCTCCACTGAGAGCTCCAGGGACCGGGGCAGGGAGCAGGGGAACCTCAGGTGGGAGAGGTGAGGACAGTTCTTCTGGGCACCACCTGACCACTAGGGAGCCCATCCTCTGTGCTAGGAGCAGGAAAGAGCACTTTACACGCATTTCTCCTGACACAGGCGATCTGTCACCGTCTTGTAGAGAAAGAAACAAGTCTCCTTTATGCTGAGCCCAGATAGAGCATCTCCAAGCTCTCTCTCACATGCCAAAGCTTGGCGTTCGGGAGCACAAAGAGCTGCGTCTTCTCCGTGAAGACATGAAGGGTCAGGGTGAGGGTAACGGCTTCTTCAGTCCCTCAACCCAAGCTAAACATCCTCAGGCCCCTCAACTCCCCTCTGTGTCACAGTCCTCATCCTGTCCAGGACACGAACCGCTCCCAGGCTGGGGCAGCTGGAGCCGGCTGCTGGGTGTCCAGGTCCCCATGGACTCAGGACCTCCGCCCAGCGGCCAAAGCAGAGCGGCTCCCATCTGTGCACCAAACTGCCCGTGCTGAGGGAACACATGGTTTCTCAGATGTCCCTTCACGCAGCCTCTTCTCAACCCTCCCTTGTCAGACCTGCCCAAGTCAGAGCTCTGAAGTCACCCTGGGCGGCTCTCTCTCCCTCCCCGCACATCCAGCCAGTCACGAAGTCCACCGACCCTCATTTCACCACAGGTCTCACAGCCTGCCTGCCCTGTGCTCCCTGACTCCCGTGCTCTCCGCACCCTGACACCCCTGCCCTCACTCCTGCTCTAGACCCCCAGCAGCTCCCACTCTCCTATCCAACCTTTCTCTGCAATCCCAGTGATGTTTCAAAGAGGCAGATTTAACCACATTTTCTTCCCAGCTCCTCACAGCCTCCAGAGAAAATGCAACTGAGCCTGGTCACCATGGCCCTCCACCCGCTCCCCTGCCTGCTCGCTGCCCCTCTCCAGTGGCCCACAGCTTCCTGAATACGTCCTCTTTCCTCTGCTCTGCCCAGCATACTCTTGCTCTTCCTTCAAGGCCAATTCCACTGTCTTTTCTCCATCACCTCCTCCCTGTCCTTTCTGCCCTCACATCAGAGGTGACTGTCCCTTCCTGTTTCCCAAGACCACAGCTTCATCTTCACCCCAGCTGAGGCACTCTGGAACTACACTGCAACTGCTGACTTACTTGTCTGTCTCCATCAGGAAACCGCAAAACTGTGACGAGGTGGCCTCACTGAAGGACACATGAGCTGGGTCATGAGGTCATGACATTCCGTCCCCATGAAACAGACAGCCCAGGACCTGGGCAGAGGCCCAGACCTGTTTCCCCTTAGGTTAACAACAGGCACCACTGTAAGCACTTTCCTTAGGCCAGGAACTAGGTGAAGCTCTTTACCTGTATTATGTTGTTTAATAGGATTGAGTGACTTAATTTATAGAAAGTGGTTAGCACAGTGCCTGACACAGTGAGCACTGACCAAATGTTAGCAATAAAAGTGACATATCATTTAGTGGACACTTCTTTTAATTGCTAAAAATTATTTATGTGTTTTTTGTTTGCTTGTTTGCTGCCTGACTCTTTGTTGCTCTGCACAGGCTTTCTCTAGTTGCAGTGAGTAGGGGGCTACTCTTTGCTGTGGTGCCCAAGCTTCTCACTGCGGTGGCTTCTCTTGTTGATGGGCACAGGCTCTAGAGCACATGGGCTCAGTAGCTATGGCTCGTGGGCCCTAGAGTGTGGGCTCAGTAGTTGTGGCATACGGGCTTAGTTGCCCCTCAGCAGGGGAAATCTTCCCAGACCAGGGATTGAGCCCATGTCCCCTGCATTGGTGGGCAGATTCTTAACCATGGACCACCAGGAAAGTCCAGGGGACACTCCTTATGCCAGACAGAGTGCCAAGCATGGTCCATGAGTTGTCTCACCTCTCACAACAACCCTAGCAGGATGGTATTCTCATATGTCCCCATTTCACAGATGAAGACCCTGAGTCTCAGCTGGGCTAAGTGATCAGTACAGAAATGATGAACTTGGGCTTCCAGCCCAGGTCCATCTGCTCTGGCACCCAGGTTCTCCGAGTCTCTGGTACAGCTGAGAGCCAGGCAGCCCCTAGGGCTCATTTGGGAAGATAGCAGGACAGGTTCCCTCGGAGCAGAGCCTATGAACTGTCCAGGGAGACACGGGGTACTGGGAGGCTTCCTTTTTCACCCTATTTATTCTAATCTTGCATTTTGCATATCATCCTCCAAGAGACACAGCCCCAGGAAGCCATGTAGACTGGTTCCTCTTGATTTCTTCTTTGTGTGCCAAGTAGTTATGCCTTCCTTCTGGGCTGGCAATAAGTTGGAGTCAGTCCCCTCCTTCATGCAGCTTGGTAAACTGAGGCCCCAACCATTACAGTGATTCACACGAAGAATAGAATACATAGGGGTCAGTCCATCAGCTGGTCTGGGCCCCATTCTGCTGGCTGCATAACAAATGACAGTGGCGTGGTGCCAGGAAAGGAGCATGGGGTTAGCCGTTAGACCCTCTGAAGCACCAGTTCTGCCAGATGCTAGCTCTGTGACATTTTGAACAAGCCTCTCTGAGCCTTACTTCCTCACCTATGAAACTAGGCAAAGGCCTCCTTCCTCACAGGGCTGGGTCAGAATCAAATGGATGGCACATGTTCCCAGTTTGGGAGGCTGTAAAATGTTCTATAATTGCTGCCTGGTAACAGTTGACTCAAAGTTCATTTGGCCTTGAACTCCATAGCCTCTCTGTTTCTGTTGGCTTGCATTGTGCCCAGGGTTCTGCCTGCAGTCCACCGATAATCAGGCTCATTCTGACTCATGTCGATCAAGAGCAGCGATGTCTCAGTATAATCAGTTCTGCACCAGGGTGGCTGGGTTCCCCATCAGCCAGTGTTCATCAAGCTCTGACTGAGAGCATCCCCACCAAGCTCCTTTAGGTTTTCCTTTTTAATTATTATTATTATCAATTTACTTATTTAGTTATGTTTTGGTTGCTCTGGGTCTTCGTTACTACGCATGGGCTTGCTCTAATTGGAGCCAGTGGGGGCTGCTCTGCGTTGCGGGGCACGTACTTCTCACTGTGCTGGCTTCTCCTGTTGCAGAGCATGAGCTCTATGTGCACAGGCTTCAGTAGTTGCAGCGTGTGGGCTCAATAGCTGTGGTGCATGGGCTTTAGTTGCTCCTTGACATGTGGAATCTTTCCAGACTGAGGATTGAACCCATATCCCCTGTATTGCCAGACCGACTCCCATCCACTGTACCACCAAGGAGGTCCCATTTTCCCTTTAAAAATATTTTCCTTTCAACTGAAGTCACAGGCATTGGATAAGGAAGCCAGAAGGTTGTCTGTACAGTTTCTTCCAGGGAAGAAAGGGAAATCTGCCATCTCTGACCTTCTAAAACAAAACTGCCTTAGATTTCCTCTGCCAAGATATGTCTTAGAATGGGGTAAGGTGCTTCTGAGGCCCCATGAGCCCCATGATAGCTGAAGAAAGAAGTGAAAGAAGGAGGCAGGGCTGAGACAACCACCTTAATTAAGGGGCTGGGCCCCAAGTTTCCAGAAATCCCACTTAGCAGTTCATCCACATGGACCAGCCCTTGGGGACAGAGCTGGAAAGGGCTGGGAGAGAGGAGATGTGAGTGGGGCCCACAGCCATTTTACAGGCTTTTGAAACCTATTAATTTGGGGAAAATATTCTCTATGTCATCTTAAAGGGCACAAAACTCCACAGTGAGGAAAATAAAAGGTTTGACGATCATTGGTAATGCGTCCCCTTTAAGCCTGTAGAAGACTTACGTCTACCCTGACCCGCCCTGTTGGAAGTTCCCACAGAGTCTCAGAGATGGATGATGTAGAAGTTAGAAAATGCCTATGTTTTCTGCCTTGCCTTAATTTATGGATTTGCCCAGGGAAGCAGTGATTGAATTTCATTTTGGGAATAAAATACTAGATCTCCAGGGAAGCCAGGCCTCAGGCAACAGATTTTCACTTTCCCTTAGCTTATGAGGACTGGCCTCGTTCTTGGGGAAAATTTGAACAACGTGCCACTTTGCAGGGATCCACGAATCCCTCCATGACGAGCCACCTACTTCTCCAATCTCCTCTCACTTCTCGCACTCATGTCAGAGGGACCCACACCCCGTACCCAAACCCTATCCACCTGCCCCAGCTCTGGTTTTCACCTCCTGCCTGCAAAAGGCCCATCTCCTCCACACAACTCAGCTGACCAAAGGCTCACCCCTCACAAAGTCCTCCCTGATAACCCCCACCACCACCTGCCTTGCTATCAAGTTGGGCTGATTGATGCCTGAAATCTAAGAATAAACAGTAATTATAAAAGCTTCCATTTCCTGAGCTGAGTATCAGGTACTTTACTCCTCTAACAACCCCTTCATGGCTGTGGTTTATCTCCATTTCATAGACGAGAAAACTAGGACCTAGAGAGCTTATGCAAACTGCCCAAGATCATATATTTGGTAAGAACTGACCTCAGAGTATGGTTCTAAACCTATCACCTACCATCTCTCCCAAGAACAAAGCTTTCAGACCACAGACCACTTCTACCCTGCACTACTAAAATTAGTATGCATTTGTTCGGTAGCCTTTACAGGGTTAATGCTCAGTGGGCAAAGACAATGCATGATTCTTCAGACCCCCAACAGTACTGAGCTCTCAGAAATGAACGAATGAATATAAAAATGTACATCAAACTGGAAAGCTAAAGCAACTTTTATAAACATTGAAAGGATTTCATATCAAAGAAGGTCTATTAAGCAAAAAAATAACCTACATTCTGATGGGCTCTGTGTCCCAGAGATGAAGCCAGAGTTTCCTGGACTCTCAGATGTTCAGTGAATTTCCACCTTCCAATCTGTAAGACCCAGTTATCTGTTTAGCACTAATTTCCAGTCTCCTAGCAGGTTCTCCAGAGAAGGCAATGGCACCCTACTCCAGTACTGTTGCCTGGAAAATCCCATGGATGGAGGAGCCTGGTGGGCTGCCGTCTATGGGGTCACACAGGGTCGAACACGACTGAAGTGACTTAGCAGCAGCAGCAGCAGCAGCTTCTCTGTTCTTTATTGCTTGGCAAACAATGTGATTTATGCATGAGACACACACATTAAGATGCAATGTCGTTATTCCAACTGTCATAACTACTAAATTGGATTGAATGGCAATGCACTAATAGTTCAAGTTCTGCAGAAAAAAAAGTCTGCCTGAAAATAATCAATTCAATGGTACTTTCCAGCATTGCCAGAAACAACTGTACAAACAGTGCAAAAGGTGATGTCTTGACTGTTATTTATTAACACGTGGAGTTTGGGTGTTCTGCACTGAGATGAAGCCCACTGAAATGTGAAGCTAATTTATCCAAACAAATTCTAATAAATACCTTTGATTGTTCCTTTGTCTCTATCCTTTGCTAAAGACAGGCAATTAGCAGCGTTTGCAATATTACAAGCGAATGAAATTGGGTCTCTGCCCAGCCCGCCTACAAAAGACTTCTATAGCAATAAAAATAATCAATTGGATTCTTCATTTTCTGCTGGGTCCATGTGATTTCCCTAATAATGTCAATGCAGATTGTAATTTGCAGGAAAAAATAAACACCACTTGCATGAGCTGTGAAATTTCAGACCACAAAAAATGTCATCTTTCCTTACAGATTGTTTTGTTATAAGGGTATGCAGCTTGGGCAACTGGAATAGACCTCAGATCTGGTACCTAAATTATCCTTCATAAACTGATCTATATTTTGTCTCCCAAATGGGTTTTGCACATTTTTCCTTCTGTACCTTTGCTTTCTAGCAGTTAGCAAGGGATAATAAGGAGCAGACAATAAGGATCAGAAAAGCAACATTAAGCTCCCAGCGTGGCCGCTCACTAGCTGGGTGACCTTGGGCAAGTTATTTAACCTCCCTGGGCCTCAGTTTGCTCCTCTGTAAAACGAGGCATATAAGTGTGAAAATGCCTAGAATCTAAGTTCCCCAGGCTCCCAGTAGGCATGCAGGACTTGTTACTTGAACAAATTAATTAATGTCTTGCACAGTATCTGACATGTATGTGTGCGTGTGTTCATTCAGTTGCTCAGTCGTGTCCAATTCTCTGGGACCCCATGGATTGTAGCCCGCCAGGCTTCTCTGTCCAAGGGAATTTTCCAAGCAAGAATACTGGAGTGGGTTGCCATTTGCTACTCCAGGAAGATCCCAGGATTGAACTCACATCTCTTATGTCTCATGCGTTGTGATCAGCACCAATTAACTGTTGCGTAATAACTAAGAATCTATTTCCCACCTCTAACACTCACATTCTCCCTTTGGCCTAGCAAAATCTTACCCATTCTTCAAGGTTAGCATAAATTTTGCTTCCTCTGAGAAGACTTCCCAAGGCCAAAAGTGATCCTACTTCCCCCAGCCTCCAGAGACATTTATTGTTCATAAGACTCACTTAGAATCTGGGCTTTCAGTCTTTTGTACTGCTGCTTCTCTTCTCATAAAGGATTTCTTAGCTGCCCAATTAGATCACAGGTTTCTTGGGGGCAAGTCCAGAGTCTGACTCCTGGTGATCCCTCCAGGTCCTAGTAAAGTACATGGCACACAGAGGATATTCCATAAATATCCATAGACTGACTGAGGAGGGAAACCCAGTCCCCGTGGAGATGGGCAAAGGCCCTGTGGATATGGTTCTGCCCCTGCCGTGGAGAGGCCATGGAACCAGCCCTTACAGCCTTTGCACCGTGTCTCTAAAGACTTCTCTTCCATAGAAAGTTTGCTCCGCTCTGCAAAAACCTTCCCTGTGTGTGAAGAACCAACATCCTCATGCCTTGCGGTGGAAGGGTAATTGTACAACCTCTTCAGGAGACAATATGACAGTATCTCTCAAATTTTAAGCTGCACATATCATTTTTAAAAATCAAAGACATGGGACTTCCCTGGTGGTCCAGTGGTTAAGACTTTACCTTCCACTGCAGCAGGTTTAGGTTCAATTCCTGGTCAGAGAGTTAGGATCAGGAAAAACCAGGGCATGGAACAGAGCACTATTGTATTGAATTCAATAAGGACTTAAAAATGGTCCACATCAAAAAAAATCTTAAAAAAACAGTCAAAGACACACAAATATCCTTTGATCTTTTGATGTGCACCGCTAAATGTTTATCTTACAGACTGACCTGCACAGTGTGGAAGGATATAATAAGAATATTCACTGTTAGGTTTCTTATAAGAGCAAAGACTGGAAACAATTTAAATATCTATCAATAGAGAACTGGATAAATACATTTTAGTACATCCACATAGAGGAAACATCAGGCAGCCTTTGAAATGAATGAAGTAAACCTATGTGTACTGATGTGGAATAGTCAGTGAAAAAAACAAGCTACCACCCAATATGTACAGTCTAATCTAACTTATGCTAAAGAGGACATGTATACATGTGTGCACAAAGGGTCTTCAAAACGACAGCAATGGCTGATGGGGTCCATGGTGGTGGGGAGGAGGGGTAGCAAGAAGGACTGGGCTCAGTAGCAAAAGGACATTCACGGCCGTGTCCCACATTCCATTTGTATAGGTTAAATTCTTCAGCAAATACATGCATTGTCTTTCTCTTCTCTCCTCTTATAACACATTTGCATGTACAAAATTTTAAAAGGTACAAAATAAGTATATGGTAAAAAAAAAATGTCCCTCCTATCCTAGCCCTAGCCTCCTGGTTTCTACTCCAGAAGCACCTAGTGGGAACCTTTTCATTTGTCCGCTTTAATAAAGGTATTCTCTTTAAAAATAATCGTAATAAAATGAACGGGGGAAAAGCTTCCATCAACCTCATCTTCTCTCTCCAGCTAAGGCTCTGTGCCTCTCTTCTCTACACAGCCAACTCAACTTCTGGACAGTGTTGTCCATTTGTATGGTGTCTATTTATATGGGAAGAGCTTCCTCAGGCTTCAGAGTCAGGCAGACCCTAGTCTTCAATAGTTACCTCATCTAACCTCTCTAGAGGGCTTCCCAGATGGCTCAGTGGTAAAGAATCTGCCTGCCAAGCAGGAGACCTGGATTCAGTCCGTGGGTTGGGAAGATCCCCTGGGGAAAGAAATGGCAACTCACTTCAGTATTCTTGCCTGGAGAATCCCATGGATAGAGGAGCCTGGTGGGCTGCAGTCCATGGAGCTCACAAGAGTTGGACATGACTTAGCAACTAAACAACAACAGCAAACCTCCCTGGGCCACATTGCTTCATGTCTAAAGTGGACAAGGAATACCTACCTACCTCTTAGTTTGTAAGAGTAAGAAAGAGTTCAAGAAAAGCAGGTGTGTGGAGCTACTGTGATCACTAGAGCTCTGGGCACCGGCCCCTCCTCTGCTTGGGCCCACACACACACTGGGCAGTCTCCCTGGGGACAGCAGGAGAACACAGCACGATGGCTGTCCCCACCAAACCCCACGTTCTGGGTTGGCCAAAAAGTGCGTTCAGATTTTACTGGAAGATGGGACTGAACAGCTGAATGAACTTTTGGGCCAACCCAATACATCCTGTGTCTCTGGGAAAACATTTTGTGGCAAACATCTGCAGTGAATTAGAAACTTTGTGGTGTGATGTTACACAAATGATCAACACCAGTTTTTCACCTGGGGTGTGGGGACTTCTGCAAGGGTTTAGGGAAATCAGGAATCCTATTTCTGAGACCTGACTCTACCACAGACTGGTCCTCCTTCAACAATTAACTTCTCACCCCAAGCCTTACACAGAGTGGGTGGGTGTTTTCTCAGACTCCAGACAGCCTCAGACTCTCAGGTAGGGAATGTATTAAGGGAGCCCTTCACTCAGAAAGAGGGTGGCTGGGGTAAGTCTCCTGGCAGTAAGCATGATTTCCAGCCTCAACTATGATGTCCCTACTTACAAATCAAACGATGTGGGTATAGAACAAGCATTTACTAAATGCTTCAAAGCTAACTAACCAAATACATTCTTCAAAAGGGGGTTAAATATGTGTAAACATTTTAAATTAACTTTAATTCATTTTTATCATTACTGAAATGAATTGCAAAGCATATGAACTGCTTAGAGCATCTCACACTCCTTTGTACAAATGCTAGGTTACTAAAGATTAAGAAGGGACCATGTGTAACAGACATTCTACAGCCCAGCGGCCACATGGTACAGAATCTACCTGCCAATGCAAGAGATGCAAGAGATGTGCTGGGGTCCCTGGATCCCTGGATTCAATCCCTGGGTCAGAAAGAACCCCTGGAGTAGAAAATGGCAACCCACTCCAGTATTCTTGCCTGGAAAATTCCATAGCCAGGGGAGCCTGGTGGGCTACAGTCCATGGAATTGCAAAGAGTCGGACAGGACTGAGTGACTGAGCACACTGGCTCAAAATAGCAGTTAGAAAGAGCTAATCTAAAATTCCAACTCTAGGGGCCTCTGATTTGACACCTGAAAAATAGGCAGTTGACACGCTAGTACTGTGATTTAGTGACTCTGATGATATTGAAGATAAAAGGAGATATTGCACCTGGCAGAAGTTTCCCAGAAACACACACACAAACACACACGCACACACGCACATTCACACACATGCACGCGCGCGCGCACACACACACACACACACACACTACTAGAGACACAGTGGGGGTGGGAGGGGAGCCTGTGTATCCCAGCCATGCCTCTCTCACTGCTGTACCACCATTCAGCATACAGATTTCATTCCCCAAAATAAATCACACATATAAAGTAGAAAGATGGTTTTCCATCTATTCTTTAAGTAAATTTGGGGAGTTAAAGAGCACAGCTGTCTCCGATAATACCATGCTCATTGGGTAAAAATATCTCTTAGCAAGTTGTCCTAAATCAATTTTTTTAATGAGTCCTCTTTTCTTCCCCCCCTACTTAGTACTGGTAATTTAAAGCTCAGCAAAAGAGGCTATTGAAGCAAAAAAAAACTGACTAATTTTATAATTTATTATCTGGGACATTTATCTGTTAATCTAATATCTTAATTCCCTCCATACTTAAAAAGGGCATTTTAAAGTGACATTCCCAGCCATTCCAGATCACTCCTTGAGTTTTATTGTCTGTCTTTTTAAATGTATACCCAGTGTGTGCTTTGTCCTTTAGTAAAGAAAATCTCTATGGAAATTTGAGTGGATCTACCAGTGGTGTTGAGTCTACCCTAGAGGGCAGGACACTAAAACTCGGAGGATCTCCGCTTGGACCCTGCCTTTTGGCTCGTCATGCTAGTGGACATGGGCAGAGTTTAGCATGCAGGCCTGCCTCTAGAATATGATTCTATTCTTAGCGTTCACCTCCGTCATCGCGTTATTCCTTTCCTGCACCATTTCTTGCTAACCTACTGTGCACTGAGCACTTTTCTGGGAATCAGCATACAGAGAATGCCTAAGCCATAGTCCAAGCCCTCAAAAGGACCTTACAGCTGAGGGAAGCAGGTCTGAACACAACACGATCGATGCCACACCTGGTGTGTGAACAAAATGCTTGGGAGCAAATCATTTTATGTAACAAATACTTATACAGTGACCTAATATGGGTGAGGTATAGCACTTGTAAGGACTTTTCTAATATTAACTTGTTTAATCCTCACAACCCACTGGGATGGGTACTATCATTATCCCTTTGTACTGATGGGGAAACTAAGGTGAGTAAATAATTTGCCCAAGGTCACAGCCAATGAGCATCAGTGGTTCTGAGCCCACACTCCCTGGCTTCCCAAGCCCATGAGTCTTCCACTTGGTTACACTGCCTCTCAAAACACCTCCTCCAAATGCAAAGATTCTTAACTAAAATCAGATGCAAATGGAACATGCCAGCTGAGAATGCTACAGAGCACAGTCAGGAAGTAACATATATGCAAAAGCTTGAATGATGAGCAGGCATGAACTAGGCTACTGGGGAGGAAATGAAAGGGTTGAAAGTCACGGTCCTGGGTGGGGAAGGAGTAAGACATGTTCTAGGAACTGTGCAGAGCCACCCACCATGGCAGGAGAGGAGAGAGGGAGGAGGAGCTCAAGGGGCAGCTAGGAAGTGGGCAGGGGCCAAGCCATCTGGCACTTCTGCTACATGCCGAGGGATGTCTGTGGTGGGTTCCCCAAGAATTCTAGGAGCCTATCAAAGAGCATTGGTTGGGCTTCCCAGATAACTCCGTTGGTAAAGAATCCACCTACAATTCAGGAGACCCCAGTTCAATTCCCTGGGTCGGGAAGATCCGCTGGAGAAGGGATAGCCTATCCACTCCAGTATTCTTGGGCTTCCCTTGTGACTCAGCTGGTAAAAATCCACCTGCAATACAGGAGACCTGGGTTCGATCCCTGGGTTGGGAAGATCCCCTGGGGAATGGAAAGGCTACCCACTCCAGCATTCTGGACTAGAGAATTCCATCGACTATATAGGCCATGATATCACAAAGAGTTGGACATGACTGAGCAATGCCCTTAGCACACACAGGGCAATACCAGCATCAGTTTTCATGATCTGCTGGTGTGTAGACTGGACTGGAAGGAAGCAAAAGTGGAAGCAAGGACATCCATAGGGCGTCAGTGACGAAGGGAGAGCTGATATCCACTGGACGGGGGTGAGTGAAGGTGGATTCAAGGGAGACTTAGGAGGTGACATCAACAGGAAATGGTGACTGACTATGAGGGATGAAGAGAGGAAAGTGTCCATGGTGGCTCCAAAGATTCTAGGCGTTCACAGGGTCAGGGAGCACTGGGGATGGGCAGGCTGAGCGTAGAGTTCGGGGAGAAGGTCCCACACAACAACCACGTGCACTGCTCCCCGCTCCCCAGGTCACAGGCTGCTTCGGGGCTCCATGCCTTCATACATGAGGAACCAAGTTTTCTGAGTGTCCTCTCCCTCCTTCTTCACCTGGAGAACTTCCCCGCTGAGAGTCGGCTTGAATGTCACTTCCTCCTCACACCTACAGGCACTGAGCCCTGGGGCAGCTGCTGGCGCAGTCATTCTCCTTCTTGAACCTCACAGCATCCCTGCGAGGAAGCACTGCCATTCTCGTTTCACAGATTCCTGAGGATCACAGAACGCCCCAGGTCAGCTGGGTAATCAGGCAGTAGGTAGGATATCCCACAGACACCCAGCGCTGCCTTCCCAGTGACACTGCAGGAAGGATAAGCTGGGCCTGGGGCCTCTTCTTCCCAAAGGCCCTGAGGTTTCTCACCACACAGATTAGAGACGTGAACCTGAGGAACAATGAGAAGTCCTGAACCCCACGCCGAGGGCTGTGAGGGGAGGCGACAGCAAGGAGCACAGATGAGAACCACTGGGCCCAAAGCAGGTATGAACCAAACATCACGCTTCTCTCCATCCTCGGAATTCTAGCAAAGTGCCTCCCAAGCATCAGATACCCAGGGTTTCTCTGCTCTTCCTAGAAAGAAATTCCAATAAACAGACAACCCACCGCATAACAAAGCACAGATATTGTGTCTTCTCTGCTGCTCCCTCGACATTGACCCCCTGTTGCATCCATGTCGCTTTCTCTCTCCACTGTGGCTTTGCTCGCATCCATCCCTCTGCTTGGCCTCTCCTCTCTCTCCCCTTCACGTGCCTGAGTGAAAGTGTTAATCCTAAATTGTGTCTGACTCTTTGTGACCCCACGGACTGTAGCCCCCAGGCTCCTCTGTCCATGGTATCCTCTAGGCAAAAATACTGGAGCGAGTAGCCATTCCCTTCTCCAGGGCATCTTCCTGAACCAGGGATTGAACCTAGGTCTCCCACATTGCAGGCACATTCTTTACCATCTGAGGCACCAGGGAAGCCTGGCTCGGTCCTATCCTGTCTAGGCCTCACAGAGCATCCTTTCTACTTTTCTGCTGAGTGTAGGGTAACCAGCTGTCCCGGTTCTCCAGGACTAAGGGATTTCCTAGGTTGTTGGACATCTGGTACTAAATCAGGGCAGTCCTATGGAAACCATGGCAGTTAGGTGCTTGGTTGCTTGGATTGTGTCAGCTTATTGCAAGCCTAACTAATGTCCAAGCTGTCTTGTATCCATTGGTTATATCACCTCCTTTAAAGTAGACGTGACTTCTCAAGGCAAGGTTCTGTGCCTTGCTCATGCTTTTTTAAAAACTATTGATTGATTTGATTTTTTTGGCTGCGCTGAGTGTTTGCTGCCACAGGGCTTTTCTCTAGTTGCAGTGAATAGGTGCTGCTCTCTAGTTGCACGGGCTCTCATTGCGGTGGCCTTTTTTGTTGCAGATCACGGGTGTGTGGCCACAGTAGCTGTGGCATGTGGGCTCAGCAGTTCCAGCTACCAGGCTCTAGAGCACAGGCTCAATAGTTGTGGCACGCGAGCTTTGCTGCTCTGCGGCATGTAGGATCTTCCTGGACCAGGGATCAAACCCGTGTGTCCTGAATTGGCAAGCAGATTCTTTACCACTGAGCCATCAGGGAAGCCCTCGATCATCCTTGACGTGTGCAGTCAGTGTTTGTGGAATGAGTCTACAATGTGAGCACAGACTCAGAGTGAGTGTTGTGAATGACTTAATCTCGCAGAATGCCAATACTCTTTTGTGTAAATGGGGCCAAATCTAATACCTGTACCCTAGAGGCTTGCTGTGAGGATTAAATGAAAAGAATGCATGTGCAATGCTCAGCAGAGTGTCTAGGACATAGTAACACTCAGGAGACAGTAAATAGTAAACAATAGCTATTATTTTTAGTAAGGGTAATATCGATAGCATTGCTTTTATTGGGCATTTAAAACTTTTAAAAATTGAAAAACTGGTTAGTCAATCTGAGTATTCCACCATGTTGCTGAAGCAAAAGACAGTCCCTTAATAAATAACGTCTGGAAGATCTGTTATTTAAAACTGTGGCTCAGTGGTAAAGAATCTGCCTGCCAATGCAGGAAACTCGGGTTTGATCCCTGGTTCAGGAAGACCCCTAGAGAAGGAAATTGCAACCCACTCCAGTATTCTTGCCTAGGAAATCCCATGGACAGAAGAGCCTGGTGGGCTACAGTCC
Organism: Oryx dammah; assembly: GCF_014754425.2. Classification (NCBI taxonomy): domain Eukaryota; kingdom Metazoa; phylum Chordata; class Mammalia; order Artiodactyla; family Bovidae; genus Oryx; species Oryx dammah. The sequence goes on from NW_024070210.1 coordinate 50,881,937, forward strand.
ATGAAGTTGCAAAGAGTTGGACATAGCTCACCGACTAAACAACAAAATCATCATTTAAAATGACAATTTAAAACGACGATAGTTTGTTTCTCAACTATCAGCCGAATTATTTCCCACCTGATGGTTCTTGCTTCAGAACAGTGTGGCCCAAACAGGCTGACTAATTATAGCATTTCCAGAGCACATACGATCATTCAGAAGCAACTTTCTCAAGAGCTGGGACAGAAATAAATGAGCAATCAGCAGGTTTAACAGGATTTTCTTCCCCCACCCTACCCCCAGAACCCTTAACACATGAAGTTGATCCCAACAGTTACTTTAAGGAAATTCAGCTGAAGTATTCATGGGGTTTGAGGTGATCTTGTGTGCACCCTAGATCCATCATGAATCCTGTTGTCCAGAGCATCGTGAGGGTGTGGCAGGGAGGCTGGAGGTCAGGAAAGCCACGCTCCATCCTCAAATAGCCTGGGGCCTGGGACAGGTTACTCTGCAACCCAGAGTCTGTTTCCTCATCAGTAAAGTAAGAAAACAGTCTTATTTAATTTAATCTTACTTAATTTCTAAGGCTCCCTCCAACTCAGGAATCAGATGGTTCTCAGAGGGAACACCCTGATTGGCCAATGAATTACATGTTGCCACCAAATGTATCTATCTCCTTATCTATGCCATGCATCCTACAGCTATTTATTAAGCTCCTACTAGGTGCCAGGCACTGTACTAGATGTTCCTAGTAGTCACTCTTATGTCCATCCTATCTTTACCATCTGTAGGAATGCATTGCTTCCAGAGTTAGGCTCCTTGGAAGTGAAAGTGTTAATCACTTTAGTTGTGTACAACTCTTTGTGACCCCATGGACTGTAGCCTGTCAGGCTCCTCTGTCCATGGGATTCTCCAGGCAAGAATATTGGAGTGGTGTGTGTGTGTATATATGATATATAAGGTATATAACATATATAAGGTATATCTATATAAGAAATTGAAAGTCACTCAGTCATGTCATGTCCGACTCTTTGCAACCCCATGGACTATACAGTCCATGGAATTCTCCAGGCCAGATTACTGGAGTGGGTAGCCTTTCCCTTCTCCACGGGATCTTCCCAACCCAGGGATCGAACTCAAGTCTCCCACATTGCTGGTGGATTCTTTACCAGCTGAGCCATCAGGGAAGCCATATGAATCAGCCATATAGCTGATTCATACTGATGTTTGACAGAAAACAATAAAATTCTGCAAAGCAATTATCCTTCAATTAAAAATAATTTTTTTTTTTTTTTAAACAGAATACTGAAATAGGTTGCCATGCCCTCCTCCAAGGGATCTTCCCAACCCAGGTCTCCTGCATTGCAGGCAGATGCTTTACCATCTAAGCCACCAAGGGCTCCTTGGACGAGGAACACTTAATCCCATTTTCCATTTCCTTCCCATCTTCAGAAACTGTCTCTCTGATCTGATCCATCCTCTGAAATATCTCAGAGCAGTGACACTCAGGCTTGAGGCCTTCAGTACAAAGGAACCAGGTCTTAGGGGAGGAAGAAACTTCAGGACAGAAAAAAATCCTGGGTTTGTTCGGTTATTATTATTATTATTTTTGGCCTCTCATTTTCCAAGCTTAGAGCAAAATGACTATATAGATGAGCAAACCTCTTCTCCTTAACCATTCCTTTTGGCAATATCCAGGACCCTCTCTGGGAAGGCCACACCCCAGCATCCTCTGACAACCCAAGGATGAATTCCCTATCACATATTACTGTGGGGAAGAAAACAGGATTTAGCAGTCTTAGTTTCACCACTTGAGAAAGGCATTCATCTTGACTTCTATTTTTCTCATCTGCAAAATGCACATGGTATTAATGGCAACTTGACAAAGCAGAGTGTGCATTTCAAAGTTCACTGTAAACCATTGAAACATTAACTGTGATCCCCTGCCGGGGTCCTGCCCCGGTGGATCCAGTGTAATTCGAAGGTGGGGACAGAATCGGCATCCTAGGAAAAAACTTATTTAACTACAGATATAGAGAGAGATTAGAAACAGATAGTGTAGTAGGAAAATTAGTGGAGAAAAGGAGGCTGAATAACTTGGTTTACATGGAATACCAATCACCACCTACGTAGGCCACAGGCGTCTTTCCATTCTCCCGAAGGAGAGGAGGCACTGAGGCCTCCCCAGTCCGATCTTAGAAGCCCAGGCAAAGTTAGTAGGCTTGGTGAGTACCCACGTACCAGATGGGAATTCAGCCAGAAGGGGAAAAAACAACATGGGGGAATCAGTCTTTCCAGAAACTGATCCAATTTCTTTATTTTTTAGGTTTGTTTATATACCTTTAGTTATACATAAGGATGAATACAGAGTCACACGGGGGTCAGCAGACTTGACCCTTGTCACAATCAGGTGCTTCATATAAAATTATACAAAGGTCTTATGGGTTTTACATCATCTTATGGCCATGAGGCCTGCTGACATTTTATGATCCTTTCTTTTCTGATAACCAAAAAACTCATTTTTTCCAAGGGTGTTTTTTCTTAAACCAGGCGCCACCCTCTGAAGGTAGCAGATAAAGTTGCATTCCTATAGGGTGAGGGTGTAGCGGGTTACAATCAAGAAAGGAACTTACTTAGCCTAAGGTTTAACATGATTAATCTTAAAGGTTAACACTTATTTTTCCTATATGCTAGTTATATTCATTATGAGGGCAGGGAATATGGAGATTTAGCAGCAAATATTGGCTCAACAAATGAAAACCCTTCACCAGTGTTCCCCTTAAGATCTATTTAGTCTTAAGATAGTGATAAAATTACATTTTTGCATAGCAAGGACACAGTGATTTATAACAAAGTACAGTGATCTATAACAAATGAGAAAATTCATTAAGATCAAAAAGCCTAGTATTGCTAACATCAAAAACTACTATATTTCCTTTTCTATATTCCAAATACATTGATTAATATATTCCCAGGTGCCTAAGGATATGGAGGCCTGGCGGCAATCATTGACTCAACAATGAGAAAAGCCCTATGCTAATTAAGACTTTCAAAATACTCCAGACTCTCTGTGCTGTTTATGGTTGAGAGGTTGTCACACAAGCTAGTCTGTCAGCAGAGAGGTTTGACCTGAGACACCCTTGTCACACACAGGGCAAGGAATTAGCAGCAATTATTGGCACAATAAATGAAAAACCCTTCACTAATATAATTCCTAATCAACCCACTATACTATACTAATAATTTTCTAACTTTTCAAGAGAGTCTGTATATAGAATGTTTAAAGTATCTCGTGCCTCTCACGGTTGGGGGGCTGTAAACAATCACATGTGGCCGGACGAACCCGCTCAGGCAGGCTAGAGAACCTTCAGAGTTTGTAAGTTGAAACACCCTTGTCACGCCTAGGAATTTTTATTAACTGGAGCTGCAAGTTAACTCCTTCTCCGAGAGAAATGGTGATGGGGGAGAGCCCCCTGTAAAGTCAGAGGTATAGGTGAGAGCATAAAACAGACTCTGGTTTTAGGGGTAGATGCTCGGGAACAGGGGGTTTCCTGAGGCTTGATCACACCTTTGCGTATGCCAAACCCCCTTCCTCATGACCTTTGCCATGGGCGGAGTTCCTCACGCTGGCTCCCAGGAATCCCCACTGGCCTTCTTTACTTTATGACAATACAGACCTGACCCTACAAATAAGATGAAGAGATGAACATCTCCAGAGTTTGAATGACATCAGAAATTTCCACCTGTCCAAAAATATCTTCCCCATGTCCTGAAATTCAACTACTGGCAATTCACTCAAGCATCCTATAGATAGCTTTGCCAGCTCTGACCTACCTACTCATCCTATGAAGAAAATTTATATGAATTGGAACCTTACCATGTCCCAGGCCCTTTGTGATACTTAATTCTTTTTTTACCCCACACCAATAGGTGAGACAGGGCTTATTACTTAATACACTTTAAAACTTGGGAAACTGATCCTCAGAGAATTTAGGAAACTTGCTTAAGGCCTACGTGAGTGACGGTCAAGACTTAAGTTTGGGTGGGGTTGGGAGGGCGGCAGGCCCAGGGGAACACGCAGGGCAGCTGCCTGGGAAGGTAGGTGCGCAGGAGAGGCACACACCAGCACCAGGGTTGCTCAGCCACTGTACAACTTCCTCCAGCCCAGTGCCCCCAAACACCCAGGCTGCATCCACAAAGACCACCCAGCATTTCTGCCAAAAGAGAGAGAAAGGATGTTGATGCCGTTCATTTCCTGAAACAGCATATCCCCTCTGGCTAATCTGGAAATATTATTTACAGAGCTCTCGAATGCCCCTTTGTCACTGAGTGGGTGGATAGGCATCACGAATATTTGGCAACGCTGCTCCTCTAAGAGCCAGCACCATTCATTGGATAATTATCTTGTTGTCTTCTCACCTCAGGAGAAAATGCAAGACGCCCTCTTTCCAAATCTGGTCCATCATGCCAGCGGCACTTGTATTTTTAGAAGCTGTTTTTCCCCAATAGTTTCACAGCCTCTAATCTGCCACTGTCTAGATGAATATAAATGAAAACACAACAATGAAATATGGAGAAATACTTTCTGCAATCATAATCTCCAATCTCTGAACCCCAGGGCCAGGAGTGGGTGGAGCCCTGACTTGCCTCCAAAGCTATGGGGAGAGGAAGGCAGTGAGGACAGGCATCACCCAGGGCCTTCTTGCTCTGATAAATGGCTGCCAACCAGCTATTAGGGAGGGCAGAAGCCCTTGCTAAAACTTCATGTCTCCAGGAGCCGGGAGCTGGGAAGCATAGAGGATTATAATTATACCCGGTGGAAGCCTGACCACAGGTCACCTGCCAAGCAAAGAGTGACCCCGTTAAATACCCAGGAAGGAATGGTGTTCATAGGGGATTGGATTTCGACACAGCATCCTCAAAGTCATTTCTCAAACTTACCCTAGAATCTGGAGGTAAAGGAAAAAAATGTCCTTTAAGAACAGGTAAAGGGAGCCCTGTCCAAAGAGAGAGCTGCCCAATCCTTAGCTCCTGACAGCTGAGGCCTCAGGGGGACAGACATCTTGTCTACCCAACCCCACCTTGAAGGCCCAAGAAAAACCCAAAGGTGGAAGCTCAGAAGCTAGCATTTCAAGAGATGCCAGTGTCCACCCCAAAACAAAATAACAGTGGCTTAATGCAGCAAGGCAATGCCATAGAGTGGTTGTCACCTAGGGGTTTAGCCAGACAGCCTCAGGTTCTAATCCTGAATCTACTTCTTACTTGAAGAAGGAAATGGCAACCCACTCTAGTATTCTTGGCTGGGAAATCTCATGGACAGAAGAGCCTGGTGGACTACAGTCCATAGGGTTGCAAAGAGTCAGACATGACAAGGGCAGTAAACAGTAGTCTTACTAGCTGTCTCACTCTAGGCAAGTCTCTTAACTATTTTGAGCCTCCATTTCCCAGACTGTAAAATGGGAAAAATTATATTATTACCTTGGTTGTGAAGTTTAAGAGACAAAATGAACATGAAGTGCCCAGCAGACTATCTGGAATATATGAAATGCCAGGATATGTTTAATCTGTCCCTCTCAACCCCACCCCTATACACCAGAAAGCAAATTCCTGATGAATTACTGAGGGATATCTCTGCTAAATACTGATCAGTTTTGCAACCAGCCATCAGGCAGCAGTGACTCCACAGTCCTTCCCCCCTGCTCCATCTTTCAGCACCTGGCACAACTTCAGGGACCAGAAGCAGAGAACCAGGCTCGAGTGGGAACTGACCGTTGCCGGACCAGGGACATGCAGCACTGTCCCTCCCCTCATCCTAGGACTGACCACAGACTTTCCTAATAAGACGGTTGGAGCACCACGGACTGTTTATCCCAGTGAGAGCTGGTGGTGCCAACAGGCCTGAAAACTGGGGCCCTCTCTGCCCACACTGTCATTCACGACCTGGGGCCTGGAGCCCAAGCTCTGTAGCTGCTTCTCTGACCAAGCTGGATACCTTGACACGGTCCCAGCAAGCAACAGAGCACCCATTGTTCAGCCCTCCCAGCCCCACAGAAGCACTCGGCCTGCCAAATCCAGAGGACCCACCCATATTCTAGCAGCAGAGAGACTCCCCAGCCTTCCACCCGGAAGCACAGCTACCCTCACCCACATGGCCAGTGGCCCACTTGGCCCTCAGTGCCCGCAAGAAGCTCAAGTCCATCTGCTCTGCTATTTGTGAAGGACAAGGAGGCAGGGTTGGGCAAGCAGATGAAACTTAAACTTACTCTCTGCTCATGGCCATGGAGATGTTATAGGCATTATTATTATATAGCTGTAATATGGTAATATTACTATAACTAAATAGTACTGGCTCCCCATTTGGCTCAGACAGTAAAGAATCCACCTGCAATGCAGGAAAACTGGGTTTGATCCATGGGTTGGGAAGAATCCCTGGAGAAGGGAATAGCTATCCACCCCAGTATTCTTGCCTGGGAAATCCCATGGACAGAGGAGCCTGGTGGGCTACAGTCCACGGGGTCACGAAGAACTGGACACAACTGAAACTTAAACTTACTCTCTGCTCATGGCCATGGGGATGTTATCGGCATTATTATTAAAGAGCTATAATATAATAATATTCCTCTAATTAACTAATACAACTAGAATTAGGGTCACTATAATATATTCAATTATAATATAAACATATAATGTAGCTATAATAGCTAACATTTACTCTTACAAATAAGAGTAAGAGTGGCAAGTTTGTGCCAAACATTATTTTAGCCTAAACTCCCCACATACAAAGTAGGAACTATCATTCCATCCCATTTTAGAGATAAGGACAATCCAGAGAGGCTATACTATTTGCCAAGACCACACAGTCCATAAGAGTCCGAATTCTCACTCAGACAGACAAAACGCCATAAATGTGGGCACCCAAACCTGCAGGCTGGTCCTGCTGGTGGCTGACTTCTCCAGACCAATCTAAGCACTTGGGAAATTCGCTCAGCCACACAAATGTCACTTGTTCCACCTTTACCTAGTGCCTGAAATTGCCCTATTTGTGTTCCTTTGTTTTAAAGCTTCATCTTCTTCTTAAACCAAAATATTCCTTTTGGGTTTTTAAAAAATATTTATTTATTTATTTGGCTGTGTTGAGTCTTAGTTGCAGCACACAGCATCTTTCTCGTTGCAACATGTGAACTCCTAGCCATGGCATGAGAGATCTATTTCCCTGACAAGGGATCAAACCCAGGACCCCTGCATCGGGAGCACAGTGCCTTGATCACCAGACCAGGGAAATCCCCAAAGATTCCTTTTAGACAGGATCAAAAGCCACCATCAGATGTCTAAGTCAAACTAATGAATAAGGCTTTTCCTCCAAGCAGCTCACTAAGAGCAGGAGAGAGGCCCTGAGCAGACCTGAAACATCACATCAGAGTTTATTTTTCCCCCATATGCCTTTTATTTCTCATGTATTTGCATTCTCCCCATCATCTAGAAACTTCATGTTATCAAAAACTGATTTCATAAATGAACTCAGGCTGAGAAGTTCTACCCATCTCTACCCACCTTAATGACACCCCACATCCTCATCAGACCCAAAGCATACCTCTAGACTCATCAGAGATTTTTTTAGGAAAATGAATCCCATGTGATTAGGAAGTTCAGGTGAATAGCAAGTCACCAGAGCCAGGATCAGCACTCTAGCTTCTTGACAGCTATCCAGTCCTCCAACCAGCACTGTGGGAGTTCTAGAAAGAGGCATTTCCTAGTGAGAAAGTTCTCAGTGCCCTAAATGCCTGGAGTTAAACCGTTTTGAAGCTCAACTTTATTTCCACTAGAATCATGTCACAAAATTGGAGGTATCATGGGGAACTAAGGAAAGCAGAGAAGCAATAAAGTCTCCATGTACACTGGACCCATATTTGAGTCTTGCCCAATACACATATATTAGGCCCTATACTTCTCAATTTAAAAAAAGTGGGGGGGCTACACTCCCTATAAAAACACAACATTTTTTAAAAGGATGCTCCTTAAGTAGAGACTTCATTGCCCAGGGGCATTTTCCTTGTAAGAGGCCTGTGAAGGCAGCCATGGCTAACTGAAAGGGAGGTTTGTCACCTACGGTAGGATTCTGTTCCCTGGAACAGCCCAGGGTAGAAGAGGTTTCGAGAGATGAGGGTAGGGGCTCTGGCAGAGGTCATCTTACCTTCTAGCATAGTGGGTGCAAAAGTTATCCACTGCCATGTAGCAAATGAGTTCCAAGCCTAGCAGCTTAAAACAAATGGGGAGGGAGGTGGGAGGAAAGTTCAAGAGGGAGGGAATATATATATATACCTATGGCTTTATTTTGGGGGGCTCCAAAATCACTGCAGATGGTGACTGCAGCCATGAAATTAAAAGACACTTACTCCTTGGTAGAAAAGTTATAACCAACCTAGATAGCATATTCAAAAGCAGAGACATTACTTTGCTGACTAAGGTCTGTCTAGTCAAGGCTATGGTTTTTCCTGTGGTCATGTATGGATGTGAGAGTTGGACTGTGAAGAAGGCTGAGCGCCGAAGAATTGATGCTTTTGAACTGTGGTGTTGGAGAAGACTCTTGAGAGTCCCTTGGACTGCAAGGAGATCCAACCAGTCCATTCTGAAGGAGATCAGCCCTGGGTGATCTTTGGAAGGAATGATGCTAAAGCTGAAATTCCAGTACTTTGGCCACCTCATGCGAAGAGTTGACTCACTGGAAAAGACTCTGATGCTGGGAGGGATTGGGGGCAGGAGGAGAAGGGGACGACAGAGGATGAGATGGCTGGATGGCATCACTGACTCGATGGACGTGAGTCTAAGTGAACTCCGGGAGTTGGTGATGGACAGGGAGGCCTGGTGTGCTGCGATTCATGGGGTCCAAAGAGTCGGACACAACTGAGCGACTGAACTGAACTGAACTGAACTGATGGCTGATTCATGTTGATGTTTGGCAGAAACCAACACAATTCTGTAAAGTAATTATCCTTCAATTAAAAATAAATAAATCTATAAAAACAAAATCTATAATCTCACCGTTATCACAAATCAAATACCTGGGAACAGCTTAGTTGAGTGGTTCAGGCTCAGGGTCTTTCATGAGGTTGCAAGTCAGCAAGAATTGCAGACACCTCAAAGTTCCATTGGAGTTTGAAAAACACCACCAAGCCCCTTCAGGGAATTATTAGCAGGCCTCAGTTCCCCACTGGTTGTCGAGCAGAGATTTCAGCTCCTTGCCATGGGGGACTCCCATACTCCTGACTGGATGGAGGCTTTCTCCAAAGTCAGAGATCACAGAAAGGAAGAGATACTCTAAGACAGCAGGCTTGGTCCTCTACAATCTAATCCCAGAGAATGACACACCATCACATCTGTTCTATGTTCCCGGTCACACAGATGAACCCTGGTAGCATGTGGGAAGAGGCCACACAAAGGTGTGGGGACAGGGGCAGGGACCTCTGGGGCCATCTCAGAGGCTGGCCACCCCAGGAGGGTACTGGGCATGGTGAGGCCCACAGTTGGAAGAATCCACATGGCAGGCCCTGAGCAGGTGTGCCCACTCAGCATCGGCTTACACTTCTGTAAGAGGCAGGTAATAGAGCTGTCAGGGATCAACAATGGCTAGAAAAGGGTGTTGAGTAAAGTGTAGCATGAACAGAAGGCAAACAGTACTGTGATTGTTACCAGCAGTAGCAAGGACATGCCGTTCTGGGGCTCCCTTCTCTGTTGTTCTCTCAGGCCTGACCCACCTGTATGAAAGTGCATTTCAATTTGCCAATACCCCACGCCAGACAATGAAGTGTTACAAAATACAGCGTGGGCATGACCCCTTTAATGATTTGTTAGAGCTGATTTATAATTAGCCTTTCACCTGAATTCAAAAGGCACCCAAGTTCTTGCTGGTTCCTGCTTGGAAATGATCTGTTCTCTTCATTTAAATGTCCTCCCTCCATCCCATTCACTTAGCAACCATGGCTTTCCTATTTAATAAGCAGTTCGAAAGAAAGCATCAGCCCAGCCCTCTCTGAGTATTACAGGCTCTGAATCAGCCAGCTCTGATGTCAACAGTTCCAAGTGAAACCCACCTGACTGTCCTCCCCTCCGGAATCCCTTGCCTTGTTACAAGGGCTCTCAAGACAAGATCTGGCTTAGGACCCTGAGAACTTGCTCACTAGGAAATGCCTCTTTCTAGAACTCCCACGGTGCTGGTCAGAGCACTGGATAGGTATCAGTGTCAAGAAGCTAGCGTGCTGATCCTGGCTCTGATCCTTGTCCAAGCGTGGCCTTGAGCAGGTCACTTCACTACTCTCATTGATTTAGATCTGCTTATCAAAGACGCTGATACCACCACTTATACGGTATTCACGGTGCACTTCTGAGCCTTTTCCAACAGCCCCATCCCTCAGCTTCCCTACAGCACCTCACTGAAAACAAAGTATATGCAACCTTCTAAGGTATTCCCCTAGTTCTGTTTCTCTCCCTGGGGGGTTTTCTTTCAACACTGGCAGGACTCACCTGTGAGTGTCATGCACTGGGCATGGAACCTTTATAGCACTGACCTGGTAATTCAACCTCATTTTCACAAGCATAGCTGGCCCTTACTGAACATCCACTATGTGCCAGGCACTGTTCTACAACATTGAGCTTCACAGCAGCCCTGAGGTTGTAACTATCATCATTTCCATTTTATAGATGAGGAACTGAGATTCGGAGAAGGCAAGCAACCTATTTGAAGCCACCCAGCCTGCGTGACGGAGAAGGCGATGGCACCCCACTCCAGTACTCTTGCCTGGAAAATCCCATGGATGGAGGAGCCTGGTGGGCTGCAGTCCATGGGGTCTCGAAGAGTCGGACACGACTGAGCGACTTCACTTTCACTTTTCACTTTCATGCATTGGAGAAGGAAATGGCAACCCACTGCAGTATTCTTGCCTGGAGAATCCCAGGGACAGGGGAGCCTGGTGGGCTGCCATCTATGGGATCACACAGAGTCGGACAGGACTGAAGTGACTTAGCAGCAGCAGCAGCAGTAACAGCAGCAGCCTGAGTGAGGCAGAACCAGGATACAAACACAGGCTGTTGGGGACAAGGGTGGGCTGATTAAGGCTGACTTCTTCCTCCACAAAGAGTCTGAACTTCTTGATCACTGGCTCTATTTCTTCTATACAGTCAGAATTCGTAGCTATTTGTTGATTGATCACAAGCTTCCAGACCAGATACTTGCACCATAGTGTGTGTGTGCTAGGTCACTTCAGTTGTGTCCGACTCTTCACAACCCAGTGAACTGTAGCCTGCCAGGCTCCTCTGTCCATGGGATTCTCCAGGCCAGAATACTGGAGTGGGTTGCCATGCCCTCCTCCAGGGGATCTTCCTGACCCAGGGATCGAACCCACGTCTCTCTCATCTCCTGCATTAGCAGGTGGTTTCTTTACCACTAGTCTCACCTGAAGCATAGGGTGAAGCATAAACCCTGTTCCTGTCCAGAACATATGATCTTACATGTGATAATAGCCAAATTCAAGCTTTTCATAGACTCAGAGGATTTAGAAGAAATGCTTTTGCAGCCCTCATCTTACAAATAAGGAAAAGAGTTCTGAAGAGGTTAGGTGAGTGTCTTCCGATCATACAGCTCCCTGCAGCAGAGCCAGGACACAAGCTCTGTCCTATCAGGAGCTCAGGCTAGGATGGTAGTCCTCAGATGGTGTGACTTTGCACCCCAGGACATCTGGCATTGTCTGGGGACATTCCTGGTTGTCACAGCTGGGGAAGAAGATGCTACTGGCATCTAGTGAGGAGAGCCCAGGGTTGCTACTCAACATCCTACAGGGCACAGCACAGTCCCCCCGCCGCCAAAAAAAAAAGAACTATCTGGTCCAAATGCCTGAAGTTCTGAGACTGACAAACCCATTCTCTGGGACTCACCAGTTCCACATACGGCTCTTTACTTCTGTTTATTACACATAGTCACCTACAGTTGGATATCTTGTCTTAGTCATCTTTGGTTCCAGCCCAACAAAGAACTTGGTGTGCAGTAAAAACTCACTGAATAGGAGAAGAGGGGAAAGGACAAGGGAAGGAGAGAGAGAAAAAGGAAGAATGAGAAAGAACATCGTAAAAAGGTATCAGGCTTTCCTGGTGGCAAGAAAGTCAAACTCTGTAAATCAAGACCTCTATTCATAAAACAGAAGATTATTGAAATCAATTCTTGCATGTCTTTCCAGAGAAGGGACTAAGTCTGAACACCTTCTTCATTATGCTTCAGCATCATTTAGGCTAACACTAACAAAGTAAATTAAAGGGAGAAGCAACTCCTGCTCCAGAAATAGTCCTCCTGTGAAAGTAAGCCCTGATTGATGGGTATGATGGAGACCGTGAGGTGCAAATGCACTGCCCTTTTGAAAAATAACTTGTTCCTTAGCGGTGTCCACTGGGAAAATTACAGTAGTCACAGACGCTGCTGAGGAAGACAGAATAGACAGCTCTCGTTCCAAGACAGCCGAGCCTCCAAGGAGGGGAGGCCAGTGGGCTGTAAATCCACATAGCCAAGTGCAGTTGATGCTTCAGCCCCTAACCAAGTGACAAATGGCTCCCCCGTCAGAGCTGCCAAGTGACACAGCACTCCCCCCAGCCTACCCACTATGGTGGGATAATGGGTTAGCAGCCACTAATTCTCAGGATGGGTGGGGAAGAGAAGGGATGTCAGCCTGTGGCTACTGGGCAAGGGGAAGGGGTCTCTGACACCTTCTTGCAAAATGCAGCTCCTGCCCTATGCAGCCAGTAAAGCTCCGCGGTCAATCAGAGGAGAACAGTGCTTCTCTGTGTTCTCATCAAGGGGTGCTGAGCAACCCAGAGAAAACCCAGAAACCATCAGATCAAAAGTCCTTGTGTGGTCCTCTCTCCCTCTATGATTGTCCCCTTATTCTCCATAGATGCACCTCTTTCAGAACCCCTATGAGGTTCCAACCACCACAGGAGGCTTTCCCCAGGTTTCACATCAGGATGACGCTCTCCCCACTCCACGCCCCAACTGCACATACCCCAACTCCATCAGAGGTGCTCAGCACACCTCACCCGCTACACACCCCCAGCTGGTAGTAGCTCAGACCTGCCTGGCTGCCAGAGACTCTAGAACCACCTGCTGGGTCCTCTACTCCTGGTGTCCATGGAGCTTGGGTTTCAAGATCCCTCACTTGCCCAAGACCTTTTCAAAGATTTTGTGCTCCTTTTCTTAAAGATCCCCCCCCCCCGCCAGGTGGTATCCATGATTCAGGGCCCATAGAATCTCTTTCCTGCCCACAGTGATCTCCAGAACCCTGCATGCCTTACACATAATCAGTGTTTAAAAAGGACTGGTGGTGGTTTAGTTGCTCAGTCATGTCTGACTCTTGCAACCCTGTGGACTATAGCCCACCAGGCTCCTCCGTCCATGGGATTTTCCAGGCAAGAATACTGGAGTGTTTGCCATTTTTTCTCCAGGGGATCTTCTCAACACAGGGATTGAACCCAGGTCACCTGCACTGCAGGCAAATTCTTTACCAACTGAGCTACCTGGGAAGCCCTAGAGGATTGAAAAGAATGGATCCTGGCTAGGATCACAACTGATTAGGAATCGGTATGTAACAAAATAAGGAAGATGTGTGCTTCCCTCAAGTAAGCTTTAATCACTCTGTCATCAAGCCAAAAAGAACCGATGGTATCCTCTATCAGCTACCCCAGTGGTTCTCCAACTCCAGTGTGTGGCAGAATCCCCTGGAGGCTGGGCTCACCCCAGAGTACCTGGGCTAGTAGGTCCCAGGCAGGACCAAGAATCTGCATTTCTCACAAGCTCCCAGGCGCTGCTGCTGCTCTTGCCCTTTGGTGGAGGACTAGACCTTAAGAACCACTTTGAATCTGTACATTTTTCAACAGGGAGGACGTTGCCCTTAAAGAAGTGAAAAGTGGGTCTTGGGGGAGACAACATCTTATGCCTTTTTATAACAAAGCAGATATGCATACAGTATAAAAACAAATCTACAGAATATCCATGCATTGAAATCTCATGGATGAGAATCACTGATCTGACCCAGCCTCCCACTTGGTGCTGAGCCCCACTGTCTGGTGACCCAGACTACACAGCACACCTGATGCTGTGGAAGGAGCGCTGGACTTGTAGTCAAATCCCAGCTAGCTCTGCCCAGGAGCAACGGTGAGATCTGTCCCCCCAAACACTACTTTAGCTTCTACACGGAAACAGTATATACTATCCTACCCTGGAAGGGAGTGCTGTGTGTGGATGGGAGAGAAACTTCAGTAAGTTATTACAGGGATGGGGTTAGCGAGGCCCCACAGTACAAGGCTGAATAACAAGAGCAGCGTCTTCCCAGGAGTAGGGCCTGTCCACCACCTTGCTTTGCTGAGCAACAGGAGCGTAGGAATGCACATTTCAGGGCAGGACAGGACTCCTCCATCCTCTTGGATGTGTGGGGAAGGATGGAGAGGGATGGTGCTGGGGGCAGCCTAGGAGAGCCCTGCTGCCGCTGCTGCTGCTAAGTTGCTTCAGTCATGTCTGACTCTGTGCACCCCCATAGCCAGCAGCCCACCAGCCTCCCCCGTCCCTGGGATTCTCCAGGCAAGAACACTGGAGTGGGTTGCCATTTCCTTCTCCAGTGCAGGAAAGTGAAAAGTCAAAGTGAAGTCGCTCAGTCGTGTCCGACTCTTCGAGACCCCATGGACTGCCGCCTACCAGACTCCTCCACCCATGGGATTTTCCAGGCAAGAGTACTGGAGTGGGGTGCTATTGCCTTCTCTGAGGAGAGTTCTAACTGTATTAAAATACACAAACTGATCCTGACATGGGCAGTCTCCTGAGTGGCAGCTAAATAAACGCTTTCTTCCTCACCCCCTGAGTTCTGAACTAAGTTTCCTGTCACTAAATAATGATCTGGAGACCAGGTGGTTATTTGGGGGTAGAGTCCAGAGGGGTTGAGAATACATTCATGTTGTGTTGGCTCAAAAACAAAGACTCGCATGTAGGACCCACCACATCCCTAAGTCACACTTCTTAGCTTTGTTATCATCTGCCCAGTCTCCCGAGCCCCAGACTGGGTGTTGTCATCAACTTCCACTTCTCCTTCAGTCCCGATGTCCAATCAGCCACCAAACCCTGTGGATGTGCCCCAGGCAGAGCTGCTCTTCTGTTCCAGGTTCTCTGATGGCCTGGGACCTGATCCTCTGTGTCTCTCCAGGGAGCTTCTGGAAACTTCTCACCTGGGCCCAAGCCCTGGCTGCTCAGCCCAGAATCCACCCTGGCCCCAGAGCGGTCTTCCTGTTGTACAGATTGGATTGTCACAGCTGCACAGCCCTGGCCCGGAGTGAGGAAGTGTAACAGAAGTTGTCCAAGCCAACATTGTCCTGGGAGATAAAGTTAAGTTGTAGATAGGATTTGACCAAAAGTCTTCTAGGCAGCAGCCATTACCAACTAAGGGAAAGGTCAGTCATCCATCAGGGAGGTCTGATTTGGCACAAAGACGCAGAAGTAGGATCTAGCTGGAACAGAGAAAGGAGAGTATAACAGAAACAAAGTGATCAGATCCTTGGGAGAGGATAGGGGGCTGACCAAAACTTACGGGTCCCCAGATCCCCCAGCAGTCCCTTAGATGGGAGGTTTGGGAGGCAGTGAGGAGTAAAAAGAGCATGGATTTGGGGTATCAATTTTCCCTCATGCAAATTATAGAACCAGGGACAAATAGTATTAATGCCTGAGCCTCGGGTTCCTCCTTTGTAAAATGGGAATGATAATGTCTGCTTTGTAGGGTGTGGTGAAGAATGAGCTGTAAGAACTAGCAGACGGTGGTGCTGAGGATGGGAATGGGGGTGGGGGCAGCTCTCGTCCCTTCACCATCATGCTGGTTCTCCTCTGAACTTGCTCCAGCGGCTCCATGTGCTCTGAGACCAAGCACAATGCTCCCTGTCACTCAACCAGCACAGAATCAAACAGCACTGCCATGTCCCTTTACCAAGCACGCAGCTGACAATGCAGTCTATGATCACACGAGGGCTAGGGGTGGGTGGGGGGACTCTCCACAGTATTTACTCCTGTTGAAAATAAAATCAGAATCAAATAAACCCATGGATCTTCCCACAAATGCTATTACGAGGCCATCGCTCACTGTCTTTTCCTAGGCTACTTGGGTTTAACATCCAAGTTCAGTTCAGTTCGGTTGCTCAGTCATGTCCGACTCTTTGCAACTCCATGGACTGCAGCACAGCAGGCTTCCCAGTCCTTCACCATCTCCTGGAGCTTGCTCAAATCCATGTCCATCGAGTCCGTGATGCCATCCAACCATCTCATCCTCTGTCATCCCCTTCTCTTCCTGCCTTCAATCTTTCCCAGCATCAGGGTCTTTTCAAATGAGTCAGCTGTTAGCATCAGGTGGCCAAAGTATTGGACTTTCAGCTTCAGCATCAGTCCTTCCAATGAACATTCAGGACTGATTTCCTTTAGAATGGACTGGTTGGATCTCCTTGCAGTCCAAGGAACTCTCAAGAGTCTTCTCCAACACCACAGTTCAAAAGCATCAATTCTTCGGTGCTCAGCTTTCTTTATAGTCCAACTCTCACATCCATACATAACTACTAGAAAAACCATAGCTTTGACTAGATGGACTTTTGTTGGTAAAGTAATTTCTCTGCTTTTGAATATGCTATCTAGGTTGGTTATAACTTTTCTTCCAAGGAGTAAGTGTCTTTTAATTTCATGGCTGCAGTCACCATCTGCAATAATTTTGGAGCCAAAAAAAAAAAAAATAGTCTTTCACTGTTTTCATTGTTTCCCCATCTATTTGCCATGAAGTGATGTGACCAGATGCCATGATCTTAGTTTTCTGAATGTTGAGTGTTAAGCCAACTTTTTCACTCTCCTCTTTTACTTTCATCAAGAGGCTCTTTAGTTCCTCTGTGCCTTGTGCCATAAGGGTGGTGGCATCTGTGTATCTGAGCTTACTGATATTTTTCCCGGCAGTCTTGAGTCCAGCTTGTGCTTCATCCAGCCCGGCATTTTGCATGATGTATTCTGCATATAAGTTATATAAGCAAGGTGACAATATACAGTCTTGACATGCAACCCTGTTAACTTTTATCTTTTCAGTTTTTCCTCTCTCTCTCTCTTTCTCTTTCTTACCTTGTGAAATTTTTGGATTTTTTTTTTCTGGTGTCATGTCCAGCTTCTTGACCTCAGAAATCTGATGTACTCAGATTTTATATTATTATCCAAATCAATGACAAAATTGCTAAGACAAAGTCAAGGATCGAACCCTGAGTCAAAGTACAAAAGCCCTTCCTTCAAGGGCACATGAATCTCTGCTTTGGTACTGTGGGTACATTGGTCCAGTTAGTTATCCATCAATCTAACCATTCTTGCAGCCAGTGCTTATTTCTCCCATCTTTCCACAAGGATATTATGAAACCGTATCAAATATGCTGCTCAAGACGTTTTTTCATCCTTCTCTCCCTCATTTAGTAAGTTCCTGAGTCCTACTCATTCCACTTCAAAATGTCTCTCATAGATCTTCCTCTCCTACATCTCTACAGTCAATACACCTCATCAGGACCTTTACCATCTCCCCCTGGATCGCTGCGGTACCTCCCTCATTGGTCTTCTCACCTTTATAACTACGCTTTCTGGAGAAGACTTGAGGCAGCTTAGCATATGTATATTCAAATGCCTCCACTCTGTCAGAGTATAATCATTACCTGGAAGGCACTCTTACTATTTTGCATTCCTTAAGGTTTGTTTTTCTTTCCATTTCTATACTCCAGTACTTTTGGGGGTAATGGCAGATCTGCTCCCAAAGTGACAAAGAATTTAGAAATATTTTTCAATTTATTTTTAACATCTACATCAGGGAACAAAGGAATCATAGTTGGTGACAGAGAGGGGAAGGAGGGAAAAGGGAACTTGAATAGCTTTAGCTTTTACAGGAACTTGCATCAGTGCTGGTTATACTGGTATGTGATGTTAGATTAGGTCTAGCACAAGAAGGGGTACATTAAATTGTCCTGAATATATTTACCAGTTTTTATCATACCATTTTGTAAACTCTATGCAGAAGTCAATTTCCTCCTGAGGAAATTACCCTACCAAGATTTTTTAGAATAAGCAAACCTCAAACTTCTTTCTTGGGCTTCCCTTGTGGCTCCGCTAGAAAAGAATCTGCCTGCAATGCGGGAGACATGGGTTTGATCCCTGGGTTGGGAAGAACCCCTGGAGAAGGAAAAGGCTACCCACTCCAGTATTCTGGCCTGGAGAATTCCACAAACTGCATAGTCCATGGAGTCACAAAGAGTCACAGCTGAGCAACTTTCACTTTCTCTTTCAAACTTCTTTCTTAACATAACTTAGTCATCTGGTTCTAACACCTTGATTCTGAGAACAGACAATGGCACAATCTTAGCGCCTCTGGCTCTCTACCCTTCAGAAATTTTCTGCAGCCTGAATTTAGATAGGATGGAAAGAATAACTAGATATCTGCCATGCATCTTGGTGTTAGAGGGTGGGTGTAAAATCCCAGCTTGGCCACACTCCTAGGCAGGCCAGAATTTAACAGGATTCTTGGGATGTCTGGGCTGAGAGAGAAGCAGTAGCTGAAGATGCTCGAGGCTAGACCCAGGGCCTGGCTAATTAATTAAAGGGTGGTAAGTTGGAGCCTTACATGGGACTTAGTGATACCACAGCCCCTAGAATGCAGTGAGAAGCGGCTGACACACCAGAACATCTTTTCTTCCTCTCTTTCTCTGCTGTTCCTCTGATGCCCCATGTGCATTCAGGAACCTACTGGCCCTTTCCCTCCTCTTAAGGTCCACAGTACTGTCTGCAGCTCTTCCAAAGCACTCCTACACTGCTCTTTATATGCAGGACCACGCTCCCCACAAGACAGTCTGCATCTAGACAACAGACTTGTGACTTACTCGGCTACATATCCTGAACACTACCTGGCACATAGTAAGTGCTGAATATACATTGTGTGAGCATGTTCAGTCGCTCAGTCACGTCCAGCTCTTTCCAGCCCCATGGACTATAGCCTGCCAGGTTTCTTTGTCCATGTAATTCTCCAGGCAAGAATACTGGAGTGGGCTGCCATTCCCTACTCCAGGGGATCTTCTCAACCCAGGGATTGAACCCATTTCTCTTGTGTAGTATGCATTACATTCAAAGAAAGAAATGTTTGTGGTGCATCATTACTTAGCTCCTTCCCTTGAGTTACATTTTGTGTTCAATTCCATGTAAATTTCTCCCTTTTTTAAAAACACATTATAATTTAGTTTGCCATCACTCTTGCTTTAGGGTCACAAACGTCAACATAGTTAGCTTCAAGGAACTAATGTTTGGACATCAGGGTGTAATGTTCCAAAATCAGAGGTGAGTTTTTTAAAACTAAGTCTTTCAATACTGAAGAAAAGGTTTAAAATGAGTAGGGCATATTCATTCATTTATGTACTCCATAAACAACTCCTGGAGTATTCCCAGTGTGCCAGACAATCACATTGGACTTAGGGGGATAAAGATCAGTAACATATTGTTACCATCACCCCAAGAGACTCTCAGGCTAGAGACCTTCCCTAATCCTTCAGCAAGCATTTTTTAAAAATATTTATTTATTTACTTATTCATTTATTTGGCTGAGCCAGGTCTTAGTTGTAGCACATGGGATCTTTAGCTGCAGCATACAAATTCTTAGTTGCAGCATGCAAGATCTAGTTTCCTGACCAGGGATCGAACCCAGGGCCCCTGCATTGAGAGTCTGGAGCCTTAGCCACTGGACCACCAGGGAAGGCCCTCCTTTAGCAAGCATTTAATGAGCCTGAAAGGTACCCAAATATTTCTCTTGGCCTTTTTTCTTTTTTAAGCAAACACTTCCATCATATGTGCAAAGCATCATTGAAGATGGTATATTAACATAAATAATTTACACAGGCACTTTGTGAACATTAACTATTATCTTCATAACAACTCTATGAGGTTTGTACAATTAATTGCCTATATTATACACAGATCATCTCTTTTAATCTTTACAATTAAATAAGAACAACATTGCTAGTCCTATAACAAAAATGAAGGAACTGAAACTCAGAAAGTCAACTATTAACAATTTTCCCAGAGTCATGCGACCTGTTAAGTGGTAGAATCAGAACTTTTTTTTCCTAAGAGAACTCAGTGTGTTCCTTAAACCCTGGTTAGAATCCATCACTGGGTTTCCCTGCTGTCGATACAGAGGCTGTAGGAAGAGGGCAGAGGGCAAGGTTAGAGGCCAGTCAGAATCACAGAGAGCGGTTTATGATATGACTTTAGGGGTATCATGGCCCTGGGGTGACTGGGATATGGGGACACCAGTAGGTATCTTTGTCAGGACCCCAGGAGGTGAGGGCTTAGTTTGCATGTGCACCCACCATTATTCTACCTGCCATTCAAACACACAGCACCCCATTCGGGTCTTGTTACCAGCAAGTCAGGTTGCAAATTCACCTGCTCATTCCAGAGCAGTGCTCAGCCCCTGGGTGTCAAGCAAGGGCAGAGTGCATATGAGCTGCTATTGACACGTGTCTCAATGAGACCCCACACCTGTCAGGGACCAAGCCACAGAACAAGTATCTGAGAGCAAGTCATCTGAGCAGGCAAAAGAAGAAGGGGGCAGCAGAGGCTGAGATGGTCAGATAGCATCAACAACTCAATGGACACAAATGTGAGCAAACTCTGGGAGATAGTGAAGGACAGACATGGGAGCCTGGCGTGCTGCAGTCCCTGGGGTCACAAAGAGTTGGACAGGACTTATCAACTGAAAGATACAAGAACACTTGAGCAGAAAGAATACTGCAGAAGCTACAGAGACGGGGGGGTCTCCTCAGCCTGTGGATTTCCAGGCACTGGGGCCCACAGCACTCAGCTCCCAGGGCAAACACACACACATGCACACACACACACGCTCGTCAGTGGGCGTTTTCATAAGGAAACCAGAGAGGAGCACTCCTGAGTTCACGATCTGTTTTAAGAGCTGACAGGACATAACTTCCAAATGGAAAGAAGAAAAGAAATGCTCAGAAAACCCTGTGTATGACAGAGCTCCAAAACCTAGCTTGAAGTCTTTTTCTGTCATACCAGGTCTGAGTGCAGGGCCCTGTGGTGTCCTAACTGGAATAAACGAGCTCTATCCTGGCTCCTGTGAAACCCCAGGCCTGCAACATAAACATGCCCACTGTAGCTGGGTAATTCCTGCCCCATCCAGTGCACTGAGCTTTCCAAGTAGAGGAGCATAAATGCGCCATTGTCAAGAACCCCACAGCAGAAGTGAGGGCAACTGTCCATTCTACAATGTTCTTTTTTACCTTGTGGCCACCTTTAGACCTTTCAGAAAAGAAATGGGTTCTGAGTTTCAAGCAGGCAATGCTTCAAGTCAAAGCTACAAAGAAATTTCTGTTTTAGCCAAATCTGTCTCTGGAGGTCAACATCACAACACGCACATGTAGAAAGCACTCTGAGGGGGTCAGGGTGGCATTCAATAGGCTCAGGAAGATCCGAGCGCGGTCTGACTGCAATGTCCTGTTTCTCAGCCTGAGTTTCCAGGCCAGCCTGGTCTCCTTGACACTTTCAACAACTCTTTTTTCCAGATTTTTGATTGCTAAGGACAAATTTGGATCTCTCTTTCTCTGTTTTTCCTTCTCCCTGCAATCTCAAATGTGTCAAAAGAAAGAACATTTCTACCATTGTTGTCAGAAACGAGATGCAAATAACTTGCCACCATCAAACACCAGTGTTCTTTTCACCAGAGAGCAGCGCTCCGAGGGCAACAGATCTCTAAGTACCATCCGGGGCACAGAAGCCCAAACGCCCAATTATCTCCACCCTAGGAGAGTGGGGCAAGCTGTACTCTGCTTTATAAGGACTGTTGTGCTTCTGATGGCAAAAAAAAAAAAAACAACAACAACAATCATCTCCTGGTTCCTAAGTGGCTCTGGGGACATCGAGAGCCACAGCCCTAGAAAGAATAGAACTCATGTGGTCAAATATTTTCATTCATGTCAGGCTTCAAAACCTGGGTCACAAAGAAACTGCAGTAACCACTGAGGCAAAGAGGATGAAAACTGCCCTGACACTGGGCATCGTAAAGTGAAAGTGAAAGTCACTCAGTCATGTCTGACTCTTTGCGACCCCATGGACTAGTCCATGGGATTCTCCAGGCCAGAATACTGGAGTGGGTTGCCATTCCCTTCTCCAGGGGATCTTTCCTATCCAGGGATCGAACCCAATGTCTCCCTCATTGCAGGCAGATTCTTTACCAACTGAGCCATCGGGGAAGGGGTCTCCACTTTTGGGGGGCATTGGAAACTTGATGTGACAGCACTGGAAGAGGCCAACTGTCCATGAACAGGCAGGAACCAAAGGGGTAGGGATGCTACTGGAAAGCCAGCCGGGAGCCAGGCCAGGGGTAGGGGTGGTGGGAGCAGGCTCAGGCCCATGTAATGACGGGAGGCTCTGCTACCTATGGTCCCAGCCCCACCACTCACTAGCCATGTGGTCCCAGGCAAGTTATAAATGATCCCTGAGCCTCAGTGTCCTCATCTTTAAAGGTGAAATAATAAAGGTGAATGTACATCATTGGGTTGTTGTGAGGATTGTTGTTGTTTGGTTGCTAAGTCATGTTCAACTCTTTGTGACCCCAAGGACTATAGCCTGCCAGGCTCCTCTGTCCATGGGATTTCCCAGGGAAGAATAGTGGAGTGGGTAGCCATTCCCTTCTCCAGGGGAACTTCCCAAGCCAGGGATCAAATCCATGTCTCCTGAATTGGCAGGTAAATTCTTTACCACTGAGCCATTTGAGAAGTCCATTATGAGTATTGAATGATCTAATACACAAAAAAGCATTTAGAACAAGGCTCAGCACATAGAAAGTGCTCAACAGTTATTATTATTGGACAGTAGGGAACCATATGAGGTAGAACATTTCATGAGTATTAAGATATGCTGTTCCAATGATCTAACCAATTGCTGTGAGAATGTGCCTCCCTTTATTGTACCAAGATCTGTTTCCTTCCTGTTTCACCCTGCCCTACCCTAGCCTTCTTCTTTGCCTAAATATCCCTTCAACTTGTCTTCAGGGGACATGGTTTCCAGTCCTTTTTCTCTTAGGTCACTCTCCTTGGAACAAGTTCAAGTTGCATTTCAAATGCCCATTTCTAAGCCAGTTTGCACTCAAACCTACATTCCAAGGACAAAATGAATCGCCTCCACCATTGACTATCCACTTGCATTCGCAGGTCTGCAGAGCCAGCACACATGGCCTCCTGAGCTCCCTGCTTGCAGGAGATGCCTGGCCCTCTCATGCCTCTGATAGAGGGATCTAAGTGCTTGGAGTGTCCTCTTTACCCAGCCAACCTGGAGGGGCTCCCTCAGAGGGGAGGGCAGCAGCCTCCGCCGCCACTGCCCTTGTGGGGTGTGCCCTGCCTAGGCTGAGCTTGGACCACTCTGCACCACCTGTCTGCTCTGCTCCAGTCTCACAAAAACACCTGTGATGGGCTCCTTCCCCCAGAACCTGTGCCTTACAACTGGGCTCTCTTTAGCCCAGGAGAGGAGAGACCATCCCGGAAGGGTCTGGCTCTACTGCCTGCGGCATCGCTGGAGACAAGGGCATTGTTTTGCTGCCCGTGTAGATCCTTAAAGCCACAGCTACACTCAAGGCCAGAAATAGAAGGCACGCCCAGCCTGCTCTGGTATCTGTCCTCCTGCCAGGACCGAAAGGGCACGCTTCTACAAGAGACACTCGGCCAGCTGTGCGAGTGACAGCCCCAGGGAAGGGGCTGAGGAGAAGGTACCGCACAGGGGCCCCAGGCCCCCCGCCTGTCCCCCTCCATTCCCAGGCAATTCTGCCCACAAGTCTAAACCCAGACCCCCAGCTTCTGAGAAACCCTTGTGGGCAGACAGCAATATTTTCTTTCTCCAGATGATGCCAACTGCCAAGGGGCCCCTCTGATAAAGCACTAGTGTTCTCCCTGGAAACACAGGCTGCAATTGTGCTCTGCTCAAATCTGGCTCTGTTCCCTGATTCCTAAGCCCTGCTGGCTTCCCCCAGCCTCCACCCTGCCCAGGGAAGACACTACAGGTGCACAAGGGCAACCAGCTACACATCAGCATATTTATGTGTACTTCCTGGTTCAAAAATGAAACCTGTTTTTACGATGGCTAGGCCATCTGAAATTCACTACCTGAAATTCTTTCTTTGTTTCTCTTATCCACTCAGATGTCTAACCGAAAGAGAAAAATACATATTTTCTTTTTTCCTCTCTTTTTAACAAAAAGGAAACCAATATAAGCCAAAGTGATTTGACTTAGCTCATTAGTAAAACATACAAATGGGGAGCTTCCCTGGTGACTCAGTGGTAAAGAATCCACCCGCCAATGCAGGAGACACAAGTTTAATCCCTGGTCCAAGAAGATCCCACATACCACAGAACAACTAAGCCTGTGGGACACAACTATTGAGCCTGTGCTCTAGAACTGGGAAATTGCCAACTACTGAGCTCATGCACAGCAACTACTAAAGCTCATGCACCCTAGAGCCCATGTTCCGCAACAAGAGAAGCCACGACAATGAGAGGCCTACACTCCGCAATGAAGTGCCCCAGATCGCCCTAACGAGAGAAACGCCCATACAGCAATGTGCCCATACAACACAACGAAAAATACATACATAGATAAAATTATTTTTAAAAACATACAAATATGAGAGCATCTTTTTCTTGGAATGTAATCTTTCACCTTTCTGCAGGTCGTGTGACACATCTACCTTGAGGGGTGCCTTGCTCCCCTCAAAAGGTACGAGTGCTTACCTTACTTGGATAAACAAGAGTTCACTAAAGTGGTCGTCCCTAAAACAGAGAGTAGACCCTAATACAAATTTCAGCCTCTGGAATTCTAGAAGGCAGAAAGAGCAACTTGCTAGTAATTTTAAAATCCAGACTCTACCAGGTATTTCCAAATATTAAGCCAATCATCCCCAAAGCAATTAGTCCACTCCAGTTCCTTTCCTTTTTTTTTTTTAATCTTTTGCCTGATAGAGTCTTTACCTTGGCTTCCCAGGTAGCTCAGCTGGTAAAGAAACCGCCTGCAATGCAGGAGATCCTGGTTCAATTCCTGAGTTGGGAAGTTCCCCTGGAGAAGGGATAGGCTAATCGCTCCAGTATTCTTGGGTTTCCCTGGTGGCTCAGACAGTAAAGAATCCACCTGCTATGAGGGAGACCTGGGTTCGATCCCTGGGTTAGGAAGATCCTCGGGAAGAGGGTATGGCAACCCACTCCAGTATTCTTGCCTGGAGAATCGCATGGACAGAGGAGCCTGGCGGGCTACAGTTCATAGGGTCACAAAGAGTCAGACATGACTGAGAGACTTAGCACATATAATATCAGTACATCAAGCAGTAACATGTTGTTGGATTCAATCATCTAGTAACTTTGACTAAGAGAAACTAAAAGCAGCCCAAACAATTATCTTGGTACCCACTGTCCCCATCTTTAGTCAGAAAGGACTACTTTAAGGCTGGCTGGTGCATCACATAGGTCACAAACTACTATTTACTATCTTTTCATGGATAAAGACACTGACTTTCAAAAGATTTAGGGGAAAAATTAATCCCTTTCTTTCTTAAGAAAACTGGGGTTTGAAAAACTATCTAAGAAAGAAAAAGTCAGTACTGATATATATATGCCGCTTGAGCAAAAAGGCAAGTGACCTGAACACAGGCCTCAGAGAGTTTTCCTATTGTGCTGCGGGCACTATGGGGGTGAGGTGATCCTGAACCCTCACACTTTGGTGAAATAGAAAATGCTTTTCCTAGCTCTGTGCCTGTCGTAAAGGCACTCTCTTTATTAGCAAATTTGTTGATATGGGAAAGCTTGAGCATATCACCTTTGTTCTGGACCAAAACTGTTTTCATCCCCAAATACTAAACTGAGGCCTGAGGGGGGGTTCTTTAGGCTGAAGGTGTTTCTGATGAAGTTCTCATTAGCCCAGCTCCTGGGATGCCTTTTTCTTTCCATTCTTTCTTGCACCCTGTCCAATCCCATGTGTGAAGAACCAATCAACATGTCCTGACCTTGGTGAAAAAAAACAAGGAATTTTTACCCTCTGCTCTTTCTACTTTTTCTCACCATAATTCTATGCATCTTTCTTTCCTTTCTCTTGGTGCAACTTGTAGCCAGTGCTCCTTCATTCACAACAGTCCGGGGCATTTGTCTCCAGTCCAGAGCGCACCTGGTACAGTAACTCCTCTAGCCTAATACAACAAGGGCTAGAGGACAAAACAAGCCACCTGAAGTACAATAAAGCAGATGTGTGGGGGAAGGTGAGGGACACGTTACTGGAATCTTTTCTTTGTTCAGTTCAGTTCATTTCAGTCGCTCAGTCATGTCCGACTCTTTGCGACCCCATGAACTTGCAGCACGCCAGGCCTCCCTGTCCATCACCAACTCCTGGAGTTTACTCAAACTCATATCCACTGAGTCGGTGATGCCATCCAACCATCTCATTCTTTGTCTCATTCTCTATCTTCTCCTTCTGCCCTCAATCTTTCCCAGAATCAGGGTCTTTTCCAATGAGTCAACTCTTCACATCAGGTGACCAAAGTATTGGAGTTTCAGCTTAAACATCAGTCCTTCCAATGAACACCCAGGACTGCCAAGGGACTCTGAAGAGTCTTCTCCAACACCACAGTTCAAAAGCATCAATTCTTCAGTGCTCAGCCTTCTTTATGTTCCAAATCTCACATCCATACATGACTACTGGAAAACCCATAACCTTGACTAGACGGACCTCTGTTGACAAAGTAATGTCTCTGCTTTTTAATATGCTGTCTAGGTTGGTCATAACTTTCCTTCCAAGGAGTAAGCGTCTTTTAATTTCATGGCTGCAATCATCATCTGCAGTGATTTTGGAGCCCAAAAAAATAAAGTCAGCCACTGTTTTCTTTGTTACTATATCCAAACCCACAAGTTCTCCCCAGTGTCGTCTGTGAGATACACCAGTCCACTTCCAATGCTTCAGATGAAATAGAATCCACCAAATTCAATGCCCTGACTTGTCTCCATGCTGCTGCTGCTGCTGCTAAGTCGCTTCAGTCGTGTCCGACTCTGTGCGACCCCATAGACGGCAGCCCACCAGGCTCCCTCATCCCTGGGATTCTCTAGGCAAGAATACTGGAGTGGGTTGCCATTTCCTTCTCCAATGCAGGAAAGTGAAAAGTCAAAGTGAAGTCACTCAGTCGTGTCCGACTCTTTGCAACCCCATGGACTGCAGCCTACCAGGCTCCTCCGTCCATGGGATTTTCCAGGCAAGATTACTGGAGTGGGGTGCCATTGCCTTCTCTGACTCGTCTCCATAGGATGGGCCATATTCTCTATTCTAATTCCAATGCTGGCCCAAATATTCCTGAAGGTTCATTAACTCTTATTAGACATTCCACAAATCCCAGGCTTTCTGAGTTGGCATAGAGTAGTTGGGAAAGCAGTGACTGCAGAATCAAGAAGACTTAGATTAGAATCCTAGAGAAGCTGCCCACTAGTTATGGGCAGGTTCTGCTCCTGGAGTTTCAGTTTCCCCATTTACAAATGAAGCAATATCAGCTAACCCAAGGGTTTCTGTAAGGACTGCATGCTAGCCTACAAGTGTCAGGTAAATCTGCATTAGCCTTCAAGATTCACTTCTCACCATCCCTGGCACAGCCCTTGTTCTTTTTTCACAACTTTCTAAAGCATAACAGCCAAACTATGGCTTGCCAGTCCTCAACAAGCCAGGCCCCTCCATGCATTCTGAGTGCTCTGCTACACCATTTACAGGAATGCAGCTCTAGCTCCTCTCCTCTCCAACTTACACTTCTCAGTGATCAAGAATTACTTCTGTCACTATTCCCAGTGTTAGCATGTCTGTGTTTGAAAACTGAACAGTGTTAAGCAAAAGTACATCATAATAAGATAATTGAATTGAATTGAATTCTATCAATGGGAGTCTACCCTTACATCCATGAGTTAAAATTTCACTTCTCATAATTGACATCAGTAATTAAATGAATTCAGAATAAAAGAGCTTTTTAAAATAGCAATGCTATTTATATACTATTTTATTTCCATAAGACTTCAATTAGTTTCACAGTTAATGAAAAAGTTCAAGTACAGAATCCTATTACTTCCTCCATTCATTTGACACATATTTATTGGATTCCTTCTGTATGCCAACATTGTGCTAGGTGCTGGGCACTGGATGGTAGACACAACCGACAAGAACTCAGTTCCATGGAAGAGGAAAGAGATACTTCATCAATAAGAAGGCACACCTTTCTTGCATGTTTAAAATACTTGTGAAATTGGAATCTATCTTATAAATGCCATGGGCGAGGCCATGGTTGTGAGATTGATCAGATGTACCCATATTATCATCACTTCAGTTGAGTTAAGTGCACTGTTGAGACTGCCTGGGCCAAGCTTAATTGCTGGTTAAAATGTTTTCAAAATGACTAAGCTTTGATTTTTCAGGTAAAAATGCATCAAGATGGTGGTAAGGCATAAATTTTATATTTATTATGGGAGAAATGACTGCTGTCCCCTAATTTCTTACAAGGTAACAAACAGGTATTTTATGGAAAGATAATTACAATATATGAAGTCATGCTGTACTGATACATGGGGATTGTCCATACTCTAAGCAAAGCAACTGACAGTAGGAGAAATTGCCAAATCCTCAAAATAGATGAAAGAACTCTCAAAGCAATAAGAGGCTACTGTGAACAATTCATGCATGGCCCAGGCAGGACTATGATTAAGGCATTCATGTCACAGTTTAATTTGTAGCTTTCCTTTATCTCTTTTTAGTGGTATATAAAACTATCATACTATCCATGGCATGTTATATTCAAGGAACCCAAGTCTCCACATTGCAGGCAGATTCTTTACCAGCTGAGCCACAAGGGAAGCCCAAGAATACTGGAGTGGGTAGCCTATCCCTTCTCCAGCGGATCTTCCCAACCTAGGAATTGAACCAGAGTCTCCTGCATTGCAGGCAGATTCTTTACCAACTGAGCTATCAGGGAAGCCCTAATGAAATACTACAATAAACTCAAAAGCTTTTGCACAGCAAAGGAAGTCATAAACAAAATGAAAAGACAACCCACAGGACAGGAGAAAATATTTGCAAACAATGTGACCAACAAGGGATTAATCTCCAAATTTACAAACAGCTCATGCAGCTTAACATTAAAAAAAAAAACCCACATAACTCAATTTTTTAAAATAAGCATAAGACCTAAATAGATATTTCTCCAAAGAAGACATACAGATGGCCAATAGGCACATGAAAAGAGGCTTAATATTGCTAATTATTAGAGAAATGCAAATCAAAACTACAATGAGATATCATTTCACACCAGTCAGAATGGTCATCATCAAAAAGTCTACAAATAATAAATGCTGGAGAGGGTGTGAAGAAAAGGAACCCTCCTGCACAACTGGTAGGAATGTAAATTGGTATAGCTGGTATGGAGAAAAGTATGAAAGCTCCTTAGAAAACTACAAATAGAGCTACTGTCTGATCCAGCAGTTCCACTCCTGGGCATATATCTGTAGAAAACCATGATCTGAAAGGATTCATGCACCCCCTGTTCCTTGCAGCACTGTTTCTAAAGCCAAGACATGGAAGCAACCTACATGTCCATCAACAGAGGAATGGATAAAGAAGATGCATACACAATAGAATGTGAAGGTACATACACAATAGAATACTACTCAGACATTAAAAAGAACAAAATAATGCCATTTCCAGCAACATGGATATAACCAGAGATTACCCAACTAAGTGAAGTAAGTCAGAAAGACAGATATCATGTGAATAGCACTTACATTTGGAATCTGAAATATGGCGCAAATGAACCTATCTGTAAAACAGAGACAGACCTGTGGACCTAGAGAACAGGTGTGACGTTGCCAAAAGGGAGAGGGAGGCAGGAAAGGGATGGACTGGGAGTTTGGGGCTTGTAGATGCAAACTATTATATATAGGATGGATAAATAAAAAGTCCTACTGTACAGCACAGGGAACTGTATTCAATATCCTATAAGAAACCATAATGGAAAAGGATATAAAAAAAGAATGTATATACGTATATACCGGAGTCACTTTGCTGTACAGCAGAGATTGGCACAACATGGAAAATCAACTGTAGTCCAATCGAAAATAAATATTAAAAGCAAACAAAAGCAAGTAATCAGAACAAAATTTTTCCAGGTCTTGAAAATGTTGTAAAACAATAAGCCAGATGCTGCCATAGGGAATACCAGTTAATCTGTATAGACAGG
The DNA here is from genome assembly GCF_014754425.2 of Oryx dammah. Classification (NCBI taxonomy): domain Eukaryota; kingdom Metazoa; phylum Chordata; class Mammalia; order Artiodactyla; family Bovidae; genus Oryx; species Oryx dammah. The sequence continues at coordinate 50,912,281 of NW_024070210.1, forward strand.
CAGGAAAGGCCTCCCTGAGGAGCTGAAGTCCAAGAGAAGCCAGCCCTGCAGAGAGCCAGCAGAATATTCTAAGCAAAGGGAACCAGTAGTGCAAAAGTCCTGAAGTGGGAAAGAGGTTGTATGTTCTGGGAGAATTTTATCACTGGATACAAAGCTCTGGCCTGCTCAGAAGCCCATGACAACTTCATAAGGCCACAAACCAGCTCAACACATAGCAAGCATTACACAGTGGGTCCTCACTTATGGGTGGTTTCACTTTCCTCAGTTGCAGTTAACTTCGGTCAATCACCATCTGTAAATATTAAAGGGAAATTCCAGAAACAGTTCATATGTTCTAAAGTGCACATTGTTTTGAGTAGCATGTTGAAACCTTGCACCCTCCCATCCCATCCCATCCCATCCACAGTATGAATAGTCCCTTTGTCGAGCACATCCATACTATATATGCTATCTGCCCATTAGAATAGGAAAAAACAGTACATATAGGATTTGGAATTATCCAATTTCAGGCATTCCCTGGGGTCTTGGAATGCATCTCTCATGGATAAGGGGTGGGAGACTACTACTAATTTGGAACTTCTACAAATATTTATTATACTTCACCCTGATAAATATGTGGAGTCTAAAAGTCTAATTCTTCTGGTAAAGGCAATGCCCATTGGCATCATCACCCACAAAGAAATTCAATAGCAAATAACCATAAAGGGAAAAAATGAAAAATCAGTTCAGATAAGGCAAATCTCACTTCTCTGCCTCTTTAGCTTGAGTGCTTTATTCTCCTATCCACTTCTCTTGGTGTCCTTTACAACCCTACACTTTGCAGAAATGCCATAAATTCCTTCAAACCAGTGGATGGCTTAGTTCAGGAGACTTACAAGAATTTAGAAGCAAATAAACCTCAAATTCACCAGAATACTGATAAATAAACTAGTTAATTTCCCATAGCAAATTGTCCTGCTCTATTGGTTTGCTTACCTTCAGACACTTAGACTGATCCTCCAGGATTCCCTTTTAAGAGCTGTTCCTTTTTCAAGAGCTTAGAATCCTTTTCCAGAAGGCAATAATAACCACCATCCCCCTGAGGCACTACAGTTTCTGAAGTAAGTCTCATACACACTATCGCGCATCATCTTCACACACTCTCTATGATGCAGGTGCTAAGTTCCATCGGCAGACAAGGAAACTGAAGCTGGGACCAGGACAAGTGACTTTCAGAGCAAAGATGAAAGCCCAACTCAGGGCTCTTTCACATCTTAAGTAGGTCACATGACCCCATGAGGAGCCAAAATAGATGTTAAAGTGGGGTTGCCAGATAAAATGAGACATCCAATAAATTTAAATTCAGATAATGAACAATTTTTATATAAATATGTCCCAAATATTGCATGGTACGTACCTATACTAAAAACTGTTCACTGCTTATCTGAAGTTCATATCTAATTGGGAGTCCTGTGCTTCGATTGGCTAAATCCTACCAGTCAAATGGATGTGGGCACCTTTGGACCAGTCGGTATAGTTACCATTTCTTTCTTTTCCAACCAAATAAGGAATTTGGTTTGTTTGTTTGTTTTGGCCGTAAGGGGAAAAAAAGACACTGTCTTCATTGCTGCGCACAGGATTTGTCTAGTTGCAGTGAGTGGGGGCAACTCTCTACCTGCAGTGCACGGGCTTCTCATTGTGGTGGCCTCTCTTATTGCAGAGCCCAGGCTCCAGGGCACACAGGCTCAGTGGTTATGGCTTGAGAGCTCTAGAGCACAGGCTCAGTCGTTGTGGCACTTGGGCTTAGTTGCTCTAAGCACATGGGATCTTCCCCAACCAGGGACTGAACCCATGACTCCTGCGTTAGCAGGCAGATTCTTAACTACTGAACCACCAGAGAAGCCCTAAATAAGGAATTCTTTAGAGTCCATAAACTCTCTGGGGACCTGTGGACGGAATTCAGGAAAGTTCATGAAATTGAATGGGAAAAATGATCTCTTCACTAACCTTTAACAAGAACGTAACATTTCTTTTGATTATCAACATAGGCAACCAAGCAAAACAGATCACATTATGGTTGTTGCAAATATTTCCCAATATAATTTATGCTCACAACAACTTCAAAATTACAGTTGTTATTAGATTGGCTGCTGGATCTTATTTAATGCATGATGCAATTTGTATTCTCCAGGAAGCAGATAAAGAGACAGAATTCAATGTTCAGAGGTTTATTAGGGAGGGCCTTTGGGATCCATGCTTACTAAGAGAGGAGAAAGAAGCAGAAGCAGGCAGGGGAGCAGTCGGAGGCCCAGAAGCTTTGGTCAACAGCAGTCAGCTCTGGGTGTCAAGCGGGCTGTCAGAATCACCCCCATTAACCAAGATGGCCCGCGTTTTACTCTCACCTCTGCCATCACTGGCTATGTGGATGACCTTGGGTGAGGCTCTTCTCTGCAACTAAAGCAGACCCTGAAGGACCAGTAGCTGAGGGCCACTTGCTGACCACACCGCCAGCATCCAGGGCAGCATGTCCTTCCTAGAAGAGCATCTGGACGGTGCACTGCCATGACCACTTGGATAAAGGAACTCTACGTATCACGGTATTTTATGTCCTGCATTTGAAATCAGTTCCTAGGCTTGTTCAGGCTGCCAAAGGGATTCACAGAACAAAATGGTTAAGAACCTCTTAGCTGTTATTTCTCCAAACTCCTTCTCCTCCCCCTTCTCTAGCCCATCACAGCACCACAGTTACCACAGTCACATGTCCACAAAACACTCCTCTTCAGTCCAATACCTCAAACCCATCGAGGCTGGAAGAGGCCAGAGAAGCTCATTTTCTTCTCCATCACTGTCTCCAAATTTTTCTCTTACTTTCAGGCCTCTATATGTGTTTCCACCTTTTCCTCTCTTCCACCTATACCCACCGCTTCCCCACCCCGTTCTCTGCCTGTGCTGAACCTGGACGCAGACCTTGCTGTGCGTGTCTGAGCACTTCTCACGCTGCTGGCCTGCTGCCTACTCTGCCTTCTCTGCCTTCTCCACTGACCGTCAGCCCCAGAGGACAGGACCATGGCCACGACAGGACAGCTCACCTCTGCTGCCCCACCGGTGCCAAGCACAGTGTATGCATGTCATGTGTCTTTATGGGAAGAGGAAGAGGGAGGGAGGGAAGGAAGGACTGTGTCCTGCTGTGTCAATCATATCTCACCATAAAACAGGGGACCCCAACCCCTAGGCCATGGACCGGTACCAGTCCTCAGCCTGTTAGGAATCAGGCTGTACAGTAGGAGATGAGCAGTGGGCAAGCAAGCGAAGGTTCATCTGCCACTCCCTAGAGCTCGTGTTATCATCCGAACCATCCTCCCTGCCACTCCATCCATTAAAAAACTGTCTCCCATGAAACCGGTCCCTGGTGCCAAAAAGGCTGGGACTGCTGCCTTAAAGGATTCTGGCTGTTCCACCCTCTTTTCAGTTTGTGCACTGGCTTTTCCTCCCCAAGCTTTAGCCCAGAGCTATATGTTCACTGTTTTCACTGATGCACAGCTTGCATTGGGCCATCCACCCCATGTACTCTTCTTACTGGCATGTCTTATATAAAGGGACCCAGCCTCTGTGGTTGTGATTACAACTAATAGTGCAAGGCCCAAAAAAAGTGTAGGGAAGAATAAGGAACTAATTTCCAGCTAATTCACCAATTCGGTCATCATCCCCAAACATATTGACTGTGCTATATTCCAAGGAATAGCATCTCCTCAGACCAAGGGGCACCACACCTTGAAAGCTGGCTCCTCAGGCTTCTGCTGGAATCAAATAGGCCTCTTCTCCCACAGACTGGTCACTGGAACATCACACAAGTCTCTGAGCTTCCACTCCTCCACCTGCTCGAGTTAGGTGCTAATGCTGCCTGTGCAAGGCTCTCGGGGACCGAATGGAATTATCTTCCCAAGTGCCTGGCTCTCAGTAGCCCTTATCGAATGGGTGCTTCATCATCTCTTTCTTCCAACCCAGCCCCACTCATCAGACAGCACAGACCTGCCATACAGAGGACAGGCACTCTCTCGTTGGCTCAAAAGCTTCTGCAGCTTCCTAACCAGAGGCCTTGCTGGCATCTCTAGTTTTCATCTCAGCCAAATAACCCACCAGCTAAGCAGCACAAACAAATGCCCATAGAGTGTGAGTACCAACCCAAGCTGTGAGAGACATGTGGGGAGCAGAGCCAGAGCCTCTCTCTGGACCACAGATGTCGCCCACCCCCACCTTACCTGCGCAGCCTTTTCCATAAGGGAGAAAATAGCTTTCTTAAGAAAAATCATCTCTTTCCAAGCTGCATTCTCATAAAGAATGATAAATGCCCCACACATTCTCCTGGATCTCACTGTCCCAACTTGTACAAAAACTCCTACTAGCTTATTTAATCTACAAGTATACCACCCTGAACACACCTGATCTTGGCTGATCTCGGAAGCTAAGCAGGGTCGGGCATGGTTAGTACTTGGATGGGAGACTGCCTGGGAATACCAGGTGCTATAGGCTTTGGGGCTTCCCTCACAGCTCAGTCAGTAAAGAATCTGCCTGCAATGCAGGAGACCCAGATTCGATTCCTGGGTCGGGAAGATCCTCTGGAGAAGGAAATGGCAAGCCACTCCAGTATTCTTGCCTGGAGAATTCCATGGACAGAGGAGCCTCCAGGCTATAGTCCATGGGATCGCAAGAGTGGGACATGACTTAGCCACTAAACCACCACTATACAAATAATAGAAAACTGAACCCTCCATATGCCAGGCAATGTGCTAAAGACTTTACAAAGTTATTATTTAATATAAAGCACTATTGAAATGGGATTCCCTGGTGGCTCAGAAGTAAGAGATCCACCTGCCAGTGCAGGAGATGTGGGTTCAATCTCTGGGTTGGGAAGATTCCCTGGAGAAGGAAATGGAAACACACTCCAATACTCTTGTCTGAGAAATTCCACAGACAGAGGAGCATGTGGCTACAACTTGTGGGGTCTCAAAGGAGTCAAGCATAGCTTTGCAACTAAACAACAACTATTGTAAGGCCGTGAGCACTGTGTCTGTCTTATTTACTGGTTTATTCCTGGTATCTAACCTAGCACATAATTAAGAAAGGAAGGAGGGAAGGAGAGAGGGAGGGAGAAAAAGGATGTAGGTGTGTATGTGTGTGTGAGGGAATGGATCATGAATGAAGGGAGATGATACTAATAACATGCCTGGTACATTGTTGGCACTCAAGAAATAATAGCTTTCTCCCTGGTCCACTGTCTTCGTACTTGATCCAGCCTCAACAGGACATCTAGACACATCCTACCAAATCGAGGCTCCTGTACATTTTGTCACTCTCGCTCACTTCATGGATGAGGGAGTTGAGGTTCTGAAGAGGTGGCTCAGATGTGGCGAAGGCCACAAGGCCACTTGTCTTGTGGCTAGGCCTGGGACTATGTCTCCCTCACTAGAAACCTCAGTGTCTTCAGAAATGACTATGCCAAGAGCACCTGTAGGACAAATGGGTTTCCTCATATATGCCCTTTAGTCTAGTTCCTGATGACCTGCACCAGGCTGGTCCAAGGGTCTGCAGGCAGCTGTACTGAAATGCACACTGCTGATGACGTTGCCAACGAGTCAATGAGGACGACAGCACCTCCTCTGGCTGTCACCTAGTGGGCACACAAAATGCTGGCACACAGCGTCTCACTGCAGCATCTCAATAACCATGCCTGGAAGGGGTCATTACTATGCATCTTTTAGAGATGAGGCCACTGGGGCTCAGTCAAGAGACTCCCCAGAGTCACTCAACTAATGTCTGGAAGAATCAAAACTAGAATCCAAGACTCCTGACTCCCTCTCCTGGGTTTTTCCCTCTGCACTACAGAAAAAGATACAAAAGAAGAATTGAATAACCATCCACATTCATATGTAAGTCTACCATGTTTCCAGCTGAGATTTTCTAGGAGAAGACTCTTGAGAGTCCCTTGGACTGCAAGGAGATCCAACCAGTCCATCCTAAAGGAGATCAGTCCTGGGTGTTCTTTGGAAGGATTGGTGCTGAAGCTGAAACTCCAGTACTTTGGCCACCTCATGTGAAGAGTTGACTCATTGGAAAAGACTCTGATGCTGGGAGGGATTGAGAGCAGGAGGGGAAGGGGACAACAGAGGATGAGATGGCTGGATGGCATCACCGACTCGATGGACATGAGTTTGGGTAAACTCCAGGAGTTGGTGATGGACAGGGAGGCCTGGCGTGCTGTGATTCATGGGATCACAAAGAGTTGGACACAACTGAGCAACTGAACTGAACTGAACTGAACTAAACTGATCCAACTCAAAGTTATCCTTCAGTTCTCTCCTGTGATTCCTTCTTAGTCCCTGGGAAGGGAGAGTGAGGAAAGGAGAGTGACTCAGTCCTCATTAAATGTGCAGCTTTAACTCAAGGAAATGCAGGCAATAACTTATCCCACTGCATCTGCCATGGGGCTCTCCAGTGATAATGGCAGGTGCTTCAGGGACATGAACCAGGAATACCCCATCCAAAGGTTAGGCTCCAGGGTGGGAGAGGGGAGAACTATAGGTAGGGCAGACTTTAATCAGGTGGGACTCACTGTGCCCACAGGATGCCCTCTCGTTGGTCTGCATGAGTTAGAGCTAGATTGGAGCTAATAGACAACTGACAATATGTATGAGAAGTCTTTTAAAAGTTCAAGTCATTTAGCCTATAGTTTTACTTCCAGGAATTTATTCAAAAAGTATGAATCTGGGTTGTAGAAAGAGGTCCATAAATAGGGAGGACTAAATCACATGTTGTTTATATTTGGGGGGAGAGGAATGGACATACCTTAAACAACAGCAGTAGAAGACTGGAAAAATAATTCTGACACAACTACACTTTGAAATTCTTTGTGGACATTATTGATGTCATGAGAAATGCCCAAGACAAAACATCAAGTTGTAAAATCAAGACTTTATATAAGAAATATGGATATATTTATGTACATACAATTTTCCATATATATACACATGCAGCACATATCTCATTTTTAAAAACTAGACAGAAACCATATCCAATGAGTGTCTTTTATTGTAGGATTACAAATCCTTTTAGATATTTTTCTTTGTACTTTTAGTGTGTCTATTTTTTAAGTTTTCTACAATGAACATTTATTCCTTTAATTAAAAAAAAAAACTTTGGTTTTTTTGGTTTGTTTTATTTTGTATTTTTAGTGAGAAAAGCCCATTCAAGTCAGAGGCAGGGAGAGATGTGAAAAATAAGGACAGAGGTCTTTGAGACAGGAAGATCCCAGGAAGGTGGATGGATGATGCAAGAAGGCTGAGCCAGCCAGGCTGCTTGGGCACAATGCAGGGGTCAAAGGCCATCGAGTGACTTCTCTAGATCCAGTGGTCTTTTCAGAAGGCAGGTGGAGACTTGTGCCCATCCCATTCCATCTTAAAGTGGTCTGGCTGTGAAGTTGGACCTTAGCAGATGCATACGACTTGGGGTCAGGGACCAAACATGGGCTGAGCACCTGCTGCGTGCGGTACAAGGTGGGAAGTGGGGATGAAATGTGAAATCATAGGCTCTCTCCTCAAGATGCTTGCAGTCAGCATGAAGTGAGATGGCCATAAAAAAGGAACTACCACAATGGGTCTGTATAGTCAAAGCCGTGGTTTTTCAGTAGTCATGTACAAAAGTGATATTTGAACCATAAAGATGGTTGAGAGCCGAATAATTGATGCTTTCAAACTGTGGGGCTGAAGAAGGCTCTTGAGAGTCCCTTGGACTGCAAGGAGATCCAACCAGTCAAAAAGGAAATCAACCCTGAATATTCATTGGAAGGACTGATGCTAAAGCTGAAGCTCCAATACTTCAGCCACCTGATGCAAAGAGCTGACTCATTGGGAAAGACCCTGATGCTGGAAAAGACTGAAGGCAGGAGAAGGGGACGACAGAGGATGTAATGTTTGGATGGCAGCACAGACTCAATGGACCTGAGTTTCAGCAAACTCTGGGAGATGGTGAAGGACAGGGAAGCCTGGTGTGCTGCAGTCGGTGGGGTTGCAAAGAGTCAGACACAACTGAGTGACTAAACAACCACCACCACCACAATGGGGCTCACTCAGCAAACATTCTCCAGACCTCAGGGCCAAAGTCCTTCTACCTCCATTAAACTAGGCAAAACAAAATGCACTAACCCAAAAAATGTCACCAGAGAAAGGTACTTAGCAAAGGTGACATATAGAAGCACATAGAAACAAAAAACTCATCTTGTCCAAACTGATGACCATTTCATCCCAAAGGACACTCCACGTTTCTCAGGCCTCCTGCCCCTGAAGAAGTCCAGTGTTCACAGCCCAGAGCCCCAGATTCCACCCAGCACCACCAGGAGTCAAGGAGTACATCTACTGGAAGCTTGGCAGATTCAGGTTTCTCTGCAACTCCACATCCCTTTCTGACAAGGAGCCATCTTGAAAGACACTCCCTTGATGTGAATTTTCCACCTGTCCCATTAAGGAGGCTTCCCTCAGAAAACAACTTTAGATCGACTCTGTTCCAGACACTTATTCCCAAGGACAAACTAGAACAAACTCTGCACAGCTCAAACCTTTCAGAGCTCTTTGATGATCAGAATCGAGGGAAAATATTAGAACGAATGTGATTAATCCAAGTATTCTCAACAGCCTTCAAAGCAAACCATTCTTCTTTACTCTGGGAAGCACAGCTCAAGCAAAGCTGGCCCCTTTGGCCCTAATTCCCGTTAGCCAAGCCAACCCCTTAAAAAACAAACAGACCGGAGAACAATGGGAGGAAGTCGAAGGTAAGAGGAGGAAAAGGGAAGAGGAAATAGGTACATGAAAGAAGGGGCAGGAGGATTGGAAAACAGACTGCAATTAGCATGTGGCTCGTCTTATTACAAAAGGGAATGAGGGCTTAAATCCCACAGCCCCCTCAAAGAAACCACTTGAGTTCATGCCTGTGCAACCAAGAAGTCTGAGGATGCTGGAGGCAGCCAGGATCTGTGTCCTGTCTCCACTCACAAATGGCCAAGCGCTGGCCTCACCATATGCAACCGCCTTTCTCTAGGGTGTGGAAAGAAGAGTGTTTCCATTTCCAAACCTCAGAGCCATTTGCTCTCAGATAAACAAACATCTCCTCTGCCTCTGCCAGCTTCGCCCAGCCGGAAAGTCGTAATGCTAAATTAGTAGCATTTCAATCACATCTGTGACAAGTTGGCGACAGGCTGGGGTATGATGAGTGGAGCAATCAGCTGTTGTTACAGGAACGAGGCATGTGGACAGAATAATAACAGAGTGGTATAGTAATAATCATCATTGTAATGGTCCCCATTTACATAACGTTTTTAATTGCCAGGATAACCAAATGCGCAAGAGCACCCGTTTGCTGTCAGACAGACCTGAGACAGAAGGCCTGCGCTTCTGCTTTCTAGTGCTGTGGCCTGGAGCTACTTTCTTGACCTTTCTGAGCCTCAGTTTTCCATCTTTAAAAGGATAATGATCTCTGTTTCAAAAGGCTGTTTGGAGGTTTGAATGAAATAATGTCTGTAATGCATTTATACAACATTACGAGTATCCTAGTTGTAGTAATGTTGGTATTATAAGTAGTATTTTTATTATTTCAACTAGTCTTAAGGGCTGTTTCATTTTGCCCTTAACCTCACATAGGAGAGACAGTTTTAACACAATTTGGCTGAAAGTAAAATAGTGATCCAGAAAGGTTAAATGTCTCTCTCCTTGTAAAGATGAGTAGTTAATGGGAAAGAAATGACTGTGTGTTACTTTTCTTTTGTGTTTGCAACAAATTGCTACAAATTTAATGGCTTAAGATATTTTGCTGTTGTTGCCACTAAATCATGTCTGATTCTTTTGTGACCCCATGGACTATAGCCTGCCAGACTCTGTCCATGGGATTTCCCAGGCAAGAATACTGGCGCCGGTTGCAGTTTCCTTTTTCAGGGGATCTTCCCAACCCAGAGATTGAATCCATGTCTCCTGCATTGACAGGCAGATTCTTTACCATCTGAGCCACCAGGGATGCCCTAAAATATTTCACACAAGTTATTGACAGCTAGACAAGTTGAAAGTCCTGAAACGATGGTGTCAGTGGGGCTGTGTCGCTTCTAAATGCTCTGAAGAGAGAATCCATTCCCTTGTCTTTTTCAGTTTCTAGAGGCTGCCTGAACCCCTTGGTTCATGGCCTCTTCCAATATGTTCAAAGCCAGCAGCCTAAGAAACTGCGTGGCTACCTTGGGCCCATCTAGATAATCCAGGGTCACTTCCTCATCTCAAGATCCTTAACTTAATCACATCAGCAAAGCCCCTCTTGCCATATAAGTTAACATACTCAGGTTCTGGAGATCAGGATGTGGACAGCTCTGGGGAAGGGTCATTAGTCAGCCGACCACAGACCGAGTCCTATTCTACAGAACAGAACTATCAGGATTTGGTTGGGGTTTTGTTTATTTCTATTTTTGTTTTGCTTAAAACTATTTATTTAGCAAATATTCTGTGCAGGGCACATTTATAATTTATAACCTGTTCCTCTCTAGGCATAAGCACATCAGAGTCAAGCTTCATTAGTGTGAAATAGAAAAGGTCTGTACATACATAACCTAAAACATCGCTGAAATCCAGACTTTAAATGTGAAAAGAACTTTAAGAGATCATTAGCCAAAACTCATATTTTGTACTGGGGCAAACTCAGACCCAGAGAGGTAATATGATGTCCCCAATGTCAAAAAGTGAATTTATGAGATATTTTGAGACCCTGAATTAGAACTGGAGGAATAAAACTAAACTGAGAGACATCTTGGAGACAAATATCAACTGGCTAGAAATGAAGTTAAAGAGGTGTAGGAATCAGGGGTGCCTGAAGTCCATAGTGTGGGAGTGTCATGAGCTCAGGATATATAGCAGAGGAAACATGTTTTCTAGGGAAAATAATGTATTTAATGTGTTCTGGAACTTGGACCTCTTTTTGTAGGACTGGCTAAGCATCACTGTGAAATTTCCAGTACTCTTTCTCGTCATGTACTCTCACAACTATGGGCATGAAACTGTAATCTTCATCTGATAATCACTGATCAGTGCCTTTTTTTTTTAAGTGATATACGTTATTTTTCAGAGCACTTTTAGGTTACAACAAAATTGAGCAGAAAGTACAGAGTTCCAACATATCTCCTTTTCCCACATCCAACTTGCCCCATGGTCAAGAGCCTGCACCTGAACAGCACACTCATTACATTTGGTGAACCCACGTGACATACCATCACCCAGAGCCCTAGTTTACATTAAGGTTCATTCTCGTCCTCTGGGTTTTGCCAAAAGGTTAATGACATGTATCTACCATTGTTGTATCATACAGGGCAGTTTCACTGCCCTAGAAATCCTCTTTGCACCACCTGTTCACCCCTTCTTCCCCCTGTCCCCAGCCCTGGTTACCCATTATGTTTTTACTGTGTCTATAGATTTGCAGGCAGTACTTTTTCTTTCCTGCTGACACTGAGTTAGGCCTCTGGCTGCTTTTAAGATTTTTCCCTTAATCCCTGATTTTAAGCAATTTGATTATGCTATGCCTCAGCACAATTTTGTGGGTTTGGTTTTTTGTTTGGTTTTGTTTCTTAACATCTATGTGCTTAAAGTTTTCATCAAATTTGGGCATTTTTCTGCCATTATTTCTTCAAGCATTTTTTTCTGTCCCCTCTTTCTTCTTTGGAATCTCCATTTACATGAATGTGAGACCATCTTAAACTGTTCACAGCTCCCTACTGAGCTGTTCACTTATTTTCAGTCTTGTTTTCTCTGTGTTTCACTTTGGATAGCTTCTACAGCTAGGCCTTCAAGTCCACTGACCTTCCCTTCTGCAATGTCTATTCTGTTCTTAATCCCACCCAGTGTATTGTTCATCTCAGACATTATTTTCAATCTCTAGAAGTTCAATCTGTATTTTTAAAAATCTTCCACACTTCTTACCATGCTTACATGTCTTCCACCTTCTTGAATATATAAAACATAGTTACAACAACTGTTTTAATGTTGGGTTTTTCTCATTATAGTTTGTGTTTTCCTTCTTCTTTGCATGCCTGGTACTTTTAGCTTAGAAAAGACAGTATGAATTTTGCCTTGTTAGTGCTAGATATTCTTGTATTAAATATTCTCTAGCTTTGTTCTGGGATGCAGTTAAACTACTGTCTTTTTGAGGAGTGCTTTAAAACTTTATTGGATAGGACCAGAGGAACCTTTAGGGCATATTTACCTTACTCTGGAAGTGATAGCCTTTTACTATTTTTTTTTTATTATCTGTTTATTTATCTGGTCGCATTGAGTCAGGTCTTAGTTGCAGCATGCAGGATCTTTATTGCCTCATGTGGGATCTTTCACTGTGGCACAGGCTTAGCTGTGAGCTTGGGATTCTAATTCCCCAACTAGGGATTGAACCCATGTCCCCTGCATTGAAAGGTGGATTCTTAACCACTGAGCCACCAGGGGAATCCCAGGACGTGATAACTAGGAAGTGAATAATTTAGTCAATGCCCTATGTTTACATGTTTTTTTCACCTCTGCTGGTGGAACACAACTCCTCCCAGCCTCTGTGAGTGCCAGGGGACTGTTCCCCTTGATCCCTTCTGCTCATTCTTTTCCAGCCTCACATAGATTCCTCACATGCCTGTGCTAATCCTTGTCAGTTGAAGACTAAAGGGAGGCCCTCTGCAGCTCTCTAGAGCTCTCCCTCCTAGCACTCTTCATAAACTCAAATTGCCTCGGAATTCTCTCCCCCGCCAGTGGGAAGGGCCTGTGAGATGAAAACTCTCTTTATCTTACAAAATGGTCGAGCTCTCTGCATTCATCTCCCCTCTCTGTCATATGCTTACAATCAAGTATTTGAAAACTGCTTAATTATACTTTGCCCAGTTGTTATAAGGTGAGAAAATCAATCTGAATTCTCTTTTTTTTTTTTAAATGCACACCATACATTAATGCTGGGTTTCCATGGTGGCTCAGACAGTAAAGAATCCAGGGAGACCCAGTAAAGAATCCAGGGAGATCCCTGGGTTGGGAAGCTCCCCTGGAGAAGGGAATGGCAACCCACTGCAGCATTCTTGCCTGGAGAATTTCATGGACAGAGGAGCCTGGCAGGCTACCATCCATGGGGTTGCAAAGAGTCAGACACAACTGAGTGGCTTTCACTTCACACATATTAATAATCAAGACAATTCAGCTGTTTTTCTCAAGTATGTTTCAGAGTTAGCATATAACCCATATGTGACAATATTGCTGTGTTTTTAGTCATTTTATATTTAAGAGTCTGAAATATGTTATAGGCATAAAATATTAATGTTTGTGAATGTCAACCAGTTTTTAATTTATATTCCTTCAGAAACACGATATCCTTGTCATACATACTAATACATATCACTGAAAATACCAAATATGATAATTCACGAAGTCTCACCTCCACATAAAAGTACAAATTGCCCTGAAAACCTGCAGGTCAAGTTCTCAGCTTTTGAAAACAAGCAAAAATGTTCTAGAACAGTCACCGTAGCCATGTATTTGAGCTTCGTACTTACACATTGTTTTGTATATTTATACATATTTATAGCTTTAGATTTGAGACCTGAATTCTTATTCCATCTTGGCTGACAGCAAAAGTCCTTTGGTATATACTTATGAATACTAGAATTAGGGCTGGCTCTCTTAAAACCATTCAACCAATCTCAACCCTGTATTAAGATTCTTAACAAGACTGCTGATGTCATTAATAATTACAAAATACCGTGCCCCACACTATCCATTACCACACTAAAGTCTCTCTTCAGCACCATATTTAAGTAGAATTGTTCACTATCTCACCTCATCCTCTTAAAAAAGGAAAGTTCCCTGATGTTTTAATAAAGACCTAACATTTCTTTGGCACAAGCCCCAGGCCTCTTGCCTCTCGCTCTCTGAGAGTTGTACCCCTCTCTACATTACATGACATAGCATACTCAGCTGAACAATATTCCATCAAACCAGTATTGTTTTAACATTCCACATCCTCACCCAGAAGGGCCTATAGCCCTCAGCCTCACACGTGACAAAATCAAATCCAAGATTCAACCCTAAAAACACCTTTCTTTTCTGAAGCAAACCCCTTTGGAAGTCTCACAAGATTTTAAGAGAGAATTTGCAGACTGTAAGTTCCAGTTTGAGAACTGCAGCCTTAGAGAATAGCAGGGGTGTTTGAAGCCCTGCCCACAGTTCCAGGAAATACCCTTTGTGTGTGAGCTCCTTTCCCACACAGATGTGAGAATGAGGCTATGACCCTGGAAACGGAACACAGGAAGACAGAAACCCTGCTGAACATATTCTTGCCCTGACATTAGATACAAAAACACCCATAGGCTGGATTTGCTGTCACAGTCCAAGAAAATAGTAACATGTAAGCATTTCAAAGTGGTTGCATTGACATTCTCACCTGATCCTGCAAAAAGGTCTGTAAGCAAGGCAGGCTGGCAGAACAGTTCCCAGCAAAAGATGAGGGAAGTGAGGCTCTATGGTGTGAATGAGGTCTGACGGCTATTTGGCGACAGAGTAAGACCCTGAACTTCTAGGGTCTTCTAACTCTGGGTCAAGAACTCTTCCCATCATGTCCTGCTTCCTCTCACCCTGTATTAGAAAGCAAGCTCCAGATTTCGTGTGGATCCTAGACCAGGGTTTCTCCACTGCAGCTCCACTGACATTTGGGGCTGGAGAATTCTTTCCAGATGTGAGGGTGGAGGGCGCTATCCTGGGCACTGTAGGATATTTAGCAGCACCGCTGGCCCCCACTCACTAGATACCAGTAGTACCTCCACTCCTACTCTTGACAAGCAGCAATATCTCGAAATGCTACCATATCTAGTGACCCCATTAGGGGAGAGGGGAAAGGGAGACCAAAAATAGTACCCCTCAGTCGAAAAGCACCGTATTAAATGATGCCTGAGTGCTGTGCATCTGACTGAGGGGGTGTCGGGGACAAAGTTTGTTCTGTAAAAGGAGAGACAGAAAGCAAAAGAGGAACTTGTGCTTATCCAACGAGTCTGGGACCTGGAACCCAGCAGTGAGGTACTGAGAATTTTTCAGCAGCTGGGAGTTAGCTAAAAGGTTCTCTTCTTGGCCATACCCTGAAGTTAAGCTCTTGTGTTCTCATTCCCCACCCCTTGAGGCTCAGCTAACTCTGAGTGGCCCAAACTACTTTCCAAGGAGACATTTCCAGGAGGCAACACAGAATTAGTTAACCTGACCAGAGGCAGTATGACACAATATTATAGCTATGATGCAGGCTCTGTTCAGGCAACACCATGGATGAACAACACATATTATTAAGTGAGTGAAGTTAGGTGTAAAAAAAGCACATGCTGTATGAACCCACTTACATGAAGTACAAGAACAGGCAACACTAATCTCTGGTGACAGAAGTCAGAAGAGTGACTAAGTCTGCAGCGGTATTACCTGGAGACAGATTTCGGAGGACCATCTGGAAATGGAAATGTTCTGTCTTGCTCTAGGTGGTGGCTACAAGATTGTAAACAGAGGTAGAAACTCTGGTCTACATTTAAAATTTGTGCACCCTGCTGCTGCTGCTGCTAAGTCGCTTCAGTCGTGTCTGACTCTGTGCGACCCCATAGACGGCAGCCCACCAGGCTCCTCCATCCCTGGGATTCTCTAGGCAAGAATACTGGCGTGCATGAATTATACTTCAGATAAATAGATAAGCTTTATCACCTTCATAAAGAATGTCCACCCTGGAGCCAGACTGCCCAGGTTTGAAGAGGACTCTCCTACCTCAGAGGGTTTTGTGAGAGGTCAGTAAACTGTGTGGGGTACAAGAAGTACACAGTGAGTATCAGCATCATTATAATTAAAGGGACCACACTTCTAACCAGCAGGTAAAGCTAAGGATTAGGAGGGGTGCTTCTGCATGGAACTAACTCCACTCGATGTTATGTGACAGCCTGGATGGGAGGGGAGTTTGGGGGAGAGTGGTTGCATGTATACATATGTCTGAGTCCCTTTGCTGTTCACTTGAAAAAATCATAACAATGTTAGTTGGCTATACTCCAATACAAAATAAAAAAAATTTTTTTAAATAAACTGAAAAAAAAAAAGGAGAGGAGCTTCTAGGCCCCTCTGTTGTCCCCTCCTTCCACCCTGTCACTGCACTGAACACAGAGTGGTCCATTTGGTTGAGGCATGACAACTCAGTTAATCCCTTTCCTTTGTAGGTACCCCCACCCCGGTCATCAAGACAGAAAGACACATCTGCCATGATTCTGTCTTGTTTAGCTCCTCCCGAACTCTCTCAGGAGGCGTAGTTAGGCTCTGCCCCTGTCTACAGAGATCTTCATCAATAGACCTAATATTTACAGAACACAGCATTTCTGATCAAACAGTTCATTCCGCCGGAGACGGGGGTATTGTACTGTGTCCCCTTATGAGTTATTCTTGGAAGAAGCAGCCCTGGCTCTTATCATCCGTTTCTTTACGTTTTAAGGGCTTGCATTAGAAGAACTGCTATGAAACAGATGAAATGAGGAGCAGATGGGATCGTTCTGTACCTTTCCCCCAGCTGCTTCTTGGTAGATTTACCCCAATATCCTTGTCACTATGTCCTTGTGCTGTCTTTTATTCTTCTCTTTGAAAAGTGGTTCGGTCCATAGGAAATAAACACAAGACTATGTAGAAAGAGCATTAAATGGTGTGTCAGGAAACTTGGATGCTGGATCCATTATCCAGATGTCTGAGTGATTCATATGTGTTTTAACCTTTCTGCACCACAGTTTTTGTTTTGTTTTAATCTGTTAGGTGAGTGATTGTGGTTTATGAACATATGTTAGCCATGGAAGCCCTCCATAAAATGACTTCCAGAAAAAAAAAAAAAAACCTGAAAGCAGCGTTGTTTGGGTTAAAACAGAGGTGGACATCAGGAACCTACCCTCCCCAATTCTGCATCCCCTTTCCACCCGCCCACAGCAGCCCTCAAATTACGTCCACAGGGCCCTTGGGCTTGGGATCCTAGGAACACAATTTAAAAACCATTACATTTGGTCTTTTTTTTTTTTTTTTTTAAAGTCATTTCTCAGCCAGGTAAAATACTGGGTTTTCTAAAGGGTCCTCCTTTCTATTTATTCCATAATTTTAATTCACAGACGCTCTGGACTTTAAGAAAACACATAAGAAAAATCCTATATGACATATCTGCATGGAAAAAGCTGCAAGGAAATACACCAAAAGATTAAGGACAGCGGTCATCTCTAAGTGATGAGAATATCATAGCAATGACTACAACAGATGTTGTGTGGTTTTCACGTTCTAGCATCACAACCCATAACCAATGTCTGAGAAGACCATTATACCTTTCTGTGGGGCTGTGCCCCGCAGGCTTGCAGGTCCTGGAACAATACCTACACTGTGTACAGCCCGCAACAGACAAGACAAGGCAGCAATGTTTGCTACTCAGGAGAGAAGGAGGCTGGGCTTCCCTGGTGACACAGCAGTAAACAATCCTCCTGCCAAGCAGGAGAACATGGGTTCGATCCCTGGGTCAGGAAGATCCCCTGGAGAAGGAAATAGCAATCCACTCCAGTACTCTTGCCTGGAAAATCCCATGGATAGAGGAGCCTGGTGGGCTACGGGTCACAAAAGAGACAGACAGGACTTAGCAACTCAACAGCCACAAGAAGAGGAGGTTACCATCTGTAGGGGAGTTGACTTCAGGCTGGCTCATCAGTTACCAGGGATACCAGGACTTGGCCATGTCCCTCATAGCGCCTCAGGTTAACAACCATCACAAGGCAGGTATTTCCCTTGACTTCACTCTAGTAGCTTGTGGTCACTCACTCTTGTCCAGCTCTTTTGCAACCCCATGGACTATAGCCCACCAGATTCCTCTCTCCGTAGGATTCTCCAGGCAAGAATACTGCAGTGGGTTGCCATTTCCTTCTCCAAGGGATCTTCCTGACCCAGGGATCAAACCTGGGTCTCTGGCATTGCAGGCAGATTCTTTACTGCTGAGCCACCGGGGAAGCCAGAGCAGCTTCCAGACACAGACGAGTGTGCGTGCAGCTCTACAGGATACAGGCACAACGGAAAACACTCCCCAAACGGAATTTCCTCCAGTGTGTCCCATGAGATATCAGTCCCAGAAATGCTCGGTCACAAAGAGCTATGGGGGCAGGGGACAGGGGTGACTTACCCCTACTCCAAAGCACAGCTGATGCTTAAACAACGCCGATCTGCATTAAATGGGCTTGAACTGTGCACATCCACTTATATGTGAATTTTTTCCCATTAATATAGTACCTGTACTTATTTGACAGATCTTTAAATTAACTAAGTATGGGGGAAAGTTTGTATTCAATTAGAGATCACAATATGGACTCAAAAGGTCTAGGATTTGAGTCCTGATTCTATCTAAACTGCTTCAGCTTCCTGCCCCTGGGTGAGTCATTTATCTCCCCCTTTGTTTTTGAGGTAGAGATAGCAGGACAGAGTTTCCACTGTACAGGGTGTTGGCACCCCAATCCCCCACACTGTTCAAAGGTCGACAGTAATCGAGTTGGAGAATCACAGGACACCGTTTGTCCCTTCTGGAGGTTAAATGCACGGCAAGTAGCGTCTTAACGTCTCCAGCCAGCAGGAAGCCTGATTCATGTTGCTCAATACCACATCTCCCAAATTCATTTGGCTACAGAACTCTTTCCCCCACAGCTCCTGTTAACATCTCAACAAATTTCCATATGAGAACAGGCTTCACAAAGGCAGTTTTTAAAAACTGAATTGTGAGGCTTGAAATAAATGAGGAATGGCAAAAGAGGAGAGGAGAGAGAAAGGGATGATTTGGGATCTGGAGGACTTTGAGTTGAAGACAGAACAAAGGACTATTTATGATTCCAAAGAATGTCTGGAACTTTCTTCTTATCTACTAGCGTCTTTTTTCCCAGCTCATTCCTAGAGAGTAGACAGAGGTGAGGATGATGTGTTAGTAGCTGAACAGCTCTTAACCAGAATGGCACTACTAGTATTAGAAGGGGACACAGTGTAGAGCCGCTGCCTTTACCCCTCCCTCTCTCCCACTGTTGGCTGACGGTGGCACATTCTCATTCCTTCCAAGGTGAGGGCTGAAGTGTAAGAAGGGGAGAGAGAACTCCCAGCAGAGGGAACGGTGAGAATGAAGTCATGGAGGTAGGAGCTGGCAGGGTTGCTGGGGGCTCCTGAGCAGCAAAAGCTGGTTGGAGGTAGGAGGTGGAAAGTCAAGTTCAGTCCTTGACAACTTGAGCAGGTTATATAAGAAGTCTAAGCATTGACGGTGATGATAATGGTGATGACGATGACAAAGATGACCGTAAACTCTACCTCCCTTCTCTCCTGGTTGTGGGAGTCGTGGGGGAAAGCAGAAGACAATAATCAGGAAAGAGAGTTGTTGGGTCTTCTCTGGAGAACACCTGGGAGTAGGTAGAGCTGAACCAAGCTTCCCCATCTGTCCCTGTTGCTTTCCCCACACCCCCAGTTGTCCTTCTGCAGAAGATAGATAGGCCAAGCCCTTCCCGCATCACCACTCCCAGGACCCCAGTGGTGCACATCCAGGACGTCTCCTCCCTACTCTCCTTCCTCCTCGGGACTTGCCTAAGCCTAGCCCTACAGGCCTGATGGCAGCCCCTTATGGGGGTGATCCTACCCTCCTTCTTCTGGCAGGTAATGGTCCTGAGTGGTCACCACCTCAGCTTCCTCCACTCCTCGGCTCCCCAAAAAGCCTGGGATGAGCCATCTTCCTGCAGATGCAGAGAAGCAGTAACACTACATACAAAACAAAGGTCATACTGAAAACAGAATAGCAAGATACCCTCCTCTGAAAATGCATTATCTCCAGGGTAGATGTGGAATTCTAGTAACACATTCCCTGGGAAGTTTTCAAATCCAGACACACTGGAGCCTCGTTTCAGCCTTGAGCTGGGCAAAGGCCCCAAGCTCACTTCCAGCCTCCAACAGGCTCTGGCTGCTGCCCCTGCTCAGTCCTGGTGGACGGCACTTCGTCGGCCAGTCTTGCAGCCCCAGTGCTGTGGGCAGCGAGCCCTACCAACTCCAGCCCCGGGCCCCTGCTTGTGCCCTTCTGTTTCTTTATGCTTCTGCTCCTTCCTGCTGGCCTCTCTGAATGCCACTGCTTTCTGCCAAGACCTCAGGCACTCACACATGCCAGCCCCATCCGCACTGATTTCGTGGTTCTGTGTCCACTTGAAGAGCCCACCTCATTTGCTACCCACATCCGAGATGGCAAGCAGAAGCTGCCTGCTTTAAAAACTTCCCAATTTCCTCCAGAGTTCAATTGCTTCCAAAAAGCCTGGCACATCTCAGCTGCCAGTGTGAAGTGCGAGTTCCCAGAGATGCTGATGGCACTTTCCAACATTCGTCACTTTTGACACATCTAAAATATCCTTGCTCCCAGCACTCAAAGAGCACCAGCCCAGATGGCCTGGCTGCTGGGGATGTGTCGTTCTCTGAAAGGCCTCGGAGAGTCCCTGGAAGAAGCTTCCTGACTGAGACGCAACTATTTTCCTCTTGCACCCCCTCCACCCACCCCTTCCAGAGCTGAGCCAGCTGAGTCCTCTGGGTACCAGAACCTCCTTCTCTACCTGGCTTTCATGCTTTAGATAGGCTTTTTTCCATAGAATTCCTCAAACTTGGGCTCCCCACGACACCAAGCAGTTTGCCGTTTGCTGAGCCCAGTCCTACCAGAGAGGAAGATGCCCACTTGGGAAGCTCTCTGTGGCACCCACGTTTACTCTTTCAGACCACTGAAGATCTCATGGGAAGGAGCCTAATGCCCTGACTTGTTCAATAGCTGAAGTCAAGGGCTCCTGAACCCAAGGTCAGTAAAGGCATACACGTGTCTCTGGGTTTTTAATTTCGTTCATTAGTCTGTGTATCTACTTTTATGCCAACACCATACTGTTTTGATTACTACTATTTTATAATATAGTTTGAAACCAGGATGCATGACGCCTCAAGCTTCATTCCTTCTCTAGATTGCTTTGGCTATTCAGATTCTTTTGTGGTTCTATATGAATTTTAGATGCTAAGAGCTGACTCACTGGAAAAGACCCTGATGCTGGGAAATACTGAAGGCTAAAGGAGAAGGGGGCAACAGATGATGACATGGTTAGAGAGCATCACTGACTCAATGGACATGAATCTGAGCAAATTCCAGGAGATAGAGGAAGACAGGAGCCTGGCACGCTGCAGTCCATGGGGTTGCAAAGAGCTGGACACAACTTAGTGACTGAACAACAACAACATAAGCTCTAGAACCTTTTTTATTTCTGTGAAAAATGCCTTGGTTATTTTGATAGGGATTGTATTGAACAAGGTTGGTTTGCTTTTGTTTTCAGATAGTTCATTGTTAGTGTATACAAATGCAACTGATTTTTGTATGACGATTTTGTATCTTGAAACTCTACTGCATTCATGGATTAGTGTTTTGATGCAGTAGGGTTTTCTATCCCATATGCTTCAGTTCACATTCCCCCACCCACGGTTTACTTTTGCCTTACAGAGTAACCCTGGGGCTGTTTGACCGAGTAAATGGTTAATGCCTTCCTCATGCTGCAAGTGTTTATCTTTGCAAAGTGTCCGGCTCAGATTCCAGGGCGGGAGAGGCCAGCATTCCTGTGAGAACAGATTCAGGTGTCCCCAGGTCACCCCTGTTCTGACTTTCCCTTTTCTTTTTGCCTGATTAGCTCTGGTCTCAAAAACTCTGGTATCTTTTATTTACTGAACGTCAGAGATAGGGCAGTCTTAGGAGTCACACATCTCAGAACCAGAGGGACCCTGAAAGCTTCGCCCAACCTTCTGGTTTTCCAGAGGTGGAAACTGAGGCCCAACTGGTTTTGGGGAAAAGCCAGGTCTAGAACCCTGGTCCAGCTGAACTCAAAATGCCAAGGACGTCTCACTGTACCATCATGGAGACATCAGAGCTGGCTGGTCCTATGTCCTCATTTTCCAGATGAGGAAATCAAGGTCTAGAAAATTAAATGACTTGCTCAAGGTCAAGCAGGATGAGTTAATGAGAAACCAGGACATATGGAGATATGCCAACACACATAGTCCACCAGTAGTTAAATATAAGTGAGGTGGTTCTGTGTCTAAAGTCACATTATCTTTACAACAGATGGAGAGGTCCAAACAAGAACATGTTCAGTTGCTTATCTCATGTGAAATAGCTTCATATCAGACTCTGAGCTCCCTTCTGAGTCACCATAAACACAATTCAACACAGCCACACTCTAAACCATAGGAATGCAATTGTGAAGATTGATTTCAGGGACCTTGTGGCTGGAAAGCCTCCCATGGGGTGCTGAAAGGCCTCGCAAAGGAGATTTATGGGTCTGTCCCAGTGGGTAATTTAACTTCCTAGTGTGCAAGAGAGCCACTCTCTGGGGACTTCCCTGGTGGACCAGTGGTTGAGAGTCCACCTTGAAGTGCATGGGTTCAATCCCTGGTCAGGGAACTAAGATCCCACGTGCCACAGAGCAACTAAGCCTATGTGCCACAACTAGACAGCCCAGGCGCTGCAACTAGAGAGCCTGTGTACCACAACCAAAGATCCCACAGGATACAACCAAGACCCGTCACAGCCAAGTAAGTAAAGGAGCCGCTCTCAGAATGAGGCTCCACTCAACTGCTTCCTGTGTGACCTTGGTCAAGATACTTATCTTCTCTGCGACCCAGTTTCATTGGAGATAGCATCTACTCACATAGGTGTTATGGGGATGGGATAAAATATAGAATTCCAAGTTATCAGCAAAAAGTAAATGATAGCCACATAAATAGCCCTTTCACCAGCCTTACCAATTCCTCCAGCACCCCATCATACCTTAATGAGAACTTTTGGGTTTTATGGATTCTCTGGGTGGGTAATAATTACAATTACACCTCTGGGAGACTTGGAAGATTACTTCAGCTCCCATATCAGCAAAATGATCCCACCATTTACCAAGTAATCCTACACTAGG
Organism: Oryx dammah; assembly: GCF_014754425.2. NCBI lineage: Eukaryota > Metazoa > Chordata > Mammalia > Artiodactyla > Bovidae > Oryx > Oryx dammah. The sequence continues at coordinate 50,935,310 of NW_024070210.1, forward strand.
TAATTCATCCTCATGGGAATAACTATTTAAAAAGAAAAGCTCTCTGTGTGACATTCATTGCTGCTCTGTTACAAAGGTGAAAAGCTGAAAACACAGTGCTCGTCTCAGATTGGGAAATGGATACATAAATTACAAAGCATTTCCTCCGTGGAATGTTACTCAGCCTTTAAAAATGATGAGTATGAATACTGTAGGGATATGGAAAGATGCTTATGACATAATGTGAAATTTTAAAAAGCACTTATATCTGCACAGTTATATTAAAAATGTTATTTGCTTCTGATTCATGACATTCATTGTACAGGAGACAGGGATCAAGACCATCCCCATGGAAAAGAAATGCAAAAAAGCAAAATGGCTGTCTGGGGAGGCCTTACAAATAGCTGTGAAAAGAAGAGAGGTGAAAAGCAAAGGAGAAAAGGAAAGATATAAGCATCTGAATGCAGAGTTCCAAAGAAGAGTAATGAGAGATAAGAAAGCCTTCCTCAGCGATCAATGCAAAGAAATAGAGGAAAACAACAGAATGGGAAAGACTACAGATCTCTTCAAGAAAATTAGAGATACCAAGGGAACATTTCATGCAAAGATGGGCTCAATAAAGGACAGAAATGGTATGGACCTAACAGAAGCAGAAGATATTAAGAAGAGGTGGCAAGAATACACAGAAGAACTGTACAAAAAAGATCTTCATGACCCGGATAATCACGATGGTGTGATCACTCATCTAGAGCCAGACATCCTGGAATGCGAAGTCAAGTGGGGCTTAGAAAGCATCACTATGAACAAAGCTAGTGGAGGTGATGGCATTCCAGTAGAGCTGTTTCAAATCCTGAAAGATGATGCTGTGAAAGTGCTGCACTCAATATGCCAGCAAATTGGGAAAACTCAGCAGTGGCCACAGGACTGGAAAAGGTCAGTTTTCATTCCAATCCCAAAGAAAGGCAATGCCAAAGAATGCTCAAACTACCGCACAATTGCACTCATCTCACATGCTAGTAAAGTAATGCTCAAAATTCTCCAAGCCAGGCTTCAGCAATATGTGAACCGTGAAATTCCTGATGTTCAAGCTGGATTTAGAAAAGGCAGAGGAACCAGAGATCAAATTGCCAACATCCGCTGGATCATCGAAAAAGCAAGAGAGTTCCAGAAAAAATCTCTTTCTGCTTTACTGACTATGCCAACTCCTTTGACTGTGTGGATCACAATAAACTGTGGAAAATTCTGAGAGAGATGGGAATACCAGACCACCTGACCTGCCTCTTGAGATATCTGTATGCAGGTCAGGAAGCAACAGTTAGAACTGGACATGGAACAACAGACTGGTTCCAAATAGGAAAAGGAGTATATCAAGGCTGTATATTGTCACCCTGCTTATTTAATTTCTATGCAGAGTACATCATGAGAAATGCTGGACTGGAAGAAACACAAGCTGGAATCAAGATTGCCAGGAGAAATATCAATCACCTCAGATATGCAGATGACACCACCCTTATGGCAGAAAGTGAAGAGGAACTAAAAAGCCTCTTAATGAAAGTGAAAGAGGAGAGTGAAAAAGTTGGCTTAAAGCTCAGCATTCAGAAAATGAAGATCATGGCATCCGGTCCCATCACTTCATGGGAAATAGATGGGGAAACAGTGGAAACAGTGTCAGATTTTATTTTGGGGGGCTCCAAAATGACTGCAGATGGTGATTGCAGCCATGAAATTAAAAGACGCTTACTCCTTGAAAGAAAAGTTATGACCAACCTAGATAGCATATTCAAAAGCAGAAACATTACTTTGCCGACTAAGGTCCATCTAGTCAAGACTATAGTTTTTCCAGTGGTCATGTATGGATGTGAGAGTTGGACTGTGAAGAAGGCTGAGCTCCAAATATTGATGCTTTTGAACTGTGGTGTTGGAGAAAACTCTTGAGAGTCCCTTGGACTGCAAGGAGATCCAACCAGTCCATTCTGAAGGAGATCAGCCCTGGGATTTCTTTGGAAGGAATGATGCTAAAGCTGAAATTCCAGTACTTTGGCCACCTCATGCGAAGAGTTGACTCATTGGAAAAGACTCTGATGCTGGGAGGGATTGAGGGCAAGAGGAGAAGGGGACGACAGAGGATGAGATGGCTGGATGGCATCACTGACTCAATGGATGTGAATCTGAGTGAACTCCGGGAGTTGGTGATGGACAGGGAGGCCTGGCGTGCTGCAATTCATGGGGTCGCAAAGTGTCGGACACGACTGAGCGACTGAACTGAACTGAACTGATAGAATACAAACATGGGAAAATAAAAAGTCAGACAATTAGGGTGATAAGAATGAGTCTGTTTTTTAAAACTTGTTTTCTACTGTTACACCACTTTTGTGCAACAAATATGCTTTTTAAAGAATAGGAAAGAAAACCCAATACTTGCTCCAGAAACAATTTAGCTGAAGGCAAGTTTCATTGGTAGGAAAATGCCCGGCACAGAATAGGTACTATGGAAGTGTTGGATAGAATGAATGAATAAAGTGAAGAAATGAATGAATAGAACACCAAAGCCATACCATTGGGAAGCCAAATCAGGAAGAAGGATTTATGTTCTCTTTTTCTGTTTAAACTACCGGCCCAAGGTCTGTTTGGAAAAGCTGTCCCGGGTCCACTCTTCCTGTGGAGCTGAGAATAAAAGTGTAGATGCAGTCCTGGCACACCTGAGCAGGTAGAAAGGAAGATAAAGTATGCGGGAGGCTAGAAAAGTATCAGACACAGAGCAAACACTCAGCAAACCTTGACTATCAGCAGTGGACAGAGCAGAGGCAATCTATCAGAGATTACCCGGGTCTCCTCTGAAGAGGAGTGTGATTGTGGGAAGAAGCTGGCCTAGGGGCAGAAGCCCTGTATTCAATCTCCTCTTTGTTCTTAACTAGCTCTATAATCTCAAATAGGTCAGTTTGCCTCTCTGAGTCTCAACTTCCTCATCTTTATATACTAGAACAATTTATTGAGATATTATTGTTTTGAATGTATTTTCCTACCACCACCATTACTTAGTTCAGAGGTTTTTTAATGTTTTTGGAGGGGGCATGCCTCGAGGTATGTGGGATCCTAGATCCCCGATTAGGGATCAAACCTATGCTCCCTACAGTGAAAGCTCAGAGTCTTAACCACTGGACAGCCAGGGAAGTTCCCAGAGGTATTTTCAGGACTGAGAACATGAGGCACTTGAGTCTAGTATACGTTCTTACCTTTTGTAAAAACCTAAACTCAACAAAAAGATAACTATAAGTATCCCCAAAAGATGAGAAAGTGAAAGGATGCTTAACTCCCTGACTGGGAGAGGATAAGGGCTGGTGTGTCCCCAGGTAGCAAGAATCCAACCAGAGATTCCATGACACTCTTAAGGGAGGAGGTGGCGTGGTGCCCCCTGCCTCACAAGGCTTCCCATCCCTAAAGTGCAACCCCCAAAAGTGGAGTTTCTGAAGGGACTATGTGAAATGGGACTGGACTTCTCAGCGGCTGGAACGGATATAAAAAATTACTAGTTCAGAGAGTCCTTTGCCCAAAATTGGGATAAATGGACTCCACCCAAACCACACATGATAGGGATTCAATGCCTCATTTAAGCTGACCAAAAGAAAATAAAGGAATGTGCTGCTTGCCACTCAAGCTTTGTGCACTAAGATCTCACCCAGTGGTGAGCTTGTTTTTTAACTGATATTCTCTCAAAAACACACACACACACACCTTGAAATGTAGCCAATTTCCATGTTGTAAATATTCCCATACGGCCAATTTCAAACTACCAATATTAAGTCCCTGAACATGGAGAGTTGAGAAGAGGTGCACACAATTGGCATCAACACACCACTGAGATTCACACATTATGAGCTTCCTATGTCTGGAAAGTTCTCAAAGACCTTTCTCAGCATTAGGATTCATTCCAGGACAAAAGTTTGAGGCTAATTCATAATGGTTAGAGCCATTCACCTTTATCAAGTATAATCTGCTGAAATATGGCCTAGTAGAAGTGTTGATACTCCTACCTTTGAAAAACACCCCTCCACAAAAATAAGCTGACACCTTTGTCAATAAGTAAATGTAAATTTTCCAGGCTGAATCTATTCTTCTTTTGATTATGTGGTCTTGTGACTGAGAATAGACCATGCATCAGAGAGGAAATCCATAAATCTTTCCTTCAAATTGTTTTAAAACAATATGTTTTAATCCATAACTCACAATCAACTTAGGGTGAGATTAGGACTAGGAGATTACTTCTGTGGTGGTGGTGGTGGTGGTGGTGGTTTAGTCATTAAGTTTGAAAAAATTGAGTCCAACTCTTGTGAACCCATGGATTATAGCCCACCAGGCTCCTTTGTCGTGAGATAGGACTGACTACTTCTAGTCCCATTTTATAAGGGAGGTACAAGGAGGTTAAGCAAATAACCCAAGGCCATGCAGCTAGCAAGCAGCAGAGCTGGTTCATCTGAGCCCAGAGCCCAGACTGCTTAACTCTTCATAATCTCTCCACAGCACGAGATCTCTCTGTGCCATCACAAGCCATGTACAGAATGGGGTCCATCTTGGGTCTCTTCCATGCATGGGGCCAGAATAGAAAGGAGCCAGCAATCTCTCTTCTTTTCTCACCTGGATATAAGTTACTCAAAAGCAAAGATCAGGCTGTTACACAGAAACTCTCAGAATGATCAACAATAGGAAGAGTAATTTTTATTGCCTTTTCTCTCTTCACTCAATTGCCCTTGAGCTAAATAAGGTGTCCAACTCATCCTGGTTTGACAGAATAATTGGCTACCCTACCTCAAACCAATCCGGAGTGGAATATACCTGTGACTTTGGAACCACTTTAGGGAAGTAAGCCCCATTACCCCCAGAGGATTCCAGTACAAATGGACAGATTTTCTGAATGGCATACTCTTTCATAATCAGATTTCTTGAAAGAAAAAAAAAATCTGATTCAAGCCAGAGTTCTAAGGAAGTACAGGCTAAGAAGAAAGTTTGGAAGGGGAAAAAAAAAACACTTTTCAGCAAGAAAACACAGCCTCTATTTACTTTCTTTCCTGGAATCCATAAAAGGAGAAGCTATAATCTGAGACTACAGGATAGCCAGCAAAATCAGGCAGAGTAGACAAAGAAAACAGAATACATTAGACTTGTAAAAATGGTTTTTCTTCCATCTCTCATTTCATCATCTTACATGACAACAAAATGGTGAAGAGTAGAAAGCAAAAACAAAGACTCAAAAAGAACAGGTGAAACAGGAATGCAAAAGAGGATGGGAAGAGGGCAACCTCTAAAAGGTAATAACTTACCTCAGCAGCTCTAGATCGCAAAGCTTTTTTGAAGACCTGCTATAGAGTTGGCCAAAAAGTTTGTTCAGATTTTTCCATATGATATAACATAAAACCTCTAACAACATTTTTGGCCTACCCAATAAAAATAAATTCATTTGAGGCAAACTTATGAATGTCCACTGAGTTCAAAACAATATTCTATAGGGAAATATAGTCAATATCCTGTGATAAACCACAATGGAAAAGAATATGAAAAAAAATATGTATAACTGAATTACTTTGCTGTACAGCAGTAATTAACACAACACTGTAATTTAACTACACTTCAATAAAAAATAAAATTTAAAAAAGTAAATTAAAAAATAAAAAAACAATACTCTAATGACCTGAAAAGTTACCTCAGCCATTTCAAGTACCTCATAGGAGCAATTTATGTGTGGGGTCCTTTGGGTTCAATATTACAGTGCAGTAATGACTATGCCAAAGCCTTTGACTGTGTGGATCACAATAAACTGTGGAAAATTCTTCAAGAGATAGGAATACCAGACCAACTGACCTGCCTCTTGAGAAACCTATATGCAGGTCAGGAAGCAACAGTTAGAACTGGACATGGAACAAGAGACTGGTTCCAAATAGGAAAAGGAGTACGTCAAGGCTATATATTGTCACCCTGCTTATTTAACTTCTATGCAGAATACATCATGAGAAATGCTGGACTGAAAGAAGCACAAGCTGGAATCAAGATTGCCAGGAGAAATATCAATCACCTCAGATATGCAGATGACACCACCCTTATGGCAGAAAGTGAAGAGGAACTAAAAAGCCTCTTAACGAAAGTGAAAGAGGAGAGCGAAAAAGTTGGCTTAAAGCTCAGCATTCAGAAAACGAAGATCATGGCATCCGGTCCCATCACTTCATGGGAAATAGATGGGGAAACAGTGGAAACAGTGTGAGATTTTATTTTGGGGGGCTCCAAAATCACTGCAGATGGTGACTGCAGCCATGAAATTAAAAGACGCTTACTCCTTGGAAGGAAAGTTATGACCAACCTAGATAGCATATTCAAAAGCAGAGACATTACTTTGCCAACAAAGGTCCGTCTAGTCAAGACTATGGTTTTTCCAGTGGTCAAGTATGGATGTGAGAGTTGGACTGTGAAGAAGGCTAAGCACTGAAGAATTGATGCTTTTGAACTGTGGTGTTGGAGAAGACTCTTGAGAGTCCCTTGGACTGCAAGGAGATCCAACCATTCCATCCTAAAGGCGATCAGTCCTGGGTGTTCTTTGGAAGGAATGATGCTAAAGCTGAAACTCCAGTACTTTGGCCACCTCACGCAAAGAGTTGACTCATTGGAAAAGACCCTGATGCTGGGAGGGATTGGGGGCAGGAGGAGAAGGGGACGACAGAGGATGAGATGGCTGGATGGCATCACTGACTTGATGGACATGACTTTGAGTGAACTCCAGGAGTTGGTGATGGACAGGGAGGCCTGGCGTGCTGTGATTCATGGAGTAGCAAAGAGTAGGACACGACTGAGCGACTGAACTGAACTGAATGCTGGGGTGTCACATTAGCTGGGGGATGCCACAAAGATTAGTAATTGTACTGTGCTATATAACTACTATATCAGTAACTAAACTGAGAAATTCAGGCACAGAAATATTTTTAAGATATTAAGTAAATGGGAACGTGGGATATTTAAGTCATTGCAAAATTCAAGATGGCAGGCATGAGAGAAGCACTGCTCACACCTTGGGCAGAAGGAGAAGCCTTGGGCAGAATCTGCTTATCATCAAAGGTCAGCAACAACAGCTGAATCTGGAAAGGCACAGCAGTGAAAACATTCTCATTCAGGTTTTTCCATCCTGCTGTTGTCCTAGAAATTCTGAAGTCAGTGTTGACCATGTACAGATCACAGGTCTGACCACAACATTCATGGGCAGAGCTGTGGCTATGTTCATCTCATAGGTTTGTTAATGGCACCCCACTCCATTACTCTTGCCTGGAAAATCCCATGGATGGAGGAGCCTGATAGTCTGCAGTCCATGAGGTCACTAGGAGTCAGACACGACTGAGTGACTTCACTTTGACTTTTCACTTTCATGCACTGGAAAAGGAAATGGCAACCCACTTCAGTATTCTTGCCTGGAGAATCCCAAGGACAGGAGAGCCTGGCTGGTTTCTGTCTATGGGGTCGCACAGAGTCGGACACGACTGAAGTGACTTAGCAGCAAGCAGAGGATATGGCCCAGAGAATATTCAGGGTAATCATGAAGTCAATGTCTTCCAGAGAACCCCTCCCACTAGCCCCAGGCCTGGGAATACTTTCAGTATGTTAACCAAGTGAAATCTTGCACGCACATGGACACACACACACACAATGCAGAGATACAGAGTTAGCCATTTAAATAATGAACGTGAAGAAATTTCACAAACAACTCTGTGGTGGGGGAGGGGCACATTCATCCTTGCGGCTCCCATCTTATGCACATGTGTCCTCAACACCAGCCAATATACACATGCTCGACAAACATGGAAGGGAGCAGAAGCACCCAGCCTAGGCATCACGGCAGAAGACAGACCCTGACTCCTAGCAGGGGTTTTTACTGTAGAATCGTAGGTTCTGCCCTAAGCCAGCTCAGTTGCCTGCAGTCATCCACCTAACGATGTCCTTCCCCCTACCCACCCCCCCCAAAAAAGAAAAGAAATAATTAACTCTTATATGAAATTTTAGGAACACTTGAACCTGGGGGCTGACTTAGGAACAGAGAAATCACTTGCTGTAAGACAGATAATATTAGAACTGTAGTGGCTGTACCCAGCTTCTCCTTCTGACTAATTCTGAAGCTGTTTTGCTGCTCCGGGAACCCAGTGTTCCAGGGAGACAACCCCAAGCCTCTCCAGCCCCTCAGTTTGCTTTCCAGGTCACAGGGGCTGACTCCCTCGGAAGGCTTTGACTGTCTGCCTTCATTAACACTCTCCCTCTCAAAACCACAACCTCATCCCCAGCTTATCACCGATGTGGCTTTATCTATTCTAAAGACACAAGAAAATAACAATTTCAGAAGACATGCCTGAAGAAGGTAAAGTTCCTCTCCAGTATAATGACGACAAATTTCTTCACACATAATGAAATCACTGAACTTCCTAACCATTTACTCATGAGTTGTGAGGCTGAAATGAGTTCATACAAATAAGACTGTTGGAAAAGTGCCTGGCACAGAGAAGGCACTCAGTAAATATTAGCTTTAAAAAGTGCTGACTATCAATTTGGATGCATATGCCTATATAAAGAGATATAAATCAGATACTCCTTGGAAGAAAAGTTATGACCAACCTAGATAGCATATTCAAAAGCAGAGACATTACTTTGCTGACTAAGGTCTTTCTAGTCAAGGCTATGGTTTTTCCAGTGGTCATGTATGGATGTGAGAGTTGGACTGTGAAGAAGGCTGAGCGCCGAAGAATTGATGCTTTTGAATTGCGGTGTTGGAGAAGACTCTTGAGAGTCCCTTGGACTGCAAGGAGATCCAACCAGTCCATTCTGAAGGAGATCAGCCCTGAGTGATCTTTGGAAGGAATGATGCTAAAGCTGAAACTCCAGTACTTTGGCCACCTCATGTGAAGAGTTGACTCATTGGAAAAGACTCTGATGCTGGGAGGGATTGGGGGCAGGAGGAGAAGGGGACGACAGAGGATGAGATGGCTGGATGGCATCACCGACTCGATGGATGTGAGCCTGAGTGAACTCCGGGAGTTGGTGATGGACAGGGAGGCCTGGCGTGCTGCGATTCATGGGGACGCAAAGAGTCAGACACGACTGAGCGACTGAACTGAACTGAAGAAGCCAATGATTCTACTTTGGGGAAGTGTGTTTTTTTTTTTTTTTCTTTTTAAAATTTATTTGGCTGCTCCGGGTTTCAGTGGCAGCATGCTGGATCTTTAGTTGTAGCACGTGGGATCTTTAGCTGCAGCATACGAACTCCTAATTGCAGCATGTGGGATCTAGGTCCCTGACCAGGGGTTGAATCTGAGCCTCCAGCACTGGGAGTGCAGAATCTTAGCATTGGGAGTACAGGGAAGTCCCTCCATTGGGGAATTTTTACTAAAACAATACTCATAGATTCAGACAAAGATTTATGTATAAAGATGGTCATCAGAACATTGTTAGTAACAGGAACAAAAAAAAGTAAACTGGAAACAACCTAAATGTCCCACAATAATGAAACAAACAATGCTACTCTCCAAGCGTATTTCTAAAGAATGTTTAATGCTGTAAGAAAATAATCATGATGGGTAAAAAGGGATATATAACCATTCACAGGACTTCCCTGGTAGTCCAGTAGTTAAGAGTCCACCTGCCAATGCAAGGGACATGGGTTCAACTCCTGGTAGGGGAAGATCCCACAGGCCGCAGGGCAACTAAGCCTGTGTGCCATGATGACTGAACCCCACACACACAGGGCCCAATAGCCACAGCTACTGAAGCCCTCTTGCCCTAGAGCCCACGCTCTGCAACAAGAGAGGCTGCTGCAATGAGAAGCCCACACACCACAATGAAGACCCAGTGCAAGCAAAAAATTAATTAATTAATTTTAAAAAACCTTTCACATCATATGATCTCAGCTATAGACACTCCAAATAAACATCTATGGAACAAATACCTCCATAAGAAAAGGTTGAAAGGAAATATAATATTCCAAATATGACGTGTGTTTTTCTGAGTAAGGAGATTATTCATTTCAGCATTTTTCAGATTGTTTATCTACAGTGAACATGCATTAATTCCACACACACAAAAAAAACAGTTAAGAGTCTATTACAATATCACAACTAAATACAGAAACTACTGTGAGGATTGTCAGGAAGCAACCCTGACAAAATAATCCTGAGACTGTGTCCTCTGAATTTGGTGACCCTAATGGATCACCAAGGGGACAGAGGAGGTATTCCAGGGCAGCTCTTAAACTTTCTAGTTTGAGCAGAAGCATGGACAACTGATGGTGTCATGAACCACAAAATGTAGAAAGGAAGAAAGAAGAATGAGTTGGAAGGAAAGAAAATAAATCCAGTTTGGCCTCACTCAGTCTGTAGTGTCAAAATGTCTTCAGGCAAAGAAGCCCAGTCAAGAGCTGGTTGTGTTCTGGGTCAAGGCCTAGGAGAGAGATTTTGGGTATATACTTCTGAGTTTGAGTCATAGTAGTGCATCCTTTCTTAGCTATTTGTAAGGCCTCATCAGACAACCATTTTTCCTTTTTGCATTTCTTTTTCTGAGAAAAAAAGAGAAGCTAAAGGCAAAGGAGAAAAGGAAAGATATACCCATTCGAATGCAGAGTTCTCAAGAATGGTAAGGAGAGATAAGAAAGCCTTCCTCAGTGATCAATGCAAAGAAATAGAGGAAAACAATAGAATGGGAAAGACCAGAGATCTCAAGAAAATCAGAGATACCAAGGGAACATTTCATGCAAAGATGAGCACAATAAAGGACAGAGCACAAAGCACAATATGGACCTAGAAGAAGCAGAAGATATTAAGAAGAAGTGGCAAGAATACACAGAAGAAATATACAAAAAAGATCTTCATGACCCAGATAACCACGATGGTGTGATCACTCACCTACAGCCAGACATCCTGGAATGCAAAGTCAAGTGGGTCTAAGGAAGCATCACTATGAATAAAGCTAGTGGAGGTGACAGAATTCCAGTTGAGCTATTTCAAATCCTAAAAGATAATGCTGTGAAAGTGCTTCACTCAATATGCCACCAAATTTGGAAAACCCAGCAGTGGCCACAAGACTGGAAAAGGTCAGTTTTCACTCCAATCCCAAAGAAAGGCAATGCCAAAGAATGTTCAAACTACCTCACAATTGCACTCATCTCACACACTAGCAAAGTAATGCTCAAAATTCGCCAAGCCAGGCTTCAGCAATACATGAACCATGAACTTCCAGACGTTCAAGCTGGATTTAGAAAAGCAAGAGGAACCAGAGATCAAATTGCCAACATCTGCTGAATCATCGAAAAAGCAAGAGAGTTCCAGAAAAACATCTTACTTTTGCTTTATTGACTATGCCAAAGCCTTTGACTGTGTGGATCACAATAAACTGTGGAAAATTCTGAAAGAGATGGGAATACCGGACCACCTAACTTGACTCCTGAGAAATATGTATGCAGGTCAAGAAGCAACAGTTAGAACTGGACATGGAACAACAGACTAGTTCCAAATTGGGAAAGGAGTACGTCAAGGCTGTATACTGTCACCCTGCTTATTTCAGGTATAAGCAGAGTACATCATGTGAAATGCTGGGCTGGAGGAAGCACAAACTGGAATCAAGACTGCCAGGAGAAATATCAATAACCTCAGATATGCAGATGACACCACCCTTATGGCAGAAAGCAAATAAGAATTAAAGATCCTCTTGATGAAAGTGAAAGAGGTGAGTGAAAAAGTAGGCTTAAAACTCAACATTCAGAATACTAAGGTCATGGCATCTGGTCCCATCACTTCATGGCAAATAGATGGGGAAACAATGGAAACAGTGAGAGACTTTATTTTGTGGGGCTCCAAAATCACTGCAGATGGTGACTGTAGCCATTAATTAAAAGACACTTGCTTCTTGGAAGAAAAGCTATGTCAAACCTAGACAGCATATTAAAAAGCAGAGACATTACTTGACCAACAAAGGTCCATCTAGTCAAAGCCAGGTTTTTCCAGTAGTTATGTATGGACTTGAGAGTTAGACTATAAAGAAAGCTGAGCACCAAAGAACTGATGCTTTTGAACTGTGATGTTGGAGAAGACTCTTGAGAGTCCCTTGGACTGCAAGGAGATCAAACCAGTCAGTCCTAAAGGAAATCAGTCCTGAATGTTCATTGAAAGGACTGATGCTGAAGCTGAAACTCCAATACTTTGGCCATCTGATGGGAAGAACTGACTCATTGGAAAAGACCCTGATGCTGGGAAAGATTGAAAGCAGGAGGAGAAGGGGATGACAGAGGATGAGATGGTTGGATGGTATCACTGATGCGATGGACATGAGTTTGAGCAAGCTCTGGGAGTTGGTGATGGACAGGGAAGCCTGTCATGCTGCAGTCCATGAGGTCACAAAGAGTCAGGCACGATTGAACTGAACTGAACTGAGTGCATCCTTGAAGCTGTGGCTTGCCTGAGGTTGCTCCAGTATGCTATGTGTTCTATGAAGGGGTTGATCAGATTCTTCTTCCAAGGCAGCTCAGATGCTCAGGCACTGAAGCTCTAGTCCTTCCACCCAAAATGTGACCTGAAGTAGCCCTTGCCTCCTTCAGTCATAGAACGGCTGCTGGGTTAGAACAAAGAGCCTTACAGAGACTCACTGTGACTTATGCTATTTCTCATACTGTGGATGCTGCTTCCATTGAAGATTGTTATGCATCTCAGAGTCAACCACATAAAGCTTGCTCCTGTATATTTCACAGGAATGGTATTCAAGACAATGACCCTGCCTCATGCAGTGGCCTCTTTATACAACAACCCACAGGAAAACCATCTCAGGCTTCAGGACCAAGAAAGTGTGAGCAACTGGACAGCATGAATTCTGTAACTGCTATTTCCCTCTTTGATTTGGCCAATAGGAAGCTCAGAACAAAATCTGTGGCCCATCTTCTGCAGTCTTATACAATCTCAGATTGTGCAGGTTAGCTTGCTAATCTATTAACATTTCTGTTAGTTGTTTTGCCACCTTTCTCTTTGTCCTAATTTCTTCAACTATGAATTTTTACAAACAACTTAAAGGCAAAATTTTTCTTTCCATGTCATACCCACCCACTGACTCTGTTTCTGTCTCCTGGAGTTGCACAAAAGAATTCTAGGCCCTTTGCCCCACAGCAGCCCTTCAATACTCAGGTCACAGAGCCCCTCCTTCTTCAACAATTTCTCCTAGATGGGAGTGCCTAAAGAATCTTTCATCCTACCTATTTGCAGAGCAGGAATAGAGTAAATACACGTAAGACAGGAATATACATAGAGAACAGGCTTGTGGACACGCGGGGAAAGGTAAGGGTGTGGTCAGTTGAGAGAGTAGCGCTGACGTGTGTACATTACCATATGTAAAACAGATAACCAGTGATAACTTACTATATGACATGTGGCACTCAACCCAGTGCTCTGTGATGACCTAGAGGAATGGGATGGAAGTGAGGGATGACCTAGAGGGAAGGGGACATATGTATACTTACAGCTGATTCAAGTTGCTGTATGGCAGAAGCCAATACAACATTGTAAAGCAATCATCCTACAATTAAAAATAAATTTTAAAAAAAAGAATAGCAAAAAGGAAAAAAGAATCTTTCATCCTTCCAGACTCAACTGATGCCTCATTTTCTCTTGGCATCTTCCCTAGAACCCCTGCACAAGATGTCCTTCCACTGCAGTACTCGCAGCAACCACAAGCGATGGCTGATGCTCACTCTTGGTTTTCCCACTGGACTGGGGACTCCTGAAACACAGACAGCAGGCCCTGCTTGCCAACAACTAGTACCTAGAGAGGATCCAGGGCAGAAGAAGCACAAGCTGGAATCAAGATTGCCAGGAGAAATATCAATAACCTCAGATATGCAGATGACACCACCCTTATGGCAGAAAGTGAAGAGGAACTAAAAAGCCTCTTAACGAAAGTGAAAAAGGAGAGCGAAAAAGTTGGCTTAAAGCTCAGCATTCAGAAAACGAAGATCATGGCATCTGGTCCCATTACTTCATGGGAAATAGATGGGGAAACAGTGGAAACAGTGTCAGACTTTATTTTTTTGAGCTCCAAAATGACTGCAGATGGTGATTGCAGCCATGAAATTAAAAGACGCTTACTCCTTGGAAGGAAAGTTATGACCAACCTAGATAGCAAATTCAAAAGGAGGGACATTACTTTGCCGACTAAGGTCCGTCTAGTTAAGGCTATGGTTTTTCCTGTGGTCATGTATGGATGTGAGAGTTGGACTGTGAAGAAGGCTGAGCGCCGAAGAATTGATGCTTTTGAACTGTGGTGTTGGAGAAGACTCTTGAGAGTCCCTTGGACTGCAAGGAGATCCAATCTGTCCATTCTGAAGGAGATCAGTCCTGGGTGTTCTTTGGAAGGACTGATGCTAAAGCTCAAACTCCAGTACTTTGGCCACCTCACGCGAAGAGTTGACTCATTGGAAAAGACCCTGATGCTGGGAGGGATTGGGGGCAGGAGGAGGAGGGGACGACAGAGGATGAAATGGCTGGATGGCATCACCCACTCAATAGACATGAGTTTGAGTGAACTCCAGGAGTTGGTGATGGACAGGGAGGCCTGGCATGCTATGATTCATGGGGTCGCAAAGAGTTGGACATGACTGAGTGACTGAACTGAACTGAACTGAATAAGTGTTTGTTGAGAAACTAAATGAATGAATTAACATATATACAACTTCCTCACTCACACACATGCTAAAAGTGAGCCAAGCCCAAGGAAGAAAAGGGAAAGCCCAGCCCAGTCCAGGTGTTTATGAGCCTGTCCATCTAACAATTGCTTTTCCCTGGGACTCTCCTGAATAGCTTCAAAGTCCCAGGCACTGAGGCCAGAGCTGATTCTCCCAGCTAAATCCAGAGTAAATACACATAAGACAGAATTGGTCCTACGAGGGCAATTGGGATACATTTTCATAGAAAGAATTTCATGGATCAAAAATACAAGATGCTGGAGGCTCTGAGCCACATTTATTTTAGCAACATACCCTTACATGGGTACTAATTATGTGCCAGGAATTATTCTAAGGTCTTTACAAATATCACCTTTTTTATTCCTTGCAATGACTTCACAAGATGGGTATTATATCTATCCCTATTTTATTTTATATAGTCTTTTTAGCATTCAAGTCACCTATGCTGAAATGAAGGAAGATAAATCTATTCAATCACTGGATAAAAGAAAATTATTTACCTTGAGTCCCAATGCATAAATGGCTGACAAATCGAATGATAGCCTTTGATCTGAGACCTAGACCCCACAGAATATCACATCACACGCTAAGCAGTTATCGAGCACCTCAGGTTTGTCCTCCGTGAGTTCACAGCCTGGCGGAGAAAATAGCATGCATGGAAACAATTGACCTTAGGATCAGCGGACCAGTAAGGTGCTGGCAGCAGAGGTGGTAATTACCTCTAGCTAGAGGAGAAGGCTTCCTGGAGGGGGTGACGTTTGAGTACCACTGTAACAGATGGACCAGAGTTCACAGAGGAATAGCAGAGAGACAAGTGAGAGTGCAAAGGTGCAGGGAAGTGAAATGGCAAGGGGGAACTGCAGGCAGTCTGGGACAGCAGGAGAGAGTAAAGAGGGGAGAATTTGAGGGATCAGGGTTGTCATTCAGGTGATGGCCTTGGCTGCAATACCAAGAATCTTAAAGTCACTGACAGGTATAATAGTCACTTCTGTTCTAGAAAGAGTCTTTGAGCAGCAGTGTGAGGGAGGGAGGTGAGAGTAACCAGAGAGAGACCATTTAGGAAGCTGTGGCAATAAACCAAGCAAGAAACAGTATGCACCTGAGCTAAGACACTGGCTTCTAGGGATATTTGGGAACCTGAAGCTTTGGACTGATTAAACAGCTGCTAAAATAGTGTAAGATGCCACCCTGGCTTCTGATGTGGAGGCGAGGAGAGTAGTGCATGCAAAGAGATGGGAGCACCATCTGGGATTACGCTTGCGTGAATGAGGACAAGCTCAGACAGTCTGTGAACTTGGGAAAGCCTCTCTCGGTGCCAGAAATTTTCTTCATTAGCTCAGAGAAGTTATTCAGACTCTCCCTCACTTCTCCTTTTAATAAAATATGATGCATTTCATTCTGTCATCATTGTGAAAAATCATTGCCCTTTGCTGAGAATTAATAACCTTTCAAATTAATAACCTTTGGGTAGGAAAATTGGTTTCATTAATACCTCTCCTTGCTCTTTGTGTTTCATCATCTTTCTGTCCTGCTGTCCCCGGAAACCAAAAGCCCAAGACTTATTGTTTGAGAATCCTGAATGACTTTGTGCTTAGAAGGAATGATCAGGGTTCTCAGTAACTGGGCTGGACTGAGTTCACTGACCAAAACTGCTGGTATGGCCTTGTGTTCACCCCTCAGCCACAGGGGAGGCCCCCTCGGCTGGTAGGGGCTGTGGGAGCATCCTCCCAGGCTCTTGGTCTGATTCCTGATCTTGGCAGAAGAGATGTCACTCTTCCTGGGGTGCCACACCTTGGGACCACGGCCCCTCCCTCAGGCTCCACTCTGCTTCTGATCACAGGGTTGTGTCTCTGACCAACACCATGGTCTTGACAGATGCTGGGAGACTGCTCACCCTCCACAAAGTGGCTCAGAGTCAGGGTGAGGCTCCCCCAAAAGAGAAGCTAGAAGGCCTTTCAGAAGAACAACAGAAGGTATAATCTTAAAAACAGTCTTTTTCTCCCTACCTCACCCTCCCACAATCTTTGAAAGATTCCAAATGGATATTCATTTTTTTTTTCTACTGAAAAAATCTTTAGCAGTATCTTATCATCTAGAGCCTAAAGCCTCAGCGTCCCAAGGGCTCATAAACTCTGGCCGCCCATTCTTCTGCCTCCTTATACCCACAAGGTCTCCTGGCTCTGAGCCCTTCCTCAGCTGTTCCCTCTCAGAAAGCTCCTTTCACCCACCCATACAGACACACAAGCCCTCACTCAACTCTCCAAGGCAGCATCAGCATCACTCCCCCTGAAAGCCCTCCCTGAGAGCCGCTCCCCCTCAGCACAGTTCATCACTCCCTTTGTAGTCCTCCCCACTCCAATCCTATCTGGTCCATACAAGACTACATGTGAGAACAGGTTGAGCCACAGGAGAGCATGCATAGTGCTATCTAACTAAGATGCCCTGTGCTATCTCCCTGGCATACGGATGTGGGGAATTGGAGTCAGAGATACTGGGTCCAAAATCCTGCCACTTATTGGCATCATGACTTGGGGTGAAACAGTTATCCTCTCTGAACTCAGTCCCAGTTGCTTCTCCCATCTTCCCTCTGACCTAGAGTTAGTCTGGAGTCTGACTGGCTGATCTTACGGTCACTGGGATGGCAGGATGGAGGATTTGGACCTCTCCATCTCTGTGTGGGGTCCTCCTAGGTCACTGTCCATCATCTCCCAGGAAAGGAATGGCCATTGTGCTGGAAATAAAATGCTCCTTGGGTTCCCCAAAGCCACAGCCTGTGCCTACCTCCAGCACCTTGCAGTAACCTTGTTGCCTAGTGCTCTTAGAAACTTTGGGGTTGTCCTAGAACTGGCAGAGGTGGAACAGATGCCAGGTGAAGCATTGTCCCCAATTTTATCTTCCAGAGTCATTCGGAAGGAGATCTCGAGCTGCTGAAACAAACAAAATATCGCAGGAGACAAGAACCAGATTTCTGCTCTTTAGAGGAGAAACCGATAAGGGCTGTCAGATTCGGCTCAATCACTCAGACACGTTACAGCAGTGTGGCTTCAACTCCTCGCTGCCGCTGGTGATGATAGTCCACGGGTGGTTGGTAGGAAGTGCTGACATGCTTTTTTCTCTCTGCTTTTACTTTTTTTTTTTTCCCCCTCCCTAGTGTGTTCAATTTTAATAAAGAGATAGGGAGCTGGTGATAACAACTCCATGCATAATATTTGTAAAGTACATTCTAATTTTCCAAGTACTTCCCACACATTATCTCATTGATTATCTCAATTTCATGAGTAAGCAGGGCAGGGGAAGTATAATTATCTCCACATTTCATATAATAAAATGTGGCTCAAAGAGGTCACACAGCACATAAGCACCCATAAGAGACTGCGGTTCATGAAGGTGAATCTGCACGTTTCCCAAGAGCTGATAGGAAGCCAGAAGACACAGTCTCCCAATGAGATGTTCTATCTGTAAGGGTTAAGTTCAGCTGCAGATAACAGAAACCCAAATTAGCAGTAGTTCAGATAAAACTGAAGTTTTGTTTTTTTTTTTTCCATTTCATACAACAGTCCGGATGTATGTCATCCAAAACTAGTCAATGAAGTCCTCAAGTACCCAGCTCATTCCCTGCTCACTATAGTGCCATCCTTAGAGTATGGTCCTCATCCTCCTAATCCAAGATAGCAGCTAGAGCACTAGCTATCACATCTGCATCCCAGGTAGCACGAGGTAGTAAAAGATATACACACACACAAAAGTCAAAAAGTAGGATTGTTTAAAAACAACTATATTGAGGTATTATTTGAAACCATACAATTCATCCACTGGCTTTTGGTATACAAGTGTGTTTTCTTAGGTTAGCTTCCCAGAAGCATCTTTGAAATGCTTCCAATTACATCCATTGGCCATACCTAGATGGAAAGGTGGCTGAGATATGTATCCTCTTAGAGAAAGTGTAGCTTTTCAGTGATGCTAAAATTCTATTACTGTGGAAGAAGGGGGAAAAGAATATTGTGGGCAATGATTGAAGTCAAACAAATGTTTCCGAGAAGAAATTCTGCCTAACTGGTTTCTAGGCCACCCAGAATTTGAAGCTTGGTTCACACTGTGAAACCTGCAGAGATTTGGGCTCTATTTCACGACTTGAAAACCTTTCCCCACCATCTCTTTGAAAACTACTCTTGAGACCCCCAGCCATCCTACCTTAGAGAGAAAAATGAGCCCATCTGCCCACCACCAGTCTTTCAACATGTATTCACTCATACCCTCCACACGAACAAAACAGACCCCACACCTGGCCTCATGGGGTAGTGCAAACCACATGATGCCATGTGGGTGTAGCCACAAGGTGGGGTGTCTGCTATTGCCATCCCAGAAAAGCACAGGGGCTCTTGTAGGCTGCCAGCACCTTCCTCCTGGAAAATCCCATGGACAGAGGAGCCTGGTAGGCTGCAGTCCATGGGGTCGCTAGGAGTCGGACACGACTGAGCGACTTCACTTTCACTTTTCACTTTCATGCATTGGAGAAGGAAATGGCAATCCACTCCAGTGTTCTTGCCTGGAGAATCCCAGGGACAGGGGAGCCTGGTGGGCTGCCGTCTATGGGGTCACACGGAGTCGGACACGACTGAAGCGACTTAGCAGCAGCAGCATCCTAGGGCTTCCTAGGTGGCGCTAGTGGTAAAGAACCCACCTGCCAACGCAGGAGACATAAGAAACGTGGGTTCAATTCCTGGGTCGGGAAGATCCCCTGGAGGAGGGCATGGCAACCCACTCCAGTATTCTTGCCTGGAGAATCCCATGGACGGAGGAGCCTGGTGGGCTACAGTCCATTGGGTCACAGAGAGTCTGACATGACTGACGTGACTTAGCACACAAGCACACATCCTAGGGGAAAGGGGCAGGGATTCCACCACAGCACAGGGATGGCAGTGAGGGTGGTAAAGGCTTTCATGCCCCTAGAAAGGAGACCTAATACAGATGCCCTGTAGGAACTCAGCCCTTTACATTAGTCGTCAGCTCACTTAACCCTCACACCTCCCTACATGACCACTTGAGTTAGTCTCATCGCTTAGATGAGGAAACTGCAGCACAGAGGGGTCAAGCAGCAACCATGGGCACACAGCCCTCAGTGGACAGAAATCCAAAACCAGAACCCTCAGGCTCCAAAGCCCACAAATCTTTGTCATGGATGGGCTTGACAGGGGCCCCAACACACTGCAACCTGCTCACAGCAACCTCTCTCCAGCTGAGCCAGGAGCTCCATCCCTATTCCCTTAAGGAAAGCATGGAATTGGAGCCAGAGGGTTGCACCCTGAGATGAAACTCATCTTAAAGGGAACTAAAGATCAGACGTGGAGGGAATTCGCTGACAGTCCAGTGGTTAGGACTCGGCGCTTTCACTGTGATGGCCCAGGTTCAATCCCTGGCCGGGGAACTAAGATCTCCCAAGCCATGTGGATCAGCCAAACAAAAAAGATCAGGCATGGAAAGCTTTCCCATGGGAACAGAGGAGATGAGGGGCGATTGGAAGGCGAGCCATTGTAAGGGAAGAACATGCCATCTTTCCTGTTGTAAGGGACCGTCCCTTACAGGAGAAGAAAAGAAAAGAAACTGGGAAGGAGAGAAAGACCCAGAATGAGCCCAGAGTTGGAGAAGGGAAGAGATGGGCAAGAAAAAAGAGCAGCTTATCCAGGGCTCCCTCCTCTCTCCCCGGGAGGCTGATGATACTGTGGGCCCACCCTCAGGTGAACGGCATGCTGGAAGACTGGGTCTGGGAGATGGTAGCCGCACTGAAGTCTCAGCTGGCCCAGCCAGTGAACGTGGGGCTGGCAGAATGGGTCACCCTGGCTCACAACCACTACACCACTGCCGTCCGCAACACTCGCCTTGTCGGCCAGGAGATCGCAGCTCTTCTCCAGTGGCTGCAGGTGAGACCTGCCCTGACCTCTCTTCTCTCCTCTCCCTTCCCCTCCCTTCCTCCAAGACTGAGTGAATTAAGCTGGTCTCCTACAGCAGCCAAGACAGGACAACCACTTCTGCTAAGCTCACAGGAATAGGAAGGCACAAGAGAAACCAGACCCCAGGGCTCTCTCGGCTGCCTCCTTGAAGCCCTGTCTTATAGAATCATCTACTCCTCTTACGCTCACCTCCTTGTATGTGCTAGGGGATCTAAACACACCTTGTAAACTATAAAACTCCCATATGCATGGATGAGATCACTCCTGCAAGGAATTCATGTGCAGGTAAAGGTGTGCAGGGGGCTTCCTTAGTAGCTCAGTGGTAAATAACCCACCTGCAATGTAGGAGACACAGGTTCCATCCCTGGGTCAGAGAGATGCCCTGGAGAAAGAAATGGCAACCCACTCCAGGATTCTTGCCTAGAGAATCCCATGGACAGAGGAGCCTGGCGGGCTACAGTCCATGGGGTCTCAGAGAGTTAGACACAGTTGAGCGACTCAACAGCAACAACAAAGATGGGCAGACAAGAGGTAGCATCACCAGGCAGGGGCCCAGGCTAGCTGAGCCTGAGCGGAAGCAGGACGGAGTCAGCAAGATGAGAAAACAGTTTGGATCCTGAGTAGGAATTAAGTATCTCACTTGTGGTACAAAGAACAGAGAGCCAGAGCAGGCTGGACCCACGAAAGGCTTTTATCCAGGCAGCTCTCCCCCTCCTGCAACCATCTCACCACTGTCTTCCAGGAATCTGTTCAATTTTCTCCAAGCCATGTTCATCTAATTGGGTACAGCCTGGGTGCACATGTCTCAGGATTCGCTGGCAGTTACATGAGCAGAAAGCACAAGATTGGAAGAATTACAGGTAACCATGCCTGAAAACTAACAACTATAATCTCCACGAGTGCATGGGGGTGTAGAGCAGGGACCTGCTTTTCCAACGGGCTCATAATTAACACACCCCCGGCTTCCTTCAAGCTGTATTAGAGTTCACAGGAGGACTTGTAGCACTATTTATTTCAAACATGACCACTGTCATAGACTGCTGTTCCCCGAGAATTTAGAGCAAATCACCGCCTTTCCTCAAACAAATGCCTCTCACAGTCATGCCAAATAGGACCTAAAAGGTACACTTTCTGTACACTTTTGTAATAGGAAAGAGTTTATTTTCCAACCTATAGTTTTAAAATCCCAATGTGAATTAAAGAATGACAGCTATAATAATATCGTATATTAATGCATATACATGGAATCTAGAAAATGGTACTGATGAACCTATTTGCAGGGCAGGAGGAGAGGCGCAGACATGGAGAATGGACAGACTTGTGGACACAGCGGGGAGAGGAAGGGTGGGAGGAACTGAGAGAGCGGCACTGACATGCATACACCCCCGCGTGTGAAACAGAGAGCTAGCGGGCAGCGCTTCCCGTTGACCTAGATGGGTGGGGTGGAGGGTGGGAGGGGATACATGTATACACATAGCCGATTCACTTCATGGTACAACAGAAACCAAAACAACATTGTAAAGCAATTATCCTCCAACTAAAAATAAATTTAGAAAAAAAAATGAACAACAGCCTTACATTTCCTGTGACAGCCACGTTTGTCCCTCTGTTTCCACTTTAATGAAACACGGGGATCCTACGCTGGGGCCCATCTGGACGGGGGAAGGGATCCCAGCACCAAAAAGCCCAAGCTCTATGCCAGCTTGGAAATACCCCGAGATACCTAGGAAGAGCTGATGACGCACAAGAAGGCCTTTCCCAGCAGGCTGCCCAGACACCCACCTCATCCTCCCCGCCCATACTCACCCTTCCCTGCTGCTGACCCAGAGTCACATTCAGAAGGACAGGCCTGATGAGGTGACTCCTCAGCCCAGTCTCGGAGGCCCGCTGATTCCTACAGGGTGAAACTTAGAGGCCTAGACAAGGCCCCACGCAGTGCAGTGTTCCCAAGGCTCTCCAGCATCGCCTCGCCCTGGCCCCTTCTTGCGGCTCCAACTTCCATGACACTAGATTTTTCTCCACTCCACTACAAACATGCCATGGCCTCTTGTTCTTCTGGGCCTTTGCAATCACTACTCCCTTTGCCTAGAATACCAAACCTTAGTCTACCTGCCAAATGCCTACTCATCCTTCAAGACCCAGCAGCCTAAAATAATATTTCACAATTCAAAATGGTCTGAACGAAACTTAAGATGAATAGAGTTGCTGTGACCTTTTATTTTATCAGGAATGAACCCTTTTGGCAACTGCTATCTACTGTGACCATTCCTTCATAAAAGAAAAGATTTGTTTTAGCATTGAGAAAAGATAAGGATGATGGCAGACATTTAAATGAAGCCAGTCTGTCATGATGAGAATTTATTTTCCTTTTTTTTTTTTTTTTCATCTCATTGGTGACTGGGGAGGCCTGATCGTGGATCAATATGTGGTGCCCTCCATGATTTAACCCTCAAGAGGCTGGGAGTGAACAGACGTCCCATAAGAGCTTATCACAGAAGGCCAGTGAGGCCCTTCACAGACAAACCAGGCCTAGAAGGATGCGTCAGAACTGCAGAGAGGCAGCACTGGGCCCAGGACCCTCTCCACACTGGCTGGTGTCACAGGCCACGTCAGGCATTATTAGCCAGGCCCACACACCTCAGAAGTGACAGGACAGCTAACTACTCTGTGGTCATCTCATAGTCAGCCTGATGAAGAAAGAAATATAAACCACAGCCTTCACGTGTAACTACAGGTGAGGGTTGGAGAGCAGGGACTGTCATGGCCCCATGTCAGTTCCTTCATCCCCACCAAGGATAGAAGCCAGGCCTGATACAGGTCAACAAAGGGTCCTCCAGAAAAGGTAAAGGAAGAAAGACAGACAAAACTCCTTGAGTGCATAAATACTCGCCAACTATAGTCTGCCGGAGACTGCCGCTTGTCTCATGCAAACATATCTGTCACTTAAGGACAGAGCTGTGAGCAGTCCTATTTGCTCATGACATTTTCCCCAGAGAACAGTAATGTCCCAAGGCTGTTCTGAACATTCCAATGAAATGACATTAGTGTAGAGAGAAAGCCAGCTTGTTTAGGAAAATTATTGACAACAAGCAGGCAAATAAATTCTTTCTTTGATGGGTAGGCTAGAACTACTTACAATAACACAGTGGTTTTTTGTATGCAAACAGATGCTCTCGAAAGTAGCTTGAAAGGTACTTAAAACTGATTTGCTTAAATAAATCAAGCATTCCCTTATAACCTCATTTCTACCACTGGACAGTTCCTGCAAACCTCTTTTCCCCATAGATAATAACCAGCCTGTGTCCGATTTTAAGCACCAGGAATTACTTTAATTTTACTGCAAAAAAGTCATGGCAAGATTTTCTAGAGAAAGATTATGCCCTAGGATTTTCCTCTTCCTGCTAGCTCATGAATGTGCAATAACATCAGAAAGCTAAAAAGAGCCTTTCTCCCTGCCTCCTCTTGCTCCAATGTGATCCTTCCCGTTGCTTTCCTCTTAGGGCTGGATGCTGCAGGCCCTTTGTTCGAAAAAGCCTCCCTCAGTGACCGGCTTTCACCAGATGACGCCAGTTTTGTGGACGCCATTCACACCTTTACCTGGGAGCACATGGGCCTGAGTGTGGGCATCAAAAGGCCCATAGCACACTATGACTTCTACCCCAATGGGGGTTCCTACCAGCCTGGATGCCACTTCCTAGAGCTCTACAAACATTTCGCCAAGCATGGCTTAAATGGTGAGAAAGAGACATTAGCCTATGATGGCTTACACTCCCCACAGTTGGTGTGGCCTCTGGATCCAGGGGAATCCAATCTGTGAGATTTGGGGAAGAGTTTGGCAAGGATGGGGCTCAAAGTGAATGGTCACCTAGTCCATGCAGAGAGAGGACTTGTGTGAGTGGGAAAGGGTGCTGTTTCCCAGGCAAGACCTTCCTCTTCACAGACAGTGGTTGCTGAAGCTCAGACACGGACGATGAGCTGAGGGCACATCCAGGAATTCCCACTTCTCATCTCCACTCATCATACCCAGCCAAGTCTCTCCTGGGGTATCAGCCCTTCTGAAAATTGAACCCTGCTGCCTGTGGTCATTCCTCTTTCTCCAGAAGCTTCCTCATTCAGGGGGCTGCCTCTATTCTGGCCCCATGCTAATCCACTTACTAGATCATGGCTTCTTGGTCTCCCAAGTATGAGGTTTAATCAGCTGACCCCACGGGACATTCATTACTGAGATTCTTCAGTTTCAAAGTTCAGCTCTAAATAGGTCCTTGTGACTTCCTTGGGACTTTGTCTCAGTGCAGAAAATGACTGCAGCATTATCTGGGTTGTGTTTTCCCCCTTCTCTCTCAAACCCTAAAACCAAAACATTAACATGAACCTTGATAACAGGCCCTGGATTAAAGAACAAAAATGTGAGCAAAACCCATACATTTCATAAGCATTCCAAGTTTCTCTTTATTATAAAAGAATATCCTGATTAAGACCTGCCAACTCACTCTAAGCCAACTGGAGACCCCCAGCCCACCCCTACTTACCACCTTCTCCCAATCATTTGAAAACGGAGCTGAGCACACACTATCTTGTGTTTCCTTATCCACCTTCATGTCTCCTGTATCAGAATGACCTTCACATTTGACATTATCTCATCTTGGCTGGACTCCCAGCCTTTCACCAGCCCACGCCTGAGAACTTTCTGGGAATTTCCCCTTATCATTCCTTCACATCTCTCTCCGATCATTGCCCTCTAGTCACCAGCAGTCCCTGGTGATCAGCCAGCCCTCTTCCTAGATCTACACCCTCCCTAAGGGCAACACAGACCCCTAGATGCTGTTCATTAACTGATCACCTGGTGAATGCCTCTGCCCAATTACTACCATTTTCTGTGTTGTGCTAAACTTCAGAATGATGGGACCAAGTAAATTTATTTAGCTTGCCCACCTTAGGGTGGTTTTTCTCCATTTCCTTTACCCTTATGTTTGAAAGTGACCCCATTCTGGGGTGAATGTGTTGACATGGTCAGTTGATAACTGCTTTACCATCCTCACCACCTCCTGGTTAGGTGAGCTTGCATGAGTTAGAGACTGTCTTTGAAACTCAGTTCTCTCACTTGTAAGAGCTGCCTTGAGGAGGTGTGGTGAATATTCAGGGAAGGTACTCAGTAGTACCTGCCTCATAGTGGGTTCTCAACAAATAGAGCCGCTTGTGACCAGGAATGGAGATGACTAATCCTGGGGAAAATTATTTGGCTAAGCTACCTGGGGTCCACTTTCACAGGAAGTTCTTGTCATACCTTGCGGTGGTTCAACACTCCTAGAGAACACTAAAGATTAAGATTTGGAGACCCCCAAACAACCTCCCCTCCCCCAAAAAGGTCAAAATCCTTGGTACAGAAACCTCGTAAACTTGTTTTGGCTTAGGTCCATTTAGACCTGGTCACTGGAGCACGTCCTTCTCGAAGCAAATCCCCATGCTGGTCGTCCAGATCAGTTACATTGAGCAGGCTATGGCTGCTTTGGGACATGGTCGGGGAGGCCTCAGCTCTCACCAGACCAGTAGTCAAGTCCCAAGAGTGCTTGGACACTGGCTTAGCCAGCTTTATTAAGAAAAGAGGCATTCCAGGGACTCCCCTGGAAGTCAAGTGGTTAAGATTCCCCGTTTCTGCTGCAGGGAGAATGAGTTCCATCCCTGGTCCAGGAACTAAGACCCCACATGCTGTGGGGCAACTAAGCCTGTGCACCACGCTGCTGAAGAAACCAACACACCCTAGATCCTGTGCTCCAAGTAAGAGAAGCCCCCACAATGAGAAGCCTATGTACCACAAAGAGAAAGTAGACCTCGCTCTCTGAAACCAGAGAAAGGCTGCGTGCAGCAACGAAGATCCAGCACAGCCAAAAATAAAATAATTGTTTTAATTAAATAGATAAAAAGAGGCATTCCACACAAGCCTGTTCTGCCAACTCACCCTTAGAGCATCAGCAGTTGTGCATTTTTAACTGTTTGAGACTAAAATATTTCCAAAATGAATTACAATCTATTTCCGGAAGAATTGCTTAAAGAGAACTTTCCTGGTAGCTCAGATGGTGAAGAAGTGGTCTGCAACGCAGGAGACCTGGGTTGGATCAATGGGTCAGGAAGATCTCCTGGAGGAGGGAACGGCAACCCACTCCAGTATTCTTGCCTAGAGAATTCCATGGACAGAGAAGCCTGGCGGGCTACAGTCCATGGGGTCCCAAAGAGTCAGGCATGACTGGGTGATTCACACACACACTGGCTTTATTTTTTTTTTTTTTTAATTAATTTATTTATTTTTAATTTTTACTTTACAATTCTGTATTGGTTTTGGCATAGATTGACATGAACTCAGTATTTTCTTAGTGACTCAGGGCTCCTATTAAAACACCTACCGTAACATACAGAGTGCCCTCAGCAGCCCTTCAGAGCCTGGGATTATGCCCCTACAGTAAGTGCCTGCAAAGCGTCTACTTTTTGTGTAGTTTTCTGACAGCTATGCCACCCACTGTAGTCAGTGGGCTGACCTCTGACCTCAGCGCTCCCATCCTCCTTCCTGAGATGGTGCTACTCTGCACTGAGAAGCAAGGTGATCTTCCAGATTAAAGGATGATAATGTCCTTCTTGCCCTGTGTTCCAGCCATCACCCAGACCGTCAAATGTGCCCACGAGCGGTCAGTGCACCTCTTCATCGACTCCTTGCTGCACGCTGATATGCAGAGCACGGCCTACCTGTGCAGGGACATGGACAGCTTCAGCCAAGGCCTGTGTCTGAGCTGCAAGAAGGGTCGTTGCAACACTCTGGGCTACCACACCCGCCAGGAGCGGCAAAGCAAGAAGAGCAAGAGCCTCTTCCTGGTGACTCGAGCCCAGTCCCCATTCAAAGGTGAGTGCAGGGGAGCCTTCACAAGGGCAGAATGTAGCCGCTTGTCTGAAGGTTCACAAGTTCTCCGGAGTCTTTTCCTGGAGCTACTGCTGGATCTGCTGTTTGCACAGATTCCAGACCGGGATGATGACACATGCCTCTCTCTTTCCCCAAGAATGTGGCCTCCTCGCTGACAAGTGCTAGAGGAGAAAGCCTGATACTTTCTGGAACAGTCCTTTGGTTGGCTGCTCTCTTCATCTATTTTCATGGTCCCCTAGCATTGTTGCAGGAAGGGGGACCCCTTCTAGGACCAGAGAGTGGTCTCTTTTCTAACACTCAGAAATGAATTGTCCGAGCTGATAAAGCAAGAGACTTTATTGGGAAGGGGCACCCGGGCAGAGAGCAAGAGAGTAAGGGAACCCAGGAGGACTGCTCTTCCATGTGGCTCGACATCTCAGGTTTAAAGGTGACATTAGTTTCCAGGTTCTCTGGCCAATCATTCTGACTCAGGGTCCTTCCTGGTGGCACATGCATCGCTCAGCCAAAATGGATTCCAGCAAGGAAGATTCTGGAATGTGGTAGGACACAGGGTGTCTCCTTTTGACCTTTCCAGAACTCTTCCAGGTGGTGGTGGCTTGTTAGTTCCACATTCCTTACCAGGACCTCCTGTGGTAAAATAACCCTTGCAAGTGATTACTATGGTGCCTGACCAGGATGGGCGGTTTCAGTCAGTGTGTTTCTGCTAACAGAAAGTTAGATCCGGAAGGCCTGGATCACCAGGTTTCATTGTACAGGGCCTTGGAAGCTTCTCCAAACCCAGACTAGAACCCAGTGCTTTCATTTCTCCTCATGGCTTCCAGGAAAAACCCGGGCTCCAGACTACATTTGTGGTTCCCCATTTCTTCCTAAATTTTAATCAGCTTATTTTACAAGAGATCATTGTCTTATTGAGGCCCTCCCTAGAAGAAGTTCTGCTTCTCAGCCTCAGGGGAGAAAGTGAGCCCCTTCTGCTTGCCGGGTTGAACTCGAGGTCAGAAAAAGGGCTGTGGCCGTGATTTGGGTTGAAGCCAGCAGAGAAATACTTCACTGAAACCTAAATCCTCCTGGAGGGAACAAGCCAACATCTGCTGCCATTAACATTTCTGCCTAATCCTTAAAACAGCTCGGGAGTGATTTAGCATCTTACTGTTCACAGCACTGGCTCACTGCCCTGGGAGGAGCCCAGTGCCATTTGATTGTTACTCTGCATATATCTGTAGCTACAGAAGGTGAACGTCCTCAGCACCGCTTTGCATTTGCACAGCGTTTCACCGACTCCTCATGGTGCCCACAACAGCCAGGCGAGGTCCACAGGTTCAGTTAGCCTGGAAGGAGGCTTAGAACCCAGGTCCCTCTGACTCCCAGGCTGGCATTCCTTTCATTACCACACTCCCAAGTTCAAGCTCCCACGCACAGGATTCTTTTGTTTATCTGAACTTTTGCTCCCCAGCCAGATTGCCCTTCTGTGCAGCCCAGGAATGACAGAAATCCATTTGAGCAGCAAATAGCTTCTGAGAGCAGAAGAGTGAGGGCAGGATCTTTCTTGCCTGAGGGGCAGAGGGTCCCTTCAGCTGTCCTTCCTGGAGGGGTGGAGGAGCCTGAGGCACCCGGAGCAGGTGAGGGAATTTGGAAGGCCTCCTGATTCAGGGAGATCCCCCGATCCAGGCTGCCAATTAGACACCCATTTCAGTTAACCAGCTCCTCTTTCAAATGGAAGTGCAGCCTGGAGTGATTAAGCCTCTCCGATAATCACATTTCACTGGATCTACTCTAATCCTGGAATGTTAGCATTTCAAGAAACTGTTCAATTCCACATTTCCCAGACAAGGAAACAAAGGCCCAGATAAGAGAAAATCATTTGCCCAGGGACACAAGAGGAACTCTTAGCAGAGCCAGCATTTAGACCCAGGCCATCCCCTGGAGGAGGCTATGGCAACCCACTCCAGTATTCTTGCCTGGAAAATCCCAAGGACAGAGGATCCTGGTGGGCTACAGTCCTTGCCGTTGCAAAGAGTCAGACAGGACTGAGCAACTGAGCACTCCCAACAATTAGTCAAGTGGTTTTTATATCAGTAACCTGCCCATGGTCTGTCTATGGGGTTGAGGGAAGGAGGAGAGGTGGGGAAGGGTCTTGCTTTCTCCTTGAGATCAGCTGGAAAGAGACAGGGTCATTTTTCACTTTCCTGGGCAGGGCTGTGCATCTGAAGTGAGGGACTGGGTCCTGCTGGAGGACTTCTACTCAGGGCATGGAGATGGGGTCGGGAGGTGAGAGAGTCAAGAGAAGGAAGAGGGGAGGGAAGAGTAGCTGCCACAAGCTGGGCTGAGTTTTTCCCTTGCCAAGGAGTTCAGATGCCTGATCACTACACACGGCTGGTATGAACTCAAAGGAACCCTTTTCTTATGAAGGAGAACCAAGGAATCGCATTAGGGCAGCACTACCTCACGTAGCAGTTGCCAAAACCACTGTGCCAGGCCTTCACTCCTTCTTCAAGCATAATATGAGCCAGGGTAGGCAGAGGCCCTCCTTCAGGGGGGCTCAGGGGAGACCAACCCCCTCCTACACTCTGTGCACAGGTGCTATCTATCCCAAGAAGACAGAAGAGGAGTCCCCTGGAGGCAGCACTTGAGTCTTTCTCACCAGCTGCTCATCTTGCTCCAGGGATATCCAGGGAAAATAAGGAATTGGGACTGTGAGATAATACTGCCTGAACCAAACCCCCAGCCCCAACGAGATTCCAGGGATGAGCCGCAGGCTGCACCACACCCTCCCCTCCCCTGGGCCCTCCAAATTCTCCCCAGATCCACCTCAGCCCTTCCAGGCCTAATCTGCTCAGCCTAATTTCACTTGCTGGCAGGGAGCACAGCCCTTTGGCCACATCAGGTACCCTGGGTACAGCTGGAAATTATGCCCAGATGAGACTCCCACCCATGTGAAAGCCGCTGCTGCTGGGATGCCGCAGCTTGTATATTGCTTCCACTAGTACACGCTTAGTCATGTCCAACTCAATGCGACCCCATGGTCTGTAGCCCACCAGGCTCTTCTGTCCAGGGGATTTCTCAGGCAAGAATATTGGAGTGGGTTGCCATTTCCTACTCCAGGGGCTATCTTCCAGACCCAGGGATTGAACCCATGTCTCCTGCATTGACAGGTGGACTCTTTACCACTGTGACACCTGGGAAGCCCTATATAAAGCTACACTAACCATATGTGGCTATTTAAATTACTTAAAATTAAAACCTTGAAACCTCAGTCATACTAGCCGCCTTTCAAACACTCAACTATGTGGCTGCCATATCAGAGAGTACAAAAATAGACCATTTCCATCATCTAGAAAGTTCTATTGATAGTGCTGACATCAAGTCTTTAATCTAGGCCCCATAACTGCTCCCCTCCTCAGCCACCATGCCACGATCATTGTGACTTGGGCTCCCAAAGTCTATTTCAGTGACCACCTCCAGCCTTTGATGAGTACTTATAGATTCATAAAGGAACAAACTTGCCCATCCCTGGTTACAGAGCATCCACAAGCCACATTTTTCAAGAACATCTAATTGTACTATATATTTCAGTGCAGGGTCTGGCTGGGCAAGATAAACATCGCCTCCTGATTGTAGTTGCAGAAAGGATGACTAACTTGGTCCTCATTCCTCTGGCTCCCAAGATATTTTGACAAAACCATCAAAGGATCTATTTTCTACAACCATACGCAGAATTCGGGTAAACATGGAAGAGGACAGCAGGAGCAGAAAAAGAATTGGAAAACAGTCTTTGAGGAAAACGAGGCAATTTATCGCCCACTTCCAATCTCACCCTCTTGGAAGGAAATTTTGCTAGTTTGGGAGCTTTTTTTTTTTTTTTTTTTTTAAGAGAAGGAGGTGGGAAACAATCCTGTATGTAGTCCTGCTAGCAAGCACCTTATCTAATTTAATCCTCACAGCAACTGGAGGCGGTAATGGGGGGAAGAGAAGGAAGCAGCACTCAGGGGAGCTTACTAGGTTCAGGCACTACGCTGGATGTGTTGCATCAATTATTTCCTTTATCATTTAATCCTCACAACAACCTACAGACAGAGAGAGACAGAGATGGAAGTGGGGAGACTGATGTTGCCTAATTTTCCAACAGATAAATTGAGATTCAATGAGGCTAAATCACCTCCCCAAAGTCACCCAGCTTATAAGGAGCAAACGTTATGCTGAAAACTTGTACCCTGGTGCTGAATCGAATCTCAGACAGAGTTTTGGGTGAAGTAGAAAAGAAGAGCTTTATTGCTTTCTCGGGCAAAGAGGGCCACAGCTGGCTAATGCCCTCAAGACTGTGTGTCCAAACTGGAGCAAGATAGTGAGAAGTTTTATAGTAATTGTTCAAAAAGGGTATGATCAGCTCGTGGACATTCTTCTGCAGGGTTGCTGGCGAGGTAAGTGGGAGTCAGCATAATCAACCAGTTGCTCTGGGGTCTACATGCTGTGGGCAGCATACCATTGTTATAACTTCTTCCACCTGGGGTGGGTTTCCAGTATCTGCAAAATGGGTAAAGGATACTGTGGTGTGTATCCCTTGATGGGGAAGCAGGACCTTGCCCCCAAGGCCGCACTATTGTTTCTCCTGACCGTTAGTTTCTCCCTGGTCTCGAATCCCCTCCCTCCCCTAATTAGCAACTGCTTGAATCTGCCCGTTGGAACTCTGGGAAGTTCATGGAGGCTGAATGAAGGCTGTTTCCTATAATCAAAGAAATGGGGGACACAGAAAGATCTTGTGCCCAGGAGCCCCACAGGGCCCTGCACAGTATCAAACGCAATGTTTGACCCCAGGTCTCCCCCATTCCATGGCCTTCGCTCCTTTCACCACACATGGCCTAAGCATTAGGACTGAGACCAGTTCACTCAGTGTTATTAACAGCTCATTCCTGAGACATAGTAGTCCATCATACCTCCTCTCTTCCCCATCCTCCTCCTGCCTGTACTTTCTCCCTGCTCTCTGGGCCCAGCCAGCCAGTGAAAATTCACACCAGCTGATGAAAGCACTCTTCTCTTCTGGACATATGTATACCTACGGCTGATTCATGTTGATGTATGGCAGAAACTAACACAATATTGTAAAGCAATTATCCTTCAATTAAAAAATGGATGAATTGAAAAAAAATGCTATCTTAAACTAAAATCAGAAAAACAAAAAAGCCCATTTCTCTTCTTCCCTTGATCCTGTTCTAAGTTCATTCAGCCAGCCCCTGCTAGTGCTAGCTATTCATACATTAATCCCCTGCTTAAGACCATCGTTTCAATTTCATGCTTTTCAGCCTCCCTCTCGGGTTCATATGAGATTTAGGAACAAGACCTTAGTGCTGCAAGAGAACACAAGATCTCATTCTTACCATCTCTATGAGAGAAAAATCTATACATTAAAAAAAAAAAAAGACCTCTCTGATGTTTGCAAAGAGAGTCATAATATCTCCCAAAGCCACTATCTAATGATTCAGAATATTTTCCGTGAGACAAAAAGAAAAAAAATGTGCTTTTTTATAAATTTCCATCACCTGGTGCCCATAGTGGCTACCTTGTAAAAAGAAACTTACTTTTGTTGTTAAGTGGCACCAGTGGGGTCCACATGAAACTAGGATCCAGGGTTTCTAGGGTATCAGAACCCCAGGGGGCCATCTGGTGAGGAGACTCTCCAGAGGCCTCGTATCTCTACCCCAGGTGGACTTTGCTGATCTCGTCCAAGGTTAATGGGCTATTTCATGTTTTGCACCGTTAAGTCCTGAAATAACTTCTGCCTGGACTGAGGAACACGCTGTGCTCCCTGCAGTCACAGGATCAAAAGCATTTCCCTGAAATCATTTTTTAAAATCCTTATTAAACATGCCATAAGGTAAAGTACGCAAAAATTATTCATGCTTTTTTCCTTAATCGTTAGAACAGCATCATTGTCCTGGGGTGTGGTGGGAAATAAAAGGCAAATGGTCTTTTTTTCTCTTTTGCTAAGGAAAAACACAAAATCCAAAATAAGAATAATTGGTTCTAAACATGAAAGTCTCTTATATATTGAAAAAAAATAATTTCAATATTTCTCCCCAAAAGTGGCTTCCTAGTGCAGGGCAAAAAGAATTCCTTGTGCTATCATTGTGTGACGGCTTTGGGCATCATGCTTCTGCAGACGTGGGTGCCCATGTTTCTGCACGTCTGTGACCGCCACGATTTACACACCCTTGATGGTTCTGACCTCCTACATAGGTCCTGCCCCAGGGAGATACTGCAGGGCACAGATAATTCTCATCCGTAGGATGTAAGAGCTAACAGGACCTTTGCAATCATCAAAGCCAATCCCTTCCTTCAGAATCTTGGGGAACCATGACAGCTCAGATATGGAAATTGGTCTCTTCCTACTCACATTTTAAGACCAAAGGAAGACAAAAACCCATCTCCAGTGCAGGGACATGAAACATTTATCCCTGCCCCGGGGGCTGGACATTTAGCAGACCAGCAACTGCGAAGAAGCCTTCACAGGAGGCAGGTTTAGACTGCAGCTTTTCTTCAGGGCTGTTGGCTGTTTGCTTTCAAAGGGAAGATTCAGCTTGCCAGAACCAGAATCCCAGGACACAGTGGGAAGGGCCTTTTGGAATCAGACAGACACCTGGGTTCAAAGTCAGCTCCACTTCTAACTACCTGAGTCACCTTGGACTCCTCCCCAAATCTCTGCTTTGTTGTTGTTGTTGTTTAGTCGCTAAGTCATGTCCATCTCTCTGTAACCCCCTGAACTGTAACTAGCCAGGCTTCTCTGTCCATGGGATTTCCCAGGCAAGAATACTGCAGTGGGTTGTCATTTCCTTCTCCAGGGGATCTTCCCTACCCAGGGATCGAACCCACATCTCCTGCATTAACAGGTGGATTCTTTACCCAGTGAGACACCAGTGAATCACAAATCTCTGCTTCCTTATCTGTAATTCTTTGGGATCACTGACACCCTACTTCTCTGGGTCTCAGCAGTAAACAGGACTCTACTCACCTGAGTCAGCTAAAGAGAGCAGGCAGAACTCCTTAGAGAAGGTGGGCGATATTAAGGAAAGCAACATGGGGTGTTGATGCACCTCAAATCTAACAGGGTACTCGGAGAAGTGAAGAGAAGGAATAGCCGAAGAGAATATAAGCTGTGGAGGAGAAGCTACTGACAGCAGCTCCTCAGGGAGGGCAGTTACTAAAGTCAGACTTCAAAGCAGGAGGGAGCAGAGAAATACTCTGAGCTCTCTCTGCTCTGCCCTGATCTCCTGCTGGTGTGTCCTCAGTGGGTCAATGTGAACCAGAAGCCATCCAATAAGGAAGCCAGGAGATGAGCCTCTGGGGGTCACATCCTGGGGTCCAGAACTGGGTAGAGAGTGGACCAGGACAGCAGGGGTAGGTGTAGAAAATGCAGTCTCACCGTATTATCCTCCTTTAGTCTGGAGGACAAAAATAATGTATGCAAAGCACTTAGTATAGGGCTTCCCTGGTGGCTCAGGGGTAAAGAATCCACCTGTCAATGCAGGAGATGTGGGTTCGATCCCTGGGTAGGGAAGATCCCCTGGAGAAGGAAATGGCAACCCACTGCAGTATTCTTGCCTGGGAAATCCCATGGACAGAGGAGCCTGGTGGGTTACAGTCCAGGGCATTGCAAAGAGTCAGACACGACTTAGCGACTAAACAACAACAACAAAAAGCACTTAGTATGTAGCCTGATGTTTAGTAGGATCTCAGCAAGTGGAAGCAATATTCTGATCAGTCCTATTCACAATTAGACTCCTTAATGTAACATGTTCTGCCTTGTTTTCACATAAAAAGCCCCAGAAACACTCCTTAGATTCCCAATGTGTGCTGTGAATCACGGAGGTTCAAGTGTTAACATGACCCCAACGCTGCCCTCAAGGAGAGAAGATCCTAGACACTGATGCCCATAAGACTGGATAGGAGGTGACAAGGGTCACAGAAGTGACTCTGCTTCCCAGCTGCAAGCCCCTCTAAGGCCAGGACCACAGCTTCTGGTTCTGTGATCTTTCTTAATACTTAAAAAAATTTTTCTTTTTCCAGGATGAGTCTAATTAGAATACATGCTCATTGCAGAAAATGTGAAACTTGCAGAAAATCACAAAAAAGATAATAAAAATTACTTCTCTCCCCTCCCCAGAGATAATCACTTAATATTTTTGCAAATCTCCCTCCTTCTGTGCATTCTTTTTTATTAGAGTTAGTCTCATGTTAGATGTACAATGTGTATCTTGATGCCTGGTTGGGGTTTTTTCCCCCACTTCTTTCATAAGCATTGAAACCATTCCAAAAATATCTTTTAATCACTTCATAAGAGTAAATCACATGTTTGGGAATATGAACTTGGAATCAGTAGACTAAAGTCTAATTGCAGCTTTGCTAGTTCATAGCTGCACGACAATGGACAAGTTACTTAAATTTCCTGAGCTTCAGCTTCTTCATTCGTAAAATGATGCAAAGGGAGGTTAAAGTAGGCATCTTACAAAGTTGTAGAAAAGAGAAATGAAATAATTTTGAGAAACAATAGTTCAGTGTCTGGAACAAAACAAAGAGCTAAATGGTAATTATAATAATTGTCATTATTAGTCCATAGTCATTTCTCTATTGGTGAATATTTAGGGTGTTTTTAATTTATTTTTAATTAAAAATTCTGTTACGATGTCTTTGAACTTCAACCTCTTTCCACACATGAACATTTTCCTTAGGGTAGATAAAGCTATTGGTCCTGGGTATAAACATTTAAAAGTTCAAGTTCTGGAGTCAGGGGACCTGGACTTACGTCATAGCTATGTTACTTACTAGCTGTGTGATACTGGAAAAATCACTTAACCTCTCTGTGCTTCAGTTTCCTCTTCTCTTAAATGAAATAATAATAGTATCACCTGTCATAAGGATTAAATGAGATAAAAATACAAAGTGCCAGGCACAGGTAAACAAAATAAATGTTAGTCAATGTATACCATGCATACAGCCAATTACACTGTTTTATTCATTTATACCCAACAGCTTTTAGCACTGGGCTGGGGAGTAGATTTCTAATGAATACATATTAAACTGGTTGCTATGAGTTCCTTGCACACTCTGGAAGATTCTCTGCCTCCTTGTTTGGGAATTAACTAGAGACCAGTTCTCTCATGTCATCCTGTCCACATTCTTCCCCACACCCCCAATGTCTTGTCTCGATCTTTTTGTGTCATTTCAACTTACAAGACTATTTACTTGTTACAGAGTTCCCTAGACAGACCCCCAAATAGCATAAGATCTCTCCAGAGGCTTCTGTGATGATAGACCAGAGTCTCTGTCTCCACCACTGTCACTCAAGGGTTTAGGGACCCTTCCTGGGGTCCCTCGCTCCTTCTCTTATTTCTCACCCACAGCCGCACAGTCTTGACAGCATCTAACTATTTTATTCCAGGCTGGAGTATTTGAGCACCTATTATGCAGTGGACTGCAGCCAATCCACTGCAAAACCCAAACGGGAAAATGGGTTTATGCCAAAGGTTAGAGTCATGTAAATAACTCAGAAACCCAGCAATACAGGCACAGCAGAACCCTGCAGCTGATGTGTTGGCAATGTGCCATTAGCCACCGCTGCTGCCAGGTCTGTGTATAGCTACCAACCTCCAGTGGAAATGTACCATTTGGGAGTAAGTAGATTGATTCATGAGGATGGTGAATTTCCACATGCTGAGTGCATGGAATGGATAACCAAGTGGTTAGTTCCATGATCTATGCTTTCCAGGAGGAATTCTACAACAAAGCTTAGAACTCTGAATTCTCTGGGGTGATTTCCATCTTCCTAATGTTCAGACACATCCTGATATTCCCAAACAAATTGTCAGTTCATGCATCCCACACATGTTTATTAAGCAAATACTATGTGCAAGCACTGTATCAGGATTAGTAGATTAATCTATCTAGAACAGAAAAAGCAAATAACAAGTAATCATATATCCCCTATCCTTTGCCCAAGGCAGACAGCAGTCCTCCTAAGAGCCTAGACACGGTCTCACAGCCCATCTCAACATGGGGCCCCAGGCAATCCTACCAATCAAGTTGACATGCCATATTAAGCCTGTTTAAGCTAAAGTGCCACAAGTACTTAGAGAATATGGAGACAGCAAGATAAAGAAGTCCAAGCAGCCATCAGTTATTCGGAAATGAGGTGGGATAATTTTGGAAACAGCCCCACACCTGGTTGATGTAACAGTGCAGGCTGAGCAAGGCAATTGCTCCAGGCCATGAGCACAGACTCTGCTATGTGACCCTGAGCAGGTCACTTCACCTCTCTAGCCCTGGTTTTGTTCTTTATAAAATGAGGCTGATAGTACTTACCTGATATTCAGTGGTAAAGCACCTGCCTGCAGTCCAGGGGACATGGGTTTGATCCCTGCTCCAGGAAGATTCCACATTCCTCAGAGCAACTAAACCCATGCACCACAACTCCTGAGCCTGTACACCCAGAGACTGTGCTCCTCAATAAGAGAAGCTAGCGAAATGAGAAACGATTCACTGCAACAGAGTGGCCCCCCACTCCCCGCAACTAGAGAAAGTCCATGTGCAGCAACAAAGACCCAGTGCAACCAAAAATAAAAGACATAAAAATGTTTTAAATGAGGCTGATAATAGCAATATCCTCCCCATAGGGTCATTATGATGAGTAATTGAGATGATGCCATGTAAAATGTTTAACAACACCTGTCTGATAGTAAGTAATTTGCTTTTATTAGCTAAATATAGGCTATATTTAGGTAAAGAAGAATAAAATTAATTTCCCTATTCTAAACAATACAGAAGAAGAACATTCTGGACACTTGAAAAGATAGGACAATTTTAGGCCCAGGTACTAGAGTTCGTTGTCTTATTTCTATCAGGAAATGTGCTGTTGAACCCCACAAAACCAGTTTCCAAGCCCCAGAAGGCAGAGATGTCATCAGGGCATATTTCTTGGCTGTTGGTCTGTCCCACACTAAAACTAACACCATCAAATTTACAGGCAAAAGTGAAAATAGCAGTGTGTTCTCTTGCTTTTGTCAGTGGCCTCAAAGGCAGTCTATTCTTTCATTTATAAATGGGGACTCTTGCTAAATACATGGAGTAGTGCAACAGAACTTCATCTAGAAATTAGTGAGAATACCAACTATACTCCTATTTTGCCTTTTTTTTTTTTTTGCTGGATAATACTTATTATATTACAAACATAAGTCCTCTTAGACATTAAACAAATTCAGAGAAGGAAAAAAAGGAAAATAAAAAAAATTCAGAATTCCACCACCCAGAAAACAAAATTGGGGTATCTATTCATCCATACTTTTCTCTCTGCTTTCTTAAATTTTAAAAAATACAAGATTTTTTATTTTAAAAATTTCTGCTTATGTTGTCTTTCTCTCTCCCTCGCCATCCCACCTCCCTCTAGTTTATCATTACCAGTTCAAGACTCGGTTCATCAACCAAACTGAGAGCCCTGTAGAACCAACTTTCACCGTGTCGTTCCTCGGAACAAGAGGGGAGAGGCAGAAGGTCCCCATCACTCTGTGAGTATGAGATACAGCCCTGTCCGTGGTGAGGACAGGCTTCGTTTTCTCACAGGGTCTGGATGGACTCTGCTTTCCAAGGGTCGGGCCAGGCACAGCTTACTTTTCTCAGCCCAGTATGAGTGTGCCAAACACCCTGTCAGATGGGACGTCTGCCTGTGCTTGGCACCTTGTCACGCCTCCTCGGCCTCGCCCAGTCCCAACGTTACCTTATGTAACTGCCACCTGTGTTTGTGATGGGCCCGAAGCAACAGGGGCTGAATGGAGAGGGGAACCAGAGGCAGCCAGTCTAGGAGGAGAGCTGGGAGCAGGCGCAGGACACCTTCCTGTCCCCAGGAAGGCCCTGAGCACCTTGCCAGTGAGTCTGGAAAACCGTAACCCGGAAATAAAACTGGTCTCATTCAACTTGGCACGAATTCTCCGTTCAGTCAGCCTGCACTGCCAGCCCTCCCCACCTGTCCTTCGCCCTGCTACACACCTGCTCACAACACAGGCAGTGGCCTCACGCCTCCTGCACAGGCTGGCCAGCTTCACCGGCCGCTTTATTTCAGCATCTCCACCCTCAGCATGGGCTCTTCTTGGGAAGTGACACCAGCCTTCACCTGGTCCAGGGACAGTTCTCAGGCTCCCGAAAATCATCCCACTGATTCAGTCACTCAGCAAGGATGCGTCAGTGCTCTGCACTAGAGGTAGAGAGGACCCTATCCTTAGGGTGCTACCAGCCTAGTGGGGTGGGTGGATTCCTAAACGGTGCTTTGCAACATCCTGCAGGAAGAGCTAAGATGAGCTGAGCCAGGGAATTCTCCAGCCACCTGTCTCACCCTAAATCCAGTGTTAACTCTGCACCATCCCAAATCTCTCCTTGGGGGAGCAGGGATTGTTCTAAGTAGTGGAAAGAGTGCCTGACTGCTCTGTCAATATTGGGACATTTTAATGTCTTGGAGATTAGTGAGTAAAGCTGATAATGAAACCTAAGGATCTGCATTTAAATTTTGCTCCAAACTGGTACATCCCTTTTATATGTGGTTTTCTATTACTGCCATACTTGTTGTTTTAATGGAAGTTTCTATTTATGTTGGGGAGGAAGAAAAGCACTGATCTGGAGAAAAGACAGTAGTGTGGTGCTCATGTGTTGATCAAACCTACAGAGAGCTGTATTGCCCAGAGACACCTGCCTTTTTTGGAGGCAGTTCTCCTGATGTATTAAGCTAGAGATTAGGAAGCCCGAGCTAAACGAAGTTAGCTAGATTCATCCCTGCAGAACACTTGCAACCTTTTAAACATGCTATCACAGAAAATAAGATGGTTTTCCCAGTATTACTGCTCTGGAAAACCCCTTTTTATCCTGGCACATCTATTGCTATCTCTATTAATAGTCTGTCCACCACCACTTTGGGAAATGCAGAAGAAAAGACCATCACAAGTCATTCAGGCAAATCTAACACATCCTGAAAGTCCCTAAGCATCACTTTGCCGTTACAAATCAACTATGTCTGGTTTCCTTTGTATCTTCAAGGAGCAAAGGAATTACTAGTAATGAAACCTATTCCTTTCTAATAACATTGGATGTGGATATTGGGGAACTGATCATGATCAAGTTCAAGTGGGAAAACAGCATGGTGTGGTCCAATGTCTGGAATACAGTCCAAACCATCATCCCCTGGAGAAGAGAGTCCCTTCACTCAGGCCTTGCTCTGAAGAGCATCCGAGTCAAAGTGGGAGAAACACAGCAAAGGTGAGTGATATTTCAACCTCCTCGTAACATCTGTTGAGCACCTACCTACGTCAGCACTTTCACAATTTAATACTTCCATTTATCTTATGAAGTGGGCATTGTTATGTTCCAACGATGGCATACAGATGCTCAGAAAGGTGCAATGACCACCCTGAGTTCCCAAAGCCACAGGTGGAAGGACCAAGATTTACACCCAGGTCTCTGATTCCCATCTAGCCTCTTTCCTTTGCCTCTCGCCCCCCCACCCAGTTAACAGCTACCTGCCTCCAGAGTCTGAGAACCACTCACTGGCCCAGTGCTTTTCAGATTTCACCACGTGCTGGCCCAAGGACCACATTTTGAACAGCAAGGACCCAAAAGTGACATTTCTTCTTTGTTGTTTACCCAGAGAAATGCTTTTAGCAGATCACAATCTCAAAATCTCACACTGAAGTGGCACCTTTCAAATCTTAGAATGCCAAGGGATCACTGGGAAGCTTATGAAACATGCAGAATTCCCAGACCCACCTGAAGAGCTTCTGACTGGCTGTGGTCTATGGAGGACCACACATTTGGTAATAAGAGCCCTAGGAAATAAGACCAGCGGGTTACCCTCAGGAGGTGCGGTTCTGTGTGACTGAATGTCTCCCTTGGCCCACGGGCCCTGGGACACGCAGGGGTGGGTTGAGGGCAGGGAGTTAAGGCAAGAAAGGATGTCCAGCTGCTCCCTTGGTCCTCTCAGCAGAGCAAAGGGATGCTTGGTATATTTTCTCAGGGCTGCCATGCTTTTCTGTGGTTCTGCAGTTCTGCAGACCCTCTCCTGTCTCCTCCCCACTCTATTCAGGAAATGTGTCTCTCCTTTCCTACGGCCCTCTGTCGAGCAGCCTGCTTTCTCTCTGGAGTGCCGCCAGCGGAGCTGAAGAGCAGCACGCCCCTCACCTCTGAACTGCTCTCCTCCCTTACTCCTGGGGTGTCACTGCTAGCAGCCGCCTGTGGCAGATTTATGCCCCCTGAGTCCCTCACACAACTGCACTCCGAGATTTTATCTCCCTGGGATACAAAATCCTGGCAATTACTAAAAGCATACTCTGCAGTCAGCCAACAGATTTCTCCACATGATCAATTTGAGAAAATTAAACTGCTTCTCTCCTCTTCAGCGCTTAGCTATTCTTGCATGACTTGTTGGCCCTTTAGAGCAGCTCAGCTTCTGAGCATCAACCCTCCCTGGATTCTCTCAGCTAGAGAGTAAATCCTCAGTTTTAGAGGCTGCTCGCCATGACAGTTCTAGGTGCCTTGACCTGAACGATAGTATAAAACACAGGGCTGCCTTCTCCCCTGGTGCTTACCCACACAGCTCTGCAGAAGGAAAGAAGGGAGGAATGAGAGCAGTGTTACAGAGCCCTTGCTGCACCATGGGCTTGAACTAGGGACCTCACGGAAGCTTCCCAGTGACCCTCTGAAACAGGGAGTATTGCTGTGCAGCTTAGGAGCCTGAGGCTCACAGGAGTAACACAGCTTGGGGACATTGCTAATAATTGTCTGAGCCCGGGTCTGACTTAGTTCATCTGATCCATTGCCCATTCGTTGCCTCTGCAGTTTCTAACAGCTCCGCCTCCATTAGTCATGGTCCCATTGATCTGACTTTCTTTAATCTAGCAGTGTTACAGAGATGGAAATGAATATATATGCACATCACAGCTTTCCTCGGGGCTGTAAGAGGTACCTCATGAAAAGGAAGGAAGGGATCTGGGACCTATAGTTTTTTAAGTTTTTAACTCAGTGCTTCCTATGGGTCTTTGGAGTACCCAACGGCATTGGGAAGGATGCCAAAAAAATATCAGAGTTGTGGCTTTGGGCATTAAGAAACTCCAGGACCTAATTAGGAAAACAAGATGCGTTAATTTTACTAATGATCTGCTCCATCCCAGGGTTTCTCAAACTTGAATGTACATGTGAATCATCTGGAAATCATGTTAAACTGTAGGCTCTGCTTCAGTAGGTAGAGATGGGGCCTGAGAGTCTACATCTCTAACAAGCTCCCAGGCGCTGCTGCTGCTGCTGGTCCATGGATCACACTCTGAATAGTGAGAATCTAGTACTGCAGGGTCTAGAAGTCTAAGAAAGACAATGGTTCAGGTTGGTTCTGTGGGTCAATGTTGCAGCAGGCTTCAGGGAGGCCAAGAGGTATTCCCAGAGAGACAGGCAGTGAGAAGAGCAATACGCAGACAGAATCCAATGACCTCTGCATCAGCTGGACCTAAAGTCAAATTTTGATTTCACTGCTTCCACCTATGTAGGCTCAGACAATAACTGTTCCTCTCTGAGACTCAGTTCTTTAGGAATGAATGGGAATTATAATATGTACCTCATGCAGCTAATAACAACTCCCAATTTCTGAGTACCTTTTACAAACTAAAATCCCAGAGCTGGGATGCAAACATTAAACCTCACACTCTTAATCTCTTTGCTAACAATAAGAGGAAAAAAAAAAGGTTAAGTGACTTGCTCTTTACCTCTGTGGAAGGAGTTGAATGAGAGGTGACTTTCTTCCCCTAAAGCACAAAGTCAGGGGTGAGAGGACTGTTGTAGGGTGAAGACTGAGAGCAGAGAAGATTGGTGCTATAGCAAGACATGAAAAGCGATTGGCTAAACAAAATGAGAAGATATTTGATTGCCTCAGTAATCATATAAACGCAGACCAAAAATCAATGAAATTATCCCTGGTCACCCATTAGCTTTGCAGGAGTTAAAACACAGATAACATCCAGAGTTGGTAAAGGTGTGGCGAAATGGGCATTCTCATATACTATTTGTGGAAGTATAAATTACAGAGCTTCTGTAGGGGAATTTCATTCAACAACTAACATTTAGTGAACATATATCTTATGCTAGACACTGCTGTGGGCACAGGATATACAGTAGTAAACAGAGTAGATAAAGCCCTTGGTCTCTAATATTATCAAAATTTAACATAT
Source organism: Oryx dammah (assembly GCF_014754425.2). NCBI lineage: Eukaryota > Metazoa > Chordata > Mammalia > Artiodactyla > Bovidae > Oryx > Oryx dammah. Next base: position 50,979,110 of record NW_024070210.1, read on the forward strand.
GCAGAATCTTGACCCAGAATTTTATGCTAGGTGTCTACCCTGGAGAAATATTCAACATATCCACTAAGGATATCTATGCACTAAAATGATTGTTGCAGTACTATTTGTAAATACTAACCCATTGGGGAAAATCCCAATCTCCTTTAAAAGGAAAATGGCTAAATGCATTGTGGTACATCCATACACTGGAATGTTATGTAGCAGGTGAGAAAGAATCAAGTAGATTTTTTTAAAAAATATAGTCGATTTATAGTATTTCAGGTGTACAGCAAAGTGATTCACCTATCCAGATTCTTTTTCATTATAGGTTATTACAAGATGAATATAGTTCTTTGTGCTAAGGTCCTTGATGTTCATCTACTTTATGTGGAATAGTGTGTATCTGTTAATTCCGAACTCCCAAATTATTCTTCCCTTTCACTTCTCCCTTTGGTAAGCATAAGTTTGTTTTCTATGTCTGTGAGTCTATTTCTGTTTAGTAAACAAGTTCATTTGTATAATTTTTTAGATTCCACAAATAAGTGATATCATATGGTATTTGTCGTTCTCCGTTTGACTTACTTCACTTAGTATGATCTTTAGGTCCATCCGAGAATGAAATAGATGTATATATGTTTACACAAACAGGTTTCCAAGTATGTTATTTGATAACGAGGAAATTTTTTCAGAAAAATTCATACAACAAATTTTATGTTTGTATATGAACATCCGTACAAGTGTAAATGCATACAAAGAGGTCTGGAAAGAGAAACCAAACCATGAAAACAGGGAGAGGAGTCATATTAGTGAAAGGTGATGGAGAAGACCTTTAATACTCAACTTTATATATTGGAGATCAGTCTTGGGTGTTCTTTGGAAGGACTGATACTAAAGCTGAAATTCCAGTACTTTGCCCACCTCACATGAAGAGTTGACTCATTGGAAAAGACTCTGATGCTGGGAGGGATTGGGGGCAGGAGGAGGAGGGGACGACCGAGGATGAGATGGCTGGATGGCATCACCGACTCAATGGACATGAGTTTGGGTGGACTCCGGGAGTTGGTGATGGACAGGGAGGCCTGGCGTGCTGCGATTCATGGGGTCACAAAGAGTCGGACACGACTGAGCGACTGAACTGAACTGAACATATATTTCTTCACTATTTGAATTTTTCAAATGCATCCATAATTACAATACTTTTTAATTTTAGAAGTTTGATTTAGTAAATACTTGACCTTAGATATAATTTTTTTTAAAAGAAGCTATAAACTACAATTCTCTGTGACTATTGCTATTTTTTTTTCCCCAAATAGATTCAGTTGAAGTCAGTAACACAAAATAGCATCTCAGGCCAAACCAATGGTCAAAGTCATCAGCTGTTGGTCTCCAAGAGAGACCCAGAACCCATGGTGATGTCCTTTGTGGCTGAAAGATCAAATAAGAGGGAAGGGCAGGCTTATAGTGCTGAGCCAGGCAGATGCTGGTGACAGTGGCCTCATGCCCAGGTACCTTTAAGAAGGCTATTGACCAACTGGAGTGTGTCCAAAGAAGGAAGGCTGGGAGCGAAGCCTGCCTGTGAGGAACAGTTGAAGAAAAGTGCGAATGTTTGCCTTGGAGACAGGGTCATGTAGTGAAAGAAACAATTGTTACTCTCAAATCTTTGATGAGCTGTATAAGGCAGAACAAAGCAGGACTGCCCCAGGACTTTGAGTTCTTTACAGAAGTGAAATATCACACCATGAAGAGCTCCTGGAAGCCTTACACAGATTGCTTTAACTGATTTGGGTTTTGTTTTTCTCTGAAGTTATAAAAATATTTGCAGTCATAAAGACCTAGTTATTTTTTTTTCTTTAAAAAAAATAGCATAAATCTTATGTTACATGAATTGAGTATTTAACAAAGGACAAAACATTTCAATAAGCTCCATCCAAAACTCAGTGCTGTGTTTGATGTTTCCTATGCAGAATGACATTTTGCTCAGAAAACATGAATGATCTATTACTTCACCCAGCCCGGGAGAAAACCTTTGTGAGATGTGAAGCAAACTCTGAAACACTGAAACGAAAGATCAGATGAGCTTTAATGAAGACCCAGTGTGAAGAATAAATGATTTTATACCTTACCTGGAATGGTTACTTTATTTGGAAACCAAAGTTACATAAAGAATCTTGCATAAAGCTTTAACAGGGTTTAGATTTAAAAGAGAGCTCATTTCACTATTATAAAATGAGATTTTCAAAACTGTTATGTAACTATATTCAAATATTAGTGTGACCAGAAATTTCCCAATTTTCTGACTAATTGGTAATATATGCAAATAAGTACAAATTTAAGAGCCATCTGAGATCCACTCTTCTAATTTAAAATGTCTTTTACAATTAAGTCAAATTTTCCATATTTCCTTGCTAGTTTGTTCTGACCAGTTTTTTGAAGCATGCTGGAAAGGTACTTCTTTACAATATAACTAGCACTTCCATAAAGTGAAATTCCAGTTAATCACAGCTGTGTGTCCCAAAGCACATACACTTCAAGACCATTCAGCTCACCCAAAGAAAAAAAATTCTACTTAAACTAAGAGTTTCCATCAAACAAATCATACAATTATTTCACTGAACCAAACCAAGAGTAGTAGAATTCTCCTAAAACTACTAATGATAACCATAAAAGCTGGGCAGTTGGTCACTGTAATGATTAAATTACTATTTAAGTACCATTTTCCTCTTTCACTAATGCTTGCTACAAAAGCTAATGGAAAACTTGGACTATCTCAAAGACTTAGATATCAAATCTAAACTGCCCAATAAATGAAATAATGATGCTTTGACCAGCAAATTCCACCACAGAGCATGCAAAGGAAATATTAGATCTGGCAATTACTTGGATCTGTGTTTCACGTAATTCAGAGAGGAGAATCTCACTATGCATGTCAAAGCCTCACCTGACCTTGGCATAGCCCCAGCTCTACACAGCTCATCATTCACATGCTCTTCCCCAGAACAGGACTCCCGCAGACAAAAGTCCTGAAGAGATGTCTGCCTCTGATGAAATCAATTGCATGATTCACTTTTATTTTCCTTGGAAAGACCCACAGAACTAAAGGATGTGGGGGAGGAAGGACAGCAGGGTCAAGGCTGTATATTGTGTCCCGAATGCTACTCTTGACTGCAAAAGCATCTGACTGCCCTTTTAGCTATTGTGTGTGTCTAGAAATATTAGATACTAAAATGAACAGTGTTTTCCATTATGTCAGAAATACTAAGATCTACAATAAGATAACCTTTGCGTTAGATTAGCATGTTTTATCATTGACTAGCCAGAGAAAATTTTAAATATCACTTTTTGGGACTTCCTTGGTGGTCCAGTGGTTAAGAATCCACCTGCCAATGCCTTCCCTGCTCTGGGAAGACCCCACGTTGCCTTGGAGCAACTAAGTCCATGCATTACAACTACTGAGTCTATGCTCTAGAGCCCACAAACCACAGCTACTAAAGCCCACACACCCTAAAGCCCAGGCTCCACAATAAGAGAAGCCACCAGAATGAGAATCCTGGTCACTACAACTAGAGAAAGCCCGCTCACAGCAACGAAGATCCAGCACAGTCAAAAATATAATAATTAAATTTAAAAAATTTTAAACACTTTTAAAATATATTCTTTGCTATATACCCTGTAGAATCTATGCACAAAATATATTCTTTGCTATATACCCTGTAGAATCTATGCACAAGTCAAAGGGTACTCCTATCAGCCTTGAAAACATCACAACCCAAAACAGTCCACATATTCACCCATGCAATGCAATGAACTGTGGTATATTCTTACTAATGGTTGTTAAACAGCAGCAAAAAAGATGACCCAAAGCTACACACATAACAAGATAAGCCTGAGTCTAGAGGGAGACAGAGAAGCATCAAGGCAGCAGAATTTAAGGAAGCACTGTGGGCTTATGCATTTACACAAACACACAAATATATATGTAGTATGTTACAAGGAGAGCTAAAGTGTACCATTAATGATAGATAAAATAGGTGGTAAAGGACTCGGTGGTTAAGAATCCACCTGCCAATGCAGGAGACAGGGATTTGATCCTGTGTCCAGTAAGATCCCAAATGCCGCAGGACAGCTAAGCCCATGGGCTGAAATTACTGAGCCCACACACCCTAGAGCCTAAGCTGTGCAACAAGGGAAGCCATGAGAAGCCCGAGCACCGCAACTAGAGAAAGCAGCCACCACTTGCTGCAACTAGAGAAAGCCCATGCACAGCAACAAAGACCCAGCTCAGCCAAAACTTTAAAAATGAGTTTTTCTAATTAAATTAAGTTTAAAAATAAAACCAGTTTTATTAAAAAAAAAAAAAAGATAAAAGATAGGTGGTAAAGTACTAAGTGAAATCAATAACACCCCTGGCCCAAGAATGAGATTGTAGTAATCTGGAAAGAGGAAGTGCACCTTAGAGTTCCGGGTGCCAGCAACGCTGCACGTGTCTCTCCGGATAGTGGTTGCAGAGGTGTTCATTTCACCGTTCTTTAGTGAATTTTTTCATGCACTATCAGTATGAATGTCACATTTCGTAATACAAAGAAAAAAAAAAGGGCAGAGTTAAAACCATTTTTCTACTCTAGCATACTTTCTAATACTAATTAGTTTCACACAAAATATAATTGGAAATTATTTCATCTTCTGTAGGAAAACTTAAAGTGACACAGGACGTCATAACATTTGGGGCAGAGAAATCAATAAGCAACCAACATGACAAATGGCTCACAGGAACATTTGAGACTCTTCTTGGCATGGATTACTTTTCACTCAGGAAGATGTGTTCATCGACATCACATTTTCTGAAGAACATCTTAGGAGGGAAGTCAAATAGGGAAACTGAATAATGCAGCCACATCTGTTCATTGCACATGCAAAATGCTGGCTGGTTCACTGATTATACTCACCTCTCCTCCAAAGAATCTGTATTTATGAGCCCACTCAGGAAAGATAACACTGGCATCTTGCCTTTCAGGCAAAAGCCTGTTTGTGCTTTACTTGTAAGAAAGCACAAGGAAAGAAATGGGGCATCAATTACACTGCAGCTGAGCTCTTTGAGGTGCCCGGAGTCAGAGAGAGGGAAACAAGCATTCCATTCAGCACTAAAATGAATGTGCTGCCCTCCAGAGCAAAGCTGCCTGTCCTCAGCATTCACCTTGATAATGTTGCCACAAACACTGAAAGTTTTGGTGGTCGTTACACATCTCTGGGGTGGCAAAGCAAGAAGTCAGACTGCCCAGGGCAAGGCCAGCTCTAAGCCCGGATGCGAGGGAGGTCAGATGGATGGGAAATAGATGGGCAAGAAGAAGCCTGAGGGGACTTCCCTGGTAGTCCAGTGGTTAAGACTGAACCTTCCAATGCAGGGCGTTTGGGTTTGATCCCTGGTTGGGGCACTAAGATCTCATATGCCTCGCAGCCAAAAAAAACCAGAACATAAAACTGAATCAGTATCGTAACCAATTCAATAAAGACTTTAAAAACGGTACACACTGGAAAATATATGTTAAAAAAGAGGGATACTGAAGTCAGTCCACAGAGTTACCACCGACCTGCTTACCTTATCTCATATTACAAACTTTTTGAATTCCAATGATCTCTATGTGATGAATGGCCCCCAGCAAACCTCATTCCTTCAGCTGGGGCTCAGGATAGGCTGCCCCTCAAAATGCCACAATGCCATATTGATTATTTTGGAATAAAGTTATTTAGGAAATGGCAAGTGCAAGAGGGACACCCTTTTGTACCTCCCTACAAGCAGGTAATAAATCTCTCCTGTGAAGGTGCCCTTTCTGATCTGAAGGTAGGACGGACACCCTTATCACCAGAGACAAAGAGCTGGGTCTGAGAAGCCTGTACAAGCAAACCTCGTCACTTCTTTAATTTACTACCCCAAGACCAAACTCTGCTTATATCCTTTACTAATGGAACACCCAAAACCTAAGTTTCTTCGTCCTGTCAATTCCTTACAAATGCATTGTCTCTTTGTCTAATAAGTATAGAAGTTGCCTGCTTTGGCCACGTCTTAGGTCCCATTTTATGAGACTGCCTTGTGCATGAATTCAATGTTTCTTTTTCTCCTGTTAACTTGTGTCAACTTCATTATTAGTCCAGCCACAAGGATTTCCCAGGTAGATAGTGGTAAAGAACTTGCCTGCCAATTCAGGAGATATATGAGATGCAAGTTCGATCCCTGGATTGGGAAGATCCTCTGGAGAAGAAAATGGCAACCCACTCCAGTATTCTTGCCTGGAGAATCCCAAGGACAGAGGAGCCTGGCAGGGTACAGTCTACGGGGTCACAGAGACACGACTGAAACGACTTAGCATGCACGGCCGTAGGAACTCAAGAGGAATAGAGGGGGAAACCTCCCCCTCCTGACACTTCTCATCTCTGCCTTTTCTCATGCCTCCTTCCTTTTCTTCTTTCTTCCAGAATGTCCTCCTCCCTGCCTAACTGCATCTTATTTACCCACCCAGGCAGCCACTTCCCAGCTCAGCCCAGCTGGCAGGGGTCTCTGTCCTCTGAATGCTCGGCCGTTGTGTGAGTGATGCTCTCTCTGGGGCCTCAGGAATTGGTGCCCTGCTGGTTTTCCCGCCACCTCTCCGTCTCCTCTCTGCTCCTTGCCCTCTATTCAGCCTGGCAAGGTTGGCGCTCCTCTGGGTCGAGGCCTCCTTCTCTGCTCACTTGCTTCTCCCTCTTTAGGCCATTTTTCCACTTCTATGGCTTCATTTTTGACCCATGCGGGCCAACCCCTCCCACATTAGAGTTGCAGTGTGGGGTGCCCCCTGAGTGGAGGGCACTCTTGCATATGCAATTGCCACTCTCAACGGTTCCCCCTCTGCTGTCTCACAAGGTCCAAAGGTTCAGGACTGAGCCCGTGGTGTCCTCCCTGCACCCCCCATCCTGCTTCTCCCCAGGCTGTCTGTTGTATGGCTCAGTGTGTATCATTTACTACACCACTAGTTGCTGATTCCAGACCTGGGGATGGGGAGTGGAGCAACTGTGCTACTTCTTCGCCTTTCGCCCTTCACAATAGAGCAGTCACCAAATCCTATGGATTCTGCCCATACTTCTTTTTCAAAAAATATTTAAATATTTATTTGGCTATGGCAATGGCACCCCACTCCAGTACTCCTGCCTGGAAAATCCCATGGACGGAGGAGCCTGGAAGGCTGCAGTCCATGGGGTCGCTGAGGGTCCGACAGGACTGAGCGACTTCATTTTCATGCATTGGAGAAGGAAATGGCAACCCACTCCAGTGTTCTAGCCTGGAGAATCCCAGGGACGGAGGAGCCTGGTGGGCTGCCGTCTATGGGGCCACACAGAGTCGGACATGAGTAAAGCGACTTAGCAGCAGCAGCATACCAGGTCTTAGTTGTAGCATGCAGGGTCTTTAGTTGCAGCATGTGGGATCTAGTTCCCTGACCAGGGATTGAACCAGGGTCCTCTGCACTGGGAGCAGGAGTATTAGCCACTGGACCACCAGGGAAGTCCCCTACCCATACTTCTTGCGTTTACATCTCCCTGATTCCGCCACGATCATTCTAACCCAAGCTGACACTCTTACCTGGATGTTGGCGACAACTTTCCGCCTCTTCTCGCTGTACCCAATCCTCTTTCAATCCATTCTCATTACAACACTAGGGTGTGTTTTCCTGCTCTGAGCCTTTCAAATGACTTCCCAATGCTCTTCGGAAAAAAAGCCCCAAATAAATTACCAAGACGGTAGCTTTCCCTTTCCCTCCAGTCGCCCTCACTCCCTACATCATGGTCCACCTGGTCCCGACTCAGCCTGCACGTTAGAACTGACTTGGAAGCTTTCAAAAATGCCAAGCTTTCAAAACTGTCCCACTCCTAGGGACTTTTATTAAAGTGGTCTGGGTAAAGTCTGGGTATCGCGAGACCTGAATGCTTTCCTGGTGATTCTAATATGCGCTAATTTTGAGAACCTGGGTCTAGGCATGTGGGCCGTCTTTCAGTTCTCTGAAAGGTGCAAAGCTCTCTATTGCTTCTCCGCCTTCCTCTCCTGTTCTCCCAGCTTCTTCCCATGCTTAAAGTCCTAGTTGAGGTGGTACTGCCCCAGGAGTAATTTAACAAAGATTATGCCACCCTACACAAATGTATTGGGCTGCCATAAAGTTTGTCCGGGTTTTTCTGTAACATCTTACGGGAAAATTCGAATGAATATTCTGGCCCGTACCCCCCCACGGACTCGATGGACCTGAGTCTGAGTGAACTCCGGGAGATGGTGATGAACAGGGAGGCCTGGCGTGCTGCGATTCATGGGGTCGCAAAGAGTCGGACACGACTGAGCGACTGAACTGAACTGAACCTCCCTATTCCCACGCACTCTTAACATCTTTTATTTCTTCTGGAAAAATTATACTTGACCATGCCATTTTGGAACAACAAAAAAATCAGTGATCCTGTCTTCATATAAAATATGGTATTTCATTCATCATAGGTTTTTGCATTAATTTTGATTTTTTAAAATACTGCACTAAAATATTGTTTCTCTTGATAGCTGAGTTTTTGGAGCCACCTTAAACTGTACACCAAAGGCAAGTGCCTCAGCCCCCTCACCCTGGTCATGACGGTGTGTGGGTCTGTTTGTTGAATGGCTTCTCGTCCCTGTCAAGGACAAATATGTCTTGAAATCTACAAAATTTATATCAAGTTGTCTTTACATTTATATTGTTTGCTACACATAGTCTTAACTAATGCTAATTCTGCATATGTGCTTTACATGGTTAGATAAGATTCCTCTTATGTTGCTTTTAACGTTAAATTTCTCCTTGTCTTCTCTTAAATTTGCTATTTTTAAAAAAATTATATTTGCTTAGTATCTTTGTCCATCCCTTTCTTTATAATTTTTTCTTTAAAAGGTTTAGACATTTTCCTTCAAGATGTTGTATAGCTGGTTGATTTATATCTCCAGCTCAGTCTAGGTGTCTCTTTTAGTGGGAAACAGTCCCTTTAAATTTAGCATAATAATTGTACCCATCTTATTTTAGTTATTAGCTTATTTCCTACTTTTCATTGTATTTATTTTGCAGACTGACCAAATTGATATTATTTCCTCTTTCCATCTTGTTAACATGACTTGTCTTGTGAATTTTCCCTGTATTTCCTGCTAGTGTCCCTTTCCTGTTGCTCATAATCAGATAGCAATTACTTTACTTTGCTATCTGAAAACCAGACATAAATCTCTCCCATGAAAATATTCTTTCACCATTTTCACTCCAAACCTTAGAATACATCCACTTGCCCTGCCAGTCCCACAGCCAATGCCCCAAAGGAGACCTTTGGAACGTTTCCCTGCTTCCCACCCACCTGCAATGCCCAGACTTGCTGAGCTTCTGTTTTTAGTTCCAGACTGTTTTTAGAGGAGTTGTCAAGGCAGATGGTGATGTGGTCAATTCAGGAAAAGAACAAGATTTCACAGAGTGGAGAGCCCAGCAGCACTCCTGAGTCAGAGAGATGAGCTTCTCCAGGCACTGTGTCCATCCAGGTCCTAGTAATACACCCTGATTTGGGCAATGATCACTTCTACCATTCTAAGATTTTACATTCTCCTGGCCCTTCCTCATTCTTATGGAGACTTTGACTCTGAGTTTATGTGGTCACTAAGTAAAAGAACCTGGTAATGTATTTTTTGAGTTATTTTGGAAGGCTGAGTGAACTAAAAGTTCACTCAATTTCCATAGAGTCCTTTTCTCTTATTGGTGGCAGCATTCAGTGTTTGTAGACAAGCAGTTCAGTACTAGGATGGCTCTTCCCCCTTTAGGAGTAACTTGTTCTTTGCTATGGAAACTTGTAAGATTTTTTCTATTCTTGTAGCTCAGAGATATAATATGCCTAGGAGTATTTTTTTTATCATCAATCGTTCTTGGAACTCTGTGAGATGCAAATCTCTCATCAGCTAAGAAACTATCCTTGTATTACTGATTGCCTCTTCTAGTGTATCCTCCACCCCCTTCTTGGTATCTATCCATCTCCTGATTTATATCTGTGTTTTTGCACCGTGTTTTGAGGTGTCTTTCTCTTATCTTCCATGATACTAATTCAGACATCAACCGTGACCACTTTCTCCTTCATCTCTTGAAATTTTTACATCAAAATCTTTTTTGGTCTCAGAAAATCAGAGTGTACGTGTGTGTGCACGCACGTGCACGTGCACACATGTGCGTTGCACTTAAATCTCAAGTTTTCTTATTCTTTTGGTTCGAGTTATCTATGCCAACAGCTATTTCTGCTCTGAGGGCTCTGTTGTAATCCTTCTCCCTGGCTCCTGGGCCCCATAAGGGAGCTTCTTTTCCCTTGTTTGTTCCTTCAGGCTCTGTCCCATATTGGGGTATCTTAAGTGGGAGCACTCCCAAAGTAGTAGAAGGAACAGCAGTCTCAACTTCCCCTGGCCACAGCTTAGCAGCAGACAGGTTGCCAGTCCTCCAGCGAAGCACGAGAAGGAAGCCTTTCCTGGTCTTTTCACCTTTTCAACTCAGGGTTGGAAGCAACTCCACTCACCTGCTCAGGTTCTCAGGAACCAGGGAGACCAGGTACACTCCCAAGGACCTCCTCCCACCCCCACATCCTCTGTCAGGATGGTAACACCTCACCAACATTCCAGGCACTGTCTGCCTCCTGGAGGCCCCAGCAGCTCCTCTGCTCAGGAGAGGCAGGTGGGTTAAGCTGCAAGTAGAAAAAATGTACAATGCGCTCAGGCTGCTAATCTTTCTAGAACCTCCTGTTCCTCATTCCTCATGTGTCAGAACTTCCTCTGTTATTTTCTCGTTTCAAAGTGCTCAATGACTATCACTGAATAAATGCCACCAACCCTACCACAAATACTTTCTGGTACAGCTTCTATCATTATGCTTTTAGAAGCTAACTCAAACTGGCTTAAATAAAAAAAATTTTTTTTAAATCTCAACAAACAGGAAGATAGCGTGGGCTTCGGGGAAGGTTGATTCAGCAGCTCTTTAATATCATTAAGATGAAGTGGGTTTTTTTTCCCCTCTCTCTACCAACCATGATGTTGGCTTCATCCTCAGGCTGATAGCAATTTGGATGCTGCAGCCTCAGGCAGCACACTAAGACTTAACAACAACCAGAGAAAGTCAGAATCCCCGCATATCTTACTGGCCGACTGGGTTATATGCCCACACCTAAACTTGGGAGAGTGACAGCATCAACCAAAGGCCAACGATCCCTAACCACGTGGCTGCTGGAGAAAAATCAGTGAACACTTGCTCACAAGCTAAATGTTCTCAGCTCAATAAGCAGTTTTTCACATGAAAACAAGGATAGCTGGCATCTGAGTGCTCACCATATCCAAGGTGCCTTACATTCTCATTTAATCCTCATCATAGTCCCAGAGGTAGCTAATATTATCATTCTTGTTTCACAGATGAGGTGCTTAAAGCTTAACTGACTTTAACAAGTCACACAGTTAATGAACCATCATTTTCCTCCTTACAGATTCTACGTCTGTGAATGCAGCCCAGCACTGCATCTGGCAACAGAAAATATCCTTTATGTATTAATTCCCTTGGACCCCACCGTGAGAGTTATCACTAGGTACTCTATGTCTTCCATGTTACAGAGCCTGGGAACTGGCTGACAGTGCAAATTGTTCACAGCAAACCCTCAGCTATGCTCTCCCTGATGCAGCTAGGGAAGTGCAGAGCTGCCTGGCCATGCCTTGGGAGTTTCACCTTTGTTTATTATCTATCGAGCTAAAGAATCCTAATATAAAACAAGCCTCAAGATCTTATTATGATACAGCTGAGCCCTACCCATTAAACACTCATGGCTGTGCATTCATTTTGTATATTCCTTAAGTATGTGGGAAGTCAAACAAGTATTTTATACCCCTTAAAAGCAACACACACTCATGGAACATAAGAACTTACGGGGAGAAGGTATCTGAAGCTCCATTCCTCAGCTCTCTTCCTATTCCCAAGACAATCAATTACTATGTGGTGTATTTCTATAGACTCTTTCTGTGGTGCATTTATTTCTAAATTTTCATTTATGGTAATATTCAAAGATACATAAAAGTAGAAACATAGTAAGGAAGCCAATGTTCCAATCACCCAACTTCAACCATCAACAATGACAATGTGTTGCACTATATTTGACATCACACTATATGCAGTCATTTTTAAATTATTTATTATAAAAAGAATATTTCATAAAAATTCAAACAATATAGAAGAAAAAAGTTAAAAAAAACCTCTTCCTCTCCCAAGACCCTTAATTCCAGTGCTCAGAAATAATTTGTTTCCAATGTATCAAGTAGACATTTTCTATACATAAATTATGTATCTTTACAAACCAAAAATTTCACACGCAAGAAATCATGCTACACATATTTATTAATACTTGCTTTTTCCATTTACTGTTTACTTTATCTGGGAGGCCTTCAGAAGTGAGTACCTAAGAGTGCCCTGCATTCCTCAAAAGCTATGGTGTTCCATCGGAAAGCATACTTAACCCAGGAATGTGGGGAGGATGAAAGCTCCTCGACTGGGCAGATATGTAGATTCTGTCTCTAAAGCCAGAGGTTTACAAAGTGAGTTGGGTACACACCAAAGTGTGTGCAAAAAGACCTATTGGAATGTGGGAAGAAATACTGTAGGTCCCCTTAATCTTTTACTCATCCCTTTAAATTTTTGCTTATTTTAAAACATAGAAACATAAGTAAAATATTTGCATTATTTATAAATATTTCCATATTATGAATGTTTACTCAAGATTTTTCAGTTTGGGATACAAGATCAACATAGTTGGTAACCACACTCATAGAAAGCAGAGATGCATGTTAAGACTGAAAGAGCAGGCTGAACGCCTGACCTCTGAACCTCTGTGATCCATGCTTCATAGGTGACAAGTGTAGTAGCTGTGAAGCTCCAAACCTGTAAGAATTCTTTAGGTAAGAGAACCTGTCCCTGGCTGGGGATCTTACAAAGGTATACACCTTCTACACAGCAATACACAATGTTTCTACAGAATCTAGACCCTTGGATGGAGGGGACAGAGGAGAACAGGAGTTTCCTAGTTTGGGAGCACTCTATAAGACCCTTTTAGAGAGCACAATCAGAGTTAATATACAGTATTAGATGCACTTAGAAGAACCTGATTTTTTAAAAAATCAGTCAATAAACAAAAACCCATTTGACTTTTGCTCAGCATTTTTATTTGACCCTGGAATCCACATCCCCTCCCAACTTATTTTTTTGAATAGTTATTTTAAAACCTATGGAACTAGTATTTTGTGAAATTTATAGAAAAATGTTGATCTGGACGTTTGCTGCAGGAAAAGAAAAATATTTAACTTCTACCTTTTATTATGAAATAATCAGACAAAAAATACTACTGATGATTTAGCTAAAGAAAATACTTGTCCACACATACAAAGAAGCTAGGGCCTCCCCATTTAATTTCTAAATTGAGCTTTAGGAATCCATCTCTTGTGCCAGGAGTTATAATGTGTTGCTTATACACTTCAAAGCTAAGCTGTGCTTTTCCCACTTGTGCAAAACATGGTGGGTATATTTTATATTCTAAAAATACAAATGCATATTAGATTTTGAAAGCAAACTTCTCTCTGGGGGTGAGAGGAGGAAGACATGCTGCCAAGGGACTTAGAGACGTTAGAAGTTACACGTTATGGGTGTGGGTAATGTGACGACACTAACTTTCGTGTATTATTTCATGAAATTAGCCACACTGCCTACTGTTCAAAGCACACACCTTTGATTAAAATACAAATGTTTCTTGAATACTTACTATACACAAGTTCAAGAAAATGGTGATCAATAAAATTCAGCACTATAGAACCAAGAGAGAAGGGCAATCCAGACAGAGGAAACTGGATTCCCACTGGCATCAAAGTATAACAGCATGAAACAGTCAAGAAACTGCCTTGCAGTTAAATTATATCTAAAAGTAAAAGTAAGTTTGGGCTAACTTTTACCAAAACTTCAAAATTCAGCTCAAGCATATATCCTCTGGGAAATCATCTTGGCTCACATAGGGGTCTCCTCTGAGTTTCTAGCTACACTGTATTCATAGTTTATGCACAAATACCATTGTATTATGATTGTGGGCATTCTTTCTTTCCACTAGATTATGAGCTTCCTGAGAACTTGGATTATAGTCCCCGGGGGGCTGAGGACAAAACGCAGCAGGTTGGTAAGCGAATGGGAACTGAAGTAGCCACTGGGAATGGACGATTCTTTCAGGAGCTTGGCTTGGGTGGGGCAGGATTATACCATGATATGTGCTGTGACAGAGAACGCACAGAATGCTGCGCCTGCATGTGCGCTCGCTCAGTCATGTCTGACTCATCACCCCGTGGACTGTAGTCTACCAGGCTCCTCTGTCCACAGAATTCTCTCAGCAAGAATACTGGAGTGGGTTGCCATTTCCTACTCCAGGGGATCTTCCCACCCGAGGGATGGAACCCGCGTGTCCTGCGTTGGCTGGCAAGTTCTTTACCCCTGCGCCACCTGGGAAGCCCCAAACAGAATGCCACAATGCAGCAAATAAGAAGGACACCTCACCCAGCATGGTGGGAGGTTAGAGGTCCTGATTCTCAGTTTATGGTAGTCAGGATACAGATATCAAGGTCTGCAAAGCCAAGGGCCTTTTACAACTCTCAAACTTTTGCCAACATCCTTAAGAACAGTAACCAAGTAAGACATCTGCCAAAGCACAAGCCAGCTCTTCAGTAAATGAGTATGTTCCGCAAAAATGAAAAATCATTTTAAAAAATGCACAAAGGAATCCAAATAGCTGGGTTCACATATGATACAATCAAGAGCAAAAAATATTACCTTTCCCCAAAGAGAAACTAGCTCTCAGTGCCCAATATATAACCACTCACTATTAATAAAAACCCTACTTGACCTATTTAATCTCTTCATTCTTCAGATTTGGACTCAAGCATCACTTTCTGGGGATACATGCCATGTCCTCCCTGACTAGATCCCATCTCCTTCCTCAATCCCATCTTTGCATGACCAGCTCTTGGACCACCAAGGCCTCCCCTCACAGCATTTATCATGGTTGATATTGACATGTATTCACATGGTTATTGCTCATATGGTGGTTCAGACAGTAAAGAATCCACCTGCAATGCAGGAGACCTGGGTTCAATCCCTAGATCAGGAAGATCCCCTGGAGAAGGAAACAGCTACCCACTGCAGTATTCTTGCCTGGGAAATCCCATGGACAGAGGAGGCTGGTGGGCTACAGTCTATGGGGTCCCAGAGTCGGACACGACTGAACACTGAGCACATGATATAGGATTAGTGTCTGTCTCACCCACCAGCCTTAAGTTTCCCGAGGGCAGGAACTGTTAAGTTCACTACTGATTTCCTATCATCCAGCAGAGGTGCTGGAGCAACCAAGAGCTTAACACAGATCCATCTATCCAGTGACTATCCGAGGCAACCAGTCCACACAAATCAGCACATGCAGACCACATAAGCCAAAAAATTCCAAACATGTTCTGATAAGGTTTCAAGGGAGAAGAAGAAAAAATGTTAGTTAATAGGTCAATTCAGTTAATCAGAGTTGCTACTAATAGGGACTGCAAAAAATAAAAACTACGATCACAAATCCAAAATAATGAAAAGTTAATCATAACATTGACATTTTATAAAAGCAGGCCTTTTGAGGTTTTAGAAATACTGTATAAAAGGCGGAGGGAGGGGGAAGAATAAAATATACATGAGAATGAAGAATAAAACTGCTTAATTAGTTCAGCATTACCAAATAGGTTTCACTTTTCAAAATGATGTCTGAAACACATACAATAGAAACATATTTTACAGAAAGACAACTTACACTAGAGCAAATTATTCTAATTTCTTTACACAGAAAACAATTTCAAGATAGCTTTTTAAAGATATATTTCCACCTCCAGGGATGATTATCATTTTAAGGAGAAAGAGTAGAATGCAGCTTACTGTACTGAGCTACTTAACACATTCTAATATGGGACACACAGGTTAAATGTGGATAATCTGATCATACTCCCTAACATGTTTTAATAGAAAATATTTTCCTTAAATAGCTATTAAGCCCCTCAAAATCTAGCAAGCAAGGAGGGATCTAATGGCCTGCTTGCCATGATTACTGAGTGACTGATAGCTTCAAGCACTCACCCTAGCAGCTGAAATCAATTAATCGTTCATCATAACTGGAGCAGAATATAATTAATTATGCTTGCTTGACTGGTTCAAGTTTAATTCCACTAAAATCATTATTTAAAAAATTGTTATGAATATAGGCCATTGTCATGAATTGTTGCTAAAATAAAAACAGTAATGAATGAGCTGCTATAAGAATTTAATCCACATTAAAATTTTTTTTAATTTTTATAGAAAGTTTTGAATAGGAACACAGGTAGAGAAGACACTATAATGAATCCCCGAGTAGCCATCACCCAGGTTCAACAATTATAAACTCACAGTCAAAATTGTTTTCAACTTTACTCCCAGATATCACCCAATTGCAGCTCACAACTTCTTTTAAGCAAACACCATATCATCACTTTTAGGTATTCAATATGCATCTCTAAAAGGGCTCCTTTTAAAAATGTAACCATACCATTTTCAAACCTAAAAAATAACTGCAGAAATCCTTAAAATCATCAAATATCCAGTTAAGTTTTCCTATTTTCCCAATGGTGTTATTTTTCATTATTTCAATCAGGATCCAAATAAGTCCACAAATTGTACTGGCAGATACACTATCTGGCAGGTATAATATCTTAAGTTTCTCTTAATCCATCTTTTTTTCCTTGGAATTCAATTGTTGAAGAATCAGGGTCATTTGTCCTACAGTTTTCCAGTCTGGATTTTGCTGATTAAATTTTTTTGTGGTATCACTTGACATGTTCCTTTGCATGCATGCGTGCATGCGAAGTCCCTTCAGTCATGTCTCTGCGACCCTGTGGACTACAGCTGTCAGGCTCCTCCGTCCATGGGATTCTTCAGGCGAGAATACTGGAGTGGGTTGCCATGCCCTCCTCCAGGGGATCTTCCCAATCTGGGATCGAACCTGAGTCTCCTGTGTCTCCTGCACTGCAGGTGGATTCTTTACCTGCTGAGCCATGGGTATCATTTCTAGTAAAGAGGTGGTTAGATCCAAAGGCTTGATCAAGATCAGATCTGACTTTTGGCTGGACTGCTTCATAAGTGGTATGTGTGTTTCCATTAGGAGGCACAAATTACTTGACCACTCTTCTGTGAGGTTAGTGGTCACTACTGATCATTGTCTGGGTCCCTTAATCATTGTGGGATAAAAATGGTGATATTGTATCACTCCTTTTTATTAGCTGGAATAGTTAAGTTCCAAAGGTAACTATAGTTTTGTAAACTATCATTATTAATTCATAAGTAAAACAGTTTTGGCCAATGAAAATTTCAAGATGCTTCCTGAATCTTTTCTGATAGACCTCTAGTAGCTTCCTTGCTTTCTGGTATGACAGTGCTTTTTCTCAGCTCTACATACACATTTATTTCCCTATACCTGGAATTAGCCAGTTATCCAAGGAAGTCAGGTTTCTTTGAAGAAAGTGATATTTAGAGACCACATTAGGGCATTACTTTTGACTTTCATTTGGGTTTTGCCCAAAGCTAGCAAAGTCAACTAAGCAGGAGTCTTCCACTATTGCTTCTAATAAGTCCACATGGCTACATGCATGTGAATTTTTACCCAGAGGGCTCTCAGATTTTAATAAATTATCTATATAATATGCTAATATATGTTAATGGTAGTATAACTTGGTACATATTATCTGAAAGACAGCATCATAATTTTTATCAACAACCTTTGGAAAGTCTTTAACTCACTTTTAATTCCACTTTTAGGAATTTATTTCATTATTTGGCTTAGAATTTTCCTTAAAGGATTACTTAAAATAATGAACAATCTAAAAACCTCAATGTCCAAACAATAGGTTTTTTTAAATGTACAATACATCCATAGAATGAAATATTTACAGTCATTAAAATTATGTAGATACAATATCAATATATTGTTAAATAAGACAGCTATTTCTTACTGTTAAATAAGAAAATAGAAAAGTGTTGAAGACTATATCCCAAAATGTTAACAATAGAAACTGGGCTCTTCTCATGTTTCCAATGCTGGTTTAGGATTTGGCTTCCCAGGGTCTGCCAAGTCAGACACTACTTCTCCAAATGCTTTCCAGAAAGTCTCCAAAATGCTGTTCTTGTTATCTTTGGTATTCCTTATCCTTGTTAGATATGGTCTTTTCTTCCCCCAATCTGTGATTTTAGCAGAAATTTTAGGAAAAAACAGAGGCTGATAATTATTTTGCTCTACCCTCCATTTTTACCTAGCATTGCACTGTTTTTCATAGGAGAAATCAAATACTCTGAAAAGCTTATCAATTATAAAACATAAATTTCTACTGAAAATAGTGCATACATGTTTGCATTGAACATACACAAATAATACAGTAGTGCAGAATACAAGGGTTCACTTGTATCCGTTTGTATACAGAAATGAGAGTGGAAAAACTAAATTGGTAATAAACAGAAAAAGATTTGAATGGAAGTTGTTTTTAAATGAGAACATAAAACCAGAAATGCTTAAATTGAAGCTGAGTTCTGTGAGGCAAACTCATTACCCTTTTTGCTACTTAGAAGTCAAAAGTGCTTTTCAGGAAACTACAGTTTCTTGCAACTTTAGTGACTTCTCTGAGGAATAACTGTCCCTTGGCAGCTGCTTTAAAACTAAATCCAACTTGCCCTCTAGTTTTGGGAGACCTTGACTCTAAATTTGGATAAGGAACATCATTTCCTAAACCCCTGAAGACGGGCTGTCCAGTTTTATAATGGACTTACTAAATTGACCCTCTTATACTTTTGATTAGAAATACTTAGGAAATTAAAACCATTCCTAAGAACAAGAACCCATAATTGCACAGCTGCCATGGACACTAATCCCATCTTTGGAGAAATAATAATCCTTAGGTCTTAAAATGTATAGACCACAGGGACAGATATAAGAACTTGAGAGTGGTTTGCTCAGTTTGGAGAAATCTTCAGTTTTCACTAGTCTGTGAATATAACAAAAACAAAGTACCCAAAGCACAAACTGCTGAAAATACCTCAGAAAACAAGACTGATCAGATAATGCTGCCATTCCCATAAAGAAGGCCTTTTCCAAACTGTATATTTTCTGACACTATAAAGGGCACCAGTCCAGAAAGTGTAATAATTTATTCTATTGCTGATTTAATCTAAACAAAATTTAAATATGCAGTTGTAAGTAAAAACAGTAAACTTGTAATCATCCAAGTTAATATTGATAGTTTAATAAACATAATTAAACATAATACATATTTTGAGGTTTCTGAATTAAAGTAAAAAGTATTGCATGTTTTTACTCACTTAACAAATACTACTTATTTAAACTGACCTCAATATATTAAAAAAATAACTTGGGTTTGGGGTATATTATTCTGTGCAGGGCACTATTCTGGGCTTACAATTCTTTTTCTAGGTAAGGCTGAAATGTCAAGTCTTCTTACGTGCTATGAATTTGACAAAGCAGGAAAACATGGCTCAAATTTTTAAAATACACTTAACATCAAACTCAACATTTAAAATAAATGAAGTACTTAGCATTCAAAACTTTGGAAAAAATATATAAGACCACAGTTTCCAAAATGACTCAGCTCTTCCACTAAGACATGTTTAAGCACTCCGAATACTGATTAGAAATAATGCAAAGCAGTTGAGATTAGTTAAATGTTTTTCAAATGTTCACTGTGTATAGAAAGAGAGAGATCTAATCACAAAAATTTTTACATGAAGTCCTAACTAAGAATAAAGATATCTATACTTGTGTGGGAAGAGGCAATTCCCTTTCTGCTTAACCATCGCTTTCATTTAGTAAGGAAAGGCTGCCTTGCGGGACGCTTCTTTTGATAGTTCTCAAAGTTCAAAGAGTATGAAACCTTCAAGTTGTTTCATCAAGTCTATTTATTAATGCATTTCAAGTTTCAAAAAACCTTACATCTTTGCACAATACTTTATTTTTTGCAATTTTTAGTAAAAATTTCCAAAGTGAACAAAAAGATACTGTATAAAACACAGTGGACATTAAACTGACAGTAGTATTAGATCTCACTTGTCTCGATCCTTTTGTTTTACCACATCTTGATTTGGAGTGGAAAGAGTTCAGTGCACGTATCTCTTTTCAGAAAACATTTAACTTAGACTCAAAATAAAATAGGGCAGTTGTATACCTGCCAAAACCCTACCACAGGATAACATTTCAAGCAAAAAATGTACATGTTTAAAGTCTAGCACACTCAAGAAGTTACTAAGAACTCTGGCGGAGTAAAAGTCACCATTTTAGAAATGCAAACCCACTTCCAACCTTTGCACAGTCCAAAAACAAAGGCATTTAAATGATTTAAAAGCAATTACATACATATCTACCTACTTGTTTGTTTAGAATTATTTATAGTCTATCTGGGGTTTCATGTACAAAATTTGTCTCTAAATCATGTACAAAAAGCTGTATTTTGAAAAAAGTCACCACATACTGTACAAGTTTACAAGGAAGAGATCCCATTATTTTCTCTAGCATTTTTGGCCTTGCTGGCTTGCGTCACATTATGAGAATGATTGTGTAAACCTTATACTCTTAAGAAAAAAAGGAAAAAAAAAAAAGCCAAACACAAATCATTTCAACTTTGCCTAAATTTGCCTCCTATATGAAGCTAGGAAAATCATAGCTGTTTACTTTTAATTTAACATGATGTAGTTGGAAAACAGAAGCAATAAATATGTCACAAGCTTAAAGGTTTTTTTTTTGTAATGCCCCCTTCCATTCCTGCATAGCAATAAGCCTGTTAATACATTAAATGCTTTTGACTTCTTTCTTTAAAAAGCCAATTATTTACACCTGTTTAAAAAATAAATTTGGAATGGGACATTGTGCTGTTTCACCTTCATTGCTGATAAAATATCTTAGGGAAAAAAAGTGTCGGAAGGCCTATCTACAATTTTAACTATTAGTTGAGCAAATCACTCCCCTTTAGTGGTTACCAATGATCATGATGATATGCTGAAAACTCTGTTCAAATATCTTGATAAGACACACAGCTTTTCTTTTCCATATCAGACAAAACCCAAAACATAATTAACATACAAATAAGAGGCTGCAAATAAAAAGAATCATTTCATTGACCTAACTGCTACCAACATGAATAAAAATTTCACCTATCAATTCAAAAATGGAATTGAATTAGAAAGTTTAAAATAAGTAAGCAGAAATCAGACATTTACATAAAGAACTAAGTCTGAAGTAGTAGTATGCTGCATATGTCCAGTTTTCACAACACTTAACTGTGTTCTTCAGTGTCGTCAATCCTGTGCTTTTAGCAGCCATTTGATAAAACAAAATGAATATCAGAACCAACTCCATCATGAGGAAAAGGTAAACTGATTCTCTTCTCATAACTGCCCATGTAAAGCATGACAGAATCCTGGACCACTGAATACCACCATTCTCTGTTATCCTGAGTATGTCAATTAACAGTAATTTTTCATTAAGAGCGGAAAAAATTTTATAATACAAAGAAACATCCATATTGCAATTTCTGTTTACAATTGCACACAGAAGTACAGTGTACGTAAGAAATAACATGTCTGCATATAACAAGGTATGTACATTGGCAAGTGATGTCTCCAATGTTGAGGTGGTCGAGCCTCCTAGCCTTGATTGGCAGTTGAAAAAAATATATATATATTTAAATTTGTGATAAAAGTTTATCGAGAGCCAAGTTTGCCTGCAAGTGAAGAAAATGCAGCAACGAAGAACAGGGAACACGGGGCACATAATAATATTCTAAGACTTTGTGCCATTAGGTTAAAAATATCTGTCTATAAGAAAATGGGGTTCCTTTTTTTTTTTCACATCCCACCCCCAAATTGGAATTTTCAGGCTTTAAAATTTAAGTAATTCCACCTGATCTGAGGACATGATCTCTTGCCATTTTTTTTCTTCTACTGTTATTTGTGAGGGTTTCATTTGGGGATGATGATTTAATAGGTTTCTCTTTGGAGTGAAGTTTTCCCATTGTAGGCACTAGGAAGAACCAAGGCAAAAGCTGAGTTAACGTCTCATGTGTCCCATCTGATAACTCTCCCGGGGCCTCTGACGCTGGGGCTGTTGAATGGGCTGGGGAGGTCTTCTCCTCTTTAAAGTGCCTGTGGGTCACAAACAAAGCAAAAGAGGTTTATCATGAGCTTTTCAATCTCTTAAAGACAAAGTTGCCGTTTCAATAAAAAAAAGAGGTTCTAGACCAGCTCTGTCCAAAACAAATACAGTATGAGCCGCATACATAATTTTCTATTTTCTGGTAGCCATAATGTAAAAAATAAAACAGAGACAGGTAAAATAATTTCAATAATATTTTTATTTCATTAACCAAATATAGCCAAAGTATTTATAATTATTAATAAAATATTTCATCTTAAAAATACTAATTCTTCAGAGTTTGACACTTAACCGTCTGAGCCACCAGGGAAGCCAGAGTTTGGTAGGCATTTTATATCTACAATACATCTCAACTAAGACTAGCCACAGTACAACTGCTAAAAAGCTACAACTATCAGATTAATATGGATTCTGAGGACAGACTCCAAGAGGAAGAAACTGCTGGGTATCTTTGAGCAAATGACTTAACCTCTCTGAAGCTCAGATGATTAGTCTGTAAAACAGAGACAATTAACTAACTCATATAGTCTGTTGTGAGGATTATATGATAATTCATGTAAAAGTGCTCAACATCTTTTGTGAGGGTTCAATAAATAGCAGTTAAGGGCTGGCATTTTCTTAAAATGAAATTAAGTAAAAGAATTTTCATTGAATGAGAATAATGTAGTCTCATTCAATAAAATGAACTGGTAGTGTAGTTAAAAAGTTTCATGTGGCCCTTGGAAATCCCTAAAAAATTGACAAAAATTCCTGACTGCTAAGGCAGTAATTTGAAAAGCAATGACATCGAAATCAAATTTCCTCTGCTTCCCTCCAAGATACTGTCCAAGAATGGCTAGATAAGGAAATACAGGAGAACGGAGGGAAAATTATAAGAAAGCCCTAGTTTTAAACAATTTTATGTAGGGCAGTGATTTGGCCTGAGGCAAGAGGCTTCAAGAGGTGAGTGGGAGGCAGGTGAAGGAATCCTGGGATGGTGCCCGCCCTTGAACATGCGAGAACAGAGTCCAAGGGTCCTGAAGAAAGGGTGGAAGGGACACCCAGCCTGGGGAGGAGGAGGGAGAAATGGGCAGGGCCTAAATAATCTGGTAAGTGGATTTCTTATCCTTCTCCAAATCCATGAAATGAAAAGTCACTCAGTCATGTTCAACTCTTTGCGACCCCATGGACTATACAGTCCATGGAATTCTCCAGGCCAGAATACTGGAGTGGGTAGCCTTTCCCTTCTCCAGGGTCTCTCATATAAAGGTCTTTCCCATCTCTCATCTCCTCCCAGCCTTGGCTCCCTGAGAGCTAAAGGATGGAGACAAAACCTTAGGAGTTGTTTCCAGAGATGGAGAATAACTACAGTTGTTTGGTAACTGAAGCCTCTACCCTAAGACTCTCCCGCAGACTGGAATCTGTATGCCCCCACAAGAGAAATCTGCATTTTTCCCTAGAGAAAATAAGTTTATGTGACAGAATATATTTCAGGAGCATGAACACAAAACCCATAAGTGAAGCATAGCTATTAGAAAGACCAATCCTTTAAAAGTGGTCTATCATAATAAAACCAAAAAGGGAAGATTTTACTATTTTTTTTTTTTAAAAAAAGGATATATTACCATTAAATCGGCAGCCATAAGCTAGACTGCGTTGTTTGGGGAGGGGGGGGAACACTTAAAAATCAACTAAATAATCCACCTAGTAATCCCATTCTCAAGGAGAAAGTACTATAAATCAACTACTAAAGACTCCTTTAAAATTCAGTCCTACTTGCTGAATGGTTCTGAGTAATAAAAATATATACCTTGCTCAAATTGTCTTACCTGGAAGAGGTTTAGGAGGAGGCAACTTTGGATTACTACTTGGAGTGTGTACACTGCATATCTTAATAAAACCAGCCATTAACATGATCAGGGCAATTCCCATAAGTAATACTGCCCACCAATAAGCCTAGAAATAAAAAGATTTTTCCAATGAAAAAACTATAAAATATTTTAGAATATTTTGTACTATATAAAATATATAATAGGATATATTACATTTTAATTTTTAAACAACATTTGTTCATTGGGAGTTGATAGCTATCACATAAAAGCACATATATATAAATTTCTTTAAATATAAAAAAGCACAAAGGAGGAAAGAAAAATCACCTATAATTTCACTTCCTAGAGGAAACCACTCAATCTTATTTTCATTTCAGTTACTCTCCAGTGACTTAGAAGATATATAGCTTGCTTTAAATTCTACTAGATTTTAAAAATATTCTTTAACCTATAAATTTTTCTAATCATCAAAGCTAAGACTGAAATTCTACCTTTTTTGAGGCTCCTCTTTCCTGTTTCTCTATTTCATTAGGAATTCTAGTCTCAGACTACCATTATTAAATTATTTTTATACAATCTTAGTTTTCATTATATATATATCTATTACAAATATATTCATTTATTTAAAGGTTAACTGCCTCTTTAACATGAAAAGTGGAAGGATATACACATGCCAGAATCAGGCAAAGTTTATCTCTGAGAAGGTACTAAAATTTCACTTCCAACTTAAATCATATTAGATCAATAAGCCAAACAAAAAAACTTCAAAAATTACTGGCATAATTTATAGAAAAATTATGCTGCCATTCTTAATAAATCCTAAATCTATTTTGCAATTCAAAATATTGAAGTTTTGTCTTAAGATAGCATATAATAAACACCATACAAAATAGTAACAATTAGAAAACTATGAACCTTATATTATTAAAACGCATACCTAGTTATTGCTAATTTTGCCAATAAAACTCACATTTAAGAAGAGTTTCTATGATCTAGGGCCTTACAACAAACAGGCTACTACTTCTAGAAATAAAAGCTAAAAGAAAAATGAATGCTGTGGCAAAACACCCCAAGCCACCCACTTTCCCCATGTGTGTAAAGCCATGTGTATAAATTTATACATACATATAAATTTGTTTAATTTCGAAAGACACCCCAAACTTACAGAAAAGTTCCAAGGACAATACAAAGAAGTTTTTAAAATTCTAGAACCATCTAAGAGTAAGCTGCTTCCATGATGTCCTATTACACTTGAACAATTCGACATATAGTTCCTACAATCTATGGGTGTTTTTCCTAGATAATCACAATATAATCATCAAAATCAGGAAACTGGTATTGTTACATTAGTACCATTAAATCCTCAGACTGACTCATTCAAGTTTTGCCATCTGTCCCAATACCATCCAATTCAGACCCATGTTGCCTTTAGCAGTTGTGTTTCTTTAGTCTCCTGCAATCTGGAAATAATCCACAGTCTTTCCAGCTTATTTATATAACTTGGACACTTTTGAGGATTACAGATCAGTTATTTTGCATTGGAATGTCCCTCAATTTGGGTTTCTCAGATGTTTCTCCATTATTAGATTCATCTTTAGTTAGAGTATCTCAGAAATGATGCTTTATTCTCATTGCATCTGATCATGTGACACACGACTTTGATCTCATTACTGAAGACGGTTTACTTGACCACTTCATCAAGGTGTAAACTGCCAACCTTTACCAAAAAGATACTCTTCTCTTTTGCATCAACGCGTATTTCATACAGACATAATTTAGAACTATGTAAATATTCTATTCCTTATAAAACTTACAGTTTATTCATTTGTTCATTCCCTCTCGGTTTCCTACTTTCCTGAATGGGTTATAATCCATTACTATCATTATTATATCTTTTGGGCCTGTCCTCACCGTTTTCTGAGCACTGAAGCTGGCAGGAGGAGTTCCAGATCCATCTTGTTCTTTCCCTGCCCCAGCCCTGGAATCAGCCATTTCTCCAAGGAGCCCCAGTTTCTCTTAGAACTGCCCTTCATAAGCAGACAATTTCCTCTCAATACTGATACTCTGACATTCCAAGCCAGTCACCTCTCCACAGGGCACACAGGGCACCCTGCCCTATGCCAGGAGAGCTCCCCTTGCCAGGCAGGTATGCCTTGCCTGCTTGATGTCACCTAATTGCCTTTAGGAATGAAGTGTTCAAAAAAGGAGAGAGTAAGGGGTGATGCGATTCAGCCTTGCTGCTGAGAGATTTGATCTTTCAAGAGATGCTACAAATCTGAATTTTTATATGAACTCTGTTTTTAAATGCTGACAACTCACTCAAAATTTCTAAAAACAACAGGTAGACCATACAAGACACATGTGCTGGGTCGAATGTGGCTTGGGAACCAGAGTTTATAATCTACTTTTCAGAAGCCATTTTTTATATCCTCCTGAGAGTGCCACATAGTTTCCTAAATTTTTCTTTTGGTTTCTATAGAAAATAATTTTCAGAGGACTGCTCCTCCCTCTGAGTCTTTAGGATAATATACCCTTTCCCTTGTTAAATAAATCTCCCATTGGATCCAGTTGTTCTTCCTGTTTTATTCATCCTCAAGTAACGGACCTGCTATTTATCAGAAGGCAGGGTTTAAGTCCTGTTGTTAGTCTTTCAACTCGAGTGCAGGCTCATTCCTCTTTTCATTTCTGCCTACTGTCACATGCAGAACTATACACATAGCTTTTGTCCTATTCCAAGCATCCAGAGGCTTTTGAAATGTGGCATTTAATGCAGTAAGACATTCTTCAACCTTTCCTGTTTGCAACTCTGGCACGCTGACCTAGTAAAAAACATTAGGAACCAAAATCACCAGCTTGTACTGCTATAAGCACTCTTCCTGCTCTCTAACAGAGATCCGCAACCTTGGCTACCCATGACAATTACCTGGAAAGCTTTTAAAACTCAGTTACCCAGACTAAATCTCAGATTCTGATAGGGTGGGGGTAGATCCTGACATCAGCAATTTTGTTAAAGCTGCCCACATGATTCCATTATGTAGCCAAGACTGGGAACTACCTGTCTCTACCAAGGGTCAGCAAACTTTTTCTATAAAGGGCCAAACAATAAATACTTAGGCTTTGTGGGCCATATGATTTGGTCAAAACTATTCATATCTGCCACTGTAGTACAAAATCAATCATAGATAAGAAACAAACAGGTGAGTGTGGTTGTGTTCCAGGAAAACATTACTTACAATTCAATGTGCTGGTATAGGGCCCAGGCAACTGCATTTTAAATGAACATGCCCGTGACCAGCATGCAGATGAGTGCTTCTTAGTGTAGATATGCAGGCACTGTGGGAAGGACCGTTTTGAGCAATGCAGGGAGTCTAGCATACATGGCTCTCATCAGAGCCCCTCAGCTGCTCTGACAACTACTGTATATTTCCAAATATCCTCTGGAAAGGCAGTATCACTTCTAAATGTGATCCAATCCAAAGCCCAAAGAGGCAAGGATCTTCCTACTATTTTCAGGCTGGTGAGCTAGGTCTGTTTCAGGAGACACAACTTCCATTCCTGGTATTCATTATATTCTCTAACACACTTCCTTCCTTCTAGTCTTCACTGCTGAAAACCATTCCACATGGTCACCAGTGTTACAGTTACTTGGAATTACATCACTCCTCTATGTAAAACTTTTCTTCAAAAGCTTCCCACCAAAGATCTCCAAGATAAATAAGTGGGAGACAGAAAAAAACAAAACCTGTGCATACAATGAACTGCGGCCCAACATACATATAATTCTGCTTGTTTTTTAAAACTATATTTTTCTGTAAAAATACAGCTTCTGAAAAATATATTAGAAACTCATCTTGAGAAAACTGGGCACAAGGGTAAAAAGAAGGCTTGCTCTTCAATGTATTACTCTATCAATTAAAAAAAAGGATAATCACACTTTCAAAAGGAAAAAAGTGAAAAAAATTATTTAAAATAGTTCATACTCTGGTTACTATTTCAGATGCTCCCTCTTCATAAAACATTTACCTGTCCCTCTACTTCTATTAGCCCTTTAGAACTTAGCTTTGGCTTCCCCAAATAGGTTCTCATATTTCTTATGAAAATGATGCAGAACTGAAAATATGTTTCTATGTGCTTACCTTCTCCATCCCAAACTGGACTGAGAGCTTTTTGAATTTATATTCTATAAACTCAGTACCTACTCTACCAAAAAGTATCCACTGGACTAGTTATTAACACGTGAATCATTACTCCAAATACTGACTTTTCAGAACACTTCTACCAGCTCATTTATTGTATTTCCCACATATACAAATAATGTAAAAGGCTCTTACAACACAGAACAAAAAAGTTATGGTTCAATCCTCTTCTGATACCAGTTTTTCAGTACCTACACAGTCTTACATAGAAATCCAAGTGGTATGGCAATAAGAAAAGCAGACTAGAAAGAGGAAGCTTGAATTTAATACTGGTTATAACTTTGCAGAAAAAAAGGTCAAAAGGACCAAGTCCCAGCTGAGATTAAAGACATTTGTGAAAATATGGCACCTAGGTCTCTGAGTATTTGCAGTCCCTTCTAGCATTGTTCCTGGTCTTCCTCTAAAATCTTCCAGGTAACTACATATTTCAAAAGCCCAAGGCTTGAGATGTTTTCATGAAAATAACAGTAGCTTTTCAGAAAATGAATATCGCAATGGATAGAAGATAGCCAAGAAAAAAACAAAGCAATAGTGCATTTGAGAATGTTAATAAATACAGCCACCTCTGGTAAAGGGAATTTTTTAAATGCTTCCTTTAAAACAGAATTATCAGAAAGCAGTAAATGTTAAATTACATGTTTTCTATTTTATATGTACTATAAAATCTGGGAAAAGAATACCAACGAGGCTAATAAATGCAAAATACGTGTTTCATCTCAAAAAAGGAATCAAGATTTGTCCACTTGTTAGGAGTTTAAAATAAAAGAGAACTGTCACTCATTCAATAAGTATTCAATGAGCGTAAATTATGAGCCAAGCTCTTGTCTTTCATAGATACAAGGGTGTTAAGTGAAACTTAAAAGAGACAAAGAGAAGACATCCAAAAGTTAAAAAAAAAAAAAAAAAAGCTTAGAAGCTAACAAAGTACTCAATCAAGTCTGAGAAAATAATCCTACAAAAGAAACAGACAGATGATGTTCAACACATCCACTTATATGGCCAAAAGAAAACAAAGCAGAAAAATGGAATCAAAATGACAAAATGAAAGGTCAAAATTTACCAGTCTAATTTATTATATTCCAATTAGGATAATTTTTTATTTAATAATCTAAATAAACAAAAAGGACCTCTAGGATAATAATAAAAAAACAGGCTTCATCCAAAAAACTGTGAGGGGAAAAGAGCAAGACAAACAACTAAGCATCTTCAGACACAAGATAATCTGAACTGATTTCTCAGATCTCTAGAAAAAGCCAATCACAGAATCCTCTCAGTGAATTTCCAGTGTTAACAATGATCACTCACAGCAAACTCACTTGAGACTTCCTGTGGGTCACAAGACCATGTGGGGCCCACAGTTCCTTGTCATGATACTGATTATGCCATCCTGCAGGGGCAGAAAGCTTCCCTTCTATCCTTCAGAAGATGCCATTGTCCAGCCTCTGACTAAATGTTCTTTTATCCTTCAACCCCATGCACCACTCCTCACACAAAATCTGCCAAGCGGAAGGCAACTGGCTATTGATCTTCCTGTTACTTTAAACTCAGCCTGGGCAAGCAGTTAAAATACCACTGAGTGAAACTCGAAAATATAACTTAAAATTACAATAATATGTACAATTTTTCTGTTCCATATAAATCATGACATTCATTCATCAAGCAAATGGATACTGACTCCTCATCATATGCTAAATAAGCCCTGTGACAACAATGCATCTTTGTTGTTAAGGTTTCAATAGTGATGTCCATGAGGCCTATTCTATCAGGCAATGAAGGACTCTAAAGGTCCACAACCACCTTCCACTTTCAACACAGCAGGATGACAAAGTAGAAAATTTCTGGTACAAGTCTCTTTAAAAGAAGACATTGTATTGCAGAGACTGTAAAAATGGTTCCCAAACTTTAGCATGCATCATCATCTACTGACTCAGTGGGTCCAGGTGGGACCTGATCATATTTGCCTTTTTATCCAGTTCCCAGGTGATGCTGATGCTGCTGGTCAGGGGACTATACTTTGACATCCATTAGTCTAGATTAGGCTTAGCAAACATTTCCTATCAAGCCCAGACAAATATTTTAGACTTTGTGAGGCCATGCAGTCTCTAAGTACAAACAAAAGCTGCCATAAGCAATATGTAACTGAATCAGTGTGGCCATGTTCTGATAAATCATTATTTATGGACACTGAAATATGAATTTCATGTAATTTTCAAAAGAATATTCTTCTCATTTTTTTCAACTACTTAAAAATGTGAAACCATTCTTACCTTGTGAGCCATATAAAAATAGGCAGTGGGCTGAATTTGGTTCATGAGCCATAGTTTGCCAACCCTTGCTCTACATGAATGATTGGTTCTCAATTCCAGCTACTCATCAAAATTGAGTGCTGGGAGCTTTGAAATGACCCGAACACTTAGGCTCTGTTCCAAGAGATTCTGATTTAACTGGTCTACGTTGTTAGATGATTCTCATGTACAACATGAATAAAAGTCAGGTAAGTGTGGAAAATGGAAGTTTAAAAGATTTCTTATTGCAGGATGTCTCACAATATTATCACAAATCTCCAAGATGGGAACCATAATATGCAATATTTTCCTGATTCATTTGACAACCAAGCGCATAATGTTTTGTGAAACACATGGAAACACTGCTCTAAATCTTTCATAAAGAGTACCATACACTTAATACTTAGGTTCATAAAATTACAGAAAAATAAGAAGAAACTAATTCAAAAATGAGAAACACATTTGATGTTTGTCAAAAATAATAATGAAAAGATAAACTTCTGATAAATCTGAACAAATTAAAAGAAAAAAGCCACCAACAGGCAATTATCTTAAAGTGTGGGGGAAACGCACCAATAAAACTAAAAAAATCAAGGTTAAAGATGGTTTTCTACGTCAGATCTAACACAAAAGGTGCAGAAAATGTGAATTATGGAAGAAAACAAAAAAGAATTACCAACGCACCTATTTAAAGAAAAAGTGACAGTGATACAGGATCTTAACAGATTTCCTGGTGACTTTTCTCCAACTTTTCAGGAACTAGGTAAACTCTCTGATAAATCTGAAGGATGTTTATCATCATCTCCTGGCCAGACACACCGCAGGCACTCAGCTTACTTTATTCAAATGTTACTGTCAAAAACAACTTTTCCCCAGAAAAGAAAAAGTCTTTTCAACATAATTTCTTTGGTGTCAGTTCAGTTCAGTTCAGTCGCTCAGTCGTGTCCGACTTTTTGCGACCCCATGAATCGCAGCACGCCAGGCCTCCCTGTCCATCACCAACTCCCGGAGTTCACTCAGACTCATGTCCATTGAGTCTGTGATGCCATCCAGCCATCCCATCCTCGGTCGTCCCCTTCTTCTACTGCCCTCAATCCCTCCCAGCATCAGAGTCTTTTCCAATGAGTCAACTCTTCGCATGAGGTGGCCAAAGTACTGGAGTTTCAGCTTCAGCATCATTCCCTCCAAAGAAATCCCAGGGCTGATCTCCTTCAGAATGGACTGGTTGGATCTCCTTGCAGTCCAAGGGACTCTCAAGAGTCTTCTCCATAGCAGGCAGTAATTCATACCCTGAACTATTAAACTGCTAAGGTTCTTCCCACTCTACCTTCAAGAGGGAAAACACCACCACAGGATACCATGGAAAGGAGACAAAAAAGCCACCAGTTATCAGTGGAAAGGAAAAGTCAGTGAAACTAACTCATCATTCCTATCATTGCTTCTTATACCAGAGTGAACTAATAACCTACATTACTAACTAGATGGACATACCTTACACATGATGAAAGACCTAAGCACAGCTATTAATATAACAAAACAAACTCTGCCATGCAACTGAACTCTACAAATAACACAAATATGACAAATAACTCACAAGAAACTGGCTGTTGTTTATCTTACTGTTTGATATGATTAATGGCCACAAATGCACCAACAGCCTAATGGTAATCAAGTATTATGGACCATGCTCTTCAAAAGGGTGGCATGTGGATATCAACATTGCTATTCTATACTTACTTAAGGCAAACTTGCATAAACCTAAAAGTGCCTAATTAATCAGTTCCACAGCATAAGAAAAGACTTCACATTGCTAAAATCCATTGCAAGAAGCATTTCACAAAATCCTCAGAACTAAAATATGAAAAAAAGGTCTTCAAAACACTTTAACTAAAAAGATCATTTCTAGTAAACATTTTAAAATAGGAATAAATGAGTTTTTTAAATTCTGAGTGAGTCAAAATTAGATACAATGGAGAAAAATGAAAAAAAATATTTCTAGGTGATATGATTTACGATCTAGAAAACCTAAAATATGCCTGAGTTTATGGCACAACATAAACTCAGCAGAACATAACCCTGAGATTCCAATTATCAGATTTTTTTCCCTTTGAACATACTGTTTCCCATTGTAGACAAGTATACCAGATCTCAACTTTTTCTTATTAGAGATAATCAGAAAAAAAGAAAATAGGAACTGGATTTGATTTGAAAACAGGGAAATAAGTAAGGGGGCCAAGAAATATAAGTTACTTGAAATCACAGAATTGTCAAATGTGAGATTGGTGACCTCAATCCCTGTGTAATTCCAAGCCTATACTCGGTTCACTTTAGCACAGAGCCAGAAGGCATCTTTAGTTTAACAGATACTTTCTGAATACACTATACATTCAACACAGGGGTACAAAAATGAGTCACATACAATGTGGAGACCCAATTATCTGGATTAAAACCTAGGTCTCCTAAATCCAACTTCAACAGTCCTCCCACTATTCAGTCACTACACATCTAAAAATCGCATATTCTAATATGCAAAGTATTATTCTTCCTATATATAATAAACACTTCCTATATATAATAATCCTAGAGATAATTCCAAAAGTCTTATTGTAGAGGTTTACTACAATAGTACCCAAAAGGACTGACAACCCAGACAGAGGGCTATTGTTGTGTGTGCTTTTAAGCCATCCTCATTTTTTAAAATGTAAAAAATAATTTGGGAAGGGGGAGGAGTCAATTTCCAAAGCAGACTTATTCAGTTCGGGCACAGCACACTCTCAAATACATCACTTGCAAATTACCTACTGTTACCTAAATGTAAACACTTAGAAATACTTAAACGACTTAAGATAGTCATTCTCAGTGACCTTTTTCAAAAATTTCAGGTAATTCAACATTTATACAATTGGGGAAAATGTGGCTTAAAAATAATATAGTTCACTAGATTTAAGCTGAATGAACATCCACAGTCATTAATAAATCTACAAAAGGCTCTGTATCTGATCTTGCCCTGTTCAACATTTCCTATTATGGACAAGACGAAGATCCAGAAATTATACTGAAACATCAGAAAAAAATCTTCAGAAAATTTTTCATCTCTCCTGTTCAGCAAGGTAGAACCCAGAGCTGGCTATCTGTCATACTGAGACAAGGGAGAAGTATAAAAAGCAAGCAGGGCTTTCCAAAATCAACTTGAAGAAATTCTACGACAATACTCTAATCCTATGAGGTAACACATCCAAGACATGAACCAGGGAACAAAGTAAAACAGAATGACTCCCATCACCTACCAACCAAATCTATGAATGATACACATGTGAAGTGTGTATCTGACTGCTTTAGAAGAAAATAAAGCTCAGGGCTATTTGAACTTTAAAATTCATTCTTCAGATAAAGTACAGCTGACCCTTGAAGGAGACAGGTTAATCATAGTTGGCCCACCACATCCATAGTTCCTTTATATCCATGGTTCCTCCATATCTGCAGATTTAACCAGCTTCAGATTGTGTACTAGTATAGTATTTACTACAAAAATAATCACTTGTCAGTGGACCCATGCAGTTCAAACCCATGTTGTTCAAGGGTCAACTATAATTTCAGTATACACAGGAAAGAAGTGATTTTCTAATAACATTGGTGACCTCTAACCAAGTAAAATTATGATCAAATCATTTTAAGATAAGGTTTCTTTAGAAATAAAAACTATACTTACCACAATCCATTCAGCTATGTTTTCATAGAGCTCTGGACTGAAAATTGCTTTTTTAAGCCTCGCTAGAGGACCATCAGCATCTACTAATCTGCACCGCATGAAAACATCACAGTAGCCTCTAAAATCGTTGCATGGGGATCCAGGTTGCAGGGTGATAGTTCGACCAAGGAAGTACTTGTTCCACTGCACAGACCCTGTACTGGCACAAGTTGATGGCTCCACTGTAAAAGAAGTGCCAAATATAAGCTGAAGATCAGATTCTCTATTGGGTTAGCTGGGAGAAAGGGAGGAAAGGAAGAAACTGCCTAAAATCATCACTGTGACATGTTACATAGGCTTTCATTAGTTAGACTGGATAATACCCTTACTAATTCACCTTAAATATCACAACACAAACAACCAGCAACTCTTTTGATTTAGTGCCTACAATGGCTTAAAATCCTTCTAACAGTGTATACATTAATTATTGCAAAAACATTGGCAGGTTTCGTCTACTTCATCATGTTAAAAACACTGTAGGGATCACAAAAGTGGAAACACAATGCTATGCCACATTTAAATATTTCTCAAGAGAATCAGTTCAGCTGGAAAGTATCTGTCCCAACTGTATACCAAAGTTTAACACTTAACATTTAGGAGAAAATAAGGTTTTTCAAACAGATTTTATACTGGTGCATTTTCAAAGCCTTACTCTTCTTCATACAGCAGACATGGCATAATTCCTTATCATCTTTGCCATCAGAACTGGCACAGGTACACTCCTCCAAGCCATGTTTCTCACAGATAGAACCTGCACATTGCTGAAAGAAAAATAAAAGACCGATTATTTAATCCCTATACAGTCAAACCTCTTGTTCCCAGTAACAGACAGATGCCTCCAATGCTAAAATAATTAAGTAAAAATACAAGAGGTGGTGGGAGCACAGATTAGAATCAGAAATGGACCATATAAACACATCTTAAAAAGAGCAAGTGCAAATAAGATAGTAAATCTTAAAAAAATGGTAACAAAGATCTAGACAAAACAGAAACAGAGGTGACTAGATGAACATCAACTTTATGTTGGTTATTATGGTTCCTTTATAAGAAGGGGAAAATGAAAAGCTCCTCATGTAGAGGAAAGTGATTGTTTAGCCAAGAAAGCTTTAAAGGCTTCAAAGGCAGAGGAAATAATCAAGAGTCCTTTTATTTAGGGTACTAAAATATTAATTTATAAAACTTAAAAGCAGTACAAAGCTACATGCCTAGTTACATAACTATTTTTCTCTAGAGTATCAAACACACGCAGTAGGAAGTTGAAAGACAAGTCAATAACAAATCAAATGCCACCAGGCACTTATGCCACATAACGCAGTCACAGCTTTGTGGGGAAATAGATACGGATGCTGAAACTGGGACTGAGATGAATTACTTTAACTGTGAGGCTTCAAGTGTCAAGAAACAATAATTCTGAAAAAGGTTTCATAAAATTAAACGAAAAACAAATCAAATGCTTACCCCATTAATGCACACTTGTGTATGCCTATTACAGTCTGTAAAGTTTGGTTTAGGATCAGAGGCTGGGCAGAGAGCTGTGATGCCATTACATATTCCTTCTTTTGCACAGTCTGAATCATCCCGACACTTTTCAGTTTTTGACTTGAATGCACACTGTGCTGTACAGCAGGGACCTTGACTTGGACTAAAAGAAGTACTGAGTTGAGTAAAGCAAATCAGTCTTAATTTTTAAATCATAAATATTATTTTTTAAATGTTAAGTATGTTACTGTTATATAACTCTTACTGGAACAAGAGGTTACTAAATTTTAACATTCTAATAATTACAGAAAAATGAAGAATCTTGTTTTTATAATGAAGGCATACTATATTCAGCATTCTTATTCTATCTGCCTTTAGTAAAGGGTTACAATGGAAAATGGGTTAAATACTAGGTAAGTCATCAGTTTTTCATAGATAAATCACACATTAGTCAATTTATCATTTTTTCTCACATTTACACATTAAAAACAAATTAGGATACACAGAACATCCATTTTAAAAGTACTGCACAAACAATATTCTATTGCTTATATTTATCATTACCAGAATCATTTGAGAAGTGAAATAAACTGTATGACACTAAGTTACAAGAATGTGTGGAATCCATATTACCTAAATATTTAAAGCTAAAATTCTAAAAATACTGATGAAAGTCACATTTTTAACGTTATGAACTAAATAATATCTATTTTATTGTGCTGCTTATTTAACTTATATGCAGAGTACATCATGAGAAATGCTGGGGTGGAGGAAGCACAAGCTGGAATCAAAATTACCGGGAGAAATATCAATAACCTCAGATATGCAGATGACACCACCCTATGGCAGAAAGTGAAGAACTAAAGAGCCGCTTGATGAAAGTGAAAGGGGAAAGTGAAAAAGTTGGCTTAAAGCTCAACATTCAGAAAACTAAGATCATGGCATCCAGTCCCATCACTTCATGGCAAATAGATGGGGAAACAGTGGAAACAGTGGCTGACTTTATTTTGGGGGGCTCCAAAATCACTGCAGATGGTGACTGCAGCCACAAAATTAAAAGACGCTTACTCCTTGGAAGGAAAGTTACAACCAACCTAAACAGCATATTAAAAAGCAGAGACATTACTTGTCAACAAAGGTCCATCTCGTCAAGGCTATGGTTTTTCCAGTGATCATGTATGGATGCTAGAGTTGGACTATAAGAAAAGCTGAGTGCTGAAGAATTGATGCTTTTCAACTGTGGTGTTAGAGAAGACTCTTGAGAGTCCCTTGGACTGCAAGGAGATCCAACCAGTCCATCCTAAAGGAGATCAGTCCTGGGTTTTCATTGGAAGGAAATGAAACATCATTCAACTGATGTTGAAGTTGAAACTTCAATACTTTGGCCACCTGATGCAAAGAGCTGACTCATTTGAAAAGACCCTGATGCTGGCAAAGATTGAGGGTAGGAGGAGAAGGGGATGACTGAGGGTGAGATGGTTGGATGGCATCATCGACTCAATGGACATGGGTTTGGGTTGGCTCCAGGAGTTGGTGATGGACAGGGAGGCCTGGCGTGCTGCAGTTCACAGGGTCGCAAAGAGGCAGGCATGACTAAGAGATTGAACTGAACTGGGCATCCTTTGCATGTCTTTAACACCCACCACACAAACTGTAATTATAAGTAGCTCAATCTGCCAGCAAAGGTGCACTAAATAATCCTACTCCAAAAAAATAAATAACAAAGTTCCAAAACCACATACATCTCTTAATCGAGTTTCTTCTTTTTTAATCTGGTTTTAAATATGACATAACTACCTTCAGGCCTCCCTGGTAGCTCAGCTGGTAAAAAATCAGCCTGCAATGCAGGCAACCCCATTTCAATTCCTGGGTCAGGAAGATTCCCTGGAGAAGGGATAGGCTACCCACTCCAGTATTCTTGGGTTTCCCTGGTGGCTCAACTGATGAAGAATCCGCCTGTAATATGGGAGACCAGGGTTCAATCCCTGGGTTGGGAGATCCACTGGCGAATGGGAACAGCCACCCACTCCAGTATTCCAGCCTGGAGAATGGACTGAATAGTCCGTGGGGTTGCAAAGAATCAGACATGTCTGAGAAACTTTCACGAACTACACTCAGGTGGCTTCATAGGAACATTAACATTACTGGAGTTAACAAGGTACCTGCACTGCTTCCCAGGTTTCAGCTTGCATTTTTTTCCCTCTGGCTGATTGGCATCGTAGCAGCACTCGTCTTTACACTGGTCACTATAACCACAATCACATTCTTCACCTTGCTCTACCATCCCATTTCCACAAATAGGTTGGCCAGATTCTGAAGAAAATGAATAAGACAAAGTAAGCACTGTATGCAACACTTATTTTATTTCAAATTCACAAACTCTTTAAAGCATCATTTTAAAAAGGAGAAAGGAAAACTTTGAAGATTAAGAAAAGTAGAACAAACTAAGAATCCGGAAATTAAGAGATCTAATTGTAACAAGGGCTCAGTCACTAACTAGCAATGTGCAGTGAGGGAATTTGACCTGATGCTCCCTTCTAAAATCCCTTCTAGAAGTGACAGTACTCTATTTAGGCCATGCCACACTGAGCTTTATTGACCAATGACTGTACTATTTATAGTACATAACTACAAAGTAAGTCAGTGCTTCATCAACCAGAATAAAATCAAACCTTTTCTGTTAGAAAATTTCAAACATACAGAGAAGTAGTAAAAAAGTAAGTACAATGAACTCCTGTGAACCAATCACTTAGCTTTAACAACTATCAACGATATGCTGTAAACAACTGCATCTAACCTATTCATCTGCTCTTACAAATTCATCTACCAGGATGAATCTAACAGATAAAGAGTTTTTTCTTTTTTAAATCTAACCATAATACCATTGTCACTTCTAAAGAAAACTAACAGTATGCTTAATAGCATCTAATAGCCAATCTATGTTTAATTTGCTTCAACTACCTCTTTATATCAGTTTATTTGAACCAAGTATCACACAGGCTTTCCCCAACCCCTCTCCCCATAGTTGCTTTAAATGCATCTTAAGTTCTTTTAATAGATAGCAGATTCCCTCCTCTCTTGTTTTTACACTATTAGTTGTTAAAGAAATTGGGTCATTGTGTCCTATGGAATTTCCCACATTCTATTTGGCTGACTGTATCCTAGTCAACTAGTAATTTTTTTAATGTACATTAGTTTTGACTGTCAGCTAGACCAAACTCCTTAAGGGAAGAACCATGTATTATTTATATCTTTTGTATTTCCACAGAGTCTAACATTAGTGGGTCAAATCTTGGTTCATTAAGGTTAGACTGTCTGCTCTAAGCATAGTGAGTAATTTCAGAAAGACTTTCAGGGTCTTTTTTTAAAGTTCTTTGATTTTGTTAGTGAAGTTTAAAATTGGAACAAGAATGCTACTCTTAATAAGAACATAAAAATCACAGAACTTCAGCATCTGCAGAGAAATGAAAAGAATCAAATGTCTTCATTTTAGAGAAAAGAAAACTAACTTTTAGAGAGCTTGGGACTTGCTGGAAACCATATGCCCCAGTATGGGCAAAACACAAGACTAAATCAGGGTCTCCTAGGTCTAAAGTCTGGTGTTCTTTCTGCTGCACCAAATCAGTGTGGGAAACAGTTGTAGCACAGACTTCAAACCGAAAGCTGAGTAAGTGCAAGGGAACATACCTCAAGCACAGGAACCCAAAACAAGGTACATCTGAATCAAAAATACTCTATAGAGATCTTAGCTTTATATTCAGAAATTTCATTCTTATCCTTGGCCACATCAAACATTAAAGGAAATTTTAGGGTGAACTGAAGCTCCATCCCTCTCTCTCTCTTTTTTTTTTGGCCACATGGGGATCTTAGCTCCCCAACCAGGGACCAAACCTGGGCCACAGCAGTGAAAGCGCTGAGTCTTAACCATTGGATGCCAAGGAATTTCTCCTTTCCTTCACTTTATACCATCTCTTTTCTTCTCTAAAACTAGAATCATGCACATGTGCATATATATTAAGTAAATAATAATGATTTTTCTAAAGTTCAGCAATAATCATCTTACAATTCATGTGACATGTAATTTAGGAGAAAAGGAAAAATTGAAAAAGTCAGAAAACCACACATGTAATATTCATTACACATTCGTTTGTGTCTCATACAGAAACAATACTTCAAATCAGCTCTTTGCTTACGGCTTAAAACAGGAAAAGATGTTGCTTAAAATGCAAAAATTGTAACAGGTACGTATTTCATTGTAATTTAAGAAACAAATTTCTTTCCCATAATACTAAAAAGCAATGTGCTCGTTTTTTCTATCTTATGGTAAATATTATTTATTTAGGTTTTTTTTAAATTGAAGTAGTTATTTTACAATATTGTGTTAGTTTCGAGTATACAACAAAATGATTCAGTAATACATACAGGTGTAAAAGTGACAGTGTTAGTTGCTCGTCATGCTGGACTCTTTTTAACACCATAGACTGTAGCCTGCCAGGCTCCTCTGTCCATGGAATTCTCCAGGCCAGAATACTGGAGTCTCCTGCATTGCAGGCAGATTCTTTACCAACTGAGTCACCAAGGAAGGTCATATGTGTGTGTCTATATTTTTCAGAATCTTTTCCATTGTATGTTAATACAAGATATTAAGTATAGCTTCCTGTGCTATACAGTAGATCCTTGTTGTTTACCTATTTTATATAGTACACACATATGTTACTCTCAAGCCTCTAATTTGTCTCTCCCCCTC
Organism: Oryx dammah; assembly: GCF_014754425.2. Taxonomy (NCBI): domain Eukaryota; kingdom Metazoa; phylum Chordata; class Mammalia; order Artiodactyla; family Bovidae; genus Oryx; species Oryx dammah. The sequence goes on from NW_024070210.1 coordinate 51,019,669, forward strand.
ACCCCTTTGTCCTTGCTGTCCCTTTTGGTAACTCTAAGTTTGTTTTCTATGTCTAAAAGTCTATCTCAACCTTATAAATAAGTTCATTCGTATTCTTTTTTTAGATTCCACATACAAGTAATATCATATGATATTGGTCTTTCTCTGACATTTGTCTATACTAGGAAGGTACAGTAATCAAAATAGTAGGGTGCTGGCACAAAAACAGACATACAGATCAATGGAACAGTATAGAAAGCCCCAAAATAAACCTATGCACTTATGGTCAATTAATCTATGACAAAGGAGGCAAGAATATACAATGGAGAAAAGATGGTGTCTTCAGTAAGTGGTGCTGGGAAAACTAGATATCTACATGTAAAAGAAAGAAATTGGAACATTCTCTAACACATATACAAAAATAAAATTTATTAAAGATCTAAATATAAGACCAGATACTATAAAACTCTTAAAGGAAAACATTGGCAGAACACTCTTTGACATAAATTGAAGCAGCATTTTTTTTTCTTGGATCCATCTCCTGGAGCAATGCAAAAAAAAAAAAAACAAATGGACCTAATTAAACTTTACAATCTTTTGCATAGCAAAGGGAACCATAAACAAAATGAAAAGACAACCTGCAGACTGGGAGAAAATATTTGCAAACGATGGTACCAACAAGGGTTTAATTTCTAAAATATACAAACAGGTCATGCAGCTCAGTATCAACCAACTAACCAACCAAATCAAAAACTAAGCAGAAGACCTAAATAGACATTTCTCCAGCAAAGACATACGGATGGCCAACAGGTACATGAAAAGATGCTCAATACTGCTAATTACTGGGCTTCCCAGGTGGCTCAGTGGGTAAAGAATCCACCTTCAATTCAGGAAATGCAGGAGACTTTGTGTTCGATCCCTGAGTGGGGAAGATCCCCTGGAAGAAGCATGGTAACCCACTCCAGTATTCTTGCCTGGAGAATCCCATGGACAGAGGAGCCTGGTGGCTTACATTTCTTAAGGTCACAGAGAGTCAGACATGATTAAAGTAACTGAGCATGCACACACATTTCTAATTATTAGAGAAATGCAAATCAAAACTACAATGAGGTATCACCTCACACCAGTCAGAATGGTCATTATTTAAAAGTCTACAAATAATAAATGCTGGAGAAGATGTGGAGAAAAAAGAAACTTACTACACTGTTGACGTAAATGTAGACTGGTGCAGCCACTCTGGAGAACAGTATGTAGTTTCCTTAAAAAACTAAAACCACATAATCTTGCGATCCCACTGCTGGGCATATATCTGGAGAAAACTCTCATTTGAAACAATACAGGCACCCCAATGTCCAAAGAAGCACTATTTACAATAGCCAAGATATAGAAGCAACTTAAATGTTCATGAATAGATGAATGGATAAAGAAGATGTGGTGTACACACAAACACACAGACACAGGAATATTACTGACATAAAAAAAAAAAGAATGAAATAATGCCATTCGTAGCAACATGGATAGACCTAGAGATCATCATATTTATTAAATGAAAGACAGAGAAAGACAAATATGTTCATAATTTTTAAAGTCATTTTCAATCAAAAAGCTTACTGCAAAACTCCAGTTTACAAATGAAAAATCTAGATGTCACTTCTACCACTGAGAATAATAATAACAAAAATGATAATATCAATGTAATTTTAATCTGTCCTTTCAAAAGAAAATGAAGTTTTTATAAGAAAAAGTCAATCAATAAAAGTAAAAATTGACTTTGAATCTTCTTAAAATTTAAGTTTTGCTCTGGGAAAGACTGTGAAGAGGATGAAAAGACAAGCTAAAGAAAGGAAGAAAATACATGCAGACCGATATGCGACAAGTCACTAGCAGCTGAACTACTAAAGAACCCTCAAAACTCAACAGAAAAAAAACAAACAAACAAAAAAAAAACCCTCAGTGGCCAAGAAACACAGACATGTGACCAAAGAAGATATACAGATGGCAAAAAACCACATGATACTCAACATCATTAGTCATCATAAAAATATAAAGTAAAGCCATAATGAATTAACACTATACACATGTCACAGGGGATAAAATAAAAAATGCCAAAAGCTGACAAGGATAGAGAGAAATTAGACGACTCATATGCTGCTGGTGGGAATGTAAAATAGTACAGCCTTCTGAACAGTTTGGCAGTTTCTCCCAAAACATAAAAACATAAATAAAAACAAACAGCTGCTATATTGATCCATCAGTTCAATTTGGAGACATCTGAAACCTATATTCACATGAAAAGCCTGTTTATAGCTGCTTTATTCAGAACAGCCCAAAACTAAAGTTAACCCAAATATTCTTTAACAGAAAAACGGTTGAATGAACTGAGGTACACACATACTGCCTGCAATAAAAAGGAATGAACTAATGACACAGGTAAAAATTTGGATTGATTTCCAAGCAATCACATCAAGTGAAAAATCCCCAAAAGTTACATTTTGTATGATTCCATTTATTGAACATTTTTGAAGTGACAAAATTTTAGAAATGGAGAATGATTTTGTGGGGCAGGTGAAAAAGGCAGGAAGGAGGAGGTTGCTTTTTAAGGTTATAAAACAGTGGTAATGGAATTGTTCTTTTTTTTTTTAATGCCACACCATGTGGCATAGGGGATCCTAGTTCCCTGACCAGGGATCAAAGCCCTGCCCCCTGCATTAGGAGCATGTGGTCCCAATCACTGGACAGCCAAAGTGAAAGTGTTAGTCACTCAGTCATGTCTGACTCTTCGTGATCCCTTGGACTGTAGCCCACCAGGCTCCTCTGAACATGAAATTCTCCAGGCAAGAATACTGGGGTGGGTAGCCATTCCCTTCTCCAGGGGATCTTCCTGACCCAGGGATTGAACCCAGGTCTCCTACATTGCAGGCAGATTCTTTACTGTCTGAGCCACCAGGGAAGTCGCAATGAAACCGTTCTTAATCATGGCTATGGTAATGGACACATAAACCTACACGTGGTAAAACTGTATAGAACTAAACACACACAGAGATGAAAATATGAAAAACTAGGGAAATCCAAATAAGATCTGTGGACTGCTTATCAATGTCAATATCCTTGTTGTATGCAACACTGTACTACACAGTTTTCCAAGATGTTCCCATTGAGGGAAACTGAGAGAAGGAATATGGAATCTCCATTATTTCTTACAACTGCATGGGAATCTAAATTATCTCTATATAAATTTCAATTAAAAACAAAAGGGCATAGTGTTATATCAATTTTATGTCAAAACAAAAAATGCAGCTAAAAAACCAAAAAGCCATAAAACTTCAGTTCTTTTTCCTTTGGTGCCATATCTGTGAGAGTGCTGTTTATGGGCAATGTGAGCAGGCCTCAGTGTTTACCCTCAACTTAAAATCTTATGAAACAGAAGGATCCCCAAAAACATAATACAAGGTGGGGTATTTAGAACGTATTAAATGCCTCAAGAGAGGCAAAACAGATCAATGGATAGACAAAATGTAATATATCCCTAAAACAGAGTATTACTCTGCCATAAAAATGAATGGCATTGTGATACATGTTGTAGCTAGTGTGAATCTTGGAAATACTATGCTAAGTGAAATAAATCAGATAAAAAAGCATAATCCCACAAATATGAGGTTCCTAGAATAGGCAAAGTCACAGAGACACAAAATAGAATAGAGGTTACTAAAAACTGGGGAGAGAGAGAAATAGGAGTTAATTGCTTAACGGTTACAGAATTTCTATTTGGGGTGATTTTAAAAGTTTGAAAATGGAAAAGCGGCGATGGTTGTACAAATGGTAAATGTACTTAATGCCAATGAATGGTACACTTAAAACTAGTTTAAATATAAACTCTATGTTATATATATTTTACTACAGTAAGAAAAAAGTTCATAGCAACTTTATTCATAATAGCCCAAACCTGAAAAGCCCAGGTGTTCATCCAACAGGAGAGGATAAGTAAACTGTGATAAATTCATATAATGTACTTTTATCCAGCCAAAAAAAAAAAAGGTACAAAACACTAATAATGAACTTCAAAATAGTATGATGAGTGAAAGCAGCCTTCCACAAAAGAATGCAAACTGTATGATTCCACTTATATGAAAACAAGCAAAATTTATCTATGGAGAAATAAATCCATTTATTATGGGACAGGTGCAGAGACTGATGGGGAAAGGAAATGAGAGAACTTTCTCAGGTGATAGAAATGTTGTACATTTTGACAGGTGCTTAGGTTACACAGGAAGACGTATTTGTCAAAGCTCATCAAATGGTAGAGTTGATTTGTGTATTTCACTTATGTAAAAAATATAGGCTAAAGGGCTTAGAGTGAAGTATCCTGATATCCCAAATCCACTTTAAATTAAAATAACAATAAAACATGGATTGAGAGATGAATAGATTGATACACATGTGATAAGTGTTAAGTCGTTCGGTTGTGTCCAACTCTTTGTGACCCCATGGACTACAGCCTGCCTGGCTCCTCCTCTGAACATGGAATTCTCCAGGCAAGAATACTGGAGTGGGTAGCCATTCCCTTCTCTAGGGGTCTTCCCGACCCAGGGATCAAACCTGGCCTCCTGCATTGCAGACAGATTCTTTACCATCTGAGCCACCAGGGAAGCCCCCTGTGTGATAAAGCAAATGTATTAAAGTGCTAACAACTGTAAAATATAAAGGTGGTAGTGGTGGATATACAGGTGTTTGCTATTTAATTCTTTCCAGTTTTCTGAATGTTTGAAAATATTCATATTAAAATGCTGGGAAAATATACATACCAACAAAACAGTTGTTTCTCTTCTTCTCAAGAACTTGACTTATATTTCTAATACTACAGAGTGAGAATTTATTGTTGTTAAGTTTGTCCCCAGATGTTGCTCTTGCATACATGATGTAATTGCCATTTTCTTTTTGTCCTAAATTCTTAGATTCTCCTGGAGTGCACTCTGTTCCAGAATCATGCTGTCAAAAAGAATATAAAGTTACATAAACAGGAAGTAAAATAGGGTTTTCAGGTCATCTGATTAGATGTAATTTTCTCATCAGAAGAACAATGGAAGCTTGAGGACTCTCCTTTAGACTAGACCTTACCATTATTTTAGCCTGTGAAAAGGAAAGATAATTTGCCCTTTTAGGGGCCACTGTCTCATAAAGAAGAAAAAAAATCAGTGAAGGTCTAATTGCAATGGATACCTTTTTTTTATTTTTTATTTTTAATTCACATGAATCTTTGACACATTCTGCAATTACTTCTTTTAGTTGGGTTCCCAAAGGTAGAGTTACTGCATTAAAAGGTCAAACACTTTAAAGATGTTGATACATACTACCAAACTGCCTAACAAAAGGGCCATATTAATTTACATTATATAGCAACATGGACCAAGATTTCGACAGGCAGAGATGGGAAGGTATTGGTTTCTTGGCAGAAGTACACATTTTTAAATGACTTAATTTGACAGGGAAGAGGAAATAACACGGGAAATATACTTAGCCCCAATTATGGAAAACCCTATAAATACTAAGTTAAGGAAACTGTATTAGCACTATCAACTGGTATTGGATGTAGGGTTGTAAGCAGAAGTGACATGATCAGAATGACTAGAACTATACCTAGACAAGGGCTTCCCAGGTGGGCTAGTGGTAAAGAACCTGTGTGGCCAATGCAAGGGACATAAGAGACATGGGTTTGATCCCTGGGTTGGGAAGATCCCCTGGAGGAGGAAATGGCAACTCACTTCAGTATTCTTCCCTGGAAAATCCCATGGACAGAGAAGTCTGGTGGGCTACAGTCCATAGGGTCGCAAAGAGTCAGACACAACTGAAGTGACTTAGCACGCACATACCTAGACAAAGATTAATCTGCTGAGAGTAAATACATAAAGACTTTCATACTGGGAGACAGGAACTCGCCTCTTGATTGCAATTTCCAACAACAATGTTTATAAACTGGTTAACAACAGGTGTGTAAACATTTAGGATAGATTCCCTTGTGGTTCAGATCGTAAAGAATCTGCCTGCAATGTGCAAGACCGGAGTTCAATCCCTAGGTTGGAAAGATCTCCTAGAGAAGGCAAAGGCTACCCATTACAGTATTCTGACCCAGAGAATTCCATGGACAAAGGAGCCTGGAGGGCTACAGTCCATGGGGTCACAAAGAGACAGGACTAAGTGATTTTCACATAAATAAATATATGCAATACAGTGAACCACTCAGACAGAAAGTAACATTGACATAGTACAGATATATGACAGAAGACATAAAGACAGATTTTAGACAAAAATGTCAAAGAAGACAGGCTCAGGAGTTCATGGTCTGGTTGATCTCAATATTAAATTACTGAAAACATTTACTAAGCACCTGCTATCTACAGTATAGTATCATGTGTACTCTATATATAGTATCATGAACAATATACACAAAGGAATGAGGTGTATTTGAGGATGACAGAATCACTAGAAGTAGTCTGGTATGACAGGAAAAGATAACAAGGTAAGCAAAAAAAATGTGAACCAATTTATACATTCAACAATATGTAATAAGTAATATTACATTGATGTATTAAAAAACACCTCTCTGGCAACCAATTAGAAGACAAATTAGATAGGAAGTGCAAAGAGAATATACTGTATATCCTACTCCAAGTGTGATCCACAGATCGGCAGCAGCAGCAGCACATGGGAGTCTCAGAAACACAGACACTAAGACCCACCAAAGGCCCACGAAAACGGAAGCTATACTGTGAGAGCCTCAGTACTGTGTATGCACATTAGACTTTGAGGGGTTGAGAGGTCCTAGACTAACAAACTGAAGAGTAGTTGGAAAGACACTAAAATTCCCCTGGTAAGGGTTAGATGAAGTTGACTGGGAAAGTAGAGGACATTTAACTGATGGTTAAATACAAGTTAACCATGAGAAAGAGTTCTCTGCTCGTCTTTAAAATTTCAATTACTCTTTTTAAAGAGCAAATCACAAAAGCAGCCAAGAGGTAGAGAGATTAGACGCATTTTAAATACTTTATCCATCCATTCCTGATTGGAATTAGAAAAGAAAGACTTGAAACTTAGTGAGAGGACACTTACATTTTACGAACTGTGGAAACATTAAGTAAGAGCTTGAGAATTTTAAGCTATTAGAATTCAATTATTTTCTAAACTCAAAAATCCCCATTTTTACAAGTGATAAAGTACAAGTAAATTTATAGTTTTCAAATGAAAATTTCCCAAACTTGTAATTTTAATAAGCCCCACCAAAATCACAAACAGAATACCTTTCAGTATTTTGTACTTCCATGTATATTAATCTTCAGTTCACTTTAAAATCAATACAACAGACCATATATTGAAAAAGTGAAAGTAAAAGTGTTAGTCTCTCAGTCGTGTCTGACTCTTTGTAGCCCGCCAGGCTCCTCTGCCCATGGAATTCTCCAAGCAAGAATACTGAAGTGAGTAGACATTCCCTTCTCCAGGGAATCTTACTGACCCAGGGATCAAACCCAGGTCTCTCCCATTGCAGGCAGATTCTCTACCTTCTGAACCACCAGGGAAGCCCCAGGGTATTAAATAATACCAAAGAATTATTCATTTTGTCAGGTATCATAACCACGTGGTGGTTATGGAAGAAAATGTCTCATTTTTTAAGAAATGCACACTGAAATAGGAAAGGGTGAATGACTTTGTTTCTAACACCTCACAAAGAAAAGGAAATACAGAAAGATGTGGCAAAATCTTGATGATCGCTAAACTGGAATCAGAGGTCAGCAAATAGCAGCCCACAGCCTGTTTTCATATGGCCTAAGTTAAGAATGGTTTTTCCAAGTTTAAAAGATCGTAAACAATAACAAAATAAAGAAAAATATGCAACAGAGACCAAATGTTGCCCCACAAACCTAGTTTATTAGTAGACCCTTTATAGAAAATGTCTGTTGACCTCTGTCCTGTATGATGAGCATAAGATTGTAGTACTATTTTTCTCTACTTTTACGCATGTTATCAAGTTTTAATACTGAAAGATTTTAAAATAACAGTCTAAGTAGAAAAAGACAAATCTAGTAAACCCCAATAATGCTTTAATACAAACCAAGCAAAAAATCCACAATTTGCTAACATTCAAACAATAGAAACTTTAAACAATAAAAAGTGATTCTCACTCAATAAATATTTGAATGAATCTTATACCAGGCACTGTTTCAAGGTCAGGAGTGAATGAAAGAGGCAAAATTCCTGCCTTCGTATAATTCTGGCACTGTTGTGCTTATTTTCTTATTTTAATTACAAGCATTCTATTTTCCTCCTTTTCAGGACTATGGTCAAGTACATTACGGTGTTTTGACATATAAAAACGAAGCATTCTCGTGGACTTGTTTTCACTGTAAACAGTATCAACAAAAATTACACAACATGAAAGGCCAGCACCTTAAAAAATCCCTAACAATTAGGCAATACTTACCGGAGATCCAAAGTTATGTCCAACTTCATGAGCAAACGTAATGTGAGAGACTTTGGGGGGCACATGAGACCCATAGTTCTGAACAGTAATAATTCCAGTGTTTAAAGACTTCTTCTTACCATCTGAATAGAGCTTGCTTTTTTCACATATTCCTCCAGAGCTTCCTAAGTCAAAACAAAAAATGGCTAAAATTAGCATCTTCCCCCTCCAAATAATTCTCTAATATATGCCATATTAACTTGAAACATTTTATATGTATTTTGAGTCCAAATTTGGTATATACATATATCAAGTTCTAAAAAGTTTCTTTGGTCCACGATTAGAAAGTCATTCAAATGAGTTTTAATGGCACAAATAAATTCTCAGGATTGAATACAAACCCTTTATAAAATGTTCCTCTTCATAACCAAAATGTCTCCAAATTTTTACTCCTCTTAATTTAGCTAAAAAAATATTTAAGATTCTGTTAAACTTAAATATTTCAGCATTTACACTGGGTCTTTTTCATTTTTCAAGAAGAAAACTTATATTTAAGTTAAATGAAAGCTGACAAACTATGCTCAAGGAGATGCTAAGAAAGTCACTTCTACAAATAATAATAGTGATGGACAGGAGTATGTGATTCATGTCCTAAAAGACAACGCACTATATACTCTTTAAAAAGAAAAAAGTAGTGGAGGCTAGGGTGTGGAGGAAATAGGCTGACAGAGGTACAAACTTCAAGTTGTAAGATGAATAAAGTCTGAGGATCTAATGTGTGACACATGATGACTACAGTTGAAAATGTGGTATTATATAAATTAAATTTGCTAAGAGAAGAGCAGTTAAACATTCTAACACACACACATACAAATGTAAATATGTGAGGTGACGGATGTATTAAACTTGGTGGGGGGAATCATGCATTCACAATGCATACAAATATCAGATCACATTGTACACTTTAAATATCTTACAATTTTATTTGTCAATTATATCTCAGTAACACTCAAAAAATGTCAAGTGGGTAAAAGAAAAAAGGAACGAAGGACAGAAAGCGGGAAGGGAGAAAAAGCAAATGTGGTAACATGTTAACTGATTAATTTATCAGGAGTTCACTACACTATTCTTGCAACTTTTTGGCAAGTTTGAATTTTTTTCCAAAATAGGTTCAAAAAACTCAATTATGATTTTCCAACATGTCTTGAAGATATTTTCAAATTTTAGTCTTCATTTTTCACTTGTATGATACATACAAAACCATTTTGTAGTTCATCTGTTTATCTACAGTTCCTAAACTTCAGAGCTTAATACCAACATGAAAGTGTTTTCACATCTAAATGCAGTTAATTTTAGAAATTAAAAAAAAGAACATCAGCAAATTAGAGAATCCTTGTTTTTATATACACTGCACCAAGACAATCACAGTATTTTAAATAACTACTAAAGACTTTCAGGGAGAAGTACTTTGGTTTATATTCACATTTTAAGAGATTATTTGCATTTTTTTCATTAAAATACAATCAAATGGATTAGGATATTCTGATAAATGATCTAATTATTTCAAATTAACTTTCTACACACAAAGCTACAACCAAATTACATTTTTAAGAGCCTAACATTTATAACCTCTGATAAAGTATATAATAGGAAAGCAATTCAAAAAAGATGTGCAAGATATGCTATATTTAAAATGGATAACCAATAAGAAGCCTGAATGTGGCAGCCTGGATGGGAAGGGGGTTTGGGAGAGAATGGATATATGTATATGTACAGCTGAGTCCCTTCACTGTCCACCTGAAACTATCACAACATTGTTAATCGGTTATACCCAAATACAAAATAAAAAGTTCAAAAAAAAAAAAAAAAAAAGATGCAAGAATAGCAAGAGGCTACAACTGCTGCCTTGTTCCTTTGAATATTAGAAAGTACAGGAAAAGATATCATAAATTTAATGACTATTATGACACAATTCGAGAAACTGAAAATGTGCTTTCACAGAAAACTAAACTGAAAGACTAAGTCATATATGCAGATTTTAAAGGGCAAAGGATTGAGAACCTTTATATTTAATATTTACTATGTTTTCTACAGAGAAAACTGAATAGAAAGATAACAGCAAATGACTTACAAATATTTAATATATTCTCTTAATCTACTTTTGGAGTCCCAAGGACTGTATCACTATTCTAGACACTTAAAAAGATATAAATAAGTATTCTGTATGTAATAATTACAGTCTCTATATTACAATTTTAAATAAGTAGCAAATTAATATCCTGCCTTATCGAAGATGTATCATATGCAAATTGGTCCAGTGCTGTACTGTCAGACTTGAATTAAGCATAGAAGGTTCCACACTGCAAATCTTTATCAGTCAAAAAAAAAGTAACAGTACATACTAAAAACTCCAATAATGCACTTCCTATATTTTTAAGGTCTATCTAATTTAAGGAAAGATAATGCATAAATTTGAGTGTAGTCTTCTGAAATACAGTCTTTTAAATTCATATCTAGTTTAATATGTTTAACTGCTTTTGGTTTCAATAACTATTGCTTATCTGGAAAGTTTGCTATTTTTACAGACTAACAGCATATGTTAGAATAATTCAGTTATACAGAAAAAAATACAATACTATGTCTAACTTTATTAGTTGTGATTTAACTTTTTAAATACTGCAACAATTTTTGATATGCCAGAAACTCAATTAACGTTATAAATACCTACAGCTAAGTCATAACTCAAGTTCAGTAATTGCTTTACACTGTAAATTTAAAAGTTTACTACATACAGTCATCAATGAAAAATACAAATTATGAATAATGATGGATGAATAACTCAAAGACCAACAAAGAAACAGAAACATTTTTCTATCTACAAGATAGTCTGAGGGCTAGTCACAGAATATCGGTCCTAAACTTGTTAAAACAATTCCCCAAAAGAAAAAAATTATAAAACCTACAAGGGTAAATTTAATACCCTGAAAGAATCCATAAATACAGTTTTGGTGTGAGCAGCCCTAAACATCTACAACAATAGTAGCATGCTGACCATTCAACATTAATCTGAGCAGTAATTCTGAAGCAGAAATTAGTATACTGCCAGACAGGTTCTAAACAAGAAAAACAGAAAAGAAGATCTCTACCAAATGAAATGTCCCCCAAAATGTTCTTCATAAATGGTGAGAGGAATACTCAATGGTTCAGGACTGGCTCTGCAGATGAACTTCACAGTTGGCCTTCTTCAGTGACCTGGCAAACTGAGACTATGTTCACTGGGTTAACTGGTAACAGTAAGGTAGGTAACAGATGAGCAGAATATGCCTTAATAAAACAAAGACCCCCTCAAAAATCATGTTAGAAGGGTGTAGCAAATTAAGTACAAAAAAGGGCTATCTAATATAAAGAATTCACTTTGTGAAGGAACTGACATATCAGTCTCTAAATAAAAGGCTGCTACCTGCTTATCACAAAACTTTGCTTATAAACAGAGAAGTTTAATATTTCCAGTTTCTTATTCAAGACTAACTTTGTTTTGGAGACCAGACTCCTCCCTTTCTAGCACTCCCTTCTAGGTCCTGTAGGATTTCACATGTAAGCCTCCAAGTTAGCCCAGTTTATGAGCTGTTCTATTTACTATGGAGTTAGGGCAGGAGGAACTGTTTTTCTCACTAAAAGGAAACTGAAGGCAGAACCCAACCACAGTAAGAAATTTTAAGAAAACAAATAAAAAGTAACATAAAAAAAGACTAAAACACAAGAAACATTATTGGAATGTTTCAACCCTCATTGTTTTTTTCCACCTTAACTGAGTCAATGAAGAGGACTACAGCTAGTAATTTGAGTAACTATCCTGTGAAAATTAACACAACAGTATCACAACAAAATTCTTTTCACTACTCTATATTTGAATAGTGAAACAGCTGCAGAATTAATTGAAATTAAGCTAAATAATACAATAGAAATTAATTAGGTCAAATAAAAATGAAAAAGGTTAAGAAAAGCAACAGACCACCAGCTGAACAGATCAGCTATAAAATACTATTGCAAAAAATTAGGCTAAAACTAGCATTACTAAGATTTGCATACAGAAATATTAAGTCACAAAGGAAGGGCAAAGACGAAAGAAATTACAATGAAAAATAAGCTGAGACAACATGATTTACCTGAATTTACAGAGACAGAACAGACAAGGACCCAGTACACTAGCTCCCAATCCAGAGCTCTTCTCTTTATCTCATGACAATTACCCAAAACGATGCCTAAATTCTAGTCAGACACGACTGAAGCGACTTGGCATGCATGCATGACTCCTCTCTCTTAAGAAAGAAGGAAACAGATTCCATCTCTACTTAGATTCAGGAAACATTTCAACTTCTTCTTGGAAATGTCTTAGAGAGATAAAAGCAGGATGTTACATTATAATAATACCGAGTGAAATAACTACCAGATGCACAAAACGTGGAGCCAAAAGGTCCAGATTCTAGGTTCTTTGTGGTACTGGGTTGTAATCCAACTTTCCTCGTCTGTATAATGGAGGAAATAACACCTATACATCACAAGGGAACTGAATTAATTAGTAGGAGCAATATATAAAGTTGCTTATAAAAACAAAATGCAAACCAAATAAACTCAATTCAGGTAGTCTAAGGGCAAAGGGAAATGAAGAAAGCTGTCAGGGCAGGTATCCTATTTTAGAAAAAGTTGTGTCAAAGGAACAAAGACCCCTTCTCTTTCCCACTCTGGCCCCATTCTTCCGTCCCTGCCTAGCTGTTCCCCAGAAGCGCCTAGAAAAAGGCTTGTGAGAGCTGGAGTTGGGATTTTAACACAGATTAAAGGAAGAAGGCATCAGATGAAGAACAATAACAAAAATACAAGTAATGTGGCCTAGCATTCTCAAACCAGAACTCTACCTACTGTCACTTCAATAAAATAAACAGTACTTCATAAATTAAGTGGTCCAGATATCACAAACTAGACAGAAAAACTAACTGTCCCCCAAACCCTAGTTCAATCATGAGAAAAACATCAGACTATGACAGAGGGGCATCCAGCAATATCCCTGACCAATACACCTCAAAACTGTCAAGGTTATAAAAAATAAGAAAAGTCTGAAAATCATCACAGCTAGGAGGAGACTGAAGAGAAATGACAAGTGTATGGTTGTATCCTGGACAAGATCCTGGGATGGGAAAAGGACCTGACGAATAAGAAATCTGAACAAACTACGGGATGATTTTGGATAACAATAATGTACCTATTATTACAATAATGTAATAATTAATGTTAACAATAATGCACCATGTAATACTGGTTCATTAAGTGTAATAAGTGTATCGTACTAATGTAAGCTGTTATAAAACAGAAAGGAAGGGGAGATAAAACTCTATACTATTTGCTCAATTTTTGTATAAACTTAAAACTGTTTTAAATATATAGTCTTTTTTTTTTTAAGTAGACATACAGATATCTGAATATTCAGAAAAACTTGACCAAGCTCTCTTAGAACCACTACATTCTTAATGAACAACAGTCTGGAGTTGAAAATACAAAATGGCAGGAAGTTTTTAGTCTGAGATCATCTAATCATTTGCCCAGGAGACATTCTGTGAGCAAAACTATTAACATGTTGGTTTTCAAACTTTAGAATGCATCAGAATCACCTGGAAGGCTTCTTCAGCCAAAGACTGGTGGGCTCCGCACCACCCGGAGTTTCTGATACAGCAGACCTGAGTGAGGCCCATAAATTCACATTCCTAACAAGTTCCCAGGTAATGTCGATCCTGCTAGTCCACGGAGCACAGGTAAAGAACCACTGTATTAACCACAATATAGGAAGAAAAACGAAACGAATCCTTGAGTCTCTACAGTACCTACTGATGAATAAGGAGAAGGGATTACAAACATTGTGATAAAATTATCCAACTAATCTTTTTCCCAAGCAGGGAAAAAGAAATTTCAGCATATACAAGTTATAAAACGTGAATTATCACAGGAAAGAGTGAAACATACAATCTGCTGACAATGCAAGTAACACAAAACCAGCACAGATCACTTTAAGGGACAAATATCCAAAAATACTGTACTATATAATACATGCAGCCTATGACACAAACATGTATTTTAATGACAGCAGGGATTGAGTACACTTCAAAATGTGGCAGAGAAACAAAAGCTTTGGAACCTGTAAAAAGGATATTCACTGCAGGCTTTAAAAAAAGAGCAAAATATTTAAGAGGAAAACTATAGTACTAAAGATGTTAAAATATGCATAAAAAAATCAAAGAATAAATTAAGAATAGAAGAGCCTGTCCTACCCCATATAAAGTTGAAGTTGATTCTTTTAAAAAGATATGTCAGAAGGAGAAACTGCTGTTTACAGCTCAGATGACAGACTACTGATCAAATCCTATATGGCAAATTTATATTCAAAGAGTCAGGGATTCTTTCTACTTATCTTTCACTTAATAAATCTGTATTTCTCTAAACTAGGCTACTGAACCTATTATGCTGTAAATGACAGATCCCCATTGGACTGCAGTGGAAAGGAGATTATCCTACTCCAGCTTTCTCAATGATAGTGGCTTTCATGGCTAAGCAGACACCAGCAGAACGTGGGTCCATGCAGTCAAGCCAATGGAGCTATGGTCCTGGGGCCTGCTCTCATCTCTTTTCAGGCAATACTTGACTTTTGTTAAAATAAAGGCTAGAAATAAAATGATGATAGTAGAGGTAGTCTCTTTTTCTTCCCACCTGCTGTTCTTGAGCAGGATTTCTCTGCATTTTATCTCACTGCAGAACAAAAGCAAGAACATAATTTTCCCTTGTTGACTCTAAGAACCTCTCCCCTACCCCCATCCCATTAATTAATTACATTAACTTTTGTGGAACAATTAGCATTCTGCTTTTCAGTTTCAGAAATAAGTACCACTTTTCCCCATAAAATTATTTATTTCAGCCACTGAATGTACAATACCAAATGTCAGGATATCTGCCTATTAGTACTCATGTAATTCATTTCAAAATAAAAAGCTGCTTCATCTATTTTTCCATTTACATTATGCTTATGAATTTTACCTAACTTGAGCTGTACAAATGAAAATACTGTACGGGCATCACTTTCTCCTATACTTTGTAAAATTCAATCCATCATGAAACTGCTTTTCATTCCAAGTAGTAAGTCAAGACATATTTAGATAAACTACCTGAAGGTGCTCCAACCCACGCCAGACCAAGGACACCATCATCAAAATCTCGATCTGTGAAAACGTAGGCCAAACAGTAGTCATCATGATTCTGCTCAGAATTCAGCTCCAGAAACTTCTCCACACCAATATTTGGAAAACGGAATGGATTTGTAGGGTCCTTCTCATCAGCAGTTGTGTTGATCTAAAACCCACAAAACAATGATTTTAATAAGCAACTAATGTTAGCAGAGCTTTAGTAGAAGTAGTATCCACTACTTAGTCAAATTTTTTTTTTTTAAGTAGCCATGAGGATATCTGAAGATTTAGAAAAATTTGACCAAGCTGGACAATATACTTGGGGCCCAAGGAAGTTGGGGCTAAATTAATGCTTCTACAATTATTCCCACTTCCTCCACCCCATAGCTGATCATAGACACCAAAAAGAAAAAAAAAAAAAAAATGGAAAGACAAGGTAGGGGAATTAAAACTGAGTATGTTACATTTCTGAGAAAATTTTCACCCCTTTCCTGAACACTTGGGATGAAAAAACAAGTTCTGCTTTCAAAATTTCTAATAAGGAAGTATAGTTTCTCAAATTTAATCATCTGATCAGTCTCCCTTAGTGCTGATCTCCTACATACGGTGATAAGTAGAGGATATAAAACCCTATATTTCACCTAATTAGCAGAACATAAAACAGATATTAAATCCAAGACTGTCAATTCAGCAGACAAATCATATTCCTGGTTCTACTTGCCTAGAAAATCATGAGTCAAGCCCAACTAACTTCAAGTTCAATTTTTTTCCCTGTGTAAGAATTTTTTTTTCTTTGCCCATTTGTTTCTCTATTTCAAGCTGAGTTCCTCCAGAATGTTTCCTTCAACACTTTATCTACTATCTACTCTTGGGGCAGGTTTTTCTTACACAATGTGAAGAATAATCAACTCTGATACCAAACTTCACCAAAACAAAAGCTTTTATTTATGAGTCATTACTTCTTTTCAGAGACCTCTGCCTATCTTTTGAAGTCCTAGAACAATTTGGTTTTCTCCAAGTAAGAAAGAGAACTACATATAAGACAGTTAGTTGATAGAGAATAAAAAGGAATATATATGAGAATAAACGTTGCTTAGAAGGCAAATCTCAGTCTACTGAAAATGTCAGTGATAAGGTAAGGCTATTACAGTCAATAAAACGAAAACTACAGATCTTTTTATGATCCACATCTTTCAGTAAAATCAAGGGATTTACAAACAGGATGGCAGAAACCCCTTGAGGGTAACTGCCCAAGGACAGATATGAGAGTATCTAGTTTATCCATTAACAATTAATCAAAAACAATCAGTTATGGTCATATAACACACACACACACAAATCCCGAAACAAGAATACTTAGTATTGTAAGTAGCTCATGCTTAGAGACATGCTACATTGCTTTTCCCCACAAAACACAGAAATGAAATTCTGATACTTCTATAATAATGGCTATAAATAAAAACTGCATCTAAATTTTAGTTACCTATATTTAAAATGGGATGATGAATATTTAAATATGTGCTTACAAAATATAAATTTCAAATTATTTAATGGGTCACAAACTTCAAGTGATGAGATTTTAAACTAAAGTTTTAATCTTGATTAAAGGCCGGAAAAACAACCAACTGCCACATTACCCTTTTATATTCATGTGTTTCTTCATAATGCAAATTATTTTACTCAAAAAAATGTACCTTACTAAAACTTCTTAAGGTGTTCTCTATTTTTCACTATTTTGCATTTTATTCCTCTGTCTACTAAACAGCAATACTTATACCACTTATCACTTTTATTTGCTCATTTAAATGTTTACGTCACTCTCAAAATACATGAAACCAACTGATTACGGTTCTTTATCTATCTACAAACCATATTTCACCTTAAGACTCAGTGCAGTATTTAATCATGTCACTTTTAAAAGTAAAGACCACTTTCAGCTATTTTAAAAAATATATTACACATGTATACTAAAACTATAATCTAGTCAGCCATATTTTAAGAAATATAAAGAACTGTCTATGGGAAATTCCCTGGAGATCCAGTGGTCAAAACTCAGTGCTTTCACTGAGAGGGCTAGGATTCAATCCCTGGCTGGGGAACTAAGATCCTGCAAGCTGCCTAGTGAGGCCAAAAATAAATAAATACATAATTTAAAAAAATAAAAACCATTAAAATTTTTATTAAAAATAAAGAAGTTCTGTGGAAAGTATTTTTGTAAAATGATGGGTTATCTAGCTTATAAACTCAGATTCCTAAAAGCTATATACTTTGAAAGAATTCATATTTAGAAAACGTTTTAAACAGTCCAATTTTGTTAATAATTGAGTATTTACTTATTAACAATTTATAACATTAAAACTAAGAATCAGCATTTCTCAAAATGTGTACTGCAGTTCTTTGGAGTCTCAGATGATGTTAATACAAAAAAGGCTAAATGAGCTTAGAAATGTGTGGATTTCTCTCCCAAAGCATTTCTCAGAATGTGGAATACATTAGTGTGCATGTTAAATTTCAAGAGGAAATAGAATAGTGTTTCTCCAACTTCCAATTTTAGGGAACCACTGTATCTATCCTTCCCTCCACGGGAGCATCAAATGGGACACATTCTAAAATATACTCCATAAGGAAAATCTACAGAGACTGGGGGAAATGTCAAGTACCGAAGCTCTAGCTATCAGAGCACTTTATAACTAGTATGTTAATCAGACAAATAGGAAACAATACTTTCTACCATACTTCTTCTACAGTCCAGATTAAAGCTCTATAGATTTCATTCTTATATCATAAGTCCAGGTATCCCCTCTGTGTTCAGGTACAACCCAAGAGTAAAGATAACCTGTATTAGTAAATACAATTTAAATTATTTAATGCAAAAAGATGAAATAAAAAGCAAGCATTTTCATTTCATAAACATGATCCTTATTGTTTCTCCTTTTTAATGTTAACTATTGAAATTCCTTACTTACTCTTATGCGTTTCACCATGAAACTGATGTTACGGATTCCAGAGAAGTCTGTTGTCTGGTAAATTGTATCAATTGCTTTAACATGACTGGATATCTATTGATTTTTTAAAAAAAGAAAAACATTTTAGGGGCAATGTTGAAATGTGACAAAGACTGTGAATTTCCATTTTCCAAATCAAGAATTATTCATATTCTACCACATTCAAATTTTAAAACGTCAATATCATATACTAGATGAAAGGATGAAAAAGATTAGTGAGCTGGAACTGCGAAGAGAAATTGAGTGACTCTCCAGACTTTTCTCTGGCCAAAACCAAACATGCACTCTTGCCTCAGTCATATAAAACTTTGTCTCCTCAATTCATCCTGCAATGTCATACTTCCATGCCTTTTCACATGCTGCTGCCTTATACCTAAGGTTTTACTCCTTAGACTCAATTCAAACTTATTCTGTGAATATCTCCCTGTTAGTATCAGAGCACTCAGTCATTCTCTGACTCAGTCTTTCCACTGCTGCACTGGTACACATTCTGTAAGCTTTGTCTACCACTTACTATGTAGTAGGCACTGGGCTTCCCTAGTGACTCAGTGGTAAAGAACCCACTTGCCAATGCAGGAGACACAGATTTGGTCCCTAGGTTGGGAAGATCCCCTGGAGAAGGAAATGGCAACCCATTCCAGTATTCTTGCCTGGGAAATCCCATGGATGGAGGAGCCAGGCAGGCTATAGCCCATGGGGTCGAAAAAGCATCGAAGATGACTTAGCAATGAAATAACAACAAAGACACTGTTTTAGGTGCTGGAGGTATAGTGGTAAACAAAACTGAGAAGGTCCCTATAAATTTATAGAGATTTATTTTAGAGGGGGGAGAAAGGGAAGGAAGTAATACAAATATAAATAATACACATTCAGATTTTGCTAAAATTGAGAGAGACAAGCAGAGTGACAGAACACAGAAAGATCCTCTTTTTACCTAGCTGATTCCCAACTTAACTCTCTGGCTTCTAAATCACTATACATGAACCTTCCCATCTTCATTTACAAAAAGCACTCCTGCTACCACTTATGTGAAAATATGCATGCATATATAGTTTCAAAACTATTTTCAAAGAAATTATATAAACATAGAACAGCCAAGTAGAAGCATTAACAATTTAAAAAGTAGCCCAGTTTGCCACACATTGATAAAAAAATCATAACACTACTGGTAAAGTCCATTATAAATCTGTGCTACCTACACTCAGCTTGGTTTAGTGATCCCTTATCCAATTCTCTGTTATTCTCCACCCCAAACATTGGTGGTTCAAACATTTATCCACAGATGACTAATCAGATATCTTAGTTTACTGAGAGTTCATCTTGAGTTCCTGCTTTTTTAACCTTCAAACTTTTCTATCTTTATTCATTTCTATCTTCCTCAAATGGTAACTCTTCCTTATGGAGTAACTTTCTTATATTCTTAACCCCAATTCTTACTGGATCTTCAAGAACATTGTCTTACATCAATTTTTCTTTTTCATATCTTACACTGCTTCTCTACTGGATCATTTTCCTCTTCTGACCAACTTCTCGTGTGTCCCCCTTTCACTTAAATATTCCATGTTATTCTTGTGAAGTGAAGTCGCTCAGTCGTGTCTGACTCTTTGCGACCCCATGGACTGTAGCCTACCAGGCTCGTCCATCCATGGGATTTTCCAGGCAAGAGTACTGGAGTGGGTTGCCATTTCCTTATTCTTAAGCCACCATATTTCTGGTTTTTCACGTCTCTTGAAACTCTAACTGTTCCTGCCAACCAATTCCTTATTGTTTACAATGTTTTCACCCTCACAACTTTACTGAAAGCTCGCTTAAAGCATATCAACAATCTTCTGATAACTAAGTCAACTAAAATTTATAATCATTCTTTCTTTTTTTCAGCATTCAGATCAGTCAGGCAGCTCAGTCGCTCAGGCATATCCAATTCTTTGTTACCCCATGGACTGCAGCACACCACGCTTCCCTGTCCATCACCAGCTCCCAGATATTGCTCAAACTCATGTCCATTGAGTTGGTGATACCATCCAACCATCCAATGCCAGGCTTCCCTGCCCTTCACTATCTCCTGAAGCCTGCTCAAACTCATGTCCATTTAATCAGTGATGCCATCCAACCATCTCATCTTCTGTCGTCCCCTTCTCTTCCTGCCTTCAAACTTTCCCAGCATCAGGGTCTTTTTCACTGAGGTATAATCGACAAATTAAACATAAGATATTTAAAGTGTACATCATGACAATTTGACAAACACACACATTGGGAAAGGATCCCTCCCACCAAGTTAATTAACACATTGAAGTCATTCTCTTTGATATCTCCAAATATGAGAATACTGGCTATGCATTTAATTTGAAACTTTTCTTATTCCTTGATTGATCCTACTTTATCTCCTACCTCTTTAACTATTACATTTTAGCTCATAGTTTTCTCCTCATCATCCTACTCACTATAAAGAAATTTTATCTCCCAGTTCCTTCCCTTTTGATTTCATTCTCTCCCTTTCATTCTCTTTCCTTGTTTTAACTATCTCTTAAACCCTTAAACTCCATGCAGAAAGCTCAAGGCTAACCGCTCCCATGCTTCAATCCTATATTTTCAATACCCTAAAGGGACAATCATGTACACGGGTTTTTAAAACATGTCTAAAAGTAAGTTCATTACCACCAACAAAACAAGTTCACCATTTGTACTAATGACACCTCCACCATCTCAATCTCAAATCCGTGGACTCAAAACACATTAATCAAACTCAATGGATACCTTCAAAATGAAGGATATTTTGAAGAGTATCTCCAAAAAATTTATACTTTAATAAGGGTTTTTCCAGTAGTCATGTATGGATGTGAGAGCTGGACTATAAAGAAAGCTGAACACTGAAGAATTGATGCTTTTGAACTGTGGTGTTGGAGAAGACTCTTGAGAGTCCCTTAGACTGCAAGGAGATCCAATCAGTCCATCCTAAAGGAAATCAGTCCTAGGTGTTCATTGGAAGGACTGATGTTGAAGCTGAAACTCCAATACTTTGGCCACCTGGTGCGAAGAGCTGACTCATTTGAAAAGACCCTGATGCTGGGAAAGAATGAAGGCAGGAGAAGGGGACGACAGAGGATGAGATGGTTGGATGGCATCACAACTCAATGGACATGAGTTTGAGTAAACTCTGGGAGTTGGTGATGGACAGGGAGGCCTAGCATGCTGCATGTAGTCCATGGGGTTGCAAAGAGTCGGACACGACTGAGCGACTGAACTGAATTAAACTGAAGGGTTGAAAAGATACAAATGCAGATAATAGTGTAGCTATAGAGTGGGCTTCTCGACAGTAAAGAATCTGTCTGCAATGTGGGAAGACCTGGGTTCTAACCCTAGGTGGGGAAGATCCCTTGGAGGAGGGCATGGCAACCCACTCCAGTATACTTGCCTGGAGAATCCCCATGGACAGAGCAGCCTAGTGGGCTACAGTCCATGGGGTCTCAAAAAATCAGACACAACTGAGCAACTAAGCACACAGCACACAGAGTGTTAAGTATAATGAGAATACAGAATAGAATTAAATACTCTTATTAGGATTCTTCTACCTTTCTCTCCTTTAAGACCACAAATGATAATCTAACCCTGTTTTCAAAGCTAAGCTCCAGTGCCAGCATCTTTTTCACGGAATCGTTTTCTTAAATCTCTCTTTCGAACAACACTAAAATATCCTAACTGGTCTTTCAGTTATTTGTGTTCTTATCTTACATATTTTATCACATCACAACTGAAAATACATTCTCTTTACTTTTCCAAAATGAGATATGCACGAACTTTAACTTTTAGAGGAAAATACAGGTATAATGAAACAATATGAGCATATCAAAACTAAAATAGTAGCAAAATTATAGATACCTGGGCAATCACAGCTTCTCGTGTTCCATAATATTTAAAGAACAGGTGATCAGTCTGAATATAAAGCTGACAAGTATTTTTTTCAGCTACAGTTGTACGTTTTTTCCTCAGGAGTTCTGGACCATTAATAGCATGTTGTTCTTGAGGTGTCTATGTGTCAAAAGAGTTATTTCTGATCATTAGCATGTTTCACTATCATAACTTATATAATCAATGATATACATTTTAAACAATTTCATTTTCTACTTTATTATTATTTCCTCACACTGTTAAAAATTTCTAAACACCACTTCCAGTCTCGTAATATTCTACTGTATAGATGATTTATTTATTCAAACAATTCTTTAACTTTGAAACATTTTCAAAACATACCATTTAATATGTAATCGTGTGTGTGTGTGTGTGTGTATACACATACACATAAAGCAAGTCTTACAGTAGTCTATAATACTTTGACATCTTCCTCTACCAATCTATCACCCAGCTGTGTCAAATTTAGCATCTAAGTACTTAGGGCATCTGCCCACATTACCTCTAGTCCATCACATTAGCCCAAGCCACCATCACTTACTACCTAGAGTATTGCACTGAAAGTGATGGGAATCCATCTCTGTCCATGGCTGACCTTCAATCTGATCTTCAAACTGCAATCTTCTCAAAACACAATTTTGAAAATATTACCCATCTGCATCTGTATTTTAATGACTTCCTATCACTCTAAGAATAAAATCATAAACCCTTTATATGTACCACCTAGTCAACACTACAGACTCTGTTTACCTGTTCAGTTTTGTCTCATTCCATATTACTTCACAGAGAGACCTTACAACACTACCCAACTCTAGCTCTCTCTGCTACAGCTAAACAGAACTTCTTTCCAATCCTGCAACACATCATCTGTATCCCTTCAGAGTATTTTGCACATGGTGATACTGCCTTCCCTGATCTAGTCAACGTCTTTCTTCAGACTTAGCAAAGGTTAAATCACCCATTTTACACCTCACAGAACCATGAACCCATGTCCATCACAGTTAACCATGTGGTTATTTATTTTCTGTGCCCAGTCCACCACCATTACTTCAACCACTAGAATATGAGTTCTGGAAAGAAGAAACTATCTCTAAGTTTGCTTCTTACTATACTGCTAGCTGGCAACACACACTTCACAGGCAAATGGCAGACACTCAGTAAGTATTTGTTTAAAGAAGTAACACTGCTATTGAATCTAAAGATTTAAATATTTGCTGACATCTAAAAGCACCGTGTTAAGTGAACTGTAATGACAGTAATAGAGAATTCAACTTAAATTTTAAGCCACAATTCCAAATTTACACTCACATTTTATAATTTCCTTCTCCCTTGACAACTCCATGTTTGTTCTCTTAGTTACTGTCTTCATTGTACTTTTATCTATTTTCACTCAGTACATCATTCTAGGATGGCAGTTACTGTTTCAGCACATTCCATTGTCTTCTGGTTTCAACTGTTTCCAATGAGAAACGAGCTGTCATTTTTACTGCTGCTTCTTTGAAGGTGACTGGACTTTTTACTGTTTGTTTTTAAGAGTGTATCTTTTGGTCTTCAGGCTTTTCTAATACTGTGTAAAGTATTATTTTCTTCATGAAAGATTTGTCCTGCACTAACAACAGGGTCTACTAAATTTGTTGTTTGATTTTCTCTGTCCTATGCGGAAAATCTCAGCCACCATGTCTCTATTTCACTCTCAGGTTTTCTCCTTCTGAGATATCAATTACACATACTTCAAAACTTTCTGATGTATCACTATGTCTCTTAAACTCATTTCTGTATTTTCTACCCATTTGTTTCTAAGCGGTTTACTCTTTTTTCTTATGACATACTATCTGGTCTAAGTTCATCAAATTCTTAGTTTCTGTTGCTATATTTTTCAGTTCTAGAATTTCCATTAGGATCTTCTGTTCACTTCCAATTTTCTGCTGAAATTTTTAATTTTGTCTTTATGTACTTGAACATGCTATAAAGTCTGTATCTATATCTGACCATTTCATTATTCAGATACCTTTAGGTTGTTAACACCTCAGCTAAACCTTTTTGAGGGTGTACACCTGTCGTTTATCTTTCTTTTTAAATTTCTATTACTTATATTTTGGTCATGCCATACCATGAGGCATGTGGGATCTTTGACCAGGGATCAAAACCATCCTCCCTGTAGTGTCTTAACCACTATACCACCAAGAGAGACCCTGTCATTTAATCCTGAATGACTAACGTTTGATAAATAATTTTTTCCCTCTCTTCTACCATGCTGTCTCATTTGTTAATATGCTGATTATTTTGAACTCCGGGCTGGACAACGTACATGGAAAATCACAGACATAATCTGAGGCTTCAAGTAATGATATCTTTCTCAAGATCTATTAATATTTTCACTTCTGGCAAGCAATGAGGCTCGGTTCATTAGTAATCCTCCATTACCTTAATTCAGTCAGAGATTAAGAAGATGTGGTGAGAAACTCTCACCCCTGTGAGGGGAGGCAGAACACTTTCTGATTCACTTTTACTTCCAGAGCGCAGCCCTTCCTTCACTCACGATCCCAGCATAAAGTCCCTAAACAGTACTTCTATCATTAGCTTCCAGAACCTGGAGACTTCTACTCAGGAACTGGAAGATAAAGCTAGAGAAAAGGTAGCCCAAAGTGTCAGGGGCACTTTCCTAAGTGCCCTTTTTCTCCCCAAAGATCTGTCCCCACACTTCTTCAGAGCCCTGTTATTTCTCTAATGCCTTGAAACAGACACACACATATGCAGATACAAATATAAATAAACATAAACACATTTTTTTGATATTCATATTTTGAGGTCAGGTTGGTTTATTAGCTGTTCTAAGCAGGAGGACTACTTCTCTATTTTTGGAAACAATTCTTTGTCAATGTCATGTATTGTTAACATAGTCTCAGAGTTCATAACTGTCTTCACTGTAAGGTGTCCTTCGCTCTTAATTTTCATATAGTGAAATATCCAATTTTTTAGTAGTCAATGATTTCATGCCTTATTAAAGAGTTTCTCTATCTCAAAATACAAAATATTTTTAATAGCTTCTTTTGTCAAGTGTCTTTTCAAATGCTTTTGCCCATTTTTTATTTATTTATTTATTTTTAATGCTTTTGCCCATTTTTAAATTGAGGTTTATGTGTTTCTTTTTAATTGAGTTCTTGGGCTTCCCCTGAGGCTCAGATGGTAAAGAATCTGCCTGCAATGCAAAAGACCTGGGTTCGATCCCTGGGTTGTGAAGATCCCCTGGAGAAGGGAAAGGACCCACTCCAGTATTCTGGCCTGGAGAATTCCATGGACTGTATAGTCCATGTGGTTGCAAAGAATCGGACATGACTTTCACTTTCACTTTAAGCGTTCTTATTATATTCTGGAGAGGCCTTCTGTTATTTATATGAACTGTTGACATTTTGCTCACAGTCTGTGGCTTCTTTTTTACATTTTCTTAACTATATCTAATGAGAAGTTCTTAATTTAACAGAGTCAAACTTGTAATTTTGGGTGGGGAGGATGGGGGGCAGGCTATTTTTGTGTCCTAAGAAACTGTTTTCTATTTCAAAGTCACAAAAATTTCTATGCTTCAATCTAGAAATTTATGTTTTACCTTTATGCAGATTTATTATCAATTTTGTATAAGGTATAATGGTATAAACAGGCTTCCCAGGTGGCTCAGTGGGCAAAGAATCCACCTGCAATGCAGGAGACGCAGGCAGATGAGAGTTCAGTCCCTGGGTTGGTAAGATCCCCTGAAGGAGGAAATGGCAACCAACTCCAGTATTCTTGCCTGAAGAATCCCATGGACAGAGGAGCCTGGTGGCCTACAGTTCACAGGGTCACAAACAGTCAGAAGCAACTAAAGCGCCTGAGCACACAGCACATAACAGTGTAAGTGGAGGTTCTCTTTTTTTTTTACAGTACTATTTGTCAGACCTTTCCTGATAGCTCAATCAGTAAAGAATCCGCCTGCAATGCAGAGGACGCCGATTTGATTCCTGGATCAGGAAGATCTGCTGGAGAAGGGAAAGGCTACCCACGCCAGTATTATTGGGCTTCTTTTGTAGCTCAGTTGGTAAAAAATCCACCTGCAATACAGGAGAACTGGGTTCGATCCCTGGGTTGGGAAGATCCCTTGGAGAAGGGAAAGGCTACCCACTCCAGTATTCTTGCCTGGAGAATTTCATAGCCTGTATAGTCCATGGGGTTGCAAAGAGCTGCATACAACTGAGTGACTTTCACTTTTCCTTTCATTTGTCAGACCACTCTTCTGTCCTTTAAATTACTTTCGGACTTTTCTGAAATTTAACAGACCATTTGGATATGGACTCTCTATTCCATTCCATAACCTGTAATAAATCTATCCTGAGGTCAGGATGATACCATCTTGATGACTGCAGCTTTATAGTTAAGTCTCAAATTCAGGTAGTGTCTGGCTTTTGTTCTTTCTTGAAAATTCTTTTGGCTGTTCTAGATCCTTTACATTTCCACATAACTTTGAAAATCTATTTGTTCATTATTAGCTAAATCCTCACAGGGGGATTATAACTGATTCTTTCATTATAATCACTGTTCTCTTTTCTTTGTTTTCAGTAATTTTTAAACATATTAGTAATAGTTATTTTAAAGTCCTTGTATGCTAATACCTGTAATTTCTAGTCTGTTGCTATCTGGTTGTTTTTTTTGTCCTGATCATGGATCACATATTTCAACTTCTTGAGCTTCCTGTCATCCAGCAATGTTTCCTGAACGTCTTACATTCTAAATGTGACATCACTGAGTATCTACATTCAGTGTTCTTTTTTAACAAGCACTATTGAGCGTCGTTCTAATCAGTTCAATTCAGTTCAGTCTCTCAGTTGTGTCCAACGCTTTGTGACACCATGGACTGCAGCACGCCACACCTCCCTGTCCATCACCAACTCCCGGAGTTTACTCAAACTCATGTCCACTGAGTCTGTGGTGCCATCCAACCATCTCATCCTCTGTCATCCCTTCTCCTTCCACCTTCAATTGTTCCCAGCATCAGGGTTATCTCCAGTGAAATAAATCTTCGCATCAGATGCCCAAAGTATTGGAGTTTCAGCTTCAGCATCAGTCCTTCCAATGAACATTCAGGACTGACTTCCTTTACAATTGACTGGTTTGATCTCCTTGCAATCCAAGGGACCCTCAAGAGTTTTCTCCAACACCACAGTTCAAAAGCATCAATTCTTCAGTGTTCAGCTTTCTTTATAGTCCAACTCTCACATCCATAAATAACTACTGGGAAAACCATAGTTTTGGCTACACAGACCTCTGTTGGCAAAGTAATATCTCTGCTTTTTAATATGCTGTCTAGGGTGGTCACAGCTTTGCTTCCAAGGAGTAAGCATTTTTTAATTTCACGGCTGCATCATCTGCAGTGATTTTGGAGCCCCAAAAATGAAGTCTCTCATTGTCTCCAATGGGACCGGATGCCGTTTTTTGAATATTGAGCTTTAAGCCAACCTTTCCCCTCTCCTCTTTCACTTTCATCAAGAGGCTCTTTAGTTCTTCTTCACTTTCTGCCACAAGGGTGGTGTCATCTGCATATCTGAGGTGATTGATATTTCTCCCGGCAGTCTTGATTCCAGCTTGTGCTTCATCCAGCCCAGCATTTCTCATAATGTACTCTGTATATAAGTTAAATAAGCAGGGTGACAACATACAGCCCTGACAACTCCCTTCCTGATTTGGAACCAGTTTGTTGTTCCATGTCCAGTTCTAACTGTTGCTTCCTGACCTGCATACAGATTTCTCAAGAGGCAGGTTAGGTGGTCTGGTATTCCCATCTCTTTCAGAATTTTCCACAGTTTGTAGTGATCCACACAGTCAAAGAATTTGGCATAGTCAATAAACCAGAAATAGATGTTTTTCTGGAACTCTCTTGCTTTTTCCATGATCCAGCGGATGTTGGCAATTTGATCTCTGGTTCCTCTGCCTTTTCTGAAACCAGCTTGAACATCTGGAAGTTCATGGTTCACGTATTGCTGAAGCCTGGCTTGGAGAATTTTGAGCATTACTTTACTAGCGTGTGAGATGAGTGCAATTGTGCAGTAGTTTGAGCATTCTGTGGCATTGCCTTAGGGACTGGAATGAAAACGGACCTTTTCCAGTCCTGTGGCCACTGCTGAGTTTTCCAAATTTGCTGGCATATTGAGTGAAGCACTTTCACAGCATCATCTTTCAGGATTTGAAATAGCTCCACTGGAATACCATCACCTCCACTAGCTTTGTTCATAGTGATGCTTTCTAAGGCCCACTTGACTTCACATTCCAGGATGTCTGGCTCCAGGTGAATGATCACACCATCGTGATTATCTGGGTTTTGAAGATCTTTTTTATACAGTTGTTCTGTGTGTTCTTGCCACCTCTTCTTAATATCTTCCGCTTCTATTAGGCCCATACCATTTCTGTCCTTTATTGAGTCCATCTTTGGATGAAATGTTCCCTTGGTATCTCTAATTCTCTTGAAGAGATCTCTAGTCTTTCCCATTCTATTGTTTTCCTCTATTTCTTTGCACTGATCACTGCGGAAGGTTTTCTTATCTTTGCTTGCTATTCTTTGGAACTCCGCATTCAAATGAGTATATCTTTCCTTTTCTCCTTTGCTTTTCACTTCTCATCTTTTCACAGCTATTTATAAGGCCTCCTCAAACAGCCATTTTGCTTTTTTGCATGTCTTTTTCTTGGGGATGGTCTTGCTCCCTTGTCTCCTATATAATGTCACGAACATAGTTCTTCTATCTATCAGATCTAAGCAGTCTATCAGATCTATCCACTCTTTCTATTAGATCTAACCCCTTGAATCTATTTCTCACTTCTACTGAATAATCGTAAGGGATTTTATTTATGTCATACAATGATCTAGTGGTTTTCCCGACTTTCTTCAATTTAAGTCTGAATTTGGTAATAAGGAGTTCATGATCTGAGCCATAGTCAGCTCCTGGTCTTGTTTTTGCTGACTGTATAGAGCTTCTCTATCTTTGGCTGCAAAGAATACAATCAATCTGATTTTGGTATTGACCATCTGGTGATGTCCATATGTAGAGTCTTCTCTTGTGTTGTTGGAAGAGGGTGTTTGCTATGACCAGTGCGTTCTCTTGGCAAAACTCTATTAGCCTTTGCCTTGCACCTCATTCTGTACTCCAAGGCCAAATGTGCCTGTTACTCCAGGTGTTTCTTGACTTCCTACTTTTGCATTCCAGTCCCCTATAATGAAAAGGACATCTTTTTTGGCTGTTAGTTCTAGAAGGTCTTGTAGGTCTTCATAGAACCGTTCAACTTCAGCTTCTTCAGCATTACTGGTCGGGGCATAGACTTGGATTACCGTGATAATTGAATGGTTTGCCTCGGAAATGAACAGAAATCATTCTGTCATTTTTGAGATTGCATCCAAGTACTGCATTTCAAATTCTTTTGTTGACCATGATGGCTTCTCCATTTCTTTGAAGGGATTCTTGCCCATAGTAGTAGATATAATGGTCATCTGAGTTAAATTCATCCATTCCAGTCCATTTTAGGTCGCCGATTCCTAGAATGTCAATGTTCACTCTTGCCATCCCGTTTGACCACTTCCAATTTGCCTTGATTCATGGACATAACATTCCAGGTTCCTATGCAATATTGCTCTTTATAGCATCGGACTTTGCTTCTATCACCAGTCACATCTACAAATGAGTGTTGTTTTTGCTTTAACTCCGTGTCTTCATTTTTTCTGGAGTTATTTCTCCACTGATCTCCAGTAACATATTGGGCACCTACCAACCTGTGGAGTTCATCTTTCATATCTTTTTGCCTATTCATACCGTTCATGGGGTTCTCAAGGCAAGAATACTGAAGTGGTTTGCCATTCCCTTCTCCAGTGAGAAGATAGATGGCTAATTTACTTGAAAAGCACTTGATCTTTCTGAAGCTTGGTTTTTCAGCTTAGTTAGGACAAGTCTGGAGTAGTCCTTTAGACTAGGGTGAGATTAGCCTATTCCAAGCGTGGGCTGGGACCTCTACCAAGTACAATTTTTGATAGGCGTTTAGTTCATAGATCGCTCAGTAGTTTTTCTTTCTTGGGTAGTTTTCTCATAGAATCTCACCCTGTATGTGCATAGGTTGGAATCCAGCTAAGATTCAAGGTGACCACTGTGCAGGTATCTAGAGCTTTTTATCAGCTTAGCTGCCTCGTCCTCCCAGGTTCTATGTCCATAAATCCAGATACCTCAGCCTTTCTGAATCTTAACCTATCTCTTCAACTCTGCAAGAGTGCTATACATTTCGTACTCTTCTTGAAGTGCCCTTCATTGTGCCATTCCTGAAATTTTGCCTCCAGTCAAAAAGTCATAGAAATCAGAGATATTTATTTCTCCTTTCTCAGGGATGTCAATCCTGCATTGCCTGTTGGCCAATATTTGAAAATAATTGGAGCTTTCTTTTTTTGGTTTTTGTTTTTCCAGTTGTATTTGCAGAATGGCTAGTTGGATGCCAGTCAGTTTAGCATAACTAGAAAGGGAAATTTCCACCCACTTGTTCTACTAAGAGTTTCAAAGTTTAAGTTTTTGTTTCAGACATGTGGTACTTACCGAATTTTGTTTTAAATATAATATGAGGTAAATATACAACTTCTTTTTTTCTCCAAATGGATAAACATTATTTTGGCTCCATTTATTCAACAGTCTCTATTTTCCCTTTGAGATTTTATATCTACCACATAACAAAGTTTCATATCTGTATGGATCTGTTCCTGGGCAATTAATTTTATCCCTCTGGTCAATCTGTTCGTCCCTATGCTAAAAGTATTCTCTCAGTTACTTTAGTAAGTCTTAATATCTTCCAGGGTAAATCTTTTTCTTGTTCACCATCTTTAGATGGGCCTTATTTCTTCTTAGCCTTCACTTTTTCTTGAAACATTTTAGATCCATCAAGTGCTATGAATAATCATGTTGTAATTTACACAGAATTGCATTGAATCAATAAAGCAATATGAAGAAAATTAATGTTTTTCTATTAGTTATCAGTTCCATTAATGGAACTGATGGAGTGTATCTCTCCATAATAAAATCAGTCACCTGTAACATTTCTTATAAAGTTTTATAATTTTCCTTATATAGGTCTTTCTTTGTTACATTTACTCTTTGATAGATGATATTCTTGACACTATTTTTAATGATGTCCACTCTTGCATTACATTATTGGTGGTCTACTGCTAATATAAAAAAATATATAACCTTCTTTTGTATATTAATGTTATATCTAGCCACTGATAAACTCTATTATACCTAGTCATCTACAGTTTCAGCCTATCTATCCACATTGCCAACACCTCAATACAAGTGACTATCATTTATCAACTGAATAATTGCAACTACTTCTAATTAGTCTCCCAGTCTCTAGTTTTTCACCCCTAGCCTGAAGCTACGAATTCTTTACTGGTACTGCTATCTCTCTGGCCTTGTATACACTGTTCCTTCTCTTTCCATCTCTTCATGGTCAATCTAACTTCTCCTTATTCTTTTAGTTTCTGATTATTGTCCTCAAACACTTTCGAGGCTAAGTTAACTAGTCTTTTTATGGGTAGAATACCACCCACAAGTATTAACTCTTACCTTAATTCTCTATTTCTTACTACCTTCAATTTTTCTGTGTCTCCAATTAAACCATAAACTTTGTGAGGATAAGCCTTCATCTTAATTTCCACATATTTCCAGAACCTGCCACAGATATTCTAATATATGGGAGATCAACAGAAAATTGTTCAGTGAATATAAGAATAAAATCTCAGACTTGAAAGACCCATTTGAAATGGTATAATCTTATGCCATGTTGCAGATTAAGAAACATACAAATTTGCATTTGTGACTCAAGAAATGTTAATCTACCCTACTACTTTTAGAAAGGATGTTCAAAATACATGATAAATGTTTTTACTATAAAAACAAAACTTTAAAAAGTTTAAACTTGTGTTTTAAATAACTACAAAACTAACACCTATGAATAAAATAAAATCAAAAAAGAATCAAAGGTCAATAGTCAACAGCAGAAAAACTTACAATTAAAATGTTAAAAGCACTGTGACTTTTATTAGGGTAATTAACCATCTGAGTTTGCTTAGACACATGATTTTCAATGGTAAAATGAAGATGTCCCAGGCAAACCTGGGGAAGTTGGTCACTTTAATTTTCATACTAATACAAACACTGACATTTATATGAAATACATGTTTAGATTGAATACTTTTAATTTTATGATAAATCATGTAAGAGAATATTTTGGACATGTTATGATTTGGGGGTCATGCAGACTGTATTCAAATCTCAGCATCACATTTTTTTATTATAAGCAAGTTATTTGGCCTCTTTGAGCATTAAGAAATATAAATATTTCCTGACAATAGTATAAATATTTTAGAAATCCTAGAACACACATCTTAAATACAGAAACACACGCACAACTTCACTTTCATTTCTTACACACAAACTTGTTATTAAAATCTTACCTGTGTTACTTCTTCTACACCAGTCATCTGGTATTTCCTCATCCTTTCAAACACTGAATGATCTGCACAACCCCCCTGTGGACCATATTTATGGGGATACTCTAAAACACAAAGAAGAAATGCTATTACTGTCACATGTTAAGATATGACCAATTATCTTATAAACAAAAATGTACCCGTCATAATTCAGGAAAGCCAAAATGCTTATGGAGCACCAGTGGGAAAGGCATTTTGCTAGGTATTCTAATTTTAAAATATGACAAGTGAGGACTTCCCTGGTGGTCCACTGGTTAAGAATCCATGCTTCCAATGCAGGAGGTCCAGGTTCGATTCCTGGTCAGGGAATTAGAACCCACAACTAAGAGTTCAAATGCTGCAACCAAAGATCCCACATGCCACACCTAAGACCTGGCATAGCCAAATAAATAAATAAACTTCCTTTTTTAAAAAGTTTGGCAGGTTCCAAAGTTCTCCTTCAACATCACTGGTCTCTAGGCTTTTTTCATATAAATGATTTGTGAGTTCTAAAAAAGAATAATAATCATTCTTTATTCTGGATTTAAATTTCCAAACCTTGCCCACTTCAGATAAATAGAGCATTTTAAGACTGCAATTTACTTCATTTTGTAATTTATAACTTTCCTGTCAAACACATTAAATTTCTTATTCTGCAAATATATAAAACTACTTCAATCGGAACTAGTTAGGCTAATATAATATTTATTTGTTTGAATTCCTTCAATGAATACCAACTAGCCTTAAAGGAAAGTAATCTAGAAACATGCTCCATGGCGTGGTAAAAGTAGACTGAGTTTAAACTTCTTCAATGTATAATTCAAGTGAATGCTTTAGAAAGCAGTAACTATTTTATCATCATTTGTTTTCCCTTTCTAATTAAACAGTGATTAATTCTGCTTTAACTGAATTGTTTCTATTTACAGACAGCTGTTCAATTTAGTGTAGTCGTTTAAAAGTTTATTCCACTCTCTCAGTTCACATACTTCTCCCTTGTTAAGGTTCGCCTTAGTTCATGAACATATTTTATAACTCAATCTAGTACCCATAATTAAGAGAACTGTCAAAATAAAATACCAAGACATGGGTGAGAGGGGAAGCACTAAAACATCTGTAAGCAGCTATAGTTATAATATACAGAATTAGAATTAAAAACACTTTCTTGAGTAAATCTAGAACCTAAAGTGGACACTAGTGACCTATTCCATAAGAAATACTAATTAAATATTACAATATAAATCTAAACTGGCTGGTAGGAGGCAGGGATTAAGGTCAACCTATCTACACTGATATAGTAGCTATGATTTAAACCTTAGTTTTTACCAGACATCAAGACTGCAACAGCTGTAAATTCCCACCAATAAATGTGGAAGAAATGACAGACTTAAAGATTTACCATTTTGCAACTCCATATGCATAAGCTGACATAAGCAAGGATCACCCATTTCCCAGGTGGCACCAGCGGTAAAGAATCTGCCTGCCAATACAGGCGATGAAGGAGACCTGGGTGTGACCCCTGGGTCAGGAAGGTCCCCTGGAGGAGAGCGTGGCAGCCCACTCCATATTCCTGCCCGGGAAATCCCATGGACAAGAGTAGCCTGGTGGGCTACAGTCCACGGGGTTGCAAAGAGCTGGACATGACTGCAGCAACTTAGCTTTCAGTTCAGTTCAGTCGCTCAGTCGTGTCCGACTCTTTGCGACCCCATGAATCACAGCACGCCAGGCCTCCCTGTCCATCACCAGCTCCCGGAGTTCACTCAGACTCACATCCATCGAGTCAGTGATGCCATCCAGCCATCTCATCCTCTGTCGTCCCTTCTCCTCTTGCCCCCAATCCCTCCCAGCATCAGAGTCTTTTCCAATGAGTCAGCTTTTCGCATGAGGTGGCGAAAGTACTGGAATTTCAGCTTTAGCATCAGTCCTTCCAAAGAAATCCCAGGGCTGATCTCCTTTAGGATGGACTGGTTGGATCTCCTTGCAGTCCAAGGGACTCTCAAGAGTCTTCTCCAACACCACAGGTCAAAACCATCAATTCTTCGGCGCTCAGCCTTCTTCACAGTCCAACTCTCACATCCATACACGACCACTGGAAAAACCATAGCCTTGACTAGACGGACCTTTTTTGGCAAAGTAATGTCTCTGTTTTTTAATATGCTATCTAGGTTGGTCATAACTTTCCTTCCAAGGAGTAAGCATCTTTTAATTTCATGACTGCAATCACCATCTGCAGTGATTTTGGAGCCCTAAAGCCATTAGGTCAAATGTACAATAATAGGATATTCAAAGTTCCTTAAAGTATCACCTCATAGGTGGTGGTTTAGTCATTAAGTTGTGTCTGACTCTTGTGACCCAGACTGTAGCCCCCCTGGCTCCTCCATCCCTGGGATTTCCCAGATAAGAATGCTGGAGTGGGTAGTCATTTCTTTCTCAAGGGGACATTCCCAACCCAGGGATTGAACCTGTGTCTCCTGTACTGCAGGCGAATCTGAATGGCTGGAAACAGACAAACTGAGAATGGCAAGAGTAAAATTGGCACCAACTAAAGTAGCCTAGATTCCTGAGTCATTTCTTGGAAAAAAGCTGACTGATGATGAATATTCACATTAAACTGTTACAATAGTGAGAAATGAGGTTTCAGTGCATTTTGTCATTTAATTTGGGACTGTCTGGTACTGCAGGCAGCATTACCTTACACACAGTAAAAAGTTTTGTTAAGGAGAATAGAAGAACTCATTCTATATCTGAGCTGCACTGGCATTTAGAAAAGTTTTCCTGTCACAGTCAATATCAAAATAATCTTGGCCCAGCACATCAGAAAATGTTTAGCAGTATTCATATTTGCCACTATTTCCTGAATATTTTCATCTTAAACTAGTTTTCACTTATCCCAAGATACAACATTTGCCCCCGAAAAAACCAGTCATATGGTTAAGTTGAAGACTGATAACTACATAGACTACCACACTCAGATTAAACATTTTGCATGTCTAGAGAAATAAAGTGCTATTATCATTTTTCAAATAGTTTTTTCAGAGAATTTACTTAGTCAAGATTTTCAGTTTTAGAAACCAGAAAGCTGTGAGGTTCATTAGGAATTTAGCCCTCACATAACAAATATGTTATAAGCCCTCACATAACAAATATGTCAAAACAACATTTTTTGTTTTCATATATAATTCAGTTTAATTAACACAGTTCAAAATATAGTGAAATCAGTTGATATGCCTGATTTTATTCAAATTTAAGAAATACCAAATATCATAACATAATTGTGACAGATATTAGGATCTACCTTTCATTCAAAGCATACCATAAAATGTGTTTTGAATCTCCTCCTACACAGGCACAAAAGAGCTGCTACAAAGTACTTCTGGAAGAGACAATTTCCTCACCAACACTTGAACAAATTATATGTGTATAGCATTTAACTAAACATCTGACAAAACTGAGGAACGGAACAAAAATATCCTTATCTTAAACAACTGTAGCATCATTTTTAATGCAATGATAAGGGAAGTCAACAAACAATATATATGTCTGATTTATATATAGTCAGCATTCCCTATTATATAGTATCTCAATAAAATATATTTTCAAGATATTAATAATGTTGAATACTAAGCACACTGGCACTCTGTATCATCAATATACTGGTACTGATGCTAGGCCTGTGACAGTTAGGATTAAGGTAATCAAGTTAACTACTGTCTAATGGGTATCTCATCTACTTGATAAAATACATAGTTGACTTATATATGTAAATATATACAGATATATACACATATGTATTTGTGACATTGTAAATGCAGGTGATATTGGAGTCAATCTCTTCCCTACCACTCCTCCACATGATCAGAAGTCAGGCAAGTACTGGCATAATACCATACCATCAATAGGCTAATATATCAGCAGGAGTTGACAGGAAGCCAGTTAAACAACCATCCGTGTAGCAGGCTATCACTCCCCAGTAAAAAAGGTAGCCTGGATTCAAAAGCAAGACTGCCGTGCCCCTATCTCACTCCTAATAGGCTGCATTTGGCTGGAATCAAGGGAGTCCTTAATGTTCCACAAAATCACTTCCTCTGGTCCATCATGACAGGGGCCAAGAGAATCATTCTGCAGCACTCCTTACCTCTATCAGGAGGATTCCAGCAAATACCAAGGGAAACCCCAGAACTCTCCCTGTTCATAGGAAGACATTCCCCTGACCCCCACTTCCTTAAAGACTCACCAACTGTCTACCATTTTCTGCCTTGGGCCCATTAGAACTATTTCACTGGGGCTTAGCTTTTATGGTCATGAGACTATACCACCAAAGACTTCAATTTACTATAAGTTTTTGCAGCCTCCAAATCACTACTTCCCTCTATTATCTTATTTTTGGCTCCTAATTCACCATCACTCTCTCAGACACCACTCCAGCATAATTCTTAGTGATTTCAACATTCAGGTTGATGATCCTTAAATACACTCATACTACCTTTTCTCCAATGGTCTTCTCCTACCTCGATTTCTCACTTACATGGTCATACTTGTGAATCTGTCAACACTAATTACTGAAACCTCTTTTTCATCTCAAATTTCCTGATCCTACTTTCCACCACTCATCTTTTCAGAACATTCCCCCTTAGACTCAGGCAATCCTTCAACATCTCGAAAACCCTTCAATCCACCAATGCTACTATCCTGTCCACTACTGGATATTCTCTTTCTCTTTATTCAGCTTGAAACCCAGAGTCGATTATTATAATTACTCCATTCATTTACCTTAAACTCCCTTGCCACTTCCTCTTCCCAACTCTCAAACAAAACCTGTTAAAATTCAACTCTACTAAAAAAAAAAAATTTCAACTCTCTACCTGTACCCCTCCAGTTGAATGCAGCTGGAGAAGAAAATGGTAACTATAACTATTCTCATTCAAAAATTATAATCTGTAACTTCAAGCAGTTCCTTTATGCCACCTGGCAATGATACTGCATTTCCAGAGACCCTTCTCAATCCTATTTCACTGTTTAACTTTACCACATTAGTTGTTCAGTCCCTATGTCGTGTCCGACTCTTTGTGACACTGTGGACTGCAGCATGACAGGCTTTCCAGTCTTTCACTATCTCCTTGAGTTTGCTCAAACTCATGTCCATTCAGTCAGTGATGTCATTCAACCATCTCATCCTCTGCCACCCCCTTCTCCTCCTGTCCTCAATCTTTCCCAACAACAGGGTCTTTTCCAATGAGTTGGCTCTTAACCACATTCGTACAGGCAATAAAATTGACCAAGTAAGCTAAAACTATGCAAAGTTATCTTAATAATCAATGGAGGAAGTTACAACTGTTCCATTACCTTCAAAATTTTTTGTCAAAATATTGAAACTCTATTATTTATAAATGTGTAGGGAAATAAAAAATAAGACTATTTATATTTAGTATGCAGGCCAGGAAGCAACAGTTAGAACTGGACATGGAACAACAGACTGGTTCCAAAGAGGAAAAGGAGTACGTCAAGGCTGTATATTGTCACCCTGCTTATTTAACTTATATGCAGAGTACATCATGAGAAATGCTGGACTGGAAGAAACACAAGCTGGAATAAAGATTGCCGGGAGAACTATCAATAACCTCAGATATGCAGATGACACCACCCTTATGGCAGAAAATGAAGAGGAACTAAAAAGCCTCTTGATGAAAGTAAAAGAGGAGAGTGAAAAAGTTGGCTTAAAGCTCAACATTTAGAAAACCAAGATCATGGCATCCGGTCCCATCACTTCATGGGAAAACAGTGGAAATAGTGTCAGACTTTATTTTTTGGGGCTCCAAAATCACTGCAGATGATGACTGCAGCCATGAAATTAAAAGACGCTTACTCCTTGGAAGGAAAGTTATGACCAACCTAGATAGCATATTCGAAAGCAGAGATATTACTTTGCCGACTAAGGTCAAGGCTACGGTTTTTCCTGTAGTCATGTATGGATGTCAGAGTTGGACTGTGAAGAAGACTGAGCGCTGAAGAATTGATGCTTTTGAACTGTGGTGTTGGAAAAGACTCGAGAGTCCCTTGGACTGCAAGGAGATCCAACCAGTCCATTCTGAAGGAGATCAGCCCTGGGATTTCTTTGGAAGGAATGATGCTG
Organism: Oryx dammah; assembly: GCF_014754425.2. Classification (NCBI taxonomy): domain Eukaryota; kingdom Metazoa; phylum Chordata; class Mammalia; order Artiodactyla; family Bovidae; genus Oryx; species Oryx dammah. The sequence continues at coordinate 51,058,874 of NW_024070210.1, forward strand.
AAGCTGAAATTCCAGTACTTTGGCCACCTCACGAGAAGAGCTGACTCATTGGAAAAGACTCTGATGCTGGGAGGGATTGGGGGCAGGAGGAGAAGGGGACGACCGAGGATGAGATGGCTGGATGGCATCGCGGACTCGATGGACGCGAGTCTGAGTGAACTCTGGGAGTTGGTGATGGACAGGGAGGCCTGGCGTGCTGCGATTCATGGGGTCACAAAGAGTCGGACACGACTGAGCGACTGAATTAACTAACTAATATAAAACATTAGAAACGTCAAGAGTTAGTATATTTAAAAGAACTAGAGTGTTTTATTTCTTTGTAAATTGTATTTTATGTATCATGAATTTTAAATATACATTCTTTTGGAAAGCCTGATATTTAGGATTAAGAAAAAAAAGTTTCCAAAGCCACAAAACAGTATTATATATGCTTCAAAATCTGTCAGCACAATACTCTCTCAATAGAAAAAACAAGAAACAAGTATAAAATGTTTCCCATATACTTTCAGAACTTCTAAAAGAGCCTATTTTCCCTGGTCACCACATATGAAACTATGAAAATGGACAATGACATTTCCTTCTAAAATTACTGACAATATAATCCCCGTTTCTAGAAAAAGCCTTTGTTTGACTAATGAATAAGCCCTCATTGAGATGCTAAATCATAGGATGCACTGTAGTTCCCCTGAAAAGGCCAAACAGCATATTCTTTCACAAAGAATGAGTCACTGGTGTAGAATATTCAGCCTATTTAAAACAAAGATCAGCTTTAAATCTAAGGCCTTTCTTCCAGTTCCTTTGCATGCCAACCTCTTGCTTTTGCATTGTTGTAGGAGGCACAGATATAAATAATACATATATTGTGATACCACCTCAAGCAGGAAATAGCTCTAATTAACTCTCAATCATCCATTCCAGGAAGGGGAAATATTTACAGTTCAGATCATCTGCCCCAACAGAGTCACACATAAAACACCCACTTCTCAGTAGATACTAACTACAGTAGACTTAACGTCCTCACTACTCCGAGCAAGCGATCCCTCTCTCAATGTGACTGCCAGGTTAGGAATTTTACTGCAGAATCCAAAGCCTTAGCTATGAGACAACTCTAACAATCAAAACTTGGTATAATTTCTCTAATAATGAAACAGTTTGGTGTCATTTCGAGGAGCTCCGAAGAGCTCTGGTATACCATAGTCCTTTATATCTCAGTGCAGAGAAGAACTCAGTGAGAGCAAAGTGATAGATAAGAAGTGATTTATTAGAATAGGACCCTTGTGAGGCTTACAAGCAGGCAGGGAGAAATTCCACGTCCCAAGTACTTTACTGGGCTAGTTTCATAATCAGGCAAAGTGGAGGGGGTGGAAAACTTTATCTTTCTTGAGTAGACATCGTGTATCCATCATTAGTTTCTCCTCCAGGTTGGGCAGGGGAATTTTCTTATCCCTACATGGTCAAGCTAAGTCCACAAATTATTGTTTTTTATCTGTACAAAAAGCATGTCCTAGGGACCATTAACTTACTGAGCTCACTGGGCAATCAATATGTGGGTCTCATCCTACCACTGTTTTATTGTTTTGGGGAATGTCCCATGCTTCTGTTGCATGGTTTTGTTGCTAAGAAAGCTGGCTTGGTTTTGTCATTAAGCAAACCTGCTTTCTTAAGTAATCATTAAATTATAGGGATCTCTCACTTTTTTCTACTTAAAATCCTCTAGGCAGGATTAACTATCTAATCATCATTTGTCCCTTTACTCTATCAATAACACACTATGAATCACTAAATTCAATCAAATGACCCAACTTTTATGCTAGTCAAAGAATTTAAAAAGGAATGGCTCCATAGACAGTTACTGTACAAAAACTTGCTTTGCTAGTATCTGAAAGGTAAGATAGGTGAGGTCCTTCCCCATGAAAATGCCATTTATTCCCAAAGCTGCCAAAAACCAGCAAGGATTCACTGAAACAGTAAAAAGAAGAGGAGGCTTTTTTTTTTTTTCCTTTTCAAGGAGAGATGGTGAGTTTGAAGGAATGGAAGAATGGGTCAGGCAGCCCCCAAATATTCTTCCCCCTCTAATTCCAGAGGACAGAGGTCCTTTTCTCCCTTTCCCCACCCCTCACAACCAGTCTCCGTTTGGGGAGGGCAGCGAGACCAGGAAAAGAAAGGTATAGTATGAATGTCCCTGGGAAGGAGAGTGAGCTAAAGAGGTCCCCTTTCCACATGCTCTCACAACACTGATCTCCAAGGAAACAGAAACATGGAGCTGGTCCAGGCATGTCCCTTCCCACGTATAGTTTTTAAGACGGGCTGGTGTTGGGGGCCAAGGGAGTCATGGGTATCAGGTCAATAGGAAATATGCTGCTCTATTATTCTGATCAGCAGAGTCTAGATGGCATTAGGACAGAAACTCATCACTGTATCCAACATATCTAGAAGTGTCTTGTACAAATTAGACACTCAAACAATATTAACTATTAAACTAATCTATCATTAAACCTGTAAATCTTAAAACTGAAATGGAATGAAAACTTGTATCATACTGATTTAAAGTGACCATTAACTCCATTTATTTGATTTGGCACTATAAACCTATACACAGAAAACAGGTCACTCCAGGCCAAAGACGCTTGTTTCTTTTCTGAAGTTCCTGAGCTGCAGCAGCTAAAAATAAATATGGTCCTAGCCAGAATAATATTTATCTTTCTCCTATTATCACAGATTCTTATCTCCAGCAGTCCAAAGTCTACCCTTATCTTCAAGGTTCAAGTTAAATGCCACCTCCACTGGGAATCTTCCTACATATTCCTATGGGTCCCCCAGTGCATACCAGTGCTTTGATGACATTTCTGATACAAAATTTATCACATTGTGACTCTCAATTATTGACTGAGAATATTCCTGAAGGTTTAAAAAGAACTCTCAATCATTCCGGCATATTCCCAAATCAATAAACACTTGCGAAATTTAATTTTTCAGTCACAGCTGATTTCCATGCCTCTTTTCAAAGGTCATCAATTAACTAAAGATCTGTAAATTGTTGGCTCCAACAACATCCTTTTAACCTTCATTCTACCTGCAATAATTAGGCACTGTCTATCATTATGTTCTAAATCTCTAACTACTTTACAGATTGACTATAAAATAGGGCACGTTCAAAATCAGGGCCTGTATGCACATAAATTTCCTATTTAAATGTCAGTGTTATTCCTAATTTTATTAATTCATTTACAAAACTAACAATGGGAGGGAAAAACTATTATTATCAAACATAAGCAATACAAGAATAAATGACACAAGAATATATACCATCAAAGAGCTTACAGTCTAGCTGGGGTGTCAGATATGTAAACAAGAATTCCATTTAAATATCTGCTTGCTAAAGATTAAGGCTCTCTGCAATCATCCACAGTTTATTAAATAACGGTTGAATTTAATTTACTCATCCAGCCAACAGCAATTTTCCTTCCATGCCTCTTTTCAAAGGTCATCATATGACCAATGGTCTGAATTCAAAACATACAGAGGACTCACCAATATATCAATGGAAGTAAAGCGAGGATATCCAGAACTAAGGGGCCAGAAAAGGTCTCCAGGACATTATACCTGGATTCTATTTTGAAGGATGAGTGTGGGTTTGGCCAAGAGAGAATTGATATATAAGCAACATGAGCACTTGTTCTGCTCTTTCGTCTCTACAAGGCTTGTCTTAAATTTCCGAAATACCCCCTCTTTAGAGCCAAGTTAAGCCCGTTTTAAGGAGTATATAACATATAACTGCATTACCTAAAATTCTAGATAATGCAAACTCACCTACAGATTGGTGCTTGAGGAAAGAGAGGTGGGAAGAAAAGGAGGACTACGCTGAGGAGAAGGAAGCAACGGGGGCAATGAATGTGTATACTATTCTTGATTATGGTGACAGTTTCACAGATATATACAAGTTTAAAATTACCAAACTGTATACTTTACATATTAACAGTTTATTTTATGTCAATTTTTCGTCAATGAAACTGTTTAAAGAAAGACGAGACAACCAAAGACAACGTATAAGCTTCAACTGCATCTTATACATGTGTTTTTCTAATGCCACTTTTGTGGAGCAATTAGAGAAACAGGCCCACAATGTTAAGTTTCTAGGTAGAAAAGTATAAATCTGTACAACTTTCTTAGAGCGCCATCTGGTAATATACAATATGCTGAGGGGGAAAATTATGCACAAAAATGTGCACTGCAATAATAAAAAAAGATTAACAATCTAATTAAACAGTCCATTTAGTTGATGAGTTGATAAATAATATATTCATTAGTGAAACAACGGAATACTATGCAGGCATTAAGGCATTAAAAAGGTAGGGCTACCCTCACCTTCAAAAAAGATAGGGCTGTATTTATTGGTATAGAAACAAATATAAGATATATAAATGAAATTTTAAATGGTTAAGGCTATTCACTAAAATGCTAATAGTGATTGACACACTTCATCTTCTAATTAATTCACAAGCAAAAATGTCTATTTTATATAGTCATTTCATAATCAGAATGGAGAGGGCGATGGCACCCACTCCAGTACTCTTGCCTGGAGAATCCCATGGGCGGAGGAGCCTTGCAGACTGCAGTCCATGGGGTCGCCAAGAGTCGGACACGACGGAGCAACTTCACCTTCACTTTTCACTTTCATGCATTGGAGAAGGAAATGGCAACCCACTCCAGTGTTCTTGCCTGGAGAATCCCAGGGACAGGGGAGCCTGGTGGGCTGTTGTCTATGGGGTCACACAGAGTAGGACACAACTGAAGTGACTTAGCAGCAGCAGCAGCATAATCAGAAAAGCTAAGAATATTTCCAACTTTGGAGAAACAGTAGTTTGGAATTATCAAATTTTGGAAGAAATAAGGAATGTTAACAATGTAACACCTTCATTTTATAACATGAAGAAAATGAGACCCAGGAAAAGAAAGTTCCTTCCTTGCCTAAGGACACAAAGCTATTCTACAACATCATCCTGCTTTCCCCTCAAACTGCCTTCTCACAGACATGCCAGGCCTCGGTGCTCTGACATGCTGCCTCGCGTGTTTCCTCCCACGTCTACCACTAACTTCTGTGATTTTAAGTAAACGAATTAAACTCAAAAACAGTTGTAACTGTTGATCTACAAGGTCATCTTTAAATCTATGATTCTGTAAGGGAGCAAAATTTGACACCCAAAAATGTCTTTCACTGGTATTTTTTTAGCTTTAATTTTTATTTGCTTAAGTTATGAAAGTATGATAACATATTTATAGGAGACTTGGAAAATACAGAACAAGGTTACATATAGTTTCACTATATATTACAATTATTTTTTAAGTGGAGAAACTAAGATTTTTATTTGGAATTTCAATACCAAACTCTCAAAAATTAAAAGAATGAATATAGAGAAGTAGAAGGATATAGTAAACCTAAAAAGCGCTGTGAACCAATTCAACATAATTAAGATTTATACAATTTTCACACAACAGTAGGATACAAATTATATTCAAGTTCCCATTAATTTTAAACTAGGAGACACTGGAACATACAGAGGGACATAAAACAAGGTGCAAACATTTCATGGTCTAAAGGTATTGAAATCATACACAGTCTTTCTCTTATCACTGTGGAATTATGCTATAAATCAGCATCAAAAGATATATGAAAATAACCCACATATTTTCAAGTGCATGTGACATTTATGAAGAAAGCACTTCAACTTAGCCATCAAAAGCCTCAATAAAGTTAGACTAAAAAAACACAAAGGGTGACTACAGAGATGAAAGCATTTAAATGAGAAATTAGTATCAAAATGAGAAATTAATATTCAAGATACTTTAAACAAAACCCCATGTATTTCAAATTTAAATTTCTACTATTAAATGATGGATGTATTTAAGAAGCCATAACAAGAAAAATTAGAAAATACTTGTTTTTTTTCTAATATAAATTTATTTATTTTAATTGGAGGCTAATTACTTTACAATATTATATTGGTTTGGCCATACATTGACATGACTCCGCCACGGGTGTACATGTGTTCCCCATCTTGAACCTCCCTTCCACCTCCCTCCCCATCCCATCCCTCTGGGTCATCCCAGTGCACCAGACCCGAGCATCCTGTATCATGCATCAAACCTGGACTGGTGATTCGATTCACATATGATAATATACACGTTTCGGTGCCATTCTCCCAAATCATCCCTCCCTCTCCCTCTCCCACAGAGTCCAGAAGATTGTTCTATACATCTGTGTCTCTTTTGCTGTCTCACATACAGGGTTATCGTTATCATCTTTCTAAATTCCATATATATGCATTTGTATACTGTATTGGTGTTTCTCTTTCTGGCTTACTTCACTCTGTATAATAGGCTCCAGTTTCATTCACCTCATTAGAACTGATTCAAATGTATTCTTTTTAATGGCTGAGTAATACTCCATTGTGTATATGTACCACAGCTTTCTTATCCATTTGTCTGCTGATGGACATCTAGGTTGCTTCCGCGTCCTAGCTATTATAAACAGTGCTGCGATGAATGTTGGGGTACCCATGTCTCTTTCAATTCTGATTTCCTTGGTGTGTATGCCCAGCAATGGGATTGCTGGGTCGTATGGCATTTTTATAGAATAAAAATGAAAAGAGAATTTACCAGAATCTGTTGCATACAGCTGAAGCTGATCAATGCAATTAAATACCATGCAGAGTCTTGAAGAAAGTATGAAAACAAATAATGGACGCTGGCATAAAATTTTGTGAAATTTGAAGAAAATCTGTACTTAGTTATTAATACTGTATCACTTGTTAATTTCCTGTTCATTTGTTTTACAACATACTACAAAATGTCTTTCTTTGGCATACAGATTATTTTAGACCAATTATTTTTAAGAAAGAGGAAGACTCAAGAAGTCTTTCTTTTTACCTCCCCTTTAACTTCCTGAAAGAATTTAGATAAAGGGTCTGGTCTAGGAAGAGCACTATCAACACAGAGATCTACAAAATATATGTAATAGGTATGGCAGGAGGAACTCAGCAGGGCCTACAGATCAAAGTCCTCTCTGGGTCCCATTGTCCCTGCACGGCACAGCAAACACCTGTTTACCCAACATTTGCTCTCCCATCTTCCTGTAATTTTTTTTGCTCCCCTTTTAAGTACCAAACCCTTAGCCTCTTCACCTCTGAAATGCCATATAAACCTCAATTGCCTAAGTTGTTCTGGGGTCTCACTTTCCTGATGAAGACCTTGTATGTACATAATTAAATTTGATATTCTTCTTCTTTTAAAATTCTTACATCAGCTAGAAGAACATTAACAGGGAAATATTTTCCTTCCCCAACAAAATCCAAGACTCCAGTTGCTGAAAGCAGTAAAATCCACATTAATGAATTCCTAGTCTAATATTTGAATATAAACATAAGATACAAGATTGCTTACCAAGATATCTAATCTCCAAATTTATAAACCATAAACAGAATTTTTACATTTTTATAATAAATATGACAGCACAATGTAAAGCAGTTCTTTACAGGGCCCAAGTCTTAGACCAATGTCTTTAGACACACTTGCAAGGTCACTAAACATAAACATCAAGAACTGAATTGTGCTAGAAGAGATGTGAAATATAAACATATATACACTTTTAATGCTACTTCTATTAGTTTTTCTATAAATCATCACTCATAAAAGTTGAACCTGAAATGTAAATTTAGTCTCTTTTCTGGTAGCAAACACAGCCACACTTCTGCAAAATCAATGGTACCAAAAATGAAGTCTTCAGTTCAGTTCAGTCACTCAGTCGTGTCTGACTCTTTGCGACCCCACGAATCGCAGCATGCCAGGCCTCCCTGTCTATCACCAACCCCCGGAGTTCACTCAAACTCATGTCCATCAAGTCGGTGATGCCATCCGGTGATCTCATCCTCTGTCGTCCCCTTCTCCTCCTGCCCCCAATCCCTCCCAGCAGCAGAGTCTTTTCCAATGAGTCAACTCTTCGCATGAGGTGGCCAAAGTACTGGAGTCTCAGCTTTAGCATCATTCCTTCCAAAGAAATCTCAGGGCTGATCTCCTTCAGAATGGACTGGTTGGATCTCCTTGCAGTCCAAGGGACTCTCAAGAGTCTTCAACACCACAGTTCAAAAGCATCAATTCTTCGGCACTCAGCTTTCTTCACAATCCAACTCTCACATCCATATATGACTACTGGAAAAACCATAGCCTTGACTAGACGGACCTTTGTTGGCAAAGTAATGTCTCTGCTTTTGAAATCTTTTTAATCCGCACAATAATTGTCTTTACTGTCATTAAGTCCTTTGACTTTAGTTCATTTAAACAAGTCTCTCCTAACTTACAATGTACCCAATAATGTACTGGAGGAAGTCAGGATACATAGATCCTTGCCGTGAAAATATCTTGCCCAAGCTGTTTAATAAGACTCCTTAGGCTTCAGTTTTGGGCTTCCAAGGTGACATAGTGGTAAAGAATCCACCTGCCAATGCAGGAGATGCAAGAGATGTGGGTTTGATCCCTGGGTTGGGAAGAACTCCTGGAAAGGAAATGGCAACCTACTCCAATATTCTTGCCTGGAAGATTCCATGGACAGAGGAGCCTGGTGGGCTACAGTCCATAGGGTCACAAAGAGTTAAACACAACTGAGCACCTACACGCACACAGACTTCAGTTTCCATCATCTTCAAACTTAAGAGTTTAGAAGTAATTCTAGTGCCTTTTGCAACAGTACTAAAATTACAGAATTCCATTAAATTCAGAACTATCAATACATCAATCTTCTGGTTTATTCCAAAAAACTCTTTTTCACGAACAGCTTGCCAATGAGGGATGAAGAAGAAACGATGCCTCCCATAAGAAAATCCTTATTTTTTAAACACACATGGTTATAAAGTCTTAATTTAAAACTTTCATTCTTCTTACTGTCAAATCAAATATCTATAAACTTTTTCCAAACTCTCAAAACCTGTCACTTAACAGTATAGTAAGAACATATTCAAACTGCATCCTTAATGTAATATTCAGGTGTACAATGAATTGAATATTCAATTGAATAATTGAATATTTCTCTCTTTTTTTTTTTTTTAACCAGAGGCAGGTGGCTTAAGTCCAAATCCTGAGAACACCAGAGTGAATAATTGAATATTTCTTATTCAATCTCTTTGTAAAACTATAGCAAAACACTGCAAAACAAAATCATGAGGTAATATTTCTCAGAAGAAAAAGAACAAAATTTCCAAATATAATTTTACTTTCTAAGGTTGAGTTTTAAAGCTGTTTTATAATGTAAGAGCTTTCTTATTTTTAAATAATCTATGTTTCTGAAATGATCATTATGCAGCTAAAGTATTTTCTATTTATATTTTTAAATAAATGTATATACAAATATACATGCTAACCAATCATAAAATGTCTTGATTTAAAAGTCTTTAACTTGAGTCTTATTTACATACATAAAATAAACTGTGATTGAATAATATGAAAGTGCTGGGCATATTTTTTCCAAATTCTGCAAAAAGAATCAAATCCCTTAAATGTGTTGCTGATTAAATATCTCACATTTCTAATTAAATATTTTTCAAAAAGCTATCATTTCTCACAGCCTTCTCAACTTTTCTTCATTTGTGCCTGTGGATTTTTTGAAGAAATTATACTTCCCTAGAGATTAACTCAGGAAAAAACAAAAAGAGTCAACAACGCCTCTAAGTTTTTTTATTTCTTTCAAATATTATCACTGTGCTTAATAAAACTAAATATTTAAGATCAATGCTAAGTAAAGCAAGTTTATAGACTGACAATAAACCTGTATACACTATGGAAGTTCTGAAGTCATGGGCACTTCCAATCACAGCTGAGCCACTCTGTGACTGAATTATCAATCAGAACACTTCATTCCTTAATCTTTCTAAGTGTCTACCACTGTCTGTCACAACTTCAATACACATAAGCATATTTCTAAGCTCCAGATTGGACCTTAAGCACAGACAGAAACATTTCAAGATAAATCCTCAGAATTTCCTGTGACCTCTAGATGAACACGATCAATCAATATACAATGTCAGATTTGAAAAATGCCAGTCATTATCAATATTTTCCAATTCAATTCTTCCTTCCCTCTTTTTCTTCTATTCCTTGTCGCTTCTTCTCACTAACAGTAACACAAAAAGAGTTGAAAGTCTTAATGCCTATGAGAAAACTCATTTATGTCTACAACTTCCAAAGCACAGTATGGAACAAACTGTTTTTTTAAGGTTAATTAAAAACAATATCCTTATGTTTCACAAAGAGAGACTTCTACGGGAAGGAGTCATTCATCTTGAAATGATTAAGTAAAATTTAACAGTCCCAATTTTTAGAACAAGAAATAAGGAGTCTTCTCATTGAAACACAAGGTAATGAAGCTATTAGTACAGTTTCAGCTAGCACACAGGCTGAAAGTAAAAGTATCCTACCACTGTATGAGGCACAAGCAAATGCAAGCTCTCTGGGCTTCTCTATACCACCCAGATGACAATAATCTGAAGTGAAGAATTTGACTCTTACTCTGCAGCATCAAATATTTACTTAAAATACCTTTTAATTCAGAGGCAAAATAGTTCTTTGTAAGTACAGCATGGAAAAATTACTTAGACCTTTGCCTCTCAGAAAGGTAGTACACAAAAGGGTACAAAGATGCACTATTTACCATTATTTAAAATAATTCCAAGCAATTTTACAGACATTCCTAAAAGCATTCATATTAATAAGATTAGCAGTACAGTTTATGGTGTAGTATAGTTTATGGAACAATGTTTTTTCCAGTTTCTTTGAAATAAACTGGTCCAAGAGGTAGAGAACTAAATTGTATTCTTACCCTGTCATAACTGTTCACACTTCTATCTTCTAGAAGAGAGTGTTCTTTAACCACCTAAGCACAGAATTGAACAAGTGCTAATTTTAAGCTGGTAACTACATGTAGTTATCACCTTCATGTCAAATTATTGGCACTTAAGTAAATTATATCAAAGCATCTAGAAGTTATTAAGTTATTAAGTATTTTCACTGAGAACTGGCTCAGTGTTCCTATATACAGGAATGGCCTCAGAAGCCATTCCCTAAGGTTCTCCAGAACGGCAGTTATCATATTCCATGGTAGTTTCATATATTCAAGGCCTAGAGCTACAAGAACAGTGTTAAGAGGAAGGTAGCCAAATTCTCGTCAGGATTCCTATCCAAAGCTGGCATGCCTCCCCTGCAATTTGCTTCTGCTGAGAGTAACAGATATAGGGACACCAAATTCACTCAAGCCTATAGACAGTGACCTAAACAGTCACGCAGTACTTTAGTCATAAAAATAAACTACTGGCACTTAAGTAAATTATATGAAAACAATATTATTATTAAATAATAAAGGGACATGCTGCTGCTGCTGCTAAGTCGCTTCAGTCGTGTCCGACTCTGTGCGACCCCATAGACGGCAGCCCGCCAGGCTCCCCCAGCCCTGGGATTCTCCAGGCAAGAACACTGGAGTGGGTTGCCATTTCCCTCTCCAATGCATGAAAGTGAAAAGTGAAAGTGAAGTCGCTCAGTCGTGTCTGACCCTTAGCGACCCCATGGACTACAGCCCACCAGGCTCCTCCATCCATGGGATTTTCCAGGCGAGAGTACTGGAGTGGGGTGCCATTGCCTTCGTCTCCCTTTTAATTAGTTGTGAAATAAAACATCCACTGCTAAATATGTTAAGGAAAGAATCTGGCTCTAACCAGCAATAAATGCAAATGTGTGATTTCAGGGAGACTTACAGATTTCAGAAAAGACCCAGAAATCCTTGGAATAAGGGCAGTGAGAATTTACAGCTTCATTTACAAGAATGAAGCAGAAAACACAGGGATAAGAACACAACATCCACAGTCAAGCAACATAAAGTTTTCTATGCTCAGTTTCCTCATCTGTAAAGTAGAGATAACATGTGTGCCTATATACCTCATCAGATTATTGTGAAAATTAAAATAATGCAGGCAAAGAACTTCATATGGTACTGGGTATACATTAAAGAATAGTAACTAGTTGTACTTCTACTACTATTAGAACCTTAGGTATTATACACTGAGAGGTTAAAGGGCCAATTAAAAGTAAATTTAATCTAGACAAATATCATGTGATTTCACTTATACATGGGAACTGAAAAAACAAAGTAAATGAATGAAAAAAACAAAACAAAAACAGACTCATAGACACAGAGAACCAACCCATGGTTGCCAGAGGGAAGAGGAGTAGAGACTGGGAGAATAGATCAAGGAGATTAAGTGGCTCAAATGTCCAGTAATGAAATAAGGAAGTAATACATAGGATAGAGAATATAGTCAATAATACTGTAATAACTGTGTACAGTGACCAATGTTACTAGCTTATCATGGTGATCATTTCATAATGTATTTAAACATCAAATCATTATGTTGCATACCTGAAGCTAATATAATGTTGTATGTCAACTATATTTTAACTTAAAGAAAAAGTAAATTTATCTAGCCATCCTCTAGAACAGGGGTAGGCAAACAAAAGCCTACTAGATAAATGAGTTCTTTTGTTTGGCATGAAAGCTAAAGATGGATTTTACATTTCCAAATGGTGGGAAAAAATTAAAAAATAATATTTTGTGTCATGTAAAAATTTCATGAAATTCAAATTTAAGTGTCAATAACTAAAGTTTTATTAGAAGACAGTCATTCTCATTCATTCACATATTTTCTACTCTGTTTTCATACTACAATGGCAGAATTCAGTTGCAACAGTACCAAGATGGCCAATAAAGACAAAAAATTTAATATCTGAACCTTTTACAGTCTATCAACCTTGGTCTAGAATCTAGACTTAGAGCAACTATTTAACTAAAAAGTTAACAAGTGTATGCTTTCCTTTCATAGCTAACTTGACAGATTTTCAGGTAGTTTTTCGAAAGTAACAGTCTAAATCTGCAAGCATTAAAAATTCTGTTTAAGGCAATGCTTCTCATATTGTCATCTTCACATCACGACATTTCCATTTACCAGCGAAAGTTACAAACAAAATCACCCTAAATATGACTATTTTTAAGCTCCAATACCACTACTGGTATATAATAATAAACAGAATGTGAAAAGATTGCCTTACCATGAATATATATTTACTAAGACAATTAAGAATTAAGCACTGGAATCAATGGTAAAGTTAAATGCCAAAAGGAATTGAACACTAAGTTGCAGCCACTGCCACCAATTCTCCAAGCTGACTCATCACCTTTGGGGAAAAAGAAAGGTTGAAATAAAGGGAGACATCTGAAATTTACTAAAAGATGCAAAGTGGGGAAAATGCAATTATATGATGAAGAAGAAACAGAATTCTGAAAAAAGAGCAGGACATGCTTAAACTGCATACAAGTAGTACACACATAAAAGGCAAAACAAGTAGAGGATACTTATAGGAAATAGAAGGCAAAGAATCACTTGACTACAATATAAGAAGGAAACCATGAATTCAAAATCTGTCAATCACTCTCTCCCTCTCCTTTATTTCCCCAAAGGTCTTGTTTGATTCTGAGAAAACTTTCTAGGGAAAATGTTGTCGGACTTTATTAAGTATCAGTGAAGAAAAGTGCTCCAGAGATAAACAACATGTGAAATGTTAAAGGAGAAAAAAAAACAGAAACTGTAGTTGAAGAACTTACACACCCTGACAGGAGAGGTAAACCTGCAAAACAATTAAATTACTAAGAAAATTACAAAGTATCATATAAATCAAGTAGATGATGATCCTTTTGGTAAAAAGAAAGGAAGGTAAAGGAATCCATACTCCAGCTTGTGAAGGAAGACTGCAGATTGGAGTTTAAGGAGAATTTGAAATATCAAGAAGGGAAACTGGAACAGAAATCAAATAGGGATGAGCAAAAAAGTGGATAAGCAGCATTAACAACAAATTTATGATTTATCAGGTGGTAGTAAAACCATAAGTGTGTTCCATCTCGAGCAATTGTGCTATTTTCTATAGTAATCGAGCATTAGAGATGACAGACTTCAGTATAGAAACTGTCAAAGCTGACAGAGCAAAAAGTCAACATGATTAAGACTTTCCCATACATTACCAGGGGTGAGAACAAAATTACTGACAACAAATTTCTATATTCATAAAGGAAAATAAAGCTTGGAACCTGCCAAATAAGGAAAATAGGCAAAAATTGAGAGACTAGTCTTATTACAGTCAAAAATAAAATATGAGTATTCCAGAGGCATGTAAATTAGAGGAATGTATTTCTGGGTCATTTCATTTCCACATTCTTATGATTTAATGATTATGGATATACAGACAATGTTAGAATGAAAAAGTCAAGTCTAAATACATTTTCTACTCTCTTAAGACACAGAAAAAGAACTCTCCCAACAAATTACTATCATATAAAGACTATCAGTTCAGTTCAGTCACTCTGTCGTGTCCGACTCTTTGCGACCCCATGAATCGCAGCACGCGAGGCCTCCCTGTCCATCACCAACTCCCAGAGTTCACTCAGACTCACATCCATCAAGTCAGTGATGCCATCCAATCATCTCATCCTCTGTCGTCCCCTTCTCCTCCTGCCCCCAATCCCTCCCAGCATCAGAGTCTTTTCCAATGAGTCAACTCTTCGCATGAGGTGGCCAATGTACTGGAGTTTCAGCTTTAGCATATAAAGACTATGGTCAAGAATCAAATCTATAAACAATAAATTTGAAGTCTTACCCAGCGGAAGTCAAGTTATCATTTCAAGATCCCAAAAATATTCAAAAAGCTTAGAAATTACAAAAACATCTAAAATATTCTTTAAATGTTATGCAAATATTCACACTGAAATTTACATAAGAAGATGGTGCTTCGGTAGGCCATACACACACAGGTGTTACAGCATTAAATGACTAGATAACATCAGAATATAGAATTTCCAGTTCAGTCAGAGTTGGCTGACTCATAGTTCAAATACAATTGGTTGTATCATGTCAACAAAGTAGAGGCACAGACTGACAATGATATTGTCTCACTATATAAATCTATCATTTAAGTGAGATTTTGGTTGTGAACCTATTTTCTAGCCTGATTAATAGCTTAGGAAAGAAAACAGCTCAGATTTCATTTGTCTCCACATAGTTTCAACTATTTATATGCTTTTGCAAAATTAAGTACTTACTAACATCATCTTCATGATAAATGACAGAGTGAAATGGCAGAGTTCGGTCTTTAATATATCTCTCTGCTGGTTCAACATAAAATGTGCCACCATGAGTCTGAATGAATCCTTCAAATCTTCCATCAATAACAGACCCATGGCTAAAACTTCCTTCTTCACCTATTAATGAAAGCAACAGACTCTTAACAAATTCAAATTGCACATGAATGTTAAATTTATTCTCCTTTAAAAAGCCATTCTTATGTATTGAAAAAAACCTAAATACAAATTTACCAGAGAAATTAATTCTCACATAAAATATATCAACCTAAATGTGAACAACTAGAACCTAGTAAATATATATTTTATATATATATATATGTATAAACAATGAAATATGTAACATCTGTCTTGCTGACAATCAAATTCCCAGCACCTAGCTCAGAGCCTGGCATGTATACAATAGTCATTGAATAAATGACTGCTAAATAAACTTTGAAAGAGACAAGCAGCTCTTTGTTAAAATACATACATTTAACAGCTCTTTGTTAAAATACAAGTATAAAATACATACTTTTAAAATAAAGACATTAAAGTATATTTCGAATTTCTGCTCTACTTGTCATAAAAAAACAAAGTTCTTTCCCACCTAATATATTCTGCATGAGCATCTTGGCTTCCTTAGCATATCTGGGTTTTAGAAATACATTTTCAAAATAGAAGAGTGTTAAATATTTTAGAAGTATACCACTAATTCTTTTTAAGATACTGTAAGTTTGTGATAGTGTCTCATCAATGATACTTCTTTAGGGAAAGAAAATAATAAAAAAGAAAGTAGTTTTGGTTTTTAATACAGTCACAAAACATCAAATGATAGAGGTGGGAAGTAGGAGGGATCTATAAAGTTTAATTTACCATTTAAAATTTTCTCACTGAAACAAAGCTGAGGTCTAGCTTTTATTTTCTGACTTTGTATGGCTTTCTCTTTTATTCACCATAATGTATTATAACTTTCTCAGATACTAACAATTAAAAGTTATTATGAATATACACAAACACAACTAAAAGAAAATTCTCAATATCAGAGGTTCCTTTTCCCCCAATTTCTAAGTTGTAGATTAGCACTGATTAGTTGACTTTAATCATAGACTGAAGCTGAGTCCAAGACATTTGCATTTTAAATGATACGATGTTTATCTATAATTTTGTCATACGCTTCTCGACTATCACCTAGCAAAATAAAGGGGGAGACTACTAAGTCAGTTACCCAGCAAGATAAACTATCAAGAAAATAATTAAAAAAACTATAACATTAGAAATCTTGATCGATGGAGAAACACTTTACTTTTCTATTACACAATTATAACAGTAAAAAAACCTTTAAATTTATTAACTGTACTCAATCTACAAATGAGAAATTTTAAGTACAAAAAAACCTCATTTACCCTCATAAAAAAAAAAAGAAACCTTTTTCAAAGTGCTTAATTTTTCAAGTTAAGATTTGAGGGGAAATCTCTCTACTATGGAGAAATGAAATTTAACTTTCAGTTAACTTTAATAACTCTTAATAAATGAGGATCATCTTGAGTATTTACTAATGTACAGAGTTATAATTCCATGATATTTTGTCCATAATACCCCCAGAAGACTTTGATTTTTTAGCTTTTTTACAACTTCCATAAATTATTCTGTTCTTCCTTCATTACTAAGCTGATAAATGTAGTTTTCCATTGAACTAGTAACTGTGCCCTCATCTCCCTAGTATCTTTTAAAATCTGGTATAGCAAAAGAAAGTTGTTAGAATTGTGAACAAAAAGCAAATAGATTCTGAAGACAGAAGACCTTCAGAGGACTTTCCTATGAAAGACTCTGCACATTATTTTTGGCTGTTAAGATCATTGTACAGTTTCATTGTAGACTTCTCTTATAAAACACAGTTAAGTTACTGTTAATTTCTTTCTTGGAAAATCAGAAAAATTATATAAATCATTAAAATTTTTTAAAAATGGAGCAATTTGGAGGTAATGAGAGAATCAAAACTTCCTACCTTTTAAAAGCCAGACACTACATAATTCAATATTAAACATATATGCAACAATTGATCCAAGAATTACTTCATCCTTCAAAGACCACTGTTCTTCATGATACACTCAAATCTGCCCAGGATTTATCCCATCTTTCTGAAATATTTGCCTACACTTCAAACAACACAAACTTCCTTGTGTAGGAAAAATCAGAGTTCTTTTAAGGTTCAACTTACCATAAATATGTCCAGTGTAAATATGAGAAGTATCATAATCAAGTACTGCATTTGATGTTTCCACCCTAAATTCCTCACTGAAAAGGGAAGTATCCCTCTTCATTCGAAGGTTGAAATGTCTGCAAACAGGGTAGAAAAGGAAAAAAATGAAATTAAAAGGATCCAAACTTAAACAATTATTTTTTTAAATAAACGAAATCTGAAAAATGTGGACTGTTCCACAAAACTTGTCTATTTGGGAAATAACTGACCAATTTTCTCACTAAAATTCTGATCTAAAATTCAACCTAACACTGATAAAACTCACACACAAATCATCAGTAATCATCTAGGAATATATTAAAAAATAAATGCGTATAGGCTGATTCCTACATGGTGAAACAAGATCATTCTGAGGGCAACTAAGGTGCTTGAAAATAAAAACAAGCTTCTTGACTCAATTACTGTTATTCACCACTACCTGTCTTTCCTCTCTAGTAATTCCACAGCTTTGCCATTTTCTCCTCTTATCCACAATTCAGATAATACATATGAAAGTGTCATCTAATTAGATACTTAACATCTCTCAGAAAAGTAAGTACGCATGCTCTTTCCTATAGGCACATACAGAAAGAGACACACATACATACACACAGAGAAAATGTTTCAAATCCTTTATTTTTCCCTGGGGCAACTTCTTCTAGTTCTTTTTAGATCTTTCTCAGTTCAGTTTGGAGACTCCAACACAAAGAATCATGATAGTTGATGAAATACTCATTCTAACTGTCCTCTATAAAAGAAAAGACCAAAATACTAAAATAAAATTAAGTAAAGAAATCTCAGGTTTTAGAATCAAACTCAGAATCAAAATCTTAAGCCTAAATTTACTAGTCCAGTATTCCCAACCACTAAATAAAGATAACACATTCTGTTTTCTGGAACCATTCTAAGGATTAGGGATTATAATCTATGGAAAAATAAACTCATTAACACAGTACTTGGCACAAAGGAGATGTAAAGGATAACAAATTAGCTATCACTAGTAAACTTTTAGAACTAAATCAACTGCCATAACTTTCATAATCAACTAATCAATTTTCATAACTGCCATAAAAGTCTGCATATAACATAATTTCTACTTAATGAATATGAACCAAAGTTTTTATTAGCCAACCTCCAAATGTTAGCAGGACAAGAAATAATTTGAACTGCGACACACTGCTGGTGAAGGTAAAAAATGGAACAATTTGGAAAACTGGCTGTTATTTATAAAGTTAAACATGCAAAAACCCTATGATCCAGAATTCTACACCAAGAGAAATGAAAATATAAAATATATGTCTGCACAAACAACTGGACACAAATGTCCAAAGCAGTTTTATTCAAAATAGCCAAAACCTGGAAATAACCTTAATGTCAATCAGCAAGTAGAGAGAGAAAAGGTTGTGGCTTATTCATATAGTAGCAAACTATTCAACAATAAAATGAGTCAGTTCAGTTCAGTTGTTCAGTCATGTCTGACTCTGCAACCCCACGGACTGCAGCACACCAGGCTTCCCTGTCCATCATCAACTCCCGGAGCTTCCCCAGACCCATGTCCATCAAGTTGGTGATGCCATCCAACCATCTCATCCTCTGACATTCCCTTCTCCTCCTGCCTTCAATCTTCCCTAGCATCAGGGTATTTTCCAGTGAGTCAGTTCTTCCCATCAGGTGGCCAAAGTACTGGAGTTTCAGCTTCAGCATCAGTCCTTCCAATGAATATTCAGGACTGATTCCCTTTAGGAAGAACTGGTTGGATCTCCTTGTGGTCCAAGGGACTCTCAAGAGTCTTCTCTAACAACACAATTCAAAAGCATCTATTCTTCAGCACTCAGCTTTCTTTATGGTCCAAACTCTCACATCCAAACATGACTGCTGGAAAAACCATAGCTTTGACTAGACTAACCTTTATCAGCAATGTCTCTCTGCTTTTTAATATGCTGTTTAGGTTGGTCATAGATTTTCTTCCAAGGAGGAAGGATCTTTTAATTTCCTGGCTGCAGTCACCATCTGCAGTGATTTTGGAGCCCCCCAAAATAAAGTCTGACACTGTTTTCATTGTTTCCCCATCTATCTGCCATGAAGTGATGGGACTGGATGCCATGATCCTCATTTTTTGAATGTTGAGCTTTAAGCCAACTTTTTCACTCTTTCACTTTCATCAAGAGTCTCTTTAATTCTTATTTACTTTCTGCCATAAGGGTAGTGTCATCTGCATATCTGAGATATACAAGGTTGTGTCACCTGCATATCAGCATTATATATTTAATAAAATGATTAAATTCCTAAAAATAGGTGCTTTTAACACAAAAGACTGCACATAGTATAATTCCATATACATGTAATTTAACAGGGAAAACCTATCTGTTGTGTCAGAAAGCAGATCAGTGGTTACCTGGAATGGAGAGAGACTAAGAGCACATGGGAATGAAGGAACTTGTTTGCTCTGATGGAAATGTTCCACACCTTGGTTTGAACGGTGGTTCACAAGTACATACATTAATCAAAACTTAAACTATATGCTTGAAATGATAAAACTATACAATAAAGGACAGAGACAGTATGGGCCTAACAGAAGCAGAAGATACTAAGAAGAGGTGGCAAGAATACACAGAAGAACTACAGTCCATGGGGTCACAAAGAATCAGACACAACTTCGTGATTAAACAACAAAAATAAAATAGTTTCAGAGCACTTTCACACATATTACTGCACCTCATCCTCACAGTAACCTTGCAAGGGAAGCATGATGAATGTTTTTTTGATACTACTGATATCAAATAGTATTGATACAAAATACTCTGGAACCATGCAGTGAACACAGTGGTTCAGTGTATTCACACAGTCATCCCCTCTGCGCCTCAGGTCACAAGACTAGAATTAGGACTAGAGCTCTACTATTTGGTTACTGCATCTTCCTTTTGACCGCATCACTAATGCCTCTCAAGCATGTGATAGAAGAGTCAAGTTAAATATTTGCTGAGTGCTGTAGTGGTCTTAATGTATGTAATATTACCAGTCTTCACCAACAAGTTACCTTTTAAAATCTGAACAAATCCAAGTAAGACATAACCTTATTTGAATTTTACTGAAAATTTTACTTTACACCACCATACAAAGTACCCTTTGATTATTAATGCCTGAGACACTCTTAAGATTAAGGCTAAACTCTGTCCCCTTTTACTATGCTTCTTTCAGTAAGTTTAATTCTTTTTTTGGTATTATAGTGCACTGCCACCAAAGATAAATCTTAGATTTCCTTTGAGGTGGAAGATGCTCTGTATAAGGAACATTATTTGCACTGGGGATGTTTCCTACTCTTAGATTTAACCACTGTGTGCACTGTATGGATCAGTAGTATTTTGTATCAATAGTATTTGATATCAATACTATTTGATATCAATAGTATCAATAACTATTTGTTAAATAGTATTTTGTAATCATCCTGATTACACCAGTTCTATTACCATTCTTTCTACAGTGCCATATAGTAAAGTTATAAAGAATGGAGTGAAATTATAGGCAGGCAAAATCAGCTAACAAATGATAGTCATTTGAAAAAATACATGAACTGGATTTTCCAAATCTCTGGCTTTGAAAATTTCATGCTTTGAAAATGCAGTTGTACCATGTGGTAATAAAAGCTGGTTTTCCCCTCTGAGGCTTTAAAAAAGCACTCTGAATCTAAGCAGTACTAGAGGTAGGAGAACCACCTTCAGTATGGACAACAAAATAAATTATTTTAGTATATGATTCTGTAAGTTTCTAGATCATATACCTTCTATACTAATGAGGTACCATTCTATAGATTAGAACAGTTAAGATTATAGAGTAAAAAGAAGTTGTCTTTTCCCTCACATGAGTATAGGCTATAGATAATATATGGCTCTGACTCTCAGAAGAAACCAGCAGTAGTTTAAGATGCATCCCTCGAACTGGTCATAGTATGAGAGCTGGTGCAAAATTGTGATTTTGCATTATTGTGAAATTTTGCCATTTGATATTGGAATACATTCTTAAATAAATGTGGTTATGTTATACATCATTTTAATGGCATTTCTCACTTCATGTTTCTCTGCTAATGACTCACTGTTTGCTGTTTATGTTTATTTTAGATTACAGAAATGACGTTAGACAAAAAGCAAATTCAAGCGATTTTTTTAATCCAGTACAAAATGGGTCGTAAAACAGCAGAGACAACTCACACAACATCAACAAGCGTTTGGCCCAGGAACTGCTAATGAACATACAGTGCAGTGATGATTCAAGAAGTTTTGCAAAGAAGACTAGAGCCTCATAGATGAAGCTCATAGTGGCCAGCCATCAGAAACTGACGAGCACCGAGAGCCATCACTGAAGGTGATCCTCTTACAACTACACGAGAAACTGCCGAAGAACTCAACCTCAACCATCCTATGGTCATTTGGCATTTGAAGCAAATTGGAAAGGTGAAAAGGCTAGGTTACTGGGTGCCTCATGAGTGAAGTGAAGATGCTCAGTTGTGTCCAACTCTCTGCGACCCCACGGACTGTAGCCTACCGGGCTCCTCCATCCGTGATATTTTCCAGGCAAGAATACTGGAGTGGGTTGCCATTTCCTTCTCCAACATGAGCTGACTGCAACTCAAAAGTTTTGAAGTGTTGTCTTCTTTTATTCTACACAACAATGACAAACCATTTCTTGATTAGACTGCGATGTGCAATGAAAAGTGGCTCGTTTACAACAACCAGTGATGACCAGCTCAGTAGCTGGACCAAGCAAAAGCTCCAAAGCACTTCTCAAAGCTAAACTTGCACCAAAAAAAGGTCATGGTCTCTGGTGGTCTGCTGCCAGTCTGATCCACTACAGCTTTCTGAATCCGGATGAAACCATTGCATCTGAGAAATATGCTCAGCAAATCGATGAGATGCACCAAAAACTGCAACACCTGCAGCCAGCATTGGTCAACAGAAAGGGCCCAATTCTTCTCCACGACAATGCCCAACCAACACGTCACACAACCAACATTTCAAAGGTTGAACAAACTGGGCTACGAAGTTTTGCCTCATCCACCATATTCACCTGATCTCTCACCAATCCACTACCACTTCTCCAAGCATCTTGACAACTTTTGCAAGGAAAACACTTCCACAAGCAGCAGAAAGCAGAAAATGTTTTCCAAGAGATTGTCAAATCCCGAGACGTGGATTTTTACGCTACAGGAATAAACAAACTTACTTCTCGTTTGCAAAACTGTGTTTATTGTAATGGCTCCTATTTTGATTAATAAAAATGTGTTTGAGCCTAGTGATAATGATTTAAAATTCATGGTCCAAAACCGCAATTACTTTTGTACCAACCTAAGAGGACAAAAAAGCCTCAGCTAATGAAGTACCTTGTTAACTGGGAAAGAAATCTGAGGGCAAAATAAAAGCTTTGCTTCCAAGTATGTCAGAGTGATATGGCAGTCCCAGAGAGGTCTACTGTGTCTAACAGGACGGGTTTGTTACAGGCCTGGAGAATGACTCCTAGAAATAAAACAAGACTTAACAGGTCTTCCTTAGAAAATAGATGTTTCTAGGTATTCTATCCCTGTAACATTCACCTTCTTCTTCATAAAGATGCTTGGCAGAGTCTCCATCCAAATTATTTTTGTAAGACATGTTGCCAGTATTAATAGCAAATATTATTGTGAGTCAAATAGTACACTTTTTGAAACAGAAAAGTCCTTTTTCAAACTATCTTAAAGAAGCCACCACCCCCCACCCCCCTGAAAAAGGATAAAACGTAAGAGGTTGATAGAAAGGGAAAGAACAGATAGCCCAGGTGTACGCCATTGGGCCAAACGTGAGGCATCCTCCACAGAAATTCTAGGGCTCTGTAGTTTGAAAAACACAGTTCCAGGCTTTACTAATGGTCCTGAGGTAGACAGATTGCCCGAAATAAGCAAAAATAAACATGTAAGATTCCTTAAGAATTACCAATGAAGATAAAAGTGAAACTAAAACTGAAGTTTGTAGCGGTAAGTAGAGCTATGATGAAAAACAAAGCAGGATAAAAGGACAGAAAAGAAAGAAAAAGAAAGTGCTACTTTACAAAGGGTGGTAGGCAAGATTTCTCTGAATGGATGACATTTGAGCAGAGATTTGAATGAAATGGAGGCTCAAGAGCCATGTCGCTATGGAGTGGAGGTGGGAAAGAGCTGTGAGCAGAAGAACTACACACACTGCATGTTAGAGAAAAATCACTTGGGCTGAAGTGGTACATAGACGGGGGAGCGGAAGAGATGTGGTAAGAAAACAGAACACAGCACACAGAAGAGATCAAAATCTTTGTTCAATTAATGAAGACCTGGGCAGCCAGCAAGTTATTCTTTATGTGACAAACGCTGTCTAAAACATTTCCATGAATATATTTCTTCAAACTACAATATTCCCTGTGCCCGTTGTGAGAAGTGAGAGGAAGGAAGGGGACTTGTCATCCTGCTGCACATTCTCATTCTCTCACATCTCTCCTCTTAAAAGATAAAACTTGCCATTTCCTCCCCCATGCTCCTCAAGGATTCTACTCCCATACACATTTTTCTGCCTTTGTTACCTTTCCACATCCAGGGAGGCCTGAAGATTCAAACCCCTCCTCCAAGCCCCAACCCCGGGCTCTTCTCATTCAACTGCAACCACGCAAGCAGTTCAGGTCTCCTTTTATTTGGGTAAGTGGGTTCTACACTGAATTCTTATCCTCAGCCTCCCTCCAACTTAAGATAAAGTTTCTGATGAAAAAGAGCTACTGCCATTCTGCTATAGGAAACTGTTTAACAGCTTTTTGATTTTGCATTGCTGATAATATCAATCTCTAAAAGAAAAGGAACACAATGATGAGAACTACTAGAGATTTAATACTGATATACTGTGAATAACTGGTTGATGATGAAGTAACAAGAACTTAAAAGGACAACACCATCATCTTATCATCATGGAGTTTGTTAAACAAGAAATAAGAAAAAGCCTAAGATAGAAAGTAAGTTCTAAGTTCAGCTACTCATGCTTGTGTCCGACTCTTTGAGACCCCATGGACTGCAGCACGTCAGGCCTCCCTGTCCATCACCAACTCCCAGAGCTTGCTCAAACTCATGTCCATCAAGTCGGTGATGCCATCCAACCATCTCATCCTCTGACATTTCCTTCTCCTCCCGCCTTCAATCTTTCCCAGCATCAGGGTCTTTTCCAAGGAGTCAGTCCTTCTCATCTGATGGCCAAAGCACTGGAGCTTCAGCTTCAACATCAATCCTTCCAATGAACACTAAGGACTGATCTCCTTTAGGATGGACTGGTTGGATCTCCTTGCAGTCCAAGGACTCTCAAGAGTCTTCTCCAACACCACAGTTCAAAAGCATCAATTCTTCGACACTCAGCATTTTTTATAGTCCAACTTTCACATCCATACATGACCACTGGAAAAACCATAGCTTTCACTACATGAACGTTTTAAATAAATGTTTTAATAAAGCAGATTTTTAAACATTCACAGAGAGTATGAGTAAAATCTATTTGGGGACTTAAAATATATACACGTGAAGCTGAATGACTGACCATGTCTCCAAAATGTCATCCAAGTTGGACAGAGCAACCTATGAAGTCTCTAAGATAAACAATGTGAAAGGTTCACTGAGTTTAATAACAGGTATGAGCAAGCTACTGCTGCAAGCAAAACATTAAAAAGTTGGAGGAGTCATGTCAGAACAATTTTATTATGGACAATTAAAATATGTTTGTATTTCTTACATATGGGGAAAAACTAGCAAAGCTATACTCAAAAAATAACCAGATCCTTGCATTCAATCACCACAGAATTAGCAGAGATGGTTTTTCAAAGATACTGCCCCAATATGCTCTTTTAACCAAAATGCCCAAAGATACACTGGCTATTATCATGAATCATTAGAAATTCAAAGAAAAAAATGTCACTTCTTTACCATTATACCTGACTATGAAGTCCCCATATTTGAATTACTTTGAATAACTAGATCAGCGAGATCAAACAAAACTAGAGAAATTCAAAGAAGGATCACTAACGTGGACTAGGAATACTGGTAATGTTTCGCAAGACAAAAGCAAAAAGCAGCAATTAGCCACTCCCTTCCTCTAAACGCTTTTCCCCCTGGCTTCTAGGTATCAGGCAGTCAGGTTTCCTACTTCTCTAACCACTCTTCAGTTTTTACAACCCCTCCTCCACTTACAGCTTAAAACACTGGCATTCAGCAGCACTTCAGCAACTGGGCCCTCTTCATAAACGTCACATAACACGTTCAAAACTGAACTTCTGACTTCCCCTCAAAACTTATAGCTGTTCCAGTATCCTATCTCAGTAAATGGCTCCAGCAGTCACTCAGCTGCTCAAACTAGAAAAAGTCATCCTCGACTCCTCTTAGGACCTCACTATATCAACCATGCCCAATAAATTCTACCTTCGAAATATCTCTCACATTTATCCACTCTCCTTCATCATCTCTGCTACTGCTGCTGCTGCTGCTAAGTCGCTTCAGTCGTGTCCAATTCTGTGTGACCCCATCATCTCTAGTACCATCCTAATCCAGGATACCACTTCTCATGTTCAGTTCAGTTCAGTTCACTTCAGTCGCTCAGTCGTGTCTGACTCCTTGCGACCCCATGAATCGCAGCACGCCAGGCCTCCCTATCCATCACCAACTCCCGGAGTTCATTCAGATTCACGTCCATCGAGTCAGTGATGCCACCCAGCCATCTCATCCTCGGTCGTCCCCTTCTCCTGCCCCCAATCCCTCCCAGCATCAGAGTCTTTTCCAATGAGTCAACTCTTCGCATGAGGTGGCCAAAGTACTGGAGTCTCAGCTTTAGCATCATTCCTTCCAAAGAAATCCCAGGGCTGATCTCCTTCAGAATGGACTGGTTGATCTCCTTGCAGTCCAAGGGACTCTCAAGAGTCTTCTCCAACACCACATTTCAAAAGCATCAATTCTTCGGCGCTCAGCCTTCTTCACAGTCCAACTCTCACATCCATACATGACCACTTCTCATGAGGATGTCTTAATGCCTTTAACGTTACTCCTTTCCAAACTACTCTTCATCTGCAGCCAGACCAGACTTTTTTACCTCATAAAGTTACTTACCATTAAAAACATTCCATAGCTAAGTAAAAAAACTATCACCATGACTTACATACACTCTCAAAGATCTGGCTCCTGCTTATGTCAGCCTAATTAGAAACCATTCTCCCTCACATCTTAGGAACCAGCCATACTGAAATTTCTTCACCTCAGCATCTTCACACATGCTATTTCCTCTGTCTAATCACCCCCTTCTTTGGTCATCCTTCCAGGATCCATTTAAAGTCATTTTCTAAGACCAGTGGCCTTCCCTGCCTCCAGACAAGATGGTATTCCCCTATGCTCCCACAGCAATCTTTTAAAACATTCTTAACATTTATAACAGATGTAATTCCTAATATAATACCTCTATTTCTCATGAGTCCATAAACTCCTGAACAGTAAGAACTTCTCTTCTTCAGCTTCTCTATTCCTAGCAGCTACTAAAAGTGCCTGAAAGGGAATTCCCTGGCAATCTAGTGGTGAGAACTGCACAATTCCACTGCCAGCGGCTCAGGTTCAACCTCTGGTTGGGGAACTAAGTTCCTGCAAGCCATGCGGCACAACCAAAACTAAAAGTAAACAGAAGTACCTGAAATACACTGGATGCTTAATAAATATATAAAACAATGAAAGGACTGAAATAAAACATACAGTGGACTTAGTAAATTATGGCATATTAAAACAAGAGAAACATCTCTTGTAGCTTAAATAAAAATAAAGGAAATATACAATACATTTGTTCATTCAATCCAAGGATCAAAATTCCATTTAACAGAATTTGTGATTTAGGGTTTTAAAAAAGAAAAAGACAAGTACTACTACTACATAACAGAATTATTTGTCTAATATTTAAGATTCTTTCTATGATAGACTTTGTGTTTATTATTGATTTGTTGTTTCAACATCATTCTCCCAGTACAGATTATTTTGGAACCTAACTAGTACAAAGTGACTAGGACTTAAGAAAATTTCAGAGATGCACACAATTCAAGTTTATCCCTAGGAACAAGTATCAGAAATATATGTCCATCAAAAAAAACAGAAAAAAGGTTGAAGAGGTTAGAATACAAACAAGTGAGGAGTCTTGGTATCCAGAAGCTACTTCAAATAGGAAGTGTATATGTGATTATCAAAGATTTTTTAAGCCTATTTAATGCTTTAATGTTTTAAAATATTATATTACTTATAAGATTTCACTGATGCTTAATAAAACAACCAAGCAGGCATATTATTACCAATAAACTAAACATATCCATCCAGCACAGTTATCTTAATATAAAGGATTTTCAGGTATAGTGAAACAGGATAAACATTAGTCATACAAAGTCCTTGCTATGCTTTTAAGAGACAACACAACAACTTAGAGGGGGCTTAGTCACTTAAAGAACAGGAAAAAACAAAGTTGGTTATGAATCTGATTTTAGTCTGAGTTGGGGAGCTTATTTCACAAAAAGACTATACTGCAAATCCAATATTTTAGTGTGAAATATAACTTACAACTGAGGATTGTAATTGAAGAATGGATGGGCTTTCCTACTAGGCATATACCTAATTTCTGACATTTACGTGTCTAGGTCACCGACTCTAGAAATTCTGACATTCAATATGCTATCAGATACAAGCCTGTTTCAGATCAACTTTGCAAAGAATTCAAAATAGTCTGAAAAACACTTTTACACTCTTATTTCCATTCCTTTTTCAAAAAGAGAAGAAGCTCAGTTTAAGTTTTTTAAAAAATTCATCCTCCCTTTTACATAAATCCTCAGTTCAGTTCAATTGCTCAGTTGTGTCCGACTCTTTGAGACCCCATGAATTGCAGCATGCCAGGCCTCCCTGTCCATCACCAACTCCTGGAGTTCACTCAGACTCATGTCCATCAAGTTGGTGATGCCATCCAGCCATCTCATCCTCTGTTGTCCTCTTCTCCTCCTGCCCCCAATCCCTCCCAGCATCAGGGTCTTTTCCAATGAGTCAACTCTTCGCATGAGGTGGCCAAAGTACTGGAGTTTCAGCTTTAGCATCATTCCTTCCAAAGAACACCCAGGATTGATCTCCTTTAGAATGGACTGCTTGCTACTTAGTGCTTAAAAATATGTAAAATAAAAATGCTTCATGTTAAAATCTTATCTAATAAGCTAAGTTCAGAGCAATCAGCAGCTCTCAATTTAACTTCTTCAGCACAAAATTACATGAACACAACTAAGCTCTTCCTATTCTTATTTTAGTAAGTAACTCAAGTAGCCAGTGTAGCCTTCAGAGCTTTTAAAAAATATATTTGTTAGACTTTTACTATCTGTGTAAGCATAAAGAATAGGACATCTTTGAAAATCCACTGCTGAGACAGAGTGGTATAAAATGAAGTCTATGCCAAAAGGCACTGTACCTGACATAAAGTAGGTCCAAAGAAATACCATTTGCCCTTCAAAATTTTTGCTCTAACTTGCTCAAACTTTATTGGAAGAGATTAAGTGGAATAGACTTTAATAGATTATATTTAAAACCTTTCAAAATTCTGTTTTTCCATATCCATAGCAAAAACATTTTTACATAATTCAAATTTATCCTGTTTCTCATGAGCTGGTATCCATTTCTACTGTCTAGATTCTTATCTCTTCTTCTTAAGTGTGCTGGTTTGTCTACAGAGTTAAAAGGGTCCTGGGTTACTATTACCCTACTCATGATATGTCAAAGATCAAGTCTAAGATGCTACCTGACTAACCCAACTCCAGTCATGGAGAATATCTATGCCTTTTACAACTTAATGGACCACATTATTGACATCCTTATATATCAGAGGTTGTGAGAACCAAACTCTCAAACTGCAAAGAAAATTTCAAATGAAGTATCAGACCGTTTATTTTTAGCAGCTTGGAAATGTACAACTGAGGCTACAGGAATAATTATATTGGCAAAACCAGAAAAAACTATTGGTTTTAGAGTATATAAGTACTCTAAAATATTATACTACAATTAGATGAAATTTTATATCTTCTATATGATATGCAAATAGTATATTAGATAGAAACGAGTTTTGATTTATTGATTATGTACCTAAAAAAATAAAGAGCCAAAAAAATAGCTTATTACAGACTCAGTTCAGTTCATTCGCTCAGTCGTGTCCAGCTCTTTGCAAGCCCATGGACCGCAGCATACCAGGCCCCCGAGTCCATCACCAACTCCTAGAATTTAACCAGATTCATCTCCCTTGAGTAGGTGATGCCATCCAGCCATCTCATCCTCTGTCGTCCCATTCTCCTCTTGCCTTCAATCTTTCCCAGCATCAGGGTCTTTTCCAATGAATCTACTTTTCACATCAGGTGGCCAAAGATGTGGACTTTCAGCTTCAACATCAATCCTTCCAATGAACACTAAGGACTGATCTCCTTTAGGATGGACTGGTTGGATCTCCTTGCAGGCCAAGGGACTCTCAAGAGTCTTCTCCAACACCACAGTTCAAAAGCATCAATTCTTCAGCACTCAGCTTTCTTTATAGTCCAACTCTCACATCCACACGATTACTGGAAAAACCAAAGCCTTGACTAGACTGACCTTTGTTAGCAAAGTAATGTCTCTGCTTTTGAGGATGCTGTCTAGGTTGGTCATAACTTTCCTTCCAAGGAGTAAGCGTCTTTTAATTTCATGGCTGCAATCACCATCTGCAGTGATTTTGGAGCCCCGCAAAATAAAGTCTGACACTGTTTCCATGGTTCCCCCATGCATATGCCATGAAGTAATATGACTGGATGCCATGATCTTAGTTTGCTGAATGTTGAGCTTTAAGCCAACTTTTTCACGCTCCTCTTTCACTTTCATCAAGAGGCTCCTCAGTTCTTCTTCACTTTCTGCCATAAGGGTGGTGTCATCTGCATATCTGAGGTGATTGATATTTCTCCCGGCAATCTTGATTCCAGCTTGTGCTTCTTCCAGCCCAGCATTTCTCATGATGTATTCTGCACAGAAGTTAAATAAGCAGGGTGACAATATTCAGCCTTGACGTACTCCTTTTCCTGTTTGGAACCAGTCTGTTGTTCCATGTCCAGTTCTAACTGTTGCTTCCTGACCTGCATACAGGTTTCTCAAGAGGCAGGTCAGGTGGTCTGGTATTCCCCATCTCTTTCAGAATTTTCAACAGTTTATTGTAATCCACACAATCAAAGGCTTTGGCATAGTCAATTAAGCAGAAATAGATGTTTTTCTGAAACTCTCTTGCTTTTTCGATGATCCAGGGATGTTAGCAATTTGATCTCTGGTTCCTCTGCCTTTTCTAAACCCAGCTTGAACATCTGGAAGTTCATGGTTCACATATTGCTGAAGCCTGGCTTGGAGAACTTTGAGCATTACTTTACTAGCGTGTGAGATGAGTGCAATTATTACAGACTAGACAGTGTTTGAGCTTTTTTTTTTTTCAAATTCAGTTACTTGGGTGTTACTACTATATTTTATAGAATTTTAAAGCAGAAGAGGCCTTAAACATTATCTCTTCTAAACGTAAAGGTTTTCCTAATCATCAAACTAAGGCTCAAAAGAAATCACTAGATAACACATGTCAGGTGACAGGGGAACACCAATCAGTCTCCAAATTACCACAATCCTCCTTTCTCTATCTAGTACAAAAAATACACACACACACACACACACACACACACACTCTCACACATATGAAAAACTGAAATTTCATGATGTACATTAGTCAAACTATTATGCTACACACCTTAAATTTATACAGTGTGTGTGTGTATGCTCAGTCACTTCAGTCATATCCAACTCCACAACCCTATGGACCATAGTCCACCAACCTCCTCTGTCCATGGGATTCTCCAGGCAAGAATCCTGGAGTGGATTGCTATGCCCTCCTCCAGGGGATCTTCCTGACCCAGGGATCAAACCCACATCTCCTGCACTGCAAGCAAAATCTCACATAGCCACCAGAGAAGCCCCCATGTCAATTAAATCTCAATAAAACTGCAAGGGGGAAGACAAGGGAAATGCTTTTTCATAGAATTTTCCAAAATGGCCTTTAGGCTTAAAGAACCTTGACATTTCTTCAGTGATATTTGTAAACCTGGCGTATGGTACACCCTTTCTTTTTTTTTTTTTTTGACATTGAACAAGTTGCTTTTTATTTTTTAATTAATTTATTTTAATTGGAGGCTAATTACTTTACAATATTATAGTGGTTTCTGCCATACATTGACATGAATTAGCCATGGGTACGTCCTTTCTTTTTGAGGAAACTTGGAAGACAGGATGAAAGAAGTGTGTTTGTGTGCCTAGGCATGAAAACAAACAGAACAAAGAATAACTTAAATACTGAAACACATACTCACATACCCACACTCCAAAGAAGCTCTCTTATACCCCAAACTAACATTCTGCATATGGTGGGGTAAGAGAAGAGACTTAGTAGAAAATCTGTAACTATAATTATCGAGGTCATTTTTACAAGTATATTTCACGGAAAAAGAGAAATAAAACTATCAGATCATCACATTTTTAACTAAAGTATGTTAGGAAGTAGTGGCAATAACTGTGTTTAAGGGCAGAAACTCTGAGACAGTGTGACTATAAAGTATAATCATTGAGACAAAAAAATAAAATTTCTCAATTCATATCTATTGTCAAAAATACAGTTCATGTATATAATTAACTAGATTTCCGTTAAAAGCACCTAAGATAACCACTTATACACACAATGAGGTTCCTTGGATCCAGGCTCTTTCTGAGTGCCTCAGTCAGTTCTGTCTTCTGTGTACACCAACAAACAGCATTCTATCTGTAAAGCACCGTATCACTTTTCTTCTTATGCAATGACTGACGTTCGTCTTACAGCTTCTATTAGGATAACTAAATAACAGCATGTACTTGCACACTCCCTCTCAGTTACTCTAACACACATTCAAAAAAAAACAGAAGGATCTAAGATTTGGTTTTGCCATATGTTCAATATGAAATGTATCATGGAGCTAATAAAAATCTAGCAAGGTAATAGAACTGTGACATCCAAACCAAGGGCACCTAGAATCTCTACTTTTCCTTTCGGTAGTCACACCATATTTGCAATATAGCATTACATTTATTTTGAGATAGCCACTAAAAACAGGAAGGATTAATTACCGCTTACTATTTCGGGATACCAATAAGAATGGGTAATTAAAACTCTGAGGTTAAGGGTCATAAAAATTTATATGAATTGACATAATCAAAATTTTTATCTCGAAGCTCAGATCCTAAAATGAACATTTTTCTCCTTGAAATCAAAGTAGACATGTAACTTGAAAGTCCTTTTTTCTATAATGATCATTGCTCTGTAACACTGAAATTAAGTAAACCATTGATTACCATTTACAAAATACTTTAAGTATCACAGCATTTTTTATAATCTTATTTCTCCTTCCATTAAAATCTTTCTTGAGTAATCTGTAATATAAGGGCAAATAGTGGACACACTAAATAATAGCAGGTATCTTGCCGATGAGAAAGAAAACAGTTACAGAAAAATAAACGCATGAAAAGGAAGAGATATCAAATGTCAATGGCACAGATAAATACTTTAGAAGTTCAGAGTAAGGTGTAAATAAAGCTGCAAAGAAGCAGAACTTGAATTGTGCATTAAAAGATGATCAGAATTTATTTAAGATAAATAACACAGGGAACGAACCTACACATGATATACTCAGCCATGAGAAGCTCATTCTGAATGAAACAGACACTTGATTTTGTGAAGTGGACAAAATAAGTTTAGAATTGAGTTGAATTAATTTACAAAGACAGATGGGTCTTGGTGGAGAGGTTTGACAAATGTGGTCCACTGGAGAAGAGAATAGCAAATCACTTCAGTATAATTGCCTTGAGAACCCCATGAACAGTATGAAAAGGCAAAAAGATAGGACATTGAAAGATGAACTCCCCAGGTTGGTAGATGCCCAATTTGTTACTGGAGATCAGTGGAGAAGTAACTCCAGAAAGAATGAAGAGACAGAGCCAAAGCAAAAACAACACCCAGTTGTGGATGTGACTGGTGATAGAAACAAGGTCTGATACTATAAAGAGCAACATTGCATAGTAAACTGGAATGTTAGGTCCATGGATCATGGCAAATTGGAAGCAGTCAAACAAGAGTTGGCAAGAGTGAATGTCGACATTTTAGGAATTGGCGAACTCAAATGGACTGGAATGGGTGAATTTAACTCAGATGACCATCATATCTACTACTGTGGGCAAGAATCCCTTCAATGAAATGGAGTAGCCCTCATAGTCAACAAGAGTACAAAACGCAGTACTTGGATGCACTCTCCGAAACGACAGAATGATCTCTGTTCATTTTCAAGGCAAAGCATTCAACGTAACGGTAATCCAAGTTATGCCCTGACCAGTAATGCTGAAAAAGCTGAAGTTGAACGGTTCTATGAAGACCTACAAGACCTTTTAGAACTAATACCCAAAAAAGATGTCCTTTTCATTATAGGGGACTGGAATGCAAAAGTAGGAAGTCAAGAAACACCTGGAGTAACAGGCAAATTTGGCCATGGAGTACAGAATGAAGCAGGGCAAAGGCTATCAGTTTTGCCAAGAGAACGCACTGGTCATAGCAAACACCCTCTTCCAATGACACAAGAGAAGACTCTACACATGGACATCACTAGATGGTCAAACCGAAGTCAGATTGATTATATCCTTTGCAGCCAAAGATGGAGAAGCTCTATACAGTCAGCAAAAATAAGACTAGGAGTTAACTGTGGCTCAGATCATGAACCCCTAATTGCCAAATTCAGACTTAAATTGAAGAAAGTAGGAAAACCACTAGACCATTCAGGTACGACCTAAATCAAATCCATTATGATTATACAGTGGAAGTGAGAAACAGATTTAAGGGAATAGATCTAATAGACACAGTGCCTGACAAACTATGGACAGAGGTTTGTGACGTTACACAGGAGACAGGATTAAGGCCACCCCCATGAAAAAGAAATGCAAAAAGGCAAAATGGCTGTCTGAGGAGGCCTTACAAATAGCTGTGAATATAAGAGAATCAAAAAGTGAAGGAGAAAAGGAAAGATATACCAAGATACACCCATCTGACTGCAGAGTTCCAAAGAATAGCAAGGAGAGATAAGAAAGCCTTCCTCAGTGATCAGTGCAAAGAAACAGAGGAAAACAATAAAATGGGAAAGACCAGAGATCTCTTCAAGAAAATTGGAGATACCAAGGGAACATTTCATGCAAAGATAGGCTCAATAAAGGACAGAAATGGTATGAACTGAACACAAGCAGAAGATATTAAGAGAAGAGGTGGAAAGAATATACAGAAGGACTTTTCAAAAAAGATCTTAATGACCCAGATAATCATGGTGGTGTGACCACTCACCTAGAGCCAGACATCCTGGAATGTGAAGTCAAGTGGGCCTTAGGAAGCATCACTACGAACAAAGCATGTGGAGATGATGGAATTCCAGTTGAGCTATTTCAAATCTTGAAAGATGATTCTGTGAAAGTGCTGCACTCAGTATGCCAGCAAATTTGGAAAACTCAGCAGTGGCCACAGGACTGGAAAAGGTCAGTTTTCATTCCAATCCCGAAGAAAAGCAATGCCAAAGAACGCTCAAACTACCACACAATTGCACTCATCTCACACGGTAGTGAAGTAAAAATTCTCCAAGCCAAGCTTTAGCAATACGTGAACCATGAACTTCCAGTGTTCAAGCTGGGTTTAGAAAAGGCAGAGGAACCAGAGATCAAATTGCCAACATCCGCTGGATCATGGAAAAAGCAAGAGAGTTCCAGAAAAACATCTATTTCTGCTTTATTGACTATGCCAAAGCCTTCGACTGTGTGGATCACAATAAACTGTGGAAAATTCTGAAAGAGATGGGAATACCAGACCACCTGACCTGCCTCTTGAGAAACCTGTATGCAGGTCAGGAAGCAACAGTTAGAACTGGACATGGAACAACAGACTGGATCCAAATAGGAAAAGGAGTACAATATTCAGTCAAGGCTGAATATTGTCACCCTGCTTATTTAACTTATATGCAGAGTGCATCATGAGAAACGCTGGGCTGGAAGAAGCACAAGCTGGAATCAAGATTGCCGGGAGAAATATCAATCACCTCAGATATGCAGATGACACCACCCTTATGGCAGAAAGTGAAGAAGAACTAAGGAGCCTCTTGATGAAAGTGAAAGAGGAGAGTGAAAAAGTTGGCTTAAAGCTCAACATTCAGAAAACGAAGATCATGGCATCCAGTCCCACCACTTCATGGCATATGCATGGGGAAACTATGGAAAGAGTGAAAGACTTTATTTTGCGGGGCTCCAAAATCACTGCAGATGGTGATTGCAGCCATGAAATTAAAAGACGCTTACTCCTTGGAAGGAAAGTTATGACCAACCTAGACAGCATCCTCAAAAGCAGAGACGTTACTTTGCCAACAAAGGTCCATCTCGTCAAGGCTATTGGTCGTTTTTCCAGTAGTCATGTATGGATGTGAGAATTGGACTGTAAAGAAAGCTGAGCGCTGAAGAATTGATGCTTTCAAACTGTGATGTTGGAGAAGACTCTTGAGAGTCCCTTGGCCTGCAAGGAGATCCAACCAGTCCATCCTAAAGGAAATCAGTCCTGGTGTTCATTGGAAGGACTGATGTTGAAGCTGAAACTCCAATACTTTGGCCACCCGATGCGAAGAGTAGACTCATTTGCAAAGACCCTGATGCTGGGAAAGATTGAAGGCAGGAGGAAAAGGGGACAACAGAGGATGAGATGGCTGGATGGCATCACCTATTCAATGAAGATGAGTCTGATTAAACTCTGGGAGTTGGTGATGGACAGGGAGGCCTCGCGTGCTCTGGTCCATGAGATCACAAAGAGTCGGACACATCTGAGTGACTAAACTAAACTGAACTGAACTGAACAAAGAATCTTGATAACAAAGGTAAGAAATCTGTCTAACAATCATTAATTAAAGACTCTAGAGCAGTGAGTTGACATGAAAAAGGAAGCATTTAAGGAAAAGTCATCTTGTAGCAGTACTTAGAATAATGTTAAGGATAAATGAAATGGAAGCTAGGAAACCTATTAGGAGTTGAATAATAAATCAGGGTCACACCTGTAGAAAAAGTACAAAAGGAATAGGTTTATTCATTACAGCAGGCAAAGCAGAACGTCTGCCAAAGAATACTTAAAAGATTTTGTATTTAGATACAAAAAGTACTTAGGAACTCCTTTCAAGGCTGTATATTATCACCCTGCTTATTTAACTTTATGCAGAGTACATCATGAGACACACTGGGCTGGAAGAAGCACAAGCTAGAATCAAGATTGCCGGGAGAAATATCAATCACCTCAGATATGCAGATGACACCACTCTTATGGCAGAAAGTGAAGAAGAACTAAGGAGCCTCTTGATGAAAGTGAAAGAAGAGAGTGAAAAAG
Organism: Oryx dammah; assembly: GCF_014754425.2. Lineage (NCBI taxonomy): Eukaryota > Metazoa > Chordata > Mammalia > Artiodactyla > Bovidae > Oryx > Oryx dammah. The sequence goes on from NW_024070210.1 coordinate 51,095,847, forward strand.
TTGGCTTAAAGCTCAACATTCAGAAAACGAAGATTATGGCATCCAGTCCCATCACTTCATGGCAAATACATGGGGAAACAGTGCAAACAGTGGCTGACTTTATTTTGCGGGGCTCCAAAATCACTGCAGATGGTGACTGCAGCCAGGAAATTAAAAGACGCTTACTCCTTGGAAGGAAAGTTATAATCAACATAGACAGCATATTGAAAAGCAGAGACATTACTTTGCCAGCAAAGGTCTGTCTAGTCAAGGCTTGGTTTTTCCAGTAGTCAGGTATGGATGTGAGAGTTGGACTATAAAGAAAGCTGAAGTGCCGAAGAATTGATGCTTTTGAACTGTGGTGTTGGAGAAGACTCAAGACTCCCTTGGACTGCAAGGAGATTCAACCAGTCCATCCTAAAGGAAATCAGTCCTGGGTGTTCATTGGAAGGACTGATGTTGAAACTGATACTCCAATATTTTGGCCACCTGATGAGTAGAGCGGATTCATTTAAAAGACCCTGATGCTGGGAAAGACTGAGGGCAGGAGGAGAAGGGGATGACAGAGGATGAGATGGTTAGATGGCATCACCGACTCGATGGACTTGAGTTTGGGTAAACTCCGGGAGTTGGTGATGGACAGGGAGGCGTGGCGTGCTTTGGTTCATGGGGTCTCAAAGAGTCGGACACAAAAGAGCAATTGAACTGAACTGAACAGATAAAGAAAAAAATACAGGTTTTTGAGTCAGCCACGTCTGGGTCAAATCTGTGCTATTAACTTTTTCTTTGGCCACACTGTACAGCACACAGGATTGTAGTTGCTGGACCAGGGGAAGTCCCTGTGTTACATAACTTTAAAGAAGCTATTTTCTCTGAGTCTTAAGTTTCCTTGGAAATAAAACAATTTACCTTGTTTGGATTTTGAGAGAGTAAATAAGAAAATACATGTAAGGCATCTATGTCCTTGTACGTGGAACACAACAGCACTAAATAACTGTGATTTTTACCTCTCTCTCTTGGCTCCCTGCTCTTTATTCCTTAACATTACTGAGAATTAAGCAGTACAGAAGGTCATCTGTGTACAAGTTGTCATTTTAGAACTGATAAAATTGAGTTAATGAGAAATTAAATGACATTCAATGGCCTACAACCAGCTACCTTCACTGCTGGCACCAGAGAACAGACATATAGGCCATAAAACACATAAAAAATAGTTGGAAATCACAAACACACTCTTCTTTAAAGACATATCCTCTAATAATACAACTGAGGATATGATTCATGAACTTAAAACATTTCAATGTGACTGTTTCCTTAACAATATAAAAAGGCCAATCTGTTTTAAAAGAAATCAATTTTTAATGTACACACCAAATTCCAGTGTAGGCTGAATTTACAAATGGGGACCTTTCCATTAGAGAAGGAAAATGAAAGGTATAAATTTCCTCTCTTAACATACATTGAATACACTGGAATTTCAGACATAATCAGCAATAAATTTACTTACCTTCCATGAGCATGAAAATCTAGGCGTAAAAACTGGTCCTCATGTGAGACTGCTCTTTTGGCACGCTGGTGTTTTTGGTGTAATGAATCCACATCATATGATAATCCTTCATAATGTCTAATGTATTTATTTAAAGGATTTCCATACTGACCTACAAAAAATAAACAGTTTGAATTAATATCTTCTTATGGTTTATTCTAGTTCTAAAATGATTCCACAATTATTTTGTATTAAACTATTTTACCAATCTTAATACTTTATTTTCATAAACATTTTTAAATTTTTTGTTTGTTTGTTTGTGGTCACATCATACAGCATATGGAATCTTAGTTTCCTGACCAGGGATCAACCCCGTGCTTCCTGCAAGTGGAAGCAGAGTCTTAACCACTGGATCACTAGGGAAGTCCCTAAAAGCTTATTATAATGGGAATTTTAACCACTCACACAAGTTTTGATGTTAGGTTTGTGTAGGATGTCCTTAATCAAGCTGAGGAAGTTTTATACTTTGCTGATAAAAACTACCAGGAAGAGATGTTGATCTTTGTCTACATCTATTAAGATGATTATAATAGATAATCAATAAAGACCTACTCTATAGCACTAGGAACTATTGCTATATGGGAAAAGAATTTGAAATATATATACATATATTTACGAATAAATGAATCACTTTGACATACACCTGAAATTAACACAACATTGTAAATCAACTATATTGCAATAAAAATAAGTAAATTTTAAAAATTACTTATTTTTAAAAGTAACTTAAAATACTTATTTTTAAAATTACTTATAAAAATAAGTAATTTTTTAAAAGATTATATGTTTT